>NC_138859.1:32902048-33502452 GCF_965183815.1 Platalea leucorodia
CAAATGAAGGAATTGGAAACCAGCCTTCAGCAAGGAACTCATTTTATTATGGCAGAATCTTTTTGTATAATATAATAGAGGTGTTGGCAACAGGAAGAATATTAAAAGGCAAAGAAAACAACAGTTAGTGTATTCTTGGTCATGTAGCTGTGGTTTGATAGCTCAGGCCATGTTTGTTATTTATTATACAAGTCTTTTTTACAGAAGGTGGTGTTATAACTGGTTTTCAGTATTATTTTCTTTGTCAGTTTCAGCTTTGTTGAATATGTTACTTTACCATACCTGAAAATGCTCAGCTCCAAAAAACTGCAGTAATTACGCTTACTTCATGTAAACAAAACATTTTTGTTGCCATTGTGAAAGCTGTAGAACCAGGAAGCAAAATGTGCTCCTTGGAGAGGTAGGGAAGGGCTGGGACACCAGACAATCTATTTTTTTTAAAGACTGCATACAATCACTTTTTTTTTCACCTACTCTTTTTCCAAGTATCCCTGAGTCATCCGATGTTACAGTCCTAAATATGGCAAATGAAGATTTTCCTGAACTGCAGCAGATACTTTCATTTGAATTTCAGTCAGGACCATCCATGGTTATTAAAGCACTTTGGTAAAGGAAAAAAGAAACAAAACTACAGATGCCAGTAATTTTTATTTACATTTGAGGATGACTAAAGGTCCAAGGTCAGTCTGCAACTCAATAAAAAGATTGCTAAATCTGAGATATGAGAAGAGGGACAGGTTTACTGGAATATGAAGTGTTTTTCTTGGAAATTATACAGTGTATGTGTTTGCTTATCTGTCTATTTATAACATGAAACATTACCAAAGCACATATTTTCTGTGTAATGTGAAGTGTTGCATGGATTTTTGAATGCATAGATAATGGTGAAATATGTTCAAAATCAGCTGTTATTAAACTGACCCAGTTTTCTTTTAAAATCCTTTTACTGAGTTGCAGACTGACCTTGGCCCGATTGCCCAAAAGGCATTTCCGTTTGTATGACAAATGTCACTTGAAAATGGGCTTTGCTTTTAATTTAGAACACTGTAAACACATCAGGAGAAACTAGTTTTGATCATTTGCCAAATATTGCACAAGTATTTAGACTAATAAATAGTCTTATATAACAGGAAGTGTACTGTGTATTTGATATGTTCCCACAATTTTTGATAGAAAGTCTCATCCCTTCTGTTTCACAGATGTTTCTGAAGAAAGAAAAAAAACCCACTAGATGAAATATTATGTATTATTATCAAAAAGCATTTCAGTCATCAGCTAAAGTTTTAAGGAACATTAATAGTACAATATAAATAAGAGTACATTTTAATTAGAGGGTTCTGCTCACTGATTAGTCTTTCAGACCCCAGGTTAAAGTCATGCCTTACTGAATAAATTATGATGTATAGTTAAAAGATAATCATAGGGCCTCACATCTCATTATTTTAATTGCGTAAATTACACAGTAAGGCATATTCAAGCTGGTAGCCAAACCAATTTGTCTGATTTCCTAGGGCATTATTAAAGCATGTGGATCAGACCTAAGAATGTACAATGTACCAAATGTTGTGTCTCACACTGTCATTACCAAGACTATGGTATGAACAGAGCACTTGGATTGTTTTGTAAACTTTGTGCTGGACTCTCCCTTTTGTATCAAAAATGTCATAGGAAGGAAGCATGCACAAAAAAACCTCCATGTCTTTAAGGCATGATAAAAGCTCTCTTATTTATGTTCCCTTATCATCTCCCTCAAAGGGCTCATAACAGTATGGAACAAGCAAAAGTAGTTCCAAACATGCAAAGAATATTTCTAGTACTAGTTCTCCAAATAAATTGGAGGGGGAGGCACATTAGATCAGAGTATGCATTTATGAATTTCAGAGATCTTATTTATCTTTATTTGAGTTTTTACAGGAGAAAGATTGTTCTGTGGTTGACAGAGGTGACTTTTGGACTAAATTCTGCAGAAATTTGGTGGGACCTTGGGGAAGGTACAGGACAGTATGCAGACTGCTCAGCAACTTCTTGGAATGAGTTCGTAATATTTTTTTGATGCAGACAGTGAAGTAGAATCATAGAATCATAGAATCATTTAGGTTGGAAAAAACCCTTAAGATCATCGAGTCCAACCGTTTACCTAACACTGCCAAGTCCACCACTAAACCATGTCCCTAAGCACCACATCTACCCGTCTTTTAAATACCTCCAGGGATGGGGACTCAACCACTTCCCTGGGCAGCCTGTTCCAGTGCCTGACCACCCTTTCGGCAAAGAAATTTTTCCTAATATCCAATTTAAACCTCCTCTGGTGTAACTTTGAGGCCATTTCCTCTCGTCCTATCACTTGTTACTTGGGAAAAGAGATCAACCTCCACCTCGCTACAACATCCTTTCAGGTAGTTGTAGAGAGCAATAAGGTCTCCCCTCAGCCTCCTCTTCTCCAGGCTAAACAACCCCAGCTCCCTCAGCCGCTCCTCATAAGACTTGTGCTCTAGACCCTTCACCAGCTTCGTTGCCCTTCTTTGGATGCGCTCCAGCACCTCAGTATCTGTCTTGTAGCGAGGGACACAAAACTGAACACAGTACTCGAGGTGTGGCCTCACCAGTGCCGAGTACAGGGGGACGATCACTTCCCTAGTCCTGCTGGCCACACTATTTCTGATACAAGCCAGGATGCCATTGGCCCTCTTGGCCACCTGGGCACACTGCCGGCTCATATTCAGCTGGCTGTCAACCAACACCCCCAGGTCCTTTTCCACCAGGCAGCTTTCCAGCCACTCTTCCCCAAGCCTGTAGCATTGCATGGGGTTGTTGTGACCCAAGTGCAGGACCCGGCACTTCACCTTGTTGAACCTCATACAGTTGGCCTCAGCCCACTGATCCAGCCTGTCCAGATCCCTCTGTAGGGCCTTCCTGCCCTCCAGCAGATCAACACTCCCGGCCAACTTACACTCCCGGTGTCGTCTGCAAAATTACCGAGGGTGCACATGATCTCCTCGTCCAGATCATTGATAAAGGTATGAAATAGGACTGGCCCCAGTACTGAGCCCTGGGGAACACCACTTGTGATTGATTGGCTGCCAACTGGATTTGACTCCATTCACCACAACTCTTTGGGCTCAGCCATCCAGCCAGTTTTTAACCCAGCAGAGAGTGCACTTATCCAAGCCATGAGCAGCCAGTTTCTCCAGGAGAATGCTGTGGGAAATGGTGTCAAAGGCTTTACTAAAGTCCAGGTAGACAACATCCACAGCCTTTCCCTCATCCACTAAGCGGGTCGCCTTGTCATAGAAGGAGATCAGGTTAGTCAAGCAGGACCTGCCTTTCATAAACCCATGCTGACTGGGCCTGATCACCTGGTTGTCCTGTACGTGCCGCGTGATGGCACTCAGGATGATCTGTTCTGTAACCTTCCCCAGCACCGAGGACAGACTGACAGGCCTGTAGTTCCCCAGATTCTCCTTCTGGCCCTTCTTGTAGATGAGTGTCACATTAGCTAACCTCCAGTCCACTGGGACCTCCCCGGTTAGCCAGGACTGCTGATAGATGATGGAAAGTGGCTTGGCCAGCTCCTCTGCCAGCTCCCTCAGTACCCTTGGGTGGATCCCATCCGGCCCCACAGACTTGTGCGTGTTTAAAAGTGGTGTAGCAGGTCACTAACCATTTCCCTTTGGATTATGGGGGCTTCATTCTGCTCCCTGTCCATGTCTTCCAGCTCAAGGGGCTAGGTACCCCGAGAACAACTGGTCTGACTATTAAAGACTGAGGCAAAGAAGGCATTAAGGACCTCAGCCTTTTCCTTGTCCTCTGTCACTATGTTTTTCCCCCCGCATCCAATAAAGGGTGGAGATTCTCCTTAGCCCTCCTTTTGTTTCTAATGTATTTGTAGAAACATTTTCTATTGCCTTTTATGGCAGCAGCCAAATTAAGTTCTACCTGAGCTTTGGCCCTTCTAATTTTCTCCCTCCATAACCTCATGACATCTTTGTAGTCCTCCTGAGTCGCCTGCCCCTTCTTCCAAAGGCGGTAGGCTCTCTTTTTTTTCCTGAGTTCCAGCCAAAGCTCTCTGTTCAGCCAGGCTGGTCTTCTCCCCCGCCAACTCATCTTTCGGCACATGAGGACAGCCTGCTCCTGTGCCTTTAAGTTTTCCTTCTTGAAGAACGTCCAGCCTTCCTGGACTCCTTTGCCCTTCAGGACTGCCTCCCAAGGGACTCTCTCAACCAGGCCCCTAAACAGGTCAAACTCTGCCCTCCAGAAGTCCAAGGTAGCAGTTCTGCTGACCCCCCTCCTTACTTCTCCAAGAATCGAAAACTCTATCATTTCATGATTGCCATGTCCAAGGCGGCCTCCAGCTGTCACATCACCCACCAGGCCCTCTCTATTCACAAACAACAGGTCCAGTAGGATGCCTTCCCTAGTTGGCTCCTTCACCAGCTGTGTCAGGGAGTTATCATCTTCCACACACTCCAGGAACCTCCTAGACTGTTTCCTCTCCGCTGTATTGTATTTCCAGCAGGCATCTGGTAAGTTGAAGTCCTCCACGAGAACAAGGGCTAGCGATTGTGAGACTTCTCCCAGCTGCTTATAGAATACTTCGTCTGCCTCTTCATCCTGGTTGGGTGGTCTATAACAGACTCCCACCATGATATCTGCCTTGTTGGCCTTTCCCCTGTTTCTTACCCATAAACACTCGTCCCTTTCATCACCATCATCAAGCTCTAGACAGTCAAAACACTCCCTAACATACAGGGCTACCCCTCCCCCTCTCCTTCCTTGCCTATCCCTTGCAGCACTCCAGTTGTGTGAGTCATGCCACCATGTTTCCGTGATTGCAACCATATCATAGTCTTCCAGCTGCACAGTGGCTTCCAGCTCCTCCTGTTTGTCGCCCATGCTGCGTGCATTGGGGTAGATGCACTTCCGTTGGGCTATTTCTCCCGCCACCTTTTCTAGGGGAGAAGCCCTAATTCCTATGTGAACGTGCTCAGGTGCTTCTGTGGTTTCTAACACTTCAATAACTCTTGCGTCTTTGCTGCTGCGTGAATCTCCAGCCCCTACCCCCACTGAGATGGCTAAGCTGCTACTCACATTAGTATAGGGACATTTCAAATGTGCTCCAGTGTACTCAGCACATCGTGGAGCAGACTGAAGGACCTCGCTAGCACACTGTCCCTTAAACATTGGCATGCCATCCCCAGGCTTATCTCTAGCGACCCTGGTTTTATCCCTTTCCCCCTTCCAATCTAGTTTAAAGCTCTTTCAATGAGCCCTGCTAACTCCTGTGCAAAGATCCTTTTCCCCCTTTGAGACAGGTGTACCCTGTCTGTCGCCCGCAGGCCTGGCGCCATGTAGACCGACCTGTGATCAAAAAAACTCAAAATACTGCTGGTGACACCAGTCACAGAGCCAGGTATTGATCTGCTGGTTTTCCTGTTTCTTCCCTCATCATTGATGGGATCAGGAAGGCCAAGGCTCGGCTGGAGCTGAACCTGGCGAGGGACGCAAAGAATAATAAGAAGGGCTTCTACAGGTACGTCAACCAGAAAAGGAAGGTTAAAGAAAGCATACCCCCTCTGATGAGCAGAAGTGGCAAGCTGGTAACAACAGACGAGGAGAAGGCTGAGGTACTCAACAACTTCTTTGCCTCTGTCTTCACTGGCAACCTCTGTCCTCACACCTCCCGAGTCAATGGGCCATTTGACGGGGATCAGGAGGGCAGAGGTCCTCCCACTGTAAGGGAAGATCAGGTTCGTGACCACCTGAGGAACCTGAATGTGCATAAGTCTATGGGTCCCGATGAGATGCATCCCAGAGTCCTGAGGGAATTGGCTGATGTAGTTGCCAAGCCACTCTCCATGATATTTGAAAAGTCATGGCAGTTAGGTGAAGTCCCTGGCGACTGGAAAAAGGGAAACATTGCACCCATTTTTAAAAAGGGTAAAAAGGAGGACCCTGGGACCTACCGACCTGTCAGCCTCACCTCTGTGCCTGGGAAGATCATGGAACAGATCCTCCTAGAAGCTATGCTAAGGCACATGGAGGACAGGGAGGTGATTTGAGACAGCCAGCACAGCTTCATCGAGGGCAAGTCCTGCCTGACCAACCTAGTGGCCTTCTATGATGGAGTGACTGCATCAGTGGACAAGGGAAGAGCTACGGATGTCATCTATCTGGACTTCTGTAAGGCCTTTGACATGGTCCCCCACAATATCCTTCTCTCTAAATTGGAAGGATATGGATTTGATGGGCGGACTGTTTGGTGGATCGCAAACTGGCTGGATGGTCGCATGCAGAGGGTAGTGGTCAATGTCTTGATGTCCAGATGGAGAACAGTGACGAGTGGTGTCCCTCAGGGGTCCATACTGGGGCCAGTGCTGTTCAATATCTTCATCAATGACATAGCGGGATCGAGTGCACCCTCAGCAAGTTTGCAGATGACACCAAGCTGAGTGGTGCAGTTGACACGCCTGAGGGACGGGATGCCATCGAGAGGGACCTGGACAAGCTGGAGAAATGGGCCTGTGTGAACCTCATGAGGTTCAACAAGGCCAAGTGCAAGGTCCTGCACCTGGGTCGGGGCAATCCCCGATATCAATACAGGCTTGGGGGATGAAGGGATTGAGAGCAGCCCTGAGGAGAAGGACTTGGGGGTACTGAAAAGCTGGACATGAGCCGGCAATGTGCTCTCGCAGCCCAGAAAGCCAACCATATCCTGGGCTGCATCAAAAGAATCATGGCCAGCAGGTCGAGGGAGGTGATTCTGCCCCTCTACTCTGCTCTGGTGAGACCCCACCTGGAGTATTGCATCCAGCTCTGGAATCCTCAGTAAAGGAAGGACATGGACCTGTTGTTGGAGTGGGTCCAGAGGAGGGCCACAAAAATGATCAGAGGGATGGAACACCTCTGCTATGAGGAAAGGCTGAGAGAGCTGGGGTTGTTCAGCCTGGAGAAGAGATGGCTCTGGGGAGACCTTATTGCAGCCTTTCAGTACTTAAAGGGGGCTTATAAGAAAGATGGGGACAGTCTTTTTAGCAAGGCCTGCTGCAACAGGACAAGGGGGTAATGGTTTTAAACTAAAGGAGGGTAGATTTAGACTAAACACAAGAAAAAAATTATTCACTATGGGGGTGGTGAAACACTGGAACAGGTTGCCCAGAGAGGTGGTAGATGCCCCATCCTTGGAAACATTCAAGGACAGGCTGGATGGGGCTCTGAGCAACCTGATCTAGTTGTAGATGTCCCTGCCAATTGTAAGGGGGGGTTGGACTAGATGACCTTTAAAGGTCCCTTCCATCCCAAAGTATTCTATGATTCCCTGCAACTGGAAGGATAGAGGAGAACACTACTTGTGCTCCTGATCCCTTAATCAGTTGTCCCAAGGCCCTGAAGTCTCTCTTGATTGCCCTTGGACTTCTAGTTGCAACTTCATCACTGCCTACATGAAAAAACAATAATGGATAATAATCCGAGGGTAGGAAGCTTTCTCTTCACATCTTTAACCCAGGCCCCAGGGAGGCAGCAGACTTCCCTAAGAAGTGGGTCCGGTCTGCATATTGGGCCTTCTTTTCCCCTCAGAAGAGAGTCTCCTATGACAATGACCAGTCTTTTTTTCTTTATGGAAGCGGTTTTGACACAGCGTGTCAGCCAACTTAACCTTTGTGACACTTCCAACCTAGATGAACCATTGTCCCCATCATTGTTTGGTTCCACTTGCAGAGCCTCATACCTATTATGCAAGAGCACCTGGGAAGGTGAAGTAGTCACAGAGAAGACACACCTGCTGCACCAGACAGGAACTTGTCGCCATTCCCCCCTATCCCTTAAGTCACCGCATTCTGCTGGGTGGAGAGAGGATAGGGGATCCTCTGTGTCATGTGTCCTGTCTGCCTGTCAGGTCTGTCCCAGTGAAGGTAGGGTGCAGTTCCAGTCTATCTCTCAGACTCCCTGATACTCCTCAGCCTACTCACCTCCTCCTGGAGCTCTGCCACTAAGCTGAGGACCTCCTCTACCTGGGCACACCTCCCACAGGTGTACTCACTACTGCCATCCAGTACTGGCTTAAGAGTAGGGCACACCCTGCAGCCTGACACCTGGGTGGCAGCATGTTCCCATTGGAGCTCTGTCTGGGCAGCTGCATTAGTCCTGGCAGGTGCAGAGTTTAGAGAGGATGTGGCCTTCTGCTGGGTGGATGCCATTGCTCCCTGGTCGAGCTGGCAGAACTACAGCGCCCTTCCTATGCGCCCTTCCACACAAACTGCCACAGCACACCCTGGTCGCTACCGCTCCCTAGGGGTTTCTTTTATACGCAGGGGGGGTGGGGGCTTGGCCGCCGTTGCTCCTGGTTCCCGCCTAGGTCTCGTCAGCTGCTCTTGCGCAAGCTGCGAGCTCCCAGTGGGTCTCTCTGTTCCCCTGAGGTTTCCCCAGTTCAGGACCCCCCCCACCCCCGTACACCATGCTAGAGTGCTCCGCTGCAGATCATGCTGGCGCTGGAGCTGCTTGCCTCAGCGACTCAACTTCTTGTGCACCCCCAGTCTACTCCCTGGCTGAGTGGTGTGAGAAGCAGAAAAGGCCTTGACTCTGTGTAAGCACCGTTCAGCAATAGCTAAAACATCCCTGTATTATCAACACTGTTTGCAGCGCAAATCCAAAACGTAGCCCCATACTAGCTACTATGAAGAAAATTAACTCTATCCCAGCCAAAACCAGTACAGTCACTCCAAGGAAGTACCTTTTTCGGCATGGATTCTCCACAGGCCACAGTCCCTTTGGAACTGGGTGCCTGCTTTTCCATGGAGTGCCTCCTACTCCTCCGACCTTGTTGTTCCCTCTGCTGTTTCTCACTCTTTTTCTTTCCTCCTCTGCCTGGCTGGCATTTTCTGCCCTTTCTTAAATATGTTTTCACAGAGGCACCACAAACTTTGCTGAATGGATCAGCTTTGGCCTGCAGTGGGGCCATTGTGGAACTGGCTGTGCCCAGCACAGGGCAACCCTTGACCTTCTCCCACAGAGACCACCCCCGCAGCTCCCCTGCTGCAAAATCTTGCCACATACACCCAGTACAATGAGGAGTTTAGATACATAAACCTTTTTGTGCCAGCTGTTGTCAGGGCTGAGAAGATACAGTATATTGTTTTCTGCTTGGAAGATAAAATATCCTTCATGGGGCATAAGGCAGTTGGAATATAGTTTTACCTTCCAGACATAAAGTGACATACACAAAAAGATACTATTTAGAAAGAAAATGTTAGGTAGGACTCTGAAAAGAGGTTAATTTTTGCAGATAATTTTTCTTTAATTGATGCTTAATTTTCACAAATTGCAAAAATGGATTCCTAGATGAGATCCTAATTTTGAGGATCTACAAAAATAATGTTTTTAAATAATGTTAAGAAATCAGAAATCTCAAAATTGCTGTGTTGGAAATTACAATGTACAGTGTCAGTGAATAACTGCACATTCGGTCTGTCTCTAGGCACATAAAATACTAGCCACTTGGTATATATTTTTCTTTTATTTTTACATACCAGTTGTAAGGATCCTGCTTTCCTACATAGCCAAAAGACCTACATTGAGGGGTATGAGTAGAAAAAAGGTTATGGTGAAACCATTTTGACAGAACAGAGTCCTTAGCTTACATGGATCTCAATTAATCTATTCTTGTATCCATGTGTGATATAGAGAGACTGATTATTTAATCTTTTGCTCTGTCTTGAAAATTAGGGTCATAATGTCATTCAGATTCTATGACACTAAAAGAGTTCTTATATGGAAGGAAATAAGTTTTAATTGAAAATGCTTACTCAGCTTATCAAAGTATCTTAATTGCATCAATATTTAGAGAGGAAAGAATGCAGGAAAATACAGTTAAGGCTAGAATGTAAAAGATAACATAGTCTAATGAAACTGAATAGAACATCAAAAAGCCCCCAGTGTTTTCCCCATATGGGGTAAAAATTAATGATGTGAGGTGTTCCTTACAAAATATGAAATATATGCAGTAGATCTTTGCAGTATATACTGTGAATTATAAAAGACTAAAAAGGAAAAGCAATGAACATAAATACATTTTACATTATAACAGCTTAAAATTTATCTTCAGAGTGATTTCTGCATAATGTATCATTATATTTTTCAAGCAGTAACCATGCAACTGATTTTTTTCAAAAATGCTGCAGCTTTTAGCACAAAAGGAAACAATATCTTAACTTTTACATATTATCTACAGTCCATCCACTGTAAGCTTAGTAATGGCATTTAGGCATAAGCCACTTACTTACTTACTTAAAAAAAACAAGAAAAAGAAATTAGCAGAACAGAAGGGAAATGTAATTATGCCATTCAAAAATGTAATATTCAGCTTAACTCTTGGCTTACACATGAGCAGTAATAAAAAATTGCATCTGACTGTATTTGGTTTACATGGCAAGGTTTTTGTAGTGGGGTGGCTGCACAGGTGGGTTCTGGGAGAAGACACCAGAAGCTGTCCCCATGTTGGACAATTTCAGCTGGCTCCAAAATGGACCCGCTGCTGGCCAAAGCTGAGCCAATCAGCAATGCTGGTGGTGCCTCTGTGATAACATATTTAAGAAAGGGTAAAAACCACTGCGCAACAGCTGTGTGAGAGAGGAGTAGTGAGAGAAATAACTATGCAGACACCAAGGTCCCCTCCCAAGAAGGAAGGGAAGGAGGTGCTCCAGGCACCAGAGCAGAGATTCCCCTGCAGCCTGTGGTGAAGACCATGGAGGGCCATGGTAGAAGAGATATCCACCCCGCAGCCCGTGGAGGACTCCATGCTGCAGGAGGCTGATAGGCCTTGAAGGAAGCTGCAGCCTGTGGAGAATCCACACTGGAGCTTGCTCCTGGCAGCACCTTTGGCATGTGGGAGACACACACTGGACTAGCCTGTTCCTGAAGGACTGTAGCCTGTGGAAAATGACCCATGCTGGAGCAGTTCTTGAAGAACTGCAGCCTGTAGGAAAGACCCATGTTGGAGAATAGAAAAGAATAGAACAGAACAGAACAGAACAGAATAGAATAGAATAGAATAGTTCAGTTGGAAGGGAACTACAACGATCATCTAGTCCAACTGCCTGAACCACTTCAGGGATGACCAAAAGTTAAAGCATGTTAGTAAGGGCATTGTCCAAATGCCTCTTAAACACTGACAGGCATGGGGCATCGACCACCTCTCTAGGAAGCCTGTTCCAGGGTTTGACCACTCTCTCGGTAAAGAAATGCTTCCTAATGTCAAGTCTGAACCTCCCCTGGCGCAGCTTTGAACCATTCCCACGCGTCCTGTCACTGGATACCAGGGAGAAGAGATCAGCACCTCCCGCTCCACTTCCCCTCCTCAGGAAGCTGTAGAGAGCAATGAGGTCACCCCTCAGCCTCCTTTTCTTCAAACTAGATAAACCCAAAGTCCTTAGCTGCTCCTCATAGGACATGCCTTCCAGCCCTTTCACCAGTTTTGTTTCCGGATGCATTCAAGTCCCTTAACATCCTTCTTAAATTGTGGGGCCCAGAACTGCACATAGTACTTAAGGTGAGGCCGCACCACCACTAAATACAGAGGGATAATCACCTATTTGGACCAGCTGGTTATACTGTGTTTGATGCACCCCAGGATGTGGTTTGCCCTCTTGGCTGCCAGCCCCCCCAGATCCCTTTCTGCAGGGCTGCTCTCCAGCCACTCCTCTCCCAATCTATACTTGTGTCCGGCATTACTCCGTCCCAGGTGCAGAATCTGGCATTTGGTCTTGCTAAATTTCATCCCATTAATCATTGCCCAATGCTCCAATCTATCTCGATCCTTCTGCAAGGCCTCTTGTCCCTCAAGAGAGTCAACGGCACCTCCCAGTTTGGTATCATCAGCAAACTTGCTAAGGGTGCATTCAACTCCTGCATCCAGATCATTGATAAAAATATTGAACAGAACTGGCCCTAGGATTGAGCCCTGAGCAACACCGCTAGTGACCAGTCACCAGCCAGATGCAGCCCCATTCACTACAACTCTTTGAGCCCTGCCCTTCAGCCAGTTCTTCACCCAGCACACCGTGTACCTGCTCATCCCACAGTTGGACAACTTGTCCAGAAGGATGCTGAGGGACAGTATCAAAAGCCTTCCTAAAATCCAGAAAAACTACATCCATCGCCTTCCCTTCATCCACTAGGCAGGTGACCAGGATATTAAATTAGCTAAACAGGACTTTCCCTTCGTGAACCCATGTTGACTGTGCCTGAGGATTGCATTGTCCTTTAAATGCCTTTCAATAGCACCCAGTATGATCTTCTCCATAATTTTCCCAGGAACTGAAGTTAGACTAACAGGTCTGTAGTTTCCTGGGTCTTCCCTTATGCCCTTATAAATTGGAATAACATTGGCTAGCTTCCAGTCAGCAGGGACCTCCCCAGACTCCCAAGACCTTTGGTAGATGATCGAGAAGGGTCCTGCCATAACATCCGCTAGCTCCTCCAGGTACTCTGGGATGAATCCCATCAGGCCCCTTGGACTTATGAACGTTCAGCTGGTACAGCTGGTCCCTTACAATTTCAGTGTCCACAAATAGAAAGTCTGTGTACCCACACTTGTAGTCCTCTGACTGAGGGGACCGGGCAGCCCAAGGTCTATCAATATTAGTAAAGACTGAGGCAAAAAAACACATTGAATGCCTCCGCTTTTTCTTCATCCCTATTTGTCAGATGACCATCTTCAACAAGTATTGGTCCAATGTTTTCTTTAGACTTCTTCTTGCTATTAACATACTTAAAAAAGCCCTTCTTGTTTTGTGACACAACACCGGCCAGTTTCAACTCTAATTGAGCTTTGGCCTTTTGTGTCTTCTCCCTGCATAGATGAACCATGTCTTTGTAATCTTCCTGTGAAGCCTTACTAGCAAAGAAGCATTTCCCACATTGGGACAGGTGGATCCTGTCAGGCCCCAGCATACCTTGTGCCTCAAAGGCTCTTCCATGGTTTAAAAACGCAAAGTTTTGGTGCAGGTACCAGTCCTGGAGCCAGGTATTGATGTCCTGGGCTTGCCTGTTTCTTCCAAAGTCTCCCCCCATTACTGGGAGGATTGAGGAAAACACTACCTGTGCTCCTGAATCGTTTAGCATTCTTCCCAGGGCCCTGAAGTCTCTTTTGATTGACCTTGGATTTCTTGTTGCAACATCATTGGTACTCACGTGAAAGAGCAGGTGTTTGTAATAATCTGAAGGCTGTACTAAGCTCATCAGTTTTCTGGTGACACCCCTGATTCGGGCCCCACAGAGGCAGCAAAGTTCCCTGAAAAGAGGGTCCAGTCTGCAGATGGGTGCCTCCATTCCACTCAGGAGGGAGTCACCTGTGACCATAATTCGACATTGTTTCTTCTCAGCCCTGGTCTTAATGCAGGTCTTGTTGCGAGGGGTTGGTTGATCTGGAGGATGAACCAGGAAAATGGGAGGGGCAACAAGGAAATGGGAGGGGCAACAAGACTGACATTGTTGCCTGAGTTAGAAGGGTAAAACACAGTAAAAGGTTTGAGATGCAGAATAGTCTGGTTGAGAGCAAAGACATGATGATTATAGCTGATATAATAAGAGACAGCAAATCAGTGGAGTGGCTCAAGTAAGGGTCCAAATTTTTCATGTCCTCTGTAGCCATGGCACATTAAACCACAATTATCAGATATAAATATCCCAACAGTATGGGGTCAAGTATTGCACCTCAGATTCACACTGAGCTCTCAGGAATAGGGCTCATCATATTTGGGGCCTTTGCATTCTGCCCGAATAATAACTGATCTTGAAAGCAGAAGTAATCTCACTCCTGCTTGAATTAAAAACTGTCCTACTTGATCCCAATAGGGCTTGGAAGAAATATGGGAGAAAATTGGAAGGCAGATAATGAATCAGTTTCCCCTCTCATTTGCTCAGTTATAAGTATGAAGTAATTCAGTTGAACCTGGAGTTGAATGATTGCAAAGCTGGTGGTGTTAGTGAGAAAAAAATGGGGCTGACATATTTTTCAGTCTGAGAAAGAAGAAAAGCTGTGCGACTTCATAAGGGCATTTGATCATTCTCTTGTGACAATTTAAAGAAGGATCAAGAGAAGAATGCAGAAAATATTTTAATAATATTATGTTTTATTTTATTTCATAGCTACCTTGTTCTGTTCTTGACTCTCCACTAAAAGTAAAACTGACAGAGTCCAGAAAGAAGCAATGAAAATCATTAATGGTATAATGTCACTTGCTTTACTAGGAAAGTGCTTATGGTTGACTAATAGAAAGTGCTATGCAAAAGCCAGTTAGCATTATGGATGGAAGTGCGTTTGTACAAATAGAGATTAACAGTATTAAGATTAGTCATTTGTCAAACAAGATAAAAGCTAAAATATATCATATAACAGATGGTACAGTACAGAAGTGAAGGTTTAGTTGAATTTATTAATCTTTTCTCTAATGCAATCACTTAAATACATACTATGAAATTCAAAAGCAATGTTTCAAAAAGGGAAGGAAAAAATGCTTCTAATGCACTTAGAAGTGCACAATGACCCCACAGAGTTCAGTACTATAGAGTGTCACAGCATAAAGCACTTCAAGAAAGAGACTTGAAATTTGTGTCCAAATAAATATAAGTAGACACTTGCGTTTCATAAACCACGTAGGCACTGCAGGCATATACTTGCATTTGTGAATTGTGGTCCTCTGAGGGCTGATGCAAAATGGGTGATTTCACACAATAAGAAAAATCAGTTGCTTAACTTCTTCCACTTATTCACCTGATTTGCCTGTGCATCTGTAGCTACCTTGCCAACTGGCTGAGCTGCAATTCTAAGTAGAGAACACTCAGAGCAGTAACTCTTAAATTTGTGGCAGTGTGCATAAAAATGAACAAATGAAGAAGCAAAGCATCTATAACTACACTAGCCAAGGAAGCATTGCTGCATAGTTTTAGATGATCACCTACTGACTTCATCATAGCTGAAGACAGGTCATTCCATGAAATAGGATACCAGGGATTGCGCATGTATCCTAAAGCAAGATGAATCTATTGCAGATTGGTTTTGCTGTTTCAGAAATCATTGTCACATATACAGTCTTGAAAGAAGGTGGGAATGAAGCCAATGTAGAATTAACCACACTGAATAACTTGCACATTTTTAATGAAGTCTTCCATGTATTCTCTGCTTTTCAAAAGTGAGCAGGGTCCAAAACTAGCCACATCAGTTGGACCTTCTATAATGAATTCCTGCTTCTCTGCAGCTCTGAATCTAAGCCACTGTCTTACACATACCACATCATAAGAAACCACTAACCCTAACCATGAGACCACCACATTCATGTCTCTACAATATGTTTGTTACACTCTTATTAATAAATTAATACAATGTTAAAATGGCTGTACCATTAAACAGTGCTTGTTCAGTAAAATGGAAACAAGGCACTCTGTGATTAAATATATTATCTTCTTGACAAAGCACTGCACAGCTGTTTGGCTAGAGCTGTGAAGCAAATGGTGTATTTACATCTGAAAATGAATTTGTTTACATTTGATGAATGACAGAACAATTGCTATATATGGCAAGGAAAAGGGATGTAAAATATTTCGTCTACTCATTACTACTATTGCAAATAAGTGAGAAAGGCCCTGATTAATAGCTGTGAATGCCCCTTTCTTGAACACTGAAGTTAGGCAAAGCATATACAGGCAGCTGACAGCATTACAAGAATAAGTTTTAGTCCTAGAAGTCTTAGCTGGAAAAGGTCTAGTAGGACATGTTCAAATCAGATCTAGGAGCACATGTAGAATGGATGTTTTGTCCACTTGAGTTTCAAGGGTCTCAAATGAGGGTCTTTGACCATTGCACCTGGATGTCTGGTCCAAATTTTAATAACTTCCTGACAGTGATAACTTTTTCCCTTGTATTCATCCAATGTTTTTCTTTTTTCTTGGTTTCATTAGCATTAATTTCATTATACTTTTCTAAACTTCTGTTGACTCTAGCTGGGCAACCCCAACCCAAGCCTCTATAGAAGTAGTGGGGGAAAAGTTAATGGGTGTGGGGCACATCCAGGTAGGCTCTATATCTACAGTAACAACTTGCAGGACAGAAAAGAAGATGGGATCAAAGGGTTATAAGCAAGACACTAAGTAAAGGCAAAGGAAAATGATAATTTTCTACTTATGTCACCCCATGCATGCACACACACAAACCTTGAAGGAGAGACCTTTCATTGCAAATTTCCCTGGAAATCTCTTCTCCCAGCACTTCTCTGAAGCTGAAAACAAGACCCAAAAGTGGAGATGCTGTCCTTTCAGAGATTCAAATCTTACTGTTCTGGCAAGAGGAGAAAGAGGACAGCTTCAGTGTGATACAGTCAGTGAAAGGGTGAGAAATAGCAGGTGAAAAGAAGGATCTTGGATGGGTGTGGGAGTCTGCAGTAAGCAAAAGCCTGGCCAGGTTTTTAAATTAAAATTTTAATGTACAGGCACAGTAGGTTTGTTGTAGAAGTCACTTTCTAGCTCAAACAGAATTCAATACATAGCATTACTAGCAAGGCTTGCTAAAGCCTTAGGCCGCAAGCTGCGAACTTTCACCTAGATATGCTGACCGTATGCTGAACTTTTACTTAGCTACATGAAGGAAGGCCCTGAAACTGGTGCAAACCAGAAAGATAAGGTAGCTGCAACTGTCAGCAGAAGCCACATCCATTAAGATAAGAAAAGGAATGTCCTGCCTGGAGACAGGGAAAGGATCCAACAAGGAACAAGAAGACCCCAGACCCAAATATTGCTATTGGACCGAACCGTTGCGTGAGGGGAGGGGAACATAGACTGTAAGGGTATAATTGCCCAGGGATTTCTTTGTTCAGGGTTCCTCTCTAGAGGCATCCAGCTCGAGCTGTTTTTTACCACTGCACCACTCAATAAATTTGCCTAGCGTACGTCATGTCGGAGACTCTGCTTCAGGGAAACCTAGGGTCGAGCCTGAGGGGAGAGAAAGTGCCCGAGGGTGAGTGTGTGTGTGAGTGAGGAGTCGAAAAGGGGCACCCGTCAGCTCAGTGGAGCTGCCCGCTGCAAAGGGCCTCCAATCCTAGCAGTTAAAGCCTCTTGTGGTGTGTATGCGACTCCATGAATGGTGTGTGAATGCTTGGGCAGTGGCTGCTCCTTTAACAGGTTCTTGATTTAGTAATATCCATGTTTAGAGGAGGTGATCTGATCCGCAGAAATGCTGAGCCCTCACATCAGAAACTGATGTCAATGAGAACCATAGTCAGTGAATACAGAGTCTATCAAGTACTGAGAATTGTAGCTGACATCTCAAACCGACCCCCAAATTAGCTCACACTGTAGACAAATGTGATTTTGTTCTCACTGAAACATGGCTTCTTGTGCATATAAAATGATAATAATGACATCTTTCTTTTAGTAAAAGTATTCAGGTTTGTTTAAAAAAAACCACCAGAAATCAACATGTAAATATTGTGATGTAAAAGCCAGAGAAAAGACCAAGAAAAAGAAAATTCTCTTTTGCTTGTAGGGTTTGAAAGGCATACAGTAAATGACACCTGAGATCACATGCTGAATGAGTAGGATAAACATAAGTATTGAGTAACTGCCCATTCACTGGAATAAGGCAAAGTTCCACTAAAAAAAGAATGTATGCTCATGTTTTATATTATGTATCCACACATGGGTATGAGACTGTGTAACTAAACACTGTACCAGTGCCTGAGCTTGAGGAGCGGAGGCAGGGGTGGGGGAATGGAAAACCTTAATATTGTTTCTTAATTTCCTCATGTTCAAGGGCTTGACTCTGATAGTTTTATTATTCTTTTCACAGTTTTCTTCTCTGATGTAGTTTAAGTGTGTAGAAAACAACAACTACAGCTCTTTGTGAAAAACAACTGGCACTGCTGATTCCACAGAGCACGTGATCACAAACCAAACTCTGTACTGTTATCTAGCTTTAATCTTCCCTATGGCTTTCTTAGATTAGTGATCCATGAAAGTGCAGTGACATATAATGACCCTTTCTTCTATGACCCTTTTTTCTTTTTCCTTCTTTTAGTTGATTTTTATAGCTAGAAAGTGTACTGCACACTACATAAGAGACAAGCTCCTCTCAGTTCATAAACATAACCAAGAAACAGTGATTATCTGGTTAAGAATATTTGAGCTACCCTGTAATGAGATCTTGCACAACATTTGTTCATTCTTAGAAAATCAGTACATTCCTTGGCAAAACCTCAACCTTTAAGTGGAAATAAGATGCATTGCTCTTCCAAGATGACATAGATGGGATAGTACAACTCTTCTTACATGGACAAGGAGGCCTAAAAGAAGCAGGTCCTTTCACCTGACAAGATGAGTAACCACAATTTTTCTTTTTTAACTGACTTCTGTCAGTAAGTTTGTGCATTTGTATTTTGGAATGTAATGCATAGCAACCATATATGGGCTAGTGAGATTGTTAGAGGAAAGTATATCATGCAGGATACAACAACCCAAGAGAGGTGAGGCTGCTGCCGCTCCATATCCCCAGGTCCAACCAGTAGCAAGACTGAAGGTGTATTCCCAGCAGGGACATGCACACACAAAGCACACACATACACTACATATATACACATATACATATATACATGGCTGGCCACACAGATCACAGACAGACACTCAGAGCACTCACACAAACATAGACAGCACTAATGGCCTCATTCATAGAATCACAGAATCATAGAATCATAGAATACCAGGTTGGAAGGGACCTCAAGGATCATCTGGTCCAACCTTTCTAGGCAAGAGCACAATCTAGACGAGATGGCCCAGCACCATGTCCAGCTGAGTCTTAAACGTGTTCAGCGTAGCAGAGTCAACCACTTCCCTGGGGAGGTTATTCCAATGATTGACTGTTCTCACTGTGAAAAATTTTCCTCTCGTGTCCAATCGGAATCTCCCTGGGAGTAACTTGTACCCATTACCCCTAGTCCTCACCATGTGACTCCTTGTAAAAAGGGAGTCTCCATCTTCTTTGTAGCTCCCCTTTAAGTACTGGTACATGGTGATGAGATCACCTCTAAGCCTCCTTTTCTCAAGGCTGAACAAACCCAGCTCTCTCAGCCTATCCTCATACGGCAGGCTTCCCAGACCCTTGATCATCTTGGTGGCCCTTCTCTGGACCCCCTCCAGCCTGTCCACATCTTTTCTGTATAGCGGGGACCAGAACTGTACACAGTATTCCAGGTGTGGCCTGACAAGCGCCAAGTAGAGTGGGATAACGACTTCTTTATCTCTGCTGGTGATGCCCTTTTTGATGCAACCCAGCATCCTATTGGCCCTCTTGGCCACAGCAGCACACTGTTCACTCATATTGAGCTTCCTGTCCACCAGGACCCCCAGGTCCCTCTCCACGGAGCTGCTCCCTAGCCAGGTGGATCCCAGCCTGAGCTGCACTCCTGGATTATGTTTTCCCAGGTGCAAGACCTTACACTTGTCCCTGTTAAACTTCATAAGGATCCTGTTAGCCCCCTCTTCCAGCCTATCCAGATCTTCCTGCAGGGTGGCTCTCCCTTCCAGAGTGTCTACTTCCCCACTCAGTTTGGTGTCATCTGCAAACTTCGTCAGGCTACACTTCATGCCGTTATCCAGATCACTTATGAAGACATAGCATTGGGCCCAATATCGATCCCTGGGGGACCCCACTTGTGACGGGTTGCCAGTTTGAAAAAGAGCTATTTGCCACCACCCTTTGGGTGCGGCCCGCCAGCCAATTCCTCACCCACTGCACAGACCACTTGTCTAGGCCATAACACATCAATTTCTCCAGGAGGAGGCCGTGGGGAACTGTATTGAAAGCCTTGGAGAAGTCCAGGTAGACAACGTCCACCGCTCGCCCCCTGTCAACCGAGCAGGTCACTTTATCATAGAAGGCCACCAGATTTGTCAGGCACGATCTGCCCTTGGTGAAGCCGTGTTGGCTTTTCCCAATCACGTGCTTCATTTGACTCATGAGGGCCCCCAGGAGGATCCGTTCCATAACTTTCCCGGGGACTGAAGTAAAATGAGGGGCCTATAATTACCCGGATCCTCCCTTGAGCCCTTCTTGTAGATAGGGGTAACATTCGCCTTCCTCCAGTCCTCTGGGACATCCCCCGATCTCCACGACTTCTCAAAGATTATAGAGAGTGGCCCCGCAATGACATCAGCCAGCTCTCTCAACACCCTCGGGTGGATGGCGTCAGGGCCCATCGATTTGTAGGGGTCAAGCTCCTGTAATAATTCACATACTAATCCCTTCTTCACTGATGGTGGGTCTATGTTTGGATCCTCATGGATTTTCGTTCCCAACGCCTGGGATCCAACAGTGTTGGTAAAGACAGAGGTGAAGAAAGTGTTGAGAACCTCTGCCTTTTCAGCATTGTTGGTGACTGATTCACCTCTACTGTTTAACAGTGGGCCTATGTTTTCCTTCTGTTTCCGCTTGCAACTTACATACCTGAAGAACCCTTTCTTGGTTTTTTTGACATCTCTGGCCAGTTCCAATTCAAGCTGAGCTTTTGCTTTTCTAACTGCATCTCTGCACACTCTGGCAATGCCCTTGTAGTTCTCAGTGGATAATCTTCCACTCCTCCATCTCTGGTACGCATCTCTCTTGGTTTTAAGCAGACCCAGGAGCTCATGGTTGAGCCAAGGGGGCCTCTTGCTCCGCTTACTTCCCTTTCTTTTATAGGGGATAAACTGGCTTTGTGCTTCCAAGAGAGCATTCTTGAAGAACTCCCAGCACTCGCTGGCTCCTTTATCCTCCATGGAAGCTTCCCACGGAATCCCTCCCAACTGAGCTCTGAGCGAGCTGAAGTTTGCTCTTCTAAAATCTAGAACCCTTGTCTTGGTGCTAACCTTCAGCATGCTCAGCCGGATCCCGAACTCCACAATATTGTGATCACTGCAGCCAAGGTTGTTACTGACCGAGATATTACAAAGCAGGTTTTCTTGGTTTGTGAATAGCAGGTCCAGCAGTGCCTCCTTCCTGGTTGGCCCATCTAACATTTGTAAGAGGAAACAGTCCTCTACGCATTCCAGGAACTTGATGGATGACACGCGAGCTGCTGTATTGCTCTTCCAGTAAATGTCTGGGTAGTTGAAGTCACCCATGAGAACCAGGTTCTGTTGACCAGAAGCTTGCCTTAGTGTCCCAAATATTGCTTCATCGGCTTTATCGTCATGGTTTGGAGGTCGGTAGCAGATGCCCACTGTAAGGTCCTGCTTGGAGACGACCCCTCTGATTTTAACCCAGAGGCATTCAATAGAGCACTCACAATCACCGTAGTTGACTTCGATACCTTCGAGGTTTTCCTTAATATAGAGTGCGACTCCTCCACCTCTTTTTCCCTGCCTGTCTTTGCGAAACAGCCTATAACCGTCCATCGTGATTCCCCAGTCATGTGAGTTGTCCCACCATGTCTCAGTTACTCCTATGATATCATAACCTTCTGACTAGGCACGGAGCTCCAGTTCCTCCTGTTTGTTTCCCAGACCGTGTGCATTTGTATACATACACTTGAGGTGGTTGCTCCTCTGGTACACATCTTGGGAGACAGCTAAGGAACATTTGTCGCCGCTCTGGTTGGCCTGACTTACTCCCCAGTTGGATGTGATGGCATGAGCATTTCTGTTTTGGACCCCACCCCCCGAGTCCTTCAGTTTAAAGCCCACCTCACCAAGTTAGCCAGCCTGTTGCTGAAGATTCCCTTGCCCCTTCTAGACAGGTGGATTCCGTCCCTCCCTAGCATGTTATAGTCATCGAAGAATGCCTCATTGTCGTAAAAGGATGGCACCAGCCACGTAGCCAGCTCATTCTGCTCCCGTCTCTGGCTGGACGTGATGGAAGTCCGATAGTGAGAATATATATATACATATGTACAAGATGGATCCCTCCAGCAGCTAGGTTCAAACACTCAGTCTGCCCAGTAGCTGGCCCCTGGATCCCAGTCTCCCCAGTTGCCGTCACCTGGACATATGAACCCCCGAGGCCGCAGCCCTACTCCAGTTGCTGGTACAGACCATCTCTCTCTCTCACACACACACACACACAAAGCTGGCCAGGACTTTCTAGGTACCAATAACAGACCCCCTTGTGCTCTCACCCACACACAGGCGCTCTCACATCCAGAGCTGGCCCTTAGAAACCCACTCACCCCCTTGCTCCCAGGTCACTTCATCTACTCGCCAGCTAGTTTGGCTTGATCCTCGCAAGCAACCACACATTCACTCGCACACCTGCACACCCACACTCACTCCAGTTGCTTCCACGGGCCTTCTGACTTGTGGTCTGACTCCAGTTGCTGGCACTTGCACCCCTATACACATACATGCCTATGGAATAGAGTCCCTCACCCAAGAGTTAGAAAGGCATTTAATAAGACAGGACAGACTGTGCTGATCAAGCACAGGGAATAGCCAGACCAGCATACTGACCAGCCAACCACTTACATGTGACCAACCGTTTTTATCCCATTACCCTTCTATTTCCCCATTCTTGTTCCTCCCCAAATCACCTAAACCTCCTCCCTTTTCCCACCTTTGGTTCTTTCCCATAAGAAGTCCTGTGTAATCCCAAAATGCTCTTTCCCTGCATCTCATAATGTGTACCACACCCCTAGGCAGCAGCCCCCTTGGACCACAAGGTGATCCAGAGAGCTGCTCCTGATGACTCATCGTGATGGGTTTCACTCTTGGTCAATGGGGCTGATGGCTGTCCTGGGACAGCCCTGGGAGGGGCCTGGACAAGGTGTTCCCTTCCTCAGGAATCCTTGATTTGGGTTCCCGCCTGCCATTGTGCACCCCTGTGCTCCTCTAGCTTTGTGGAGATGGGCCTTTGATGGACTGATGCCTCCTGTGATGGGCCTGGGAGTAGCTGGGCAGGGTATTATTTGGGCCCCCCCTCCTGCCATTGTGTCTCTGGGCTCCTTTGGGATTGTGCAGATGAGCTTTATCACATAATCTAACAGAGATGATCTACAACTGCTAGTGCTTTTCTACCTGGTGAATAAGAGTAGAGCTGGTAAAAATGTTATTATTTCATTTGTTTTTATTTATTCCTCACTTTATTTAGTAATAAAATAGTTTGTTATAATAACAATAATAACTACTGCTGTTACTTACAAACATGATGTTTTTTTCAAAACTAGAAACAATAGGTATGCCAAACAGAAATTTCCTAAATACTGGGGGGGGGAAGGGTTATTTTCTTTCCTCCTTTTTATCACTAACTGGAATAAAAGGAGAAATGACTGCACTGAATTATTTTTTAATATGAATTATTATTTTTTCAAATTTTCATTTCCCCATTTAACTTTTCAAGGTTATTGACTTTTCATAAAGCTGGCAGCAGCATGAAAGAGAAGAGTAGACATTCTTCCTTCTTTAGATATTCTGATCATCACACGATTTGTTGCATCAAATGTCATAGAATCATAGAATCATAGAATCATAGAATGGTTTGGGTTGGAAGGGACCTTAAAGATCATCTAGTTCCAACCCCCCTGTCATGGGCAGGGATACCTTCCACTAGATCAGGTTGCTCAAAGCCTCATTCAGCCTGGCCTTGAACACTTCCAGGGAGGGGGGAAATTTTTTCTTATGTCCATAAGAAAAAAACTGGGAAAAAAAAAAAGAAATTTCTGAAATTAAAAAGAAGTTTTTCAAAGACAAAACAGAAAAAGTAATTGTAAAGTACCTCAGATCAGTTCTTGAATAATTCAGGTTGAGTTTATGGTCTTGGATTAAGGAATGTTGCATTAATATCAGTATTACTGTCAGACTCAGTATAATATGTCTACTAAACTCCTACTCTCATTTCTGACAGTGCTCATCACTGTCAAGAAATAGCACAGCTGTAGAGAAGTGAAGATTCAGAAATAGGTCTAATTTTAAAACACAGCTATCATCAAAAAAGTGACCTGGATAATGGTAATTTGTCTTGCAAATGTTCTCCTTGCAGTGTTCATGTTGTTCTTCTTTTCTGTTCTGAGTTAAATGAAGTTTGCAAACCTAGTGAAAATATGTGGCTTCATTCCCTTGAAAAGGGTTCAGATATTTTGTTTAACAAGAGAGAGCATCATCTTTATTTCCTTATATCTATGTAGAGAGGTAGTATGACAAAGTAAGCAAACCCTTGTTGTGGTCTAGTTTCTTTGGCCAGTTTTACCTTGAGCACACAGTTATTAGTAGATGATGAGGTAACTAACTCTGTTAGTAAACACATAAACAAAAAGGATATTAATGCTAAGATGAACCAAGAAGAGTGGCTGGAAGGCAGAAAAGGTATTTTTCTCCCACTTCTTGTTAGACCTGTCAAAACTGAAACCCCAAGTTTTACTTGGTATAATAACAAATATATTTCATGCATATGAAAGAAGTGTGGCCATAGCACAGCAGATATTATGATGGACAGTATTCAGCTGAGATTGTCAGAAATTTATGTGGCATTGTCCTGGTTTTGGCTGGGACAGAGTTAATTTTCTTCATAGTAGCTTGTATGGGACTATATGTTTTGGATTTGTGCTGAAAACAGTGTTAACAGGGATGTTTTAGTTATTGCTGAGCAGTGCTTACACAGAGTCAAGGCCTTTTCTGCTTCTCACACTGCCCCGACAGAAAGTAGGCTGGGGGTGCACAAGAAGTTGGGAGGGGACACAGCTAGGACAGCTGACTCCAACTGACCAAAGGGATATTCCATACCATATGATGTCATGCTCAGCAATAAAAAACTGGGGGAAGAAGAAGGAAGGGGGGGGACATTTGGAGTTATGGTGTTTGTCTTCCCAAGTAACTGTTACGCATGATGGAGCCCTGCTTTCCTGGAGGTGGCCTGCCAATGGGAAGTAGTGAATGAATTCCTTGTTTTGCTTTGCTTGTGTTTGTAGCTTTTGCTTTACCTATTAAACTGTCTTTATCTCAACCCACAAGTTTTCTCACTTTTACTCTTCTGATTCTCTCCCCCATCCCACTGTGAGGGGAGTGAGTGAGCGGCTGTGTGGTGCTTAGTTGCTGGCTGGAGCTAAACCACGACAGTCCTTTTTGGCATCCAACATGGGGCTCAAAGGGTTCGAGATAACAACAGGTTTGATTGGAATGTGCTAGATCGAATTTATAGCTGTTATTGCTGTTTATCTATTAATTGACAGGCTTCTTTGCTTGCCATGGGGCTTGCTTGCCTTACTGTATATTGGAGTCTAGTGCTCGTTAGTGGCTGCTTTTTGCTTTCGCTGATTGCTGTACTGCTGTACTGCTTATCATCTTACTCTGCTGTGCCTGGGAACATTTTGATAACAGCAATGGCCATGCACCTGGGCTGGCAGATGGCCAGGGCATCGCTGCTGTTTCTGTGCTGCTGTACTGGACAGGCTGGAACTCCAGGGTGAACTTGAGTCAAAGGGACTGTGGCATGTGGATGAGTCCACATGGGAGCAGGACACCCCGAAGCATCTGTGGCCATGGTTATGTCTGTGTCACAGCAGGTATACCTCTGAAGGGATTGTGGCCCAAGGATAAGTCCATGCTGGAGAAGGTACACCTTGAAGCATCAGTGGCTGTGCATGAGGTCACGCTGGAGCACCTCAAAGCGTGTGGCCATGGATAAGCCCACGACAGAGCAGGTACACCCCTGGAGGGACTGCAGCCATGGGTAAGACCATGTTGTAGCAGGTTTACTTCTGAAGGGACTATGGCTGTGGGTAAGGCCACACTGGAGCAGGTGCACCTCAAAGCGACTGTGGCTGTGGATAAGTCTATGCCACAGCAGGTAAACCCCTGGAGAGACTGTGGCTCATAGACAAGGCTCCACTTGGAGCAGGTAAACCCCTAAGGAACTGCAGTCTCTGGATAAGTCCAAGCCGGAGCAGGGGCAAGGGGAGGAGTTCATTGCAATGTTAAACCCTATGGTCTGGTCCAAAGGGGCCAGGGGTGGAGATTGTAATGGATATACCTTTAAATTGTTGTAACCCATGATCTGAGTTGTATGTTATAGGAATTACTATAGCAAGAACCACCTGAACCAATGGAGGAGAAGCCTTACAAGAAGCAGTGCAAGTGCAGCAGTGACCTGACCTGAGCTGGCTTTGGTGCCCAACAACTCCACACAACACACCACCTCTCCTGTCCTGAGCGACCACCATAACAGATGGAGCCCAAAGTCATGGACTAAATGAACTCAATGCACATTCTATGGACATTTGTGGACATTTTACATTCATTTCACAGACATTTCACAGGGGTGGTCCATAGACTAAGGGAATGATATCTGTGTATTGCATCAAAGGATGGGATGTATTGGATAGTGTGAGACCTGAGCATGACAAATGGTATGGAATAAGGGGTGTAGAATGTGCTGGTTTTGGCTGGGACAGAGTTAATTTTCTTCATAGTAGGTAGTAGGGGGCTATGTTTTGGATTTGTAATGAAAAGTGTTGATAATATAGGGATGTGTTTGTTATTGCTGAGCAGTGCTTACACAGAGTCAAGGCCTTTTCTGCTTCTCACACTGCCCCCACAGTGAGCAGGCTGGGGGTGCACAAGAAGTTGGGAAGGGACACAGCTAGGACAGCTGACTCCAACTGACCAAAGGGATATGCCATACCACATGACGTCATGCTCAGCAATAAAAGCTGGGGGAACAAGAAGGAAGGGGGGGACATTCAGAGTTATGGCGTTTGTCTTCCCAAGTAACCATTACGCGTGATGGAGTGTAACCCCATCCCTGCAAGATTGGACAGCAACTCTATACTACTCCTGGGTCACCTGCCCCTGCTTCCACCCGTTGTACACTTCCTTTTTATGTCTGAGTTCACTCAGGTGCTCCTTGCTGATCCATGCAGGCCTCCTGCTGCCTTTGCTTGATTTCCTACTTGTCAGGATGGACCTTTCTTGAACTTGGAAGAGGTGATTCCTGAATATCAACCAGCTCCCCTGGACCCCCCTTCTCTCCAGGATCATATCCCATGGGATTCTTCCAAACAGATCTCTGAAGAGGTTGAAGTCTGCTCTCCTGAAATCCAGGACTGTGGTCCTGTTTTTTGCTTTGCTCCATCCTGTTAGGATCCTGAATTCCACCATCTCGTGGGCACTGCAGTCAAGGCTGCCTCCAACTTTCATGTCCCCAACCAGTTCTTCCTTGTTTGTAATTATCAGGTCCAGAAGAGCACCTTTTCTTATGGGCTCCTCCATCACCTGTGTCAGGAAGTTGTCCTAATTTATCAGTAGTGCTTAGTACTGCAGTCTGCTTGGATCTCAAGCTAATCAGCTTTCTCTTGCTCAGGACCTTGATGAAAAAGCCATCCAGGGATCCAGATTGTAGGTGCCTAACTGGCTCATGGAATAGGACATTTAGCTAGATGGGGCTGCTTTGATGCCTGTCATGGTTTAACCCCAGCCGGCAACTAAGCACCACACAGCTGCTCGCTCACTCCCTCATAGTGGGATGGGGGAGAGAATCAGAAGGGCAAAAGTGAGAAAACTTGTGGGTTGAGATAAAGACAGTTTAACAGGTAAAGGAAAAGCCATGCACACAAGCAAAGCAAAACAAGGAATTCATTCACTACTTCACATCGGCAGGCAGGTGTTCAGCCATCCCCAGGAAAGCAGGGCTCCATCATGCGTAACGGTTACTTAGGAAGACAAACACCATAACTCTGAATGTCCCCCCCTTCCTTCTTCTTCCCCCAGTTTATATGCTGAGCATGATGTCATATGGTATGGAATATCCCTTTGGTCAGTTGGAGTCAGCTGTCCTAGCTGTGTCCCCTCCCAACTTCTTGTGCACCCCCAGCCTACTCACTGTGGGGGCAGTGTGAGAAGCAGAAAAGGCCTTGACTCTGTGTAAGCACTGCTCAGCAATAACTAAAACATCCCTGTGTTATCAACACTGTTTTCATCACAAATCCAAAACATAGACCCATACAAGCTACTATGAAAAAATTTAACTCTATCACAGCCAAAACCAGTACAATGGCAGGGCCCAGAGGGTGGTGATCATTGACACAAAGTCCAGTTGGAGGCAAGTCACTAGTGGTGTATCCCAGGGGTCAATACTGGGGCCAATACTGTTCAACATCTTCATTAATGACCTAGTCACTGAGACAGAGTACACCCTCAGCAAATTTGCAGATGACACAAAACTGAGAGGAGTGGTTGATAGACCAGAAGGCTGTGCTGCCATCCAGAGGGATCTTGACAGGTTGGAGAAATGGGCTACGAGGAACCTCATGCAGTTCAAGAAGGGGAAGTGTAAAGTCCTGCAGCTGGGGAGGAACAACACCAGGCACCAGCATATGCTGGGGGCCACCCAGCTGGAAAGCAGCTCTGCAGAGAAGGAACATGGGGTCCTGGTGGACAAAAAGCTGACCATGAGCCAGAAATGTGCCTTTGCGGCAAAGAATGCCAATAGCATCCTGGGCTTCATTAGGAAGAGCATTGCCAGACGGTTGAGGGAGGTGATCCTTCCCCTTTACTCAGCACTGGTGAGACCACACCTGGAGTCCTGTGTCCAGTTCCAGGCTCCCCAGTACAAGAGAGACACGAGTGGCAAAAGTATCCTATTGTGACTGACCTGGAGGCTCATTGCATCCTTGGTATAGACTACCTCAGGAGATGGTATTTCAAGGACCAAAAAGAGTACTGATGAGCCTTTGGTATAGCCACCATGGATGCAGAGAAGATTAAACAGCTGTCTACTTTGCCTGGCCTCTTGGAGGATCCCTCTGTTGTGGGGTTGCTGTGTGATGAAGAACAGCAGGTACCGCTTGCTACCATGATGGTGCACTGGTGGCAATATCACACCAACCCTGGTTCCCATCCATAAGTTGATTTCGCTCACCCTTTAATAGTCCCATATGGCCAGTGCAAAAGTCTGACTGAGGGTGGAGGCTAACAGTGGACTACTGCGGCCTGAATGAAGTCACGTCACCATTGAGTGCTTCCGTAACCAGACATAATAGAACTCCAACATGAACAGGAGTCAAAGGTAGTCAACTGATATGCCGCAAATGATATTGTTAATGCATTCTTCTCAATGCCTTTGGCAGCAGAGTGCAGGCCACAGTTTGCTTTCACCTGGAGGGGTGTCCAATATACCTGGAATCGACTGCTCCAGGGTAGAAGCACAGTCCTACAATTTTTCATGGACTGATACAGATTGCATTGGAACAGGGCGAAGCCCCTGAACACCTGCAATACATCGATGACATCATCATGTGGGGCAACAAAGCAGAGGAAGTGTTTGAGAAAGGGAAAAGAATAATCCAGATACTTCTGAAATCTGGTTTTGCCATAAAACAAAGCAAGGTCAAAGGATCTGCACAAGAGATCCAGTTCTTGGGAATAAAATGGCAAGATGGGCATCCTCACATCCCTATGGATATGATTAAAAAGATAATAGCCGTGTCCTCACCAATTAACAAAAAGGAAACACAAGCTTTCCTAGGCATTCTGGGTTTCTGGAGAATGCATATTCTGGGTTAGTCAGCTTGTGAGCCCTCTCTATTGAGTGACCTGAAATAAGAATTGCTTTGACCAGGGCCCTGAGCAGTGACAAGCCTTTGAACAGATCAAACAGGAGATGGTTTGTGTGGTAGCCCTTGGGTCTATCCATACAGGACCAGCTGAGAGAAATGTGCTCTGCGCCGCAGC
Organism: Platalea leucorodia; assembly: GCF_965183815.1. Lineage (NCBI taxonomy): Eukaryota > Metazoa > Chordata > Aves > Pelecaniformes > Threskiornithidae > Platalea > Platalea leucorodia. The sequence goes on from NC_138859.1 coordinate 32,931,719, forward strand.
TGGGGAGTATGGCCTCACCTGGAGCCTCTGGCAGAAAGCACCCTAAGAAACCCAAGGTCAACCACTAGGGTTTTGGAGCCAGGGATATAGAGGATCCAAGGCAACTCGAGGCCTCCCACTACTCGCATACCACATTTGAGGTTGATTAATACATATCTGCATATACATATAACCTGCCCACGCAGATATTGCCCACAACTGCATGCAAAGGGAAACCATCTCTTTAAGGGGATCAGATGTGAAGAGTTACTCTCAACTGTAGCTTTTGCATTGGTAAATAGGAAACTTTTCTTATCTGTACAGAGTCCCACAAGTTCAGTGACATTTCTTATCTCCAGATGTCATGCTAATTATTATCTACTGAGTGAAGGAGGTGCCTTATTGCCAACAGTTGCTGGAGGAAATGTTTATATCTATGTGACTCCTATCCAGTATTTTGTCTCTAGGTATATTAATTCCATTTATTGCCCAGACCAGTAGAGCTGCTCTTCTGAACATCAATCCAGCAATAAGTCTAATTGTATGCCAAATTTTACACATGCAAGTACATTCAAAAAAACACAGTGCTGTAGAGCAGATGATTGGAGGGATTTCTGAATGTGCATTGAAGTAATCGGTATGAAAATGTTGTGGGGAACTTTCTATGCTAGGGGAGATTTGTAGAATGGCCACAGAGGATGGACATCACATCAGAAAATGTGATGATATAGAAGAGAGATGAAGAGAAATGAAGTGGCAAGCCTCAGAACAGCCAGTAGGGAAACAAGACCTGGTGCATACATCTCTACACCCTGAACCGCAATTCCCAATTCTGGCAAAACCATCACTGAGTTTCCTGCCACAGCATCCATCAAATGTCAAGGAAAATAGGTCTGAAACATATAAATGTAACACAAACCAGCATTACTAGCACCTAAAATATACTGACACTTAATACTCGTAACTGCATTCAAAACACTAAACTCCAAAGAGCTGAACATTCAGGGAACATTTGATCACACAGAGTTATGAAAGTGTCAGAAAAGATGAGGTCTTCCAGAGGATTTAATCTGCAAGTGTGCCTGTGTCGTGGTTTAACCCCAGCTAGCAACTAAGCACCACGCAGCCGCTTGCTCACTCCCCCCTAGTGGGATGGGAGAGAGAATTCGAAGGGTAAAAGGGAGAAAACTCGTGGGTTGAGATAAGAACAGTTTAATAATTGAAGTAAAATAAAATAGAACAGTTAAATAGGTAAAGCAAAAACCGTGCACGCAAACCAAGCAAAACAAGGAATTCATTCACTACTTCCCATCGGCAGGCAGGTGTTCAGCCATCTCCAGGAAAGCAGGGCTCATCGCACGTAATGGTTACTTGGGAAGACAAACGCCATGACGCCGATTGTCCCCACCTTCATTCTTCTTCCCCCAGCTTATATACTGAGCATGACATCATATGGTATGGAATAACCCTTGGGCCAGTCTGGGTCAGCCCCCCTGGCTGTGCTCCCTCCCAGCTTCTTGTGCACCCGGCAGAGCATGGGAAGCTGAAAAGTCCTTGACCAGTGTGAGCACTACTTAGCAACAACTTAGCACTGCTTAGCACTACTTAGCAAGAACCAAAACATCAGTGTGTTATTGACATTGTTCTCATCCTAAACCCAAAACACAGCACCATACCAGCTACCAAGGAGAAAATTATCTCTATCCCAGCTGAAACCAGGACAGCCTGACAGAGGATGCTCACCACTTATGTCTGATAGCCATGTGAACCATTTGAGCCCCAAATTTCTTCAAAAAGAAAAGAAAAGAAAAGAAAAAAGAAAAGAAAAGAAAAGAAAAGAGAAAAGAAAAGAAAAAAAAAGAAAAGAAAAGAAAAGAAAAGAAAAGAAAAGAAAAGAAAAGAAAAGAAAAGAAAAGAAAAGAAAAGAAAAGAAAAGAAAAGAAAAGAAAAGAAAAGAAAAGAAAAGAAAAGAAAAGAAAAGAAAAGAAAAGAAAAGAAAATGTTCAGTTGGAAGGGACCTATAACAATCATCTAGACCAACTGCCTGACCACTTCAGGGATGACCAAAAGTTAAAGCATGTTATTAAGGGCATTGTCCAAATGCCTCAAACACTGACAGGCACGGGGCATCAACCACCTCTCTAGGAAGCCTGTTCCAGGGTTTGACCACCCTCTCGGTAAAGAAATGCTTCCTAATGTCCAGTCTGAACCTCCCCTGACGCAGCTTTGAACCATTCCCACGTGTCCTATCGCTGGATACCATCCATCTCCCTCTCCACTTCCCCTCCTCAGGAAGCTGTAGGGAGCAATGAGGTCGCCCCTCAACCTCCTTCTCTCCAAACTAGACAAACCCAGAGTCCTCAGCCGCTCCTCATAGGACATGCCTTCCAGCCCTTTCACCAGCTTTGTTGCCCTCCTCCAGACGCATTCAAGTCCCTTAACATCCTTCTTAAATTGTGGGGCCCAGAACTGCACACAGTACTTAAGGTGAGGCTGCACCAATGCTAAATACAGCAGGATAATCACCTCTTTTGACCATCTGGTTGTACTGTGTTTGATGCACCCCAGGATGCGGTTTGCCCCCTTGGCTGCCAGGGCACACTGCTGACTCCTATTGAGCCTGCTGTCAACCAGCACCCCCAGATCCCTTTCTGCAGGGCTGGTCTCCAGCCACTCCTCTCCCAATCTATACTTGTGTCCGGCATTACTCAGTCCCAAGTGCAGAATCCAGCATTTGTTCTTGCTAAATTCCATGCCACTGATGATTGCCCAGTGCTCCAATCCATCTAGATGCCTCTGCAAGGCCTCTTGTCCCTCAAGAGAGTCAACGGCACCTCCCAGTTTGGTATCATCAGCAAACTTGCTAATGGTGGATTCAACTCCTGCATCCAGATCATTGATAAAAATATTGAACAGAACTGGCCCTAGGATTGAGCCCTGAGCAACACCGCTAGTGACCGGTCACCAGCCAGATGCAGCCCCATTCACTACAACTCTTTGAGCCCTGCCCTTCAGCCAGTTCTTCACCCAGCACACCATGTACCTGCTCATCTCACAGTTGGACAACTTGTCCAGAAGGATGCTGAGGGACAGTATCAAAAGCCTTCCTAAAATCCAGAAAAACTACATCCATCGCCTTCCCTTCATCCACTAGGTGGGTGATCTTATCATAGAAGGATATTAAATTAGTTAAACAGGACATTCCCTTTGTGAACCCATGTTGACTGTGCCTGATGATTGCATTGTTATGCACAGAGTACCAGTTGGTGTTGAGGCTCAGAAAAGTTCCACCCTTCCCTAAGTGGTAAGAAGCAATGCAATAATGAAGCAGCTATGGTATGCTGAAAGGACTATACACATTTTAAACCCCTATATATATAATCAACATAATCTTAACTGAGGCAGCTCCAGATCATGTAGGGGAAAAAAGAAAAGCAGCAATGTTAAACTCTTGCAGAGTTCTATTGGTTGTGTTTTGGAGTTCCTCACAGCTCTGTCTACTAAGGGGAAATGTAAGAGCTACCCATCCTTCCCCTTACAAATTTATATACCAGCATAAATTTTGCCACTGAAGGCCAGTAGAATGAGAGCTTCAAGGAGAATGACCAAAATGCCTCTCTGGAGAACAGCATCTATGAGGAGACATCAGAGAAGCAGCTATCTGTTCAATGAGCACCTTTCTTTTTTATTTTATGAGGCAAATATATTCTTAGTGTTCACAGTAGTGCTTTTTCAAATAAAGGTTATATAAAATGATATAACACACGCAGACACACACCAAAAATAGATGTGATATTGACTCACTGCACTTATGCAAAGTAAGTTGCGTAAGCCTGTTTTTCTCTGCTCTTAAAAAAAAAAACAGCACACACACAACCTTAAAATGTTTGGACAGTTAAAAATGTTGAATTCAGCTTCTCAAGGTCCTTCACACCCACATTTGGTGTAGTATTTAACAATGGATAAAAATAGAAAGTTGAAATTTAATAGACTCTAACATTTATCATATTATTTAAGAACCTATCAAAACAATTAGCATCAGAGAACTGAAATTCACTTCTAACAGAATATTGTTGAAAAAAAGAGAGATCAACAGCTACATTTTGAAGGAAATTTAGTAAGATTCACTGAAATATTACCCTCTAGGTATATAACAGGGGCAGGCTAGAAAGAAAATAACCATCTGTACTTCTTTTATTCAACAGGTAACTATATTAATGCAATCTGAAAAGAATTTTATCTTTTTTAAAATCTTGTAAAATTTCCTCTAAGCTATTAAATTAATGACATTGTTGGCAGATGACATTATAGGAATCGGCTGCTTTATATAAGCATGAAATCTGTGTTTTTTACTAAAGGGCAGGGGCAGTCCCTTATCTGTCAGAGCAAGCAGTTGATAGCATGCATGCTAGAGAAGGAACATGAGCAGATTCAGAATGTCAGACATCACTGTCTGGGAGTCAAGAATCATTGCCTGCCACAGGAGCAAGGTACCACCAATCAGCTGATCAGCAGCATCTATTTGACTTATAATTTGGAAAAGACATGGATAGTTTGGCATGCCAGTCTTGAGAGCTGCCAAACCACACTTTTGAGTAGACAGGCTGCAAAATTTATATAAATTAAGCCCTAAACTAAGGAATGTGTAACACAAAATGAACTTTTTAATATATTCTCAGAAGTGTGATCCACAATATTTTAAAAGAACATTTCTGAATAACCCTTCTTTTGATTGCTGTAGTAATATTACTCTGGTGAATTATTCACATCTACTGCTGATGAGATAATATCAGGCCAGAAAATTGTCAGCTAACCTACTCTCACAGGATCTTGTTCTCTCTTTCTCATTCACAGCATATAAGCGTATAACACACAAGCAGCATCTTATTGATTAGAAATTGGATCCTCTGACAGTTGGAATGACAAATCCAATGGATTGTTCACAGATTGAAGTACTATTAAGCATCAGTGAAGAAGGCAGATCTGAGGTTATAATTGTCAGCACTATTTCTCTGTCGCTGAGCAGAGCCAAAGCAGTAACCTCAGAGCAGTGAAGAGGATTCTGGAAATGTTTGAGATGGAACAGAATGGTAGAGAAAGCTACACTGGTAAAGGACAGCAAAGAAGGGGGACAGAAAGAGGCAGGCTAGGGGAAGATTCAGAAGGAACCTTAGGCAGAGGAACAAGGAATTTGAAAGATGAGGCTGTTTTTTTTAAAGAAATGGTAGCAAATATTATACTAAAACACTAAATATTATATTAAAAACAAACAAACAAACAAAACCCAACCTGAGCATACTTTGAATTACTAAATTTTGAGTTACTAGGCTACAATTCTATCTCAGGATTCTGAGAACTATGCATGAGATTTGCTTTCCAGTTTTTTGACATCAGAAGAAGAACTTGATGAAATTCTAGTTTCATAATTCAAAGAGTTGCTTGTTTTGTTTTATATAATGCATGGACATGGGTCCTGGTCCTGTGCCCACTGCCAGGTACTTATTCAACATGACAGACACACAGAAAGCAGAATAGAGTATATTTAGAGGAAATAAAAGCATAGACTTTAAGGTCACAAGCCACAGCTCAATGGTTCTAAAAGATATCTTTAGCAAAATACCATTTTCTGTTCTGTGGTAAATCAACTTTTTCAATTTGAATAAAAATATTGATTTTTGAGCTACAGAGTTTGAGTTACAGATGATAAAAAACAAATTCTTGCTTTTTGTCACAAGAAGAGTCAAAACAACACTGATTTTCAGAGAGCTCATGGATAACCAGACTTCAGTTTTAAACTGTTGCCAGTACACCAACTTTGAAGTACAGGTTTAGAGTATACCAGTAACCCAACAACATGACTGTATTCCTGCTTCAGACACAGAAACTGATAGCATTCAGGAACCAATTCTGCTCTGACAGACAGTCCAAGGCAGAATCGGCAGTACCACTGCCTTCAGATGTTAATCTCTGTTAATACTAATGTCACCAAGAAGAGCTACATTCACAGATTCATAGCATTCCAAGCAATGGTCTCTATTTGCCTCTTGCTTTTCCTAAGATATTTTTGGTATTAGGGGTAAAAGTCCTTCAAAACTGAAAACTGCTTTAGGTTTGGATTCAGAAAAGAACTAAAAAAATCACACGCAACTAGCTGCTGCATTGTTTTCCCCTCAGCTTCAGGACACTTAGGTCAATGCAGGAGACAGAGCTGAGCTGGGGGAAAGTATGCTATACTAGACAGCAGCAACACCACAATAATGTCTTTGCTAAAGATCTATCAGTAAACCACTGATGAAACAGAAATTTCAATAACAAAATCAATATTAAAAGTTCTGTTCTGAGAAAAGAGATGTAGGACAGTTCATACTGCTGACTGCTTTAATATGTTTTAGAAACAAGATGCTGCAGGTACAAGAAACATTCTAGCCACTGCAACATGGAGCTTAGCACAGGTCATTTATCCTGCACTCTGCCATGTAGATGAGGTCCAGAAATTACATAACTTAGCTAAAACAAAAAAAAAAAACCATATCTGTGCATTTATGAAATTTAAGTGCATAATCACACATAAATTCAGTTTGACTAGTATGAAAAACACTATGGTTGAGAAAGACACAGGAAGAACCACATGACACAAATCTAAGACCTATTCCTTAATCTTAACTCTATCCCTTCAGAATTCATATAAATTAACTCCAAGACCCGTAGATACTTTGCTAATAGAATAAAACAAAGCGGAAGATAAAAAAGTCTCAATCCTACAAAGTTTTATACAGGTAATTACCTTTATGTCCATGGGCAGTAAAGTCGCATTGAGTCAAATCATGTTCAAGTCTATATAATGGGAACTTTTCCTTGTAAGCCTTTTTGCAGCAGGAATGTTTCTGAATGATTAATATAAAGCAGTATATTGTCTTTCTACAAATAATACTATTTCAGTATATTTGGATTTCCATTGGACTATTGTCATTCAGTAGAGCCCCAAACAAAAAAAAAAAGTTTATTTATTTCCTGCATTCTGTGCTTGGAAACGGAGTATAAAGACAAAGTGCCCAGTCAAAAAAATTAAATATTTTACAAGAATTCATTTTATGGAAAGCGACCAAAATATTTACTTTAGTTTAAAGGCATAATCCTGATAAATGATAAGGAGCTCAAAGTTCCATCGGAGACAGGGATGATTACAGGTTGGTACTCCATAATGCTTGGACTGATACTTTGACTTTATTTTTAGGACGTACAGACTTTAGTTTTGGAAAGTACCACCACCACACCCAGGTTCTATTTTAAGGGACAGGCAAGAAAATGACAGTCCAGCTGCTAGATTATGCACTGTGGTTGATATGAGGATACAATTTATAAACAAACATTATAGCTAAAAGTCCTAAATGTTCTTTGGTTGGTCAAAGTCAGAAGACATATATCTTAGGCCTCTGAAACAACACTCAGTAAATGAATGAAGCCAGATAGTTGCTACTTTGTAGATTTCTTACATAGACAAGCTTTCTGACCAAGAATCTGTTTGTGGACTTTATGAAACAAATTGTTGCTCTAATCCAGTCAGATGAGGTAAATCAGTTCCTAACTAAGTGTCATGGTTTAACCTCCGGTAGGCAGCTAACCACCACACAACTGCTCACTCACTCCCCCCCATAGTGGGATGGGGGAGAGAATCAGAAGAGCAAAAGTGGGAAAAACTTGTGGGTTGAGATAAAGACAGTTAAATAGGTAAAGTGTTTCTCACACTGCCCAGCCAGTGAGTAGGCTAGTGTGTGAGTGCACATGTGTTTATTAGTGAGCATCAAGCTGGACTAGCCAGCAAAGTAGGGCCTGTGAAGCAGGTAAGAGGGCCTGGGATCTGGGCAGGGGTACTGGGAGGACAGAGGAGCCATGCTGGTGCTTGAGGGATCTGTGAATGTGTGTGCGCTTGTGAATCTAGAGTGTTGTGTGTGTGCCTTCACTAGTGAACTTCTATCTCTACCAGCCGAAGAGGAGGAAGGGGTCTTGGCTGTCTATGTTTATGTTTTATATGAAGGACATAAGCAGGTGCTGTTGAAGGCAGTGTCTTGTCTGTGGCAGTCTGTATGACTGGCCATGTCAGCATCCTGTGCGCATCCATCCGTGTCTGTGTGTGTCTCTGGGATATGTGCTCAGCTTCGCTACTGGTTGAATTGCAAACAGGAAAGCGGCAGCCGGGTCCCTCAGCCTGGGCAGAGACCCCTGGTGCAGGCTGGGCTCCAGCATCTGGGCAGGAGGGAATCCTGGGCTGGAGTGACGGAAGGAGGTGGCCATGCTCTTAACATCACTTACCAGATATTACTTATAGGAGTGAGAATCATAAAAAGCAGATATAATTTTTTTCAGTCTCGCATTTAAATGCAAATTAATAAATCAAAGTTTAATACAGGTTTTTCCTTGTGAAAACTGGTCTTGTGGGCTGAATTTCCAAACAGGCAAACCAACTTTTGCTTTAACAAAGCTATTGAAACATAGATAACTGGCAGCAATTGACATTACTTAGAAAACAAGGATGAATCTTCTTATGTGGAGGAATATGGTGAGGAACATTTATTACAGGTACATCCTTAAGATGATCATATCTGTGATGCACTGTCATCAGAATTTCATCCTAAGAATCTGCAAAATTTGAACATGGAATGATCAGTCTATAAAAAAATGTGAAAGTTAAATGTGAATATGTAGTAATGTTCAGACTGTAAGTTAGCAAGCTGCTTCATTTCAGACCACATTTTGCTTTGTTATTCTGCTTGCAGAAAAAAAACCAACCCACAATTATTTTAAACTTACTCTGCTATAACCAAGCTGATTTAAGCAGACAGCTGTATGCACTAGAATACTGAACACACTGGACTGAGTCATTTACACACAAGCAGTTGCTAGACTAAATAAGGGATAGGTTTAAATCAGTGGCTATATGGATAGCCTAAGAATCATATTTTGATGTTCCTCTACTAGGGATCAGGATCTAGAACTCAGATGCTGCAACAAACCAATAAAGAACCATCCACTTTGCGGAGCTGCTCATGAAAATATTAGAAATGGCTGTGTTGAAGTGGATTATGACTTAAACATGCAACATGAAAGCACTATACAAATAATCTCTTTGATCGATCCTTCCTAGATCCACTGCTTCTTCGACACATGTTCATTGGCTTTCACCGCTACTTTGAAGAGGAGGCTGGCCAAAAGAACACAACTAAAACACTATTTGACATGAAAAAGGATTTTGGTATTGAATCCTGAGTTGTCACAATCTGGGGAATCTTGCATATATTTACATAAATAGGTCAGCTACATACCAGCTTTTGAAGAGTCTTGGCAGTATGGACTTATCACACAAAAGATGTAGAGTCAAACTCTTTCTGCATAAGCATACAGATGTATTATTAACATTCATATGTAATAAAAATACATCCCTCACAAATCTATCCTTACAATTTAAATTTTTAACTGTCTTTCTAAGCTGCACGAGACAGACTCGTTTTTTGAAAAAAGTATTTATATAACTAGCATCCGATTTTTTAACATGCTAGAAAGAATTGAGCCAAAGATGATACCACAAAGTCCCTTAGGCTTAAAGGAAAATGTTAAATCAGTTAGTGATCACTAGAATAAAGAAACAACTATTTGCTCTATAAGTTCCTTAAAAAAAATACCAAACCCTTCATGTTCTTCTGAAAGTAGTTATATTATGCAATGAGAAAATTGCAACATATTCTCATCTCTGACGTTATAAGAGTTTTATTAGCATATGCTATAGAAATTATACTCAAAGAGTAGCAGTCGCTCGCCAGAACTAGTTTATAAACATACATACACAGAGTATGCCTTAGACAGTTAATGTACTATTTTGAACTCAATATTGCAACAGAACTTAGCTTTGACACAGAATGTTCACAACCTCCATAATAAATTCTTTTAACATACTTCATATTTTTTCCCATGTGAATTAGAATCATAGAATGTCCTGAGTTGGAAGGGACCCACAAGGATCATCGAGTCCAACTCCTGTCCCTGCATAGGACAGCCCCAAAATTCACACCATGTCTGAGGGCATTGTCCAAATGCTTCTTGAATATTGTCAGGCTTGGCGCCATGACTACCTCCTGGGGGAGCCTGTTCCAGTGCTCCACCACCCTCTGGGTGAAGAACCTTTTCCTAATATCCAACCTAAACCTCCCCTGGCATATCTTCCTGCCGTTCCCTCGGGTCCTATCATTGGACATCAGGGAGAAGAGATCAGCGCCTGCCCCTCCTCCTTCCCTTGTGAGGAAGCTGTAGACCGTGATGAGGTCTCCCCTCAGTCTCCTCTTCTCCAGGCTGAACAGACCAAGTGACTTCAGCCGCTCCTCATACGGCTTCCCCTCTAAACCCTTCACCATCTTCGTGGCTCTCCTCTGGACACTCTCTAGTAGCTTTGTATCCTTTTTGTACTGTGGGGCCCAAAACTGCATACAGTACTCAAGATGAGGCCGCACCAGTGCAGAGTAGAGCAGGACAATCACCTCCCTCGACCGGCTAGCAATACAGTGCTTGATGCACCCCAGGACACAACTCTTGGCTGCCAGGGCACACTGTTGGCTCATGTTCAACTTGCCGTCAACCAGAACCCCCAGATCCCTCTCTGCGGGGCTGCTCTCCAGCCTCTCGTTCCCCAATCCGTATGTACATCCAGGGTTGCCATGTCCCAGGTGCAAAACCCGGCACTTGCCCTTGTTAAACTTCATACGGTTGGTGATTGCACAGCGCTCTAATTTGTCCAGATCTCTCTGCAGGGCCTCTCTGCCCTCGAGAGCGTCAACAGCTCCTCCCAATTTTGTGTCATCGGCAAACTTAGATAGATGCAGGACTCGAAGGATTACTAAGTCATTTATGAAGATATTGAAGAGCACTGGCCCCAAGATGGATCCCTGCGGAACCCCGCTAGCGACTGGTCGCCAGCCTGATGTAACCCCATTTACCCTTTGAGCCCGACCCATCAGCCAATTGCACACCCATTGCATTCTGTGTTTATCCAGCTGTATGCTGGACATTTTGTCCAGGAGGATACTGTGAGAGACAGTATCGAAGGCTTTACTGAAGTCCAAAAAGATTACATCGACTGTCTTCCCTTGGTCAACTAGGTGGGTAACCTTGCCATAGAAGGAAATCAAGTTTGTCAAGCAGGACTTTCCCCTCGTGAATCCGTGCTCGCTGGGGCCAACGACTGCGTTGTCTTTCAGGTGTTTTTCAATAACTCCCAGAATAATCTTCTCCATGATTTTGCCAGGCACAGAGGTGAGACTGACAGGCCTGTAGTTACCAGGGTCATCCCTGTTGCCCTTCTTGAAGACTGGGACAACGTTTGCCAGCTTCCAGTCAACTGGGACCTCCCCAGATTCCCAAAAGCATTGAAAAATCATTGAGAGAGGTCTCGCTATGACATCAGCCAGCTCTTTAAGTACCCTCGGATGAATCCCATCGGGCCCCATTGACTTATAGGGATCCAGCTGGAGCAGCAAATCCCGCACAAGTTCGGGGTTGGTTGGGAGTTTGTCGTTCTCGCAGTCATGGTTCTCTAGCCCAGAGCCCATCATCGGTGTTGAAGACCGAGGCGAAGAAATCATTAAACGTCTCTGCTTTGTCTATGTCCCTGTTTGTGAGGTGACTGTGCTTGTCAAGTAATGGGCCAATGTTATTTCTGGCCTGCCTTTTGCTATTTACATATTTTAAAGGCCCTTTTTATTGTCCTTCACAGTACTGGCCAGCTTCAGCTCTAGTTGAGCTTTGGCCATGCGTGTTTCCTCCCTACAGTGGCGAACAGCATCCCTGTAGTCCTCCCATGTTGCCTGACCTTGCTTCCACTGGCCATACATTTTCTTTTTTTGTCTTAGTTCTAGCATAAGATCCCTACTCAGCCAAGCTGGCCTTCTACCTCGCCTGCTTGACTTCCGACATTTTGGAATTGCCTGCTCCTGGGCTCTTAGGAGGTGGCACTTAAAAAGTGACCAGCACCAATGGACCCCAGCACCTTCAAAAGCTTTTTCCCAGGGGACCTTACTAAGTAGTTCCCTGAGCAGCCTCAAGTCAGCTCTCCTCATATCCAGAGTTGAGGTCCTGCTGGCAGTTTTCCTCCTGTTACCATAGATTTTAAACGTGACTGCTTCGTGGTCACTGTGGCCAAGGCAGCCACCAATTGCCACTTCGCCCATGAGACCCTCTCTGTTAGTAAGCAGCAAATCGAGGAAGGCACCTTTCCTGGTTGGTTCTCTTAGTACTTGTATCAATAAGGTATCATCCAGACGCTTTAAGAATCTTCTGGACCTGCTTGTACCAGCCACGTGGTATTCCCAGTTGACATCTGGCAAGTTGAAGTCCCCCATAAGGACAAGGGCAGATGACTTGGAAGCATCCCTTAGTTCCTTAAAGAATAACTCATCCGTGTCGTCATCCTGGCTGGGTGGCCTATAGTAGACTCCCACGACGACATCCGCTTTATTTGTCTGTCCCTTAATCCTTACCCAAAGGCTCTCAACTGTGCCATCGCCAACTGCTAGCTCCGTGCATTCCAGCCCCTCCACTACATACAATGCCACCCCGCCGCCTCGCCTGCCCTGCCTATCCCTCCTGAAGAGCCTGTAACCATCCATCACGGCACACCAGTCACAGGACTCATCCCACCAGGTTTCGCTTATGCCTATGACATCATATCTCTGGGACTGGGCCAAGGCATCTAGCTCCTCTTGCTTGTTCCTCATGCTGCGTGCATTTGTGTAAAAACACTTCAAGTGCGGTTCATTGTGCCCGTTGCCTCGTGGAGCAGCCTGAGGAATCTCACAGCTCCTCAACCTTTGGCGTGCCATCCCATTGCTCATCGCTGACTAGCCAGGTATTGTCCTTTTCCCCCTTCCAATCTAGTTTAAAGCTCTATCAATCAGCCCTGCTAGCTCCTGGGCAAAAACCCTTTTCCCCTTCTGAGAAAGGTGCATCCCATCAGATGTCAGTAGACCTGGGGATGAATAGACCATCCCATGATCGAAAAACCCAAAGTTCCGCCAATGACACCAGCCTCGTAGCCACGTGTTGATTATCTGGGTCTGACTGTTCCATTCAATATTCTTCCCTGCTACTGAAAGGATCAAAGAAAACACTACCTGAACACCTGATCCTTCAACCAACCGCCCCAAGGCTCCGAAATCCCTTTTGATTGCCTTAGGACTTCTCTTTGTTACCTCTTCGCTGCTGACATGAAGAACTAATAGCGGGTAATAGTCTGAGGACCTTACCAGACTAGGGAGTTTTCTGGTGACATCTCTTATCCTTGCCCCGGGGAGGCAGCAGACTTCCCTGTGGGTTGGGTCCGGTCGGCATATGGGGCCCTCCGTTCCCCTCAGAAGGGAGTCACCTATGACAACTACCCTTCTTTTTTTCTTAACATGAATGGTTGTGATGCGGGGGGGAGGCTGCCTAGACGACCCCTCTATCCCAGAAGGTCCTACGTCCGCATCATTGCTTGTCTGCCCATCTGATTCCAGGCCCTCATACCTGTTGTGTACAGGCACCTGGGAAGGTGAGGCAGGCTGAGAGCAGATTCGCCTGCCGCCCCAAGCAGTAACCTGCTTCCATTCTCGCCCGTCTCCTGGGTCTCCTCCTTCTGCCTGGTGGCGAGAGGGTAGGGGGTCCTTTGTCTCTTGTGCTGCAGCTGGCTGGTGCATCTGTCTCAGGGATGGTAGATAATGATTCCACCAGTCAATCTCCTTCTCTGACTCCCTGATACTCCTCAGCCTGGACACCTCCTCTCGAAGCTCTGTCACCAGGCTGAGCAGCTCCTTTACTTGGGCACATCTCCCGCAGGTGAGCTCACTGCGGCCATCATATACTGACCTGAATCTCGGGCACTCACTGCAACCTGGAACCTGGACGGCTGCATGTTCCCTTGAAGGCTCTGTTTGGGTGGCTGCATCAGTTCTTGCAGCTGGAGGGGCTGCGAGGGACCTGAGAGCACAGCTTTTTGCCGGGTGGATATCATGGCTCCTGCTGTTCTCAGCTCCTTGTAAGTGGGTTGCAGCCTCCGTTTGAAGTGGCAGGGCCCTGCCTGCGCGAACTGCCTCGCAAACTGACGCGCCACGCCCTGGGTGCCCGTCCTGGTCGCCGCGTTCCTGGTCGCTTGCGCTCCCTAGGGGCCCTTTAAAACTCCCGCGGTTGCTCCTGGCAACGCCTCCGCCGCGTCACCCCCGCTCGCGAGAGCTGCCAGCTCCCGGCTGGTCTCTCGGCACGTCCGTGCGTTTCCCTGGTTCCGGGAACCCCCCTTTTCCTCCTCAACACGCGCTCAGCCGCGGAACTTACCGTTGCCGCCGCTGTGCTCCTCGCCGACTGAGTCATTGAAATAGTGTCATTGCAAGAATTATCTACTAGTGTACTGGTTTTGACTGGGATAGAGTTAAATTTCTTCATAGCAGCTGTTATGGTGATATGTTTTGCATCTTTGACCAAAACAGTGTTGATGATAACACACCAGTGTTTTAGCTATTGCTGAACAGTGCTTGCACAGCATCAAGGCCTTCTCTGTTTCTCACACTGACCCACCAGCGAGTAGGCTGGGGGTGCACAAGAAGTTGGGAGGGGACACAGTTAGGACAGCTAACCTGAACTGACCAAAGGGATATGCCATACCATATGATGTCATGTTCAGCAATAAAGAAATGGGGGAAAGAAGGAGGAAGGGGGACGTTCAGAGTGATGGCGTTTGTCTTCCCAAGTAACTGTTACATGTGATGGAGCCCTGCTTTCCCGGAGATGGCTAAACACCTGCCTGCCAATGGGAAGTAGTGAATGAATTCCTTATTTTGCTTTGCTTGCACATGCAGCCTTTGTTTTACCTATTAAACTGTCTTTATCTCAACCCATGAGTTTTCACACTTTTACCCTTCTGATTCTCTTCCTGATCCCACTACGAGGGAGTGAGCGAGCAGCTATGTGGTGCTTCACTGCCTACCAGGGTTAATCCACAACAACTAGATAAAATTTGAAGATGAAATCTAAGTCTAGACTTAGTAAAGGGGGGAGACTGATCTTATAGTCTATGACAGTTTTGGATTAATGAGCTGCTCATTATTGCTGTAGGCCTCTTCAAACTACAGAAGTAAGTGACACTATAGGCCTGGAAAGAATGTCCCATCTGGCATGCCATACCTTTGTTGAAACTTAGAACTCACTTTGTCTTCTGCTACATTTATTCTGGCCTTGAACTACCACATGTGAATGATGAGATATGCAGTAACACTAATGCATCTCCTTGGTACTTGACTGATGTTTCTGCAATAGAATTGCTGTATTATAGAACTTCCACATTCTAAGTATTGCTGCTTGCAACAATCATAATACATTCTTTATTGGGTTCAAGTTTTTTGCTGGTAGTGCTCTTGCACAAACAGATTAAAAATGTATTGTAGTAAAATAGTGCTATCACATCCTGAGGGGGTTTGATCTTGTCTGACAGTCTAAACAATTTTATTTATATATACACATATGCATACACATATACATATATATGCTTGCATATAACATCAATATATACATATATATTATAATGTATAATGAATATACTGTACATACATATTGCATTCTTTATAACTAAGAAAACCTTCATTCAACTCTATTCCAAGGTTGAAACTGAACATCATTTGAATCTATAATAAATTAGGTATCTTGGAAAATCTTTGTTGATAATAATTTTTGATTCAATCTTTCAAAAATCTTTTGGGAACTTGTTTAAAACTCTCTTAATTTTGCTCATAAAACTTATAGTGTTTTTAAAGTGAAATCAACCCAAACAAATTCTTAAAGTTGCTACTTGTACCATAGTATTTGAGCTCCCGACTCAGACAAAATGAAAACCAACAGAAAAAAAATCTAAACAGAAAAAGTAGCCTTTATAATCCCTCAAAATACACATTACCTTTTAGCTGAACACATTTCTCCTTTTTGTTTATGATTGCAATTATTCTCCTTTTTCTCATTTTTTCAGAGATAGCTGTCATTCTAAAAGTGTGCACGAAAAGAACATCTTAAAATAACCACATTTTCATCATTATCACATCTTGAATACAGTATCACCCTCATTAGACAATGAAGCCCTATGGCTTTTCAGTGGTTTCATTAGGTGTAATACTTGAGAGAACATGGCTAAAATCCCACAAATGAGACCTGAAAGCACATCTTGTTCAATGTATACCACACAAAATACCAATGGTTTTCAAATATTTTCTTGTTGTAAATCCTCATTCTAATCATAGTATACACCTTTTCAGGGACTGGCTTACATTGAAAAGCAATGAAACAAGTCTGTGATAAATTAAGATGTTTGAATTATTCCTATCATTTTGCATCTATGAGTTGGTTTTGGTACTGTGACATATCACTGTTACCAAACTCCTTACTTTACTCCCTAAGTGTCCCAAACTCAGAGTCTACTAGCATGATATTCTGCCCTTTTGTGCTGCATTGGGTATACATGGCAAGATTTTGGTAGCAGGATGGTGGTGGCCACAGGGGTGGCCTCTGTGAGAAAAGGTCAGGTTCCAGCCAGCTCCGCAATGGACCCACCACAGGCTAAAGCTGAGCCAATCAGTGAAGTTTGTGGCACCTCTGTGAAAACACCGCACAGGCAGAGGAGGAGGGAAGAAAAGGTCAGAGAAGGTCAGAGGAGGAAGGGGAGGAGGAAGGGGAAGAGGAAGGGGAAGGGGAAGAGGAAGGGGAAGAGGAAGAGGAAGAGCTCTGTGGTGGAGCAGATATTACCTGCAGTACATGGAGGACCTGTGCCAGAGCAGATGGATATTCCTGAAGGAACTGCAGCCCATGGAGAACCCACACTGGAGCAGAGGAAAAGTGAGAGAAGGAAGGAGCAACAGAGAGAAACTGTTATGTACTGACTGCCCCCCCCCCCAATGATTGGTGTGGGGGGAGAGGAGTCTGGAGTGAAGGAGTAAAATTGAGCCTGGAAAAGGGGGAAGAAAAAGTGTTGGTTTAATGCTTGTCTTTTTGTTTCTCATTACCTGAATCTATTTTAATTGGCAATAAATTAAACTAATTTCCCCCTAGTCAAGTCTGGTTTGACCATGACAGTAAATGGTAAGCAATCTCCCTGTCTTTATCTTATTTTTTTCTTTTTTTTTTTTTTATTTCCTTCCCCATCCCACTGAGAAGGGGAGTGAGTGACTAGGTGGGAGTTTGGCTGTTAGCCAAGGCTTACCCATCTTATGTGTTTTGGAAAGACCAGTAATTTTTGGTGTGTTCAACAAATTTGATTATGGTTAAATGCATCATAAAGAAACAACTGATAAAAATATGAATCAGCTGCACATGATATATATTGTTTCTGTTTTGAATGCAGCTGTTTAAAAGCAGCTCTAGAAAAACATAGATATGAACCCTGAAGTAGAACTATGAGTAATTGTGTGTAGACTGACAGAAATTTCAACAAGTTTGACCCAAATGGCTCTACAAATCTAATAAAAATGTTCCATAGAACATCTTCCAAGTGCTTTTAACTATATAATTATACAAACTCTAAATAAACAAAACACCAAATTTCTTCAGAGGAGGTGAGAGACTTAAAAGCACCAAACTGACTTAAGCTACATATTCAGCTAGAATACACAAACGTAATTTTTCCTGATACATAGAATCATTTTAATGCATATTTGATACAATTTCTTATTTTTGGTGTACAGAAGTCACTTTTATTTTGATAAAATGATACAGTAGATTTATACTTCATATCACATATAGGCTCTGTCTATATAAAGAATTTACAGAGCTTTTTTAATTGTGGAATGGTGAGTTTCATACATATGAAATTTAAAAAAATGCTGCATGACTCTGTGACCTGCCAATACACAGAGCAACCTTCAGAAACTTAAATTAGCATGAGTTGACACACATATCTATCTGGGCCCAGTACAAGTATGGACACATTGAAAATGTCATAACATCAGTATGATTTGCTTTTACTTTGGTAGTTGTGATATTGCAGATGCTGATGTAAAACGCACCTTAATGGTCCTCATAGCAGTACTTTTACCTCATTGTATTTTAAAGGCATCAGCTTCTTTTATTCTCCCTTGTAGCAAGGAGGTCTTTTCTCCTTAAATGCAAGAAGACCTTCAATTCTATCTTTTGTTGGAATAGTCTACAAAGAGCAGAGTAAAATTTTATTATTGATACCCAAAACAATACCAAGAAAAATATTTCCATACAAACCCCAGTTCTTTATAATGAATCCAACATACAACATATATTGTAACATAGAAATTAAAACTGCAATATATATTTAGATATAGGAAAGTACCAAACACTTTAAAGGCACAACATAAGTCTGAGAAACAGTTTGGGAGAAGAAGGAGTATCTTTCCTCTGAACAGATGACAATGAAAATCTGTCTAGGATTTGGGTTTTGTTTGTTTGGTTTTGTTTTCGATTGTTTTTGTAGGTTATTAATCAGTTTGTCATATCTTTTAAATAAGCATATCATCTCCAGTGCTGATGCTTCAATGTCCATGATCAAAAATTTGTCTCGAATTCCAAGAATATGCAAACTCAAAATACTCTATTCCTATATTTTGCTGACAAAGAGTTTTGTCTTGATTTTCTGTTGGTTAGCACACATGCTATTATTGGCACATGTTAGTGAAGTGCCTGCCCTTCATATTTGTGGTGGGTTGAACCCAGCCAGCAACTAAGCACTCAGCAGCCACTTGCTCACTCCCCCCCGCAGCAAGATGTGGGAGAGAATCAGAAGACCAAAAGCAAGAAAAATTCATTGGTCAAGATAAAGACAGTTTAATAGATGAAGGAAAAAAAAGAAAACAAAAAAAGTGATGCAAAGGCAATTACTCACCATGTCCCACCAGCAGCCAGTCAATCTCTGAGCAAAAGCTCCTTTGGAAAGACTACCTCACAGTTTTATTGCTGAGCATGATGTTATATGGCAATGGAATATGCCTTTGGTCAATTTGGGTCAGCTGTCCCAGCTGTGTCCCCTCCCATCCTCTTGCCCACTCCCAGCCTACTTGCTGGGCAGGGCAGAGTGAGTAACAGAGAAGGCCTTGACGCTGTGTAAGAACTGTTCAGAAAGAGCTAAAACATTGGTGTGCTATCAATCAACACTGTTTTAGTCACCAATCTAAAACACAGCACTATAGGGGCTGCTACGAAGAAAATGAACTCCATCCAAGCCAGATCCAGTACAATGTCATTTCACATTAAACAAAAGCAAAGGAAAAGTAAGGAAGGCAGTTCTTGGGCTAGATGCATGGTAGTGTATGGCTGGCTAGGTATAGGGCTGCCAGTGCTTCATTCCCTTTGCCTGAAGTTTTGACAGGAGGATGTTTTTTCCCTAAACTACAGCTCCTTCCTTATATTCCATATAAAAAAACAGAGCAAGTAGAAGGAAGGTCTAAATACAATGATGAAATATTTGTAGAAGAAATCATAAAGCAATTTCAAGTTGTATTTCTGTATGTGTTTCACGACAGGCTCCAAAAAAGCCTGTTTCACGGTTTTCTTTTTTTGGTTAAATTATAAATACATACCTGAGCATAACAAGCTTCTTCAATTGCTAAACCTGTTACTAAATCAACCTGAGGAAAAGAATAAAATATTTTTAAAGCATATTTTTGTACATTTAGTATACATTATTTCCTGATAGCTAACTTAAATACTGTGTTTCTATATGCCAAATACTAAAATGCTTTGCAAAGTCCTTTTACATTAACACAGAAATATTTCACTGCCATTTGGTGAGAGAGGTTAGTATTTCTTTCCTTATTCGGTGATACAATTAGTATGTAATACACTGTCAAAAGAATGTATGCTCTTCACTACATATCATCTGGACTAAAAACCATTAGCTACTTGCACGTTTGTAATCATTTCAATTACTACAGGAGAAAAGATTTAATGTACTGCACGCTTATTCAAAAGTGTTCTGAAACCAGCATCTTCACAATGTCGTATAAGAAAATGATGCCATACTAAAAGTAAACATAAATTCAAGTTTAAATGGATTTAAGAAAGAAAATGAGGCCAGTAGTAATCCTGCACCATTACCTATATTTGATAATATTTTTCTTTGTGAGGTGGTCTGAACAGCTGAAACAACTGAACTTTCTCCTCACTGTTTCTCTGCCTTTCCTAAGTGTCAGCTGTTGCAGAAATTATTAGCTATCCAAATGGCCGCTGACAAGACTGGGGCTATGCACTACAAGCAATTAATCAAGGGGAGATCAGCAATGGAATAGATGATTACCAAGGGAAGCTG
Source organism: Platalea leucorodia (assembly GCF_965183815.1). Taxonomy (NCBI): domain Eukaryota; kingdom Metazoa; phylum Chordata; class Aves; order Pelecaniformes; family Threskiornithidae; genus Platalea; species Platalea leucorodia. The sequence continues at coordinate 32,952,018 of NC_138859.1, forward strand.
TGAAATCTCTGTCATGAAAGGTTTGTTACAATAGGCTGAACGAATATTTGGCTTGATTGGTTTTGATACAGTAGATCTTGTTTTGGGGGCTCAAATTGAACTAGATAATCATTCAGAGTCCTTCTAACCATATTTTCCCTAATTCTACAAAAATCATTCTCACCTTCCAATTCATTATATCTGGTACTTAGAGAATTTAGCTTGTAGCATTTTAAACCTTGGGTACCACTGAAAGAAATCTTTAATTACATCATTACTTGCTGTGTGAATGTAATGAACATACTCTTTGCACAACAGCATCTGAATTTGGTCCTCAGGGCAAAATTCATTGGTTGTGTGCTCTGCTAAACTCAATTATATCACTGGTTGCTTATGAAGGCTTTAAAAAAATTTTAAAAAAGGCCATTCTTAAATTTATTTTATTGGATTAATATTTTGCATGCAATGTGATCCCCTTTCTCTTGTCCCAGATTGATCTATAAGGTGTCCTGGTGCAGGACACTTAACTTTAAAAAGGAATAGTCCTGCTGAGCTCAGCAAGAGGATTCACAAGCCTAAAGTAAAACACATGTCCATATGTGCTCAGGGCTGGGTCTTAATGAGCTTTAGAGCTAGGTCAATAGCATTCAAGGAGTGGCAATCCAATGTCTGAAATCAGACTCCTGATATAATTTTAACACTAGCCTGTATTAAACTATTAAAAAGTAATAATGTGCCTTTTGGCCTTTAACATTATTAGTTACTAAAATAACACTGATAGCCTTGATGGACTTGAAAGAGTATGACTGGGTTTTTTTTTTTACTCCCAGCAGGAAAATTATGAAAATGTCCAAACAGTATCAAGTCTAGTCTCAGGAGTCTGAAATCAATAATCAGACATATAATCCCTGCATTTAATCTGAAAAAAAGTTTTGATCAAATAGATTTTGAAAGACTATACACCGAGAAACTAAGAACAGCTCTAGAAAAAATAATCACTACAGAAGACCTGTTGCTAGCCTGATGTCTGCTTACTTTTATGGAAAATATAGATCTTACCTCCATTCCCTGATTGATGGCCAGTTTTGCAACTCTCATTGCCAGTGGTCCCTAAAACGAAACAAAAAGTTGATTTACATGTCATCAAATTCTACAAGATTATGCTGTGAAGAGTTTGCACATCACTGCTGTTATACTGGGACACTCTAGACTTTGTACTTTTCTTAAATAGATAGCAAGCAGGTAAAATATCCTAAATTACATGACTATGGTAGATAATTTCTTCCAAATAGGTATTTTAACTATTGAGAAAAAGTGAAAACAACATATTGTTTTCAAAAGAGCACAATTAAAGCAGTATATTGGGTTTAGATTTCAAAGATCCTGAGCACTTCCAATTATGTCAAGATTCCTCAATACCCTTCAAAACAAGGCTCAAAACAGCCACCTTAAGAGGATATTATAGGACTTCATATGATCACTTTTATTATATCCCTATTATCATATAATGGAGAGACATGAAAAGATGAAAATGAAATCATAGAATCATAGAATCGTTAAGGTTGGAAAAGACCTTTAAGATCATTGAGTCCAACCGTTAACCTATCACTGCCAAGTCCACCACTAAACCATGTCCTCGAGCACCACCTCTACCCTTCTTTTAAATACCTCCAGGGATGGAGACTCAACCACTTCCCTGGGGAGCCTGTTCCAGTGCCTGACCATCCTTTCGGTGAAGAATTTTTTTCTAATATCCAACCTAAACTTCCCCTGGAGCAGCTTGAGGCCGTTTCCTCTCGTCCTATCGCTTGTTACTAGGGAGAAGAGACCGACCCCCACCTCGCTACAACCTCCTTTCAGGTAGTTGTAGAGAGCCATAAGGTCTCCCCTCAGCCTCCTCTTCTCCAGGCTAAACAACCCCAGCTCCCTCAGCCGCTCCTCATAAGACTTGTTGTCTAGACCCTTCACCAACTTCGTTTCCCTTCTTTGGACATGCTCCAGCACCTCAATATCCTTCTTGTAGTGAGGGGCCCAAAAATGAACACAGTACTCGAGGTGCAGCCTCACCAGTGCCGAGTACAGGGGCACTATCACCTCCCTGGTCCTGCTGGCCACACTGTTCTTGATACAAGCCAGGATGCCATTGGCCCTCTTGGCCACCTGGGCACACTGCTGGCTCATGTTCAGCTGGCTGTCAACCAACACCCCCAGGTCCTTTTCTGCCAGGCAGCTCTCCAGCCACTCCTCCCCAAGCCTGTAGTGTTGCATGGGGTTGTTGTGACACAAGTGCAGGACCTGGCACTTAGCCTTCTTGAATCTCATGCAGTTGGCCCCGGCCCAACGATCCAGCCTGTCCAGGTCCCTCTGTAGGGCCTTCCTGCCCTCCAGCAGATCAACACTCCCGGCCAACTTGGTGTCGTCTGCAAACTTACTGAGGGTGCACTCGATCCCCTCATCCAGATCATCAATGAAGATGTTAAACAGGACCGGCCTCAACGCTGAGCCCTGCCATCCAGCCAGTTTTTAACCCAGCAGAGAGTGCACTTATCCAAGCCATGAGCAGCCAGCTTCTCCAGGAGAATGCTGTGGGAGACAGTGTCAAAGGCCTTACTGAAGTCCAAGCAGACAACATCCACAGCCTTCCCCTCATCCACTAAGCGGGTCACCTTGTCATAGAAGGAGATCAGGTTAGTCAAGCAGGACCTCCCTTTCATAAACCCATGCTGGCTGAGCCTGATCCCCCTGTTGTCCCGCACATGCCACGTAATGGCACTCAAGATGATTTGTTCCATGACCTTTCCCGGCACCGAGGTCAGGCTGACAGGCCTGTAGTTCCCCAGATCCTCCTTCCTATCCTTCTTGTAGAGGGGCGTCACGTTTGCTAGCTTCCAGTCATCTGGGACCTCCCCGGTTGACCAGGACTGCTGATAAATGATGGAGAGTGGCTTGGCCAGCTCCTCTGCCAGCTCCCTCAGTATCCTCGGGTGGATCCCATCTGGCCCCATGGACTTGTGCGCATCCAGGTGGAGGAGCAGGTCAGTGACTGCCACCTCTTCAACAACCGGGGCTTCACTCTGCATCCTATCTCCATCTCCCAGCTCAGGGGCCTGAAAAACCCAAGGATGGCCAGTCTGACTATTAAAGACTGAGGCAAAGAAGACATTAAGGACCTCAGCCTTCTCCTCATCCTTCATGGCAAAGCTACCTTCCGCATCCAACAAAGGAGGGAGATTCTCCCTGGCCCTCATTTGTCACTGATATATTTATAAAAACATTTTTTGTTATCTTTAATGGTGGTGGCCAGTTTAAATTCTAGCTGGGCCTTTGCCTTTCTAATCTTCTCCCTGCATAACCTAACAATATCCTTGTAGTCCTCCTGAGTTTTCTGCCCCTTCTCCCAAAGGCGGTAAGCTCTCCTTTTTTTCCTGAGTTCCAGCTGAAGCTCTCTGTTCAGCCAGGCCGGTCTTCTCCCCCACCTGCTCGACTTGCGGCACATGGGGATGGCTTGCTCCTGCGCCTTTGAGATTTCCTTCTTGAAGAACGTCCAGCCTTCCTGGACTCCTTTGCCCTTCAGGACTGCCTCCCAAGGGACTCTCTCAACCAGGCCCCTAAACAGGCCAAAGTCTGCCCTTCTAAAGTCCAAGGTAGCGGTTTTGCTGACCCCCTTCCTTACTTCTCCAAGAATCGAAAACTCTATTATTTCATGATCACTATGCCCAAGATGGCCTCCGACCACCACATCCCCCACCAGGCCTTCTCTGTTCATAAACAGCAGGTCCAGCAGGGTACCTCCCCTGGTTGGCTTGCTTACCAGCTACATCAGGAAGTTATCATCTTCCACACACACCAGGAACCTCCGAGACTGCTTCCTCTCTGCTGTGTTGTATTTCCAGCAGATATCTGGCAAGTTGAAGTCTCCCACGAGAACAAGGGCTAGAGATTGTGAGATTTCCCCCAGCCGCTTGTAGAATACTTCATCTGTTTCCTCATCCTGGTTGGGTGGTCTATAACAGACTCCCACTAGGATATCTGCCTTGTAAGCCTTCCCCCTGATCTTTACCCATAAGCACTGAACCTTATCATTACCGTTGTTGAGTTCTAGACAGTCAAAACACTCTCTAACGTACAAGGCTACCCCACCATCTCTCCTTCCTTGCCTGTCCCTTCTAAAGAGCTTGTAGCCATCCATTGCAGCACTCCAGTTGTGTGAGTCATCCCACCATGTTTCTGTGATGGCGACCACATCCTAGTTTTCCTGCCGTGCAATGGCTTCCAGCTCCTCCTGTTTATTGCCCATGCTGCGTGCATTGGTGTAAATGCACTTCAGTTGGGCTGTTGATCTCTTCTCCAACACAGGCATGCCACCCCTAGGCTCATCCCTAGCAAGCCTGGTTTTATCCCCTCCCCCCTTCTCATCTAGTTTAAAGCTCTCTCAATGAGGCCTGCTAGCTCCTGAGCCAGAATCCTTTTCCCCCTTTGCAACAGGTGAACCCCATCTGTCTCCAGCAGGCCTGGTGCCATGTAAACTGCCCCATGGTTGAAAAACCCAAAATTCCACCGCTGGCACCAGCCTCTGAGCCACGTGTTAATGAGATGGGTCTTCCTGTTCCTTTCCGTATTCCTCCCGGCTACTGACGGGATAGAGGAAAATGCTCCTGATCCTTCAAGTAATCGCCCCAGTTCTCTAAAGTCCCTTTTGATCGTCTTTGTACTTCTCTCGGCTACCTCATCACTGCCTACCTGAACAACCAATAGTGGATAATAATTGGACGCTTTTACCAGCCTAGGGAGCTTCCTGGTAATGATGTCTTTTATCCTTGCCCCAGGGAGGCAACAGATTTCCCTATGGGATGGGTCTGGTCAAAAAATTCTGATTTTTTCTGACAAAAAATCCAGACTTTAATCCAGTCATACTCCTGTTTATTGTCAAGTAAAAATGTTTCTTTCTATCCTATCCTTTCTGTCACAAGCTTTGTTTGATTTACATTAGATTCATTTAACTGACAGGTATCTAAATTTCTCTTTTTAAAGACTACTGTACATTTCTAATGTTTTATTCATATCCAGTCGTGAAACTGAAGTTTGTCAGCCACAAACTTTCTCATTCAAGTCAGACAAGAAATGGCTTCTTTTCAGAAAGCTATAAGGAACAGTAGATTTTTCTCCTTTCCATTGAAATAGTCACAGAAGTATGTAATGCAGAAACCTGCTGTTAATAACATCCAATCCTTAACAGTAAGTATATGAGCCCATAAATAAAATAACATGGATTAAATGTTTTTTTTAATCTAATACTTTTGAATCATATAACTCCTATTTTAAAAGTCTAACAAATATATTTCATACTTTTAATGTACCTGCCATCCATTGCTAAATTAAGCAATTTTCAAGATATTAAACAATCTGAAAGCTATCAAGACAATATTTAACACAAAATTTCCAACACAATATTTACCAGATTAGGCCTTGATCCTGCAAAGATGTACATGTTTTAGCTAATTTAAATCCAGGTATAAATCTTTATGGAATCAGAAATCCCAAGTCCTTCCATAAAAAAAAAAAAGCATAAAGAGCCTTTAACTTGCACAAACTGAATAACAGACTAACAGCTGAAAACAGCTTAGACTGGAAAGACATCAACAAAAATGCAAGTCATAGGGTGAAAATCAAATGGAGAACAAAAGAAACAAAATATTCTCTGCAATAAGAAAAAAGAACTGAGCTGAAAGAAAGAAGGCAGTAGGCTAGGCCTCTCTTGTCTAGCCACATATATATAAGAAGTTGTTTGAAAAAAGAGAGGAGACTTGATAGAAGTGTACTGCTCAGCATGCCTGAGACAGCAGCCTGAGGCTGACTTAGGGGTTTCCTTGGGATCTGTGATAACTGAGAAGAAATTTCAGACATAACTTTTTCATTCATGTCATAACTTCTATTGGGAGTCTTGCAGAAGACATGTCCTGGCTTGAGGATGTAAGAACGCTTACAATTCATGAGACAAACTATAAATAAACTTTCAAAATTCACTAGCAGTTAAATAATCTCAGCTTTGGTACATAAAGATGAAATGGTTTGGGTAATTTAGAAAAACTGATGTATTTTCAAAATATGTAATCCTCATAAATTGAGAAGGGAGAAAGACTAAAAATGGTTTTCCAGCAGACAGCTGCATGTGTGAAATGAATGGAACCAAAAAATGAACCTGAAACTTTATATTTATGAAATGCACTCCACTTCAAAAGGGATTCTATATCTACTGTGAGGTACTTCACATTTCCCTCACAATTATCGTACAACCAACTGTTCAGTCAGACCTACAGCACTGCAAAGTCTCCAATGTCAGACCAAACACTGCTTGACAGTTACAGACCTGAATTACTACACATGCAATCCAAGAACCTAAGGTATTAGCAGTACACACTGACAAGCTGCTATATAATTTTTTGAAATCATTTGAGGAAGAAAAGAGAAGTGCATAAAGTCATTAGTCTACATATTAAATTTCACTTAAAAATAAACAAATGCAACAAATATGCGCACACATAGATATTCATTAAGGCCACATGCCTTCCTATTATGCTGAATGGGAAATTGTTCCTATTGTCCTTTAGGAATGCAGAGAAATCAAACTTAAATGAAATTCCAAAGTATATATACATTGAAACATAACTCACCTTGTTCCAAATAGAAATTAATGGCCCAAGAGAAGGTATTCTCTAGTTTCAAAATTATACCTACACATTTATGAAGCCATTACTCAGCTGTAACTCAGCTGTAGGAACTCTAGACCAATGCTGCTGTGTATGATCATATGGGCTTTATAAGTGATATTAGGCAAAAGCTTATTTTTAACTTGTATTTGAAAAAAATAATTGTATAGTCTGTGTTCTTACGATTTTGGATTGATTAGGGCAGCTACAAATTGATTCGTATGAAAATCGGGACAAAAAGCAGAGATAAGAGAAACTGTCATAATTATTTTAGGTCAAGTGAAATACAGAAAAATGGATTACCGTGGCAGGGGTTTTGGGGTTTTCTTTTACATTTAGGATGAGATCAGAGCCTCAAATTAGGACAATTACTTACTTTTTGGTTTTACTGGCCACAAGTGAAAACAAAACACAAGCAAAGACTAGACTATTAAATCTGAAGTCTTCAGAGTTTATGGACAAGTAATTTGAATGTTTTTCTCACTTCCAATGCTCTCTATATAGAAATCTACCATTTTATCCTTCCACACATCATGTTGTTAACCCCCTAACCAAAAAAAGAAAAGATTATTCCTTCTGTCAAATTCATGTGTCCTTGACACACTAAGAAATCTATCTGCTCTCAACTGTCCCAAAGTAATGTTTTTTTAAGAATTCACCCCCAAAATTATTAATCCATGAAATTCTCTGACTTGAGCAGCGCTAAATAAAGAAGAATCAGTGGTTAACTTTGAATAGAGGACCAGGGAAAATGACAACAGCAACTAGACTGTAGTAGGACATAGAATCACCAGGTTCAGCTGTCAAATCCAAAGAAGGTAGCTTTCAGATAAATATACAGGAAAAAAACTTGAATATATAAAGTGTATTTTTCATTGAGTAGGATGCCTTCCCAGATGAAATAGCCATATTGCTACAGCTACACTGCATCTAATGCCTAGGCTACCCTGTTAAAAGGAGCTTGCATATGACCTTTTACAATGCTTTGAAAACATTGTCTCGATCAAAAAATGGCCAAATCCTTCAAAGCTGGCATGCATTATTCTAATGATTTTTGATCCAAAAAGCAAAATTAAATTTCCGATTTAGTTTACAGTTTGAGATACCAAGTCTGATACTCAGAAATGCTCCTAACTTTTTTTGCTTGGTCTGTTTAATTTTTTTGCACTATCTAGGAGTGCCAGAATTGCTTTCTGTTCTTTTTATTCCCCAGAGTGATCCTTCTACTTTTTATTTTACAATAATAGTTGATACCTTAAGAAAGAATAGTTGATACCACTGCTGTTATTAAAAACTCTTTGTCACATGAATGAATAATTGAAACATTATTTTTATTTGTGCATGATAAGCTGTATTCTGAATGTTACATTATTTGCTATTCCTTGTAAGTATGTCTATCTGCAAGTATAATTCCAACTTATATTGAAATTACCAATTAAAATGTCCATCATAAATGTAAAAAAAATATAAATATACATTCAGTATATGTTATAGCATATTTTATACATGCAAATTTTGAGCACTTGGATATTTGTATACCTAGCTTGAGACAGAGTATTTTTTTTCAGAGGAATCAAGCATCTACAGCCTTAGTCATTTCAGCTTTTCATGCTCAATACCTCTAAAATATTAAGATTTGTCTCAAACTGGCTATCAAAATGTTAAAACAGTGAACTGACACCTGAAAAATTGCAGTTTAACCAATCTGGACATACCAGCTTAGAAGTCTATGACACAAGCTGGGACTGGAGCTACTTTTACGAAGTCAGGATCATCCTTTAGAGACTCTATAGAAAACACCTTCATTCACTATACAAATATGATTCAGTCACTACTCAATTGTACTGAGAGAAGCAGAAATCCTCTAGACTACACACAAGATTATGTACTCAAAGACTGAAAGGTTAAAAATACAAAATAAACAAAAACAGTTGGAAGAAGATCCAATTTGCTTATTTGTTTATGTCCGTATCAGAGACATATGCCTCATTACTAACTTGGACTGACACTTGGTCCCATATATTGCTTTCAGCATCAACTAGGTAGGAGGTAGGTAGGACTAGCACATTGTTTTGAGGTATAATATTGTTAAAAGGTCAGACAACAGATGGCACATATAAAACTGTCTCTTCTTCCCTGAATCCTTACTGATATTATTTCATTTAATTCACATTGCTAACATTTTAAGAATCAGAGATTAAAAAAACATGTAACAGTCCAAAATCATTACGAAATTTCACTTTAATTTGCATATAATTGTGTATAAAGATATAAAACATCTTTAAATGTACATGGGATAGATTTTCTGCTAGGACAGTTCCTGTGCAACAGGAACTACACTTACCCCTTATTGTTCTTGAAAGTGTACCATTGAAACAGAAACATTGAAACTGCAACCCTTTATCACTCTTTCATTGCTAAACCTCTCCAAGTAGGGTGACATCGTACCATGCACATATACTGTAAGTCTACACTGCAAAGCATAGGTGTTCTGTGGTGATATCCAATGGAATACCAAAAGCAGGATAAGCTTGCAATGTGTGAGCATGGCCCTGTACTGGTTTTAGCTCAGACAGAGTTAATTTTCTTCATAGTAGCTTGTATGGGGCTATGTTTTGGATTTGTGCTGGAAACAGTGTTGATAATACAGGGATGTTTTAGTTATTGCTGAGCAGTGCTTACATAGAGTCAAGGCCTTTTCTGCTTCTCCCACCACCCCAGCCAGCGAGTAGGCTGGGGTGCACAAGAAGTTGGGAGGGGACACAGCTGGGACAGCTGACCCCAACTGACCAAAAGGGATATTACAAACCATATGACATCGTGCTCAGCAATAAAAGCTGGGGAAAGAAGGAGGAAGGGGGGACATTTGGAGTTATGGCGTTTGTCTTCCCACAGTAACCGTTCCACGTGATGGAGCCCTGCTTTCCTGGAGATGGTTGGACACCTGCCTGCCAATGGGAAGTAGTAAATAAAATCCTTATTTTGCTTGTGTGTGTAGCTTTTGCTTTACTTATTAAAGTGTCTTTATCTCAACCCACGAATTTTCTCACATTTACCCGTCCGATTCTCTCCCCCATCCCACTGTGGGGGAGCGAGCGAGCAGCTGTGTGGTGCTTAGTTGCTGGCTGGGTTAAATCACAACATGGACAGTCCATCATCACTTCCAAGATTCTCGGGCAGTCGGGTTTTCCATTCGAGCCTGTTGCGTTATCAGCACAACTCACTCATTCCATGTAGCATCACTTGCATAACGTGTAGAGGGAACCCTCTGAACATCCAGCACAGGTAATTGAGGTGCCAAAAGGAGCTGTGCTTCAGTACCAACCACTTCTGAAGTGGCTCGAACCCCTTCATATGCTGCCAATATCTCTTTTTCAGTTGGAGTGTAGCAGGCTTCAGATCCTCTATATCCCCAGCTCCAAACCCCTAGAGGTTGACCTGGAGTCTCTCCAGGTGCTTTCTGCCAGAGGCTCCAGGTGGGGCCGTGGTCCCTGGCGGTGGTGTAATGCATGTTTTTCACATCTTATCCTGTCTGGCCCAAGTGCTACTGCACGAACTATCTCCCATTTAATTTGTTCAAAGGCTTGTTACTGCTCAGGGCCCCATTCAAAGTCGTTCTTCTTCCAGGTCACTCAATAGAGAGGGCTTACGATCAGACTGTAATTTGGAATATGCATTCTCCAAAAACCCACACCACCTAAGAAAGCTTGTGTTTCTTTTTTGTTAGTTGGTGGGAACATAGCTGTTATTTTGTTGATCACATCCATTGGGATATGACAATGCCCATCTTGCCATTTTATTCCTAAAAACTGGATCTCCTGTGCAGGTCCCTTGACCTTACTTTGTTTTATGGCAAAACCAGCTTTCAAAAGAACATGGATTATTCTTCTCCCTTTCTCAATCGCTTCCTCTGCTATGTTGCCCCACACAATTATGTCATCAATATACTGCAGGTATTCGGGAGCTTCACCCTGTTCCAGTGCAGTCAGGATCAGTCCATGACAAATGGTAGGGCTGTGCATCCACCCCTGGGGCAGTCGATGCCAGGTGTACTGGATACCCCTCCATGTGAAAGCAAACTGTAGCCTGCACTCTGCTGCCAAAGGCATTGAGAAAAACATGTTAGCACTATCAGTCGTTACATACTACTTGGATGCCTTTGACTCCAGTTCATATTGGAGTTCTAGCATGTCCAGCACAGCAGCACTCAGCAGTGATGTGACTTCATTCAGGCCATGATAGTCCACTGTTAGCCTCCACCCTCCATTAGACTTTTGCACTGGCCATATGGGACTGTTAAAGGGTGAGCGAGTCTTGCTGATCACTCCTTGGTTCTCCAGTCGATAAATCAGCTTATCGATGGGAACCAGGAAGTCTCAGTTGGTGTGATATTGTTGCCGGTGCACTGTCATGGTAGCAACTGGCACCTACTGTTCTTTAACCCGCAGCAACCCCACAACAGAAGGATCCTCTGAGAGACCAGGCAAGCTAGACAGCTGTTTAATCTTCTCTGTATTCAAGGCAGCTATACCAAAAGCCCACTGGCACCCTTTTGGGTCCTTGAAATACCCTCTCCTGAGGTAGTCTATGCCAAGGATGCACAGGGCCTCTGGGCCAGTCACAATAGGATGCTTTTGCCACTCATTCCCAGTTAAGCTTACCTCAGCCTCCAACACAGACAGCTGTTGGGATCCCCCTGTCACTCCAGAAATACAGATGGATTCTGCCCCTTTGTAATCTGATGGTATTAGGGTACACTGTGCACCGGTGTCCACTAGAGCTTTATACTCCCATGGGACTGATGTGCCAGGCCATCAAACCCACACATTCCAGTAAGCCTGTTGTCCCTTTCCTCCGCCTGGCCGGAGGCAGGGCCCCTCTGTTCGTGGTCAGAGTATTCATTACTTGATTTTTGTAACTGCAAACCAGAAGTCCCTTCATCAGGGTCAAAAGTAAGATCAGCCCTTCTAGTCTGCCCAACAGGAACTGGAGCAGTAGATTTTCCTGGATGGATGCCTTTTGGCTGTTGTTTTTTCTTGCAAGTCCTGTACCCAGGCTTCTAGTCTCCAGGTAGGTTCACCATCCCACTTCCTCATGTCCCCCCTTGGTCACGCAGATAGAACCATAGGGTGGCATGTGGTGTGCGTCACTGGTACCCTTTCCCTTGAGCAGAAAAAGGCTGACTCTTAATAGCTGAGACATTGGTCGGTATGAGCGAGGAAGACATATCCTTTTTTAGTTGCTGGGACAATTGTTGGGACAGTTTCTCCACAGCTGAGACATTGGTCGGTATGAGCGAGGAAGACATATCTTTTTTTAGTTGCTGGGACAATTGTTGGGACAGTTTCTCCACAGCTGAGACATTGGTCGGTATGAGCGAGGAAGACATATCCTTTTTCAGTTGCTGGGACAATTGTTGGGACAGTTTCTCCACAGCTGAGACATTGGTCGGTATGAGCGAGGAAGACATATCCTTTTTTAGTTGCTGGGACAATTGTTGGGACAGTTTCTCCACAGCCGAGACACAGGTCTGTAGGGAAGATGCGAGATTCTCTTTGAATTCTCAGAGTTGGCTGGCCAATCCATCCACAGTCAGTGCCTCTGTGTCTGTCCAGCTCATTATTGCCAGGGTGTTGGCATATGACGTTGGTGCACTTCATACAAACTTTTGCCACATGGACTGCGTGCACCAGATTTCATCCAGGTCTTTGGATGCCTGGTTGTCATCCAGGTTGCTATAGATCACCTTCACCACAGCTAATTCCCCCAGATACTGGATACCTCCCTCAGTGGTGGTCCACTTGCTTCGGGGAATTTGCAAGATCTTCCTTGAAGGGATACCTGTCCTTCACACTCAACAGGAGTCGCCTCCAGAGACAGGACTGCTGCCCTTTTTCCAATCCCTTTGTCAACGGCCTTATCCCTAGCAAGGGATACCAGCTGCCAGGCTTCCTTACCTTCTAATTCCTGACTATTTGCCCCCATATCCCAGCATCAGAGCAACCAGCTGAGAATTAGCTCACCTGGATAGCAGCTGAAAGCTTTTTGCATATCTCGTAGGTCACTCAGGGACAGGGATCAGGTGGTTACTATCTCATTTATGATTTCAGTCTCTTCCCCCTCCTGTTCTTGTGACTGCTCTGCTGCAGAACAGGCTGCCTCTTCTGATTCTCTCTCCTGCTCCCTCTTCGGAGAAGCTTCTTCATCCCTTACTGAACAAGTTGACTTCCGCTTCCATTGTTTCTTCTTGATTATAGGGGCGACTAATATAGTTGAGGGCCGGGTCTCTGGTTTAGCCACAGTGTCTGTTGGTATGTCTTCAGATCCAGAGATCCTCTCTTCTCCTTGAGGGTGCTGAATAGTACTCAACAGTGTTCGGTAGGTATAGGCCAGGCCCCAGCACAGTGCAATAAGTTGTGCCTCTTTGAAATAGCCAGGGCATCTTTTTTTCAAACATTCTATCACTTCATCAGGATCCTGCACTTGTTTGGGAGTGAAATCCCAGACCATTGTAGGTGACAACCTTTCTAGATACCTGCCCATATTCTCCCACATGCCTTGCCACCCATAACCACACTGCCTTGGGGCCTATATTCCTAAATAGTTGGTTAACCTTAGAAAAAGCCAAAACAACATTCCCAAGAAGTACCAATAGGAGTATTTTGGTTACCCAAGGATGTTCAAGATACTGAAGAGTTATTGTAATGAGGGAGAAAACATCACAGAAGGTGGTGGTGAAGGTGCCATTCTGTATTTCCTCCACAAAAATCCTCTCAGAGGAAAAAGTGTAATTGTTAATTGTCTCCATGAGATGGTACCTGAAGTTCAGTAAAGGCTTCAGTACAGAGCCCAAATACCAGATTAAGCTCAAGGCCAGTGCATTAATAATAAAACTCCCAGGCAAAACACCACTAATCGCTACAGAGCACAGCAAACTGCAAAAGCCAAAACCAGTCTTTAACATGTACAGCAAAAAAGGGATCACGGCACAGATCAGATAAACCAATGTCGAGAACAGATAAGTCAATATCGCGACCAGCAACTGTAAAACAGATATAATAATTATAAATGCCTTCTAATACACTCTGGTTAAATCTGTTGTTATCTCAAACCCTTCGAGCCCCATGTTGGGTGTCAAAAAGGACTGTCGTGGTTTAACCCTGGCCAGCAACTAAGCATCACACAGCCGCTTGCTCACTCCCCCACAGTGGGATGGGGAGAGAATCAGAAGGGTAAAAGTGAGAAAACTCATGGGTTGAGATAAAGACAGTTTAATAGGTAAAGCAAAAGCTGCATGTGCAAGCAAAGCAAAATAAGGAATTCATTCACTACTTCCCATCGGCATGCAGATGTTTAGCCATCTCCAGGAAAGCAGGGCTCCATCACACCTAACGGTTACTTGGGAAGAACAAACACCATAACTCCAAATGTCCCCCCCTTCTTTCTTCTTCCCCCATCTTTATATGCTGAGCACAACATCATATGGTATGGAATATCCCTTTGGTCAGTTGGGGTCAGCTGTCCCAGCTGTGTCCCCTCCCAACTTCTTACGCACCCCCAGCCTACTCACTGGTGGGGTGGTGTGAGGAGCAGAAAAGGCCTTGATGCTGTGTAAGCTCTACCTAAAACATCCCTGTGTCATCAACGCTGCTTTCAGCATAAATCTAAAACATAGCCCCATACAAGCTTCTATGAAGAAAATTAACTCTATCCCAGCCAAAATCAATACAGGTTAGTAGTGTTTACTGAGAAACCCATCAGCACTCTGTAGTACAATGATGACAACCTTACAGTATAATTAAGATATTAAATTTTATCTTTATTATTTACAATATAAATGATCCATGACTATATTTTACACGAGTATCCTAAGTTTAGTTACTGAACCTCTGGAAGAATTCACTTTGATTATCATTATGTCATAATAACTTGATTTTATTTATTTATTAAATGTTCATCTGGTATTTTATCCCTGTAAGATCAAGACTGGTCTCATTCCACCTCTTATCATGCCACTTCATATAGGTGCAGCATGAACTTTTATCACAGAGGAATATTAAAGCAGTTGTATTAAATGTGTCTTCCTTGATTAACACTGCTTGGTATTCCAATTTGTTATATAACTTTTAGTTTACCATAGAATGATTTTCCATAAGAGGGCTACTTAATTACAGGCTTTTGGAGTTCAGTTTTGGATCTATACTATTAAGAATTAAATACCAGTTTGTGATCTCTTAATATTTGAGACACTATCACTTCAGTTTTTTCTGGTTCCCAAATGCTACTTACAGCTTCCTAATTTTTTTGTTGCCTGGTTTCAGCATGAGTTCTGGAAGCCTGAAAAGTAGAGTGGTCTAAAGCCAGAGGGATAAAACTAGATTTCTATCTAGCTAAGTAGAATTCTTTATTACCTGATACAATTCCTCTCTTCCTTTAGGACTCCAAGAGATCCATGCCATCAATTAACTATATATCAGCAAAAGAACATCTATGACTTGAATGCAGTTCTTTAATTTCACCTGAGCAGTAAAAACTATGAACAAGAAAGTATCTGACCTTCTATCAGTCTATAATCTTTGGCCAGATAGATAGAATTGAAGCAATCTTCATTTTGTGGCTTTCAAAAGTTCACCTACACAGAGGGGACTGTTTATTTGGAATCAAGTAAGCATTTTCTTTATTCACTTTGCAAATTAGCACGACTTTGACTACCTGCTTTAATAACGCATCAGTTGCTTCTGTTGTAATCATTACTTTCTGCTTTACAATTGTGGGTATCACAGAACTATTTAAAGAATAACATCCATAAAACTCAATTTGGTAACTAATATTTATAACTCATTTCTGGACCAAGCTTGCTTTGATGGTAATCAGACTTTCCTCTTATCAAAATCACCAAAGGTTTGCAGAAGTAATGGATTTATCTCTAGGCTTCTGTTCTTTCCCATTTCTATATTGCTTGATTGTTAACCATTTGATTTAATGATGTCCAATGCTCATGCTAGCTTTTACAGTACAGATTTGATTGTCATAAATAGTGGTCTTCCTATTGTTAAGTTCAACCTCCAACTTTCATTAAGCCACTCCAGACAGTCAAGAATAGACTGTAAATATTTCACTAGGTTCAAGATGAAGAATACTTATTTTCTGAAATTGCTCTACACACTTGCATGTCAACATATACTTTGCCCATGACAGTAATTGGGAAGTGAACTCCCTGTCTTTATCTCAACCCACAAGCTTTTTCATGCTATTTTCCTCCCCTGTCCTGTTGAGTAGGAGGAGTGAGCAGCTGAGTGGGCATCTGGCTGCTGGCCAAGGTTAACCCACCACACCTCTATAAAAAATATCAGGGAAAAATAAATAATGTCCCTAGAACAAGGTTTGAATAATGTACAGGCAATAGGGTGTGAGGTTCATTTTACACAATGGGAAAATAAAATACTGAATAACAGCTTATTAAAGAAGAACCACTTACCCTATGAAGCTGGATATCCATGAAAAAATGTGATGATGTAATTTAGCATGTTTCATAATGCATACATACACAAGAGACAATTTTAATCATCGGGCATTACAGTGACAGTCAAGCTGGTTACAATTTTTCTAATATCCACTGGAAAATGTGAATTCATCAGTAATTGAAATATTCAATATAAACATACTTGTTTTCATTGAATGCAACACAGGTGGTTTTCCTCTGAAAGCAGCTCTGCTTCCAGTCAGTTAATGCATGTAACTCATTTAATTCCACCAAACTCTTCAGCCTGGGCAAGCTTAGCCATGAAGATTGTCCAGTCCCACAGACTGCAGAACTGGTAGGCTTATAGCTCAGTGGTAAACTCACCAGGCAAAATACGTTAGGTCCAAGAGTTACAAGGCACTAGGCTTTATGGCCAGTTGGCTAAAGTACACCAAACTCTTGCCAAAGTGGGTGCCCAAGGCCAGTAGCCAAAGGCACCAAACAGTTGGCCGAGGAGCCTGGCAATTCTTCAGGTTCTCCAAACAGAGGCCCTGGGTCCCTGGCAGCTAGGTTGGAAACTCTGAGGCCCTATTTAAGATGATTTCTAGGCTTTTGATGTGCAGTAGGAAACCTAAGAGGCAGGAAGACTGGGGAACCAGCTGGCTAAGAGCCTGGAAACCCACAGACTTTATACAACAATTTCTTTAATTTTTCATCATTTATTTCTTATTTATTCCTGTCCCAGCTTTCTTTGTCAAAGAAAATCTTATTCTTTTAGCCATACCAGCTACCATTAAGTTCTTATGTTTTACAGTTGCCCTTATCTTTCACTACAAAACATAACTGGTTCAATAATTATTGTAATTTTGTCTCTTCCAATTTCATTTTATTATGAGTTTAAGCTTCTCTAGTAGGTTCAGAAGTTCAAGTTGAAGACTAATAACTTTCCTGAGTTCCAGTGATTTATAAGAAATGGGCTGAGGCAGAAATTTCACACCATACTACTCAAATTCTAGAAGTCAATATGAAACCTGTATATGGGGATCAGGTAACATTAAGATTCTGCAAAAGAGTAGATGTTAATTATCTCATGGTAAGAGGAGAAATCGCTAAATGCTACTTGGTTCAATTTTCTAGTACCCCCTGCAGGTTAATACAAATGAGTAGCATTGGGCTTCACAGTGAATGGCATATGAATCCTGGCTAATTAAAATGAAAATAAGACTAAAGGACTTTCATGTTGTTATTAATATTTAATAAAATATTTCTAAGCTTCTATGTGAAGAGAATACCAAAGGGAGTTGTGACTGAATTTCACCCATCTCCTGAATTTCAACCATCTCCTAAATTTCAGGAAATAATAGCATCTTGTTTACACTACCATAGTCCCTACTACTATTGTTGGCATTTTATTTAATAGTCTGTCTTTTTGGTTTTTTCATGCTTCCTGACATCAAGATCAGGATGTCCAGACCACTTACACCATTCTGGTCAAGAGAATAAAATGGACTGTTAATCTAATTTAGCTACTTCAAGTACAAAGTAATCTTTTAAATGTAAATTAGTGATTAAAAAACAAATATGGAATATCATGAATTCTTTGCATTATTTTGTTGCATTTTATTTCTTTTCCCGGTACATGATCTAATGATCTTGCTGTATGTTACACTGCAGTGTAATAAGTTGTCATGTCACACCCATATTAATTTGCTTTATATGATATAGTAGGGTAAATAGACTATCAGAGGGCTATTTTCTCTTAAATGCTAAAAAGGTTCAAATCTGTATAAAAATTAACCATTAATTTACAGCAATTTAGCAGTATGATGGACTTGTATTTCTATTTATAGACAGTGCTGGCAGTATCATCTTTATTAATATTACATAACACTTCCCAATATAAAAAGTGTTAGTTTTTATTGAGTATAATTTCTCAAATTTCGTTATTGATCTTTTCTTTGCAAATATTTCCCAGAAAAAGGTTCTTTTTGCTAAGCTATTCATTTTTTTATTTTCTATTTAAAAAAAAAAATAATCCAAAACACTTCAGCTGTATGTAAGAATGAAGCTAGTGGAAAAATGTTTTGCCCATAATAAAAAAATTTAGTGGCCTTATTTTGAGCCACTCTTAACATCTCTACTTTGGAATACGAAGTTAAATTTGGCTTGACATTGGCAGTAATGTCTGAGAAACGTGTTTGGGCAAGCTTTAGTCTTTAAAAAAAAAATTTCGGTGTGAACAGCACCAGCATATGTGACCATGAAATGAAAGCATTTACATAATAATGCATAGAAAAGGAGCTGGCTTAAAGCTGCACGAGCAATATTGTGCGATTTTGTGCAACATTGCATATAACACTAGCTAATTTTTGAGTAATTCACTTTTCAATCTTAATAATGTTTTTCTAAGATACATTTTATGTGTGTCTGTGTAATCTCCTAGGTGTTGCTCCCCTGCTGCCCCTCTGCTGCCCCTCTCTTTTTTAAAGACCAAGCATACAGAAACTGTTTAAGGTATATGATCTTCAGTTGCAAGGTACAGATTTCATGATCTATGCTGCTAAAAGATAACAGTAACATATTCCTACAGTAACACTGAATACCATGAAGAGCATAGTGCATCCTGCAGTTGGGTATGCTGATGACAGAAAAGTAATGAGACTTGGAGCACATCTGTATAGGAGCATTCTGAAATATTAGACTTATTTAGATTAATGTAGGAAAGCTCAATTTCAAAAGGAATTAAAATAAACCAAGTTAAGTTTATTTTAAAACTATTTGTGTCCACACAGGGATTAAACACAAGTAAGGCTTTAAATAAATAAATTTTAAAGTGACACCCTCCCCCCACTCCCCACCATTGATAATCCTTTAAAAAACACTGGCTCTATTCCCAACTCTGGAAGGGACTCTGTTTCAGTGTGCATAGTCATTTATGATATGTCCCCATCCAAATATAATTCTTTATATACCATCTGTCTGTTTTCACACTCAAACTCTGCTCTGTCCTTTTTCCAACTTGCTCTTTGTCTGGTCATCCCCAGTCCCCTCCCCAATGTTATGTCTCTTCAACAAACTTTTATTGCTTCCTCCTTAGCTATTGGTTCCTTAAAATATTGTCCTTGCAGTTCCAGGATCACCATCAATTTTTTTCTACCTAAAAAGCTAATGCAGCTCTTCGCAAATCCTCATTCCTTCTCCAGTTCCTTATAAAGTAACATTTAGCATTCCCCTAAACAAATCCAAAGGTGTGTCTTCCTTCCTCATGCTCTGTATGAGCCTTGAATCTCTGTAACAGCCCTACCCGAACCTACTTCCATCCATCACCCCTTCTGCTTCTCAGCCAAGTACTGTACTCTGATATGGTGGGCACTGCAGCAGACTCACTGAGAACACAGGAACAAGCTCCACCCTGGTGGCCTGATTTCAGCCTCTGAATACAAGGAAAATCCTACTCAGGTCTGAACAGGAACAAAAGAATCTAGTTAGGAAGCTCCAGAAAATGTATAAACAGCATCTAAAAGGAGTCATTTTTCCAAGGCTAATACTTAGCTGAATCTGGGACACAAAAAGATATGTCCCTAAACATTGGGTCCTCTGTAAAGTTCTCCAAACTTCCTAGACAAAAAAAGTTGCTTTGTTTAAACTAGCCTACATTTCCACTTAAATTTCCACTAATATTATCCCAAGGAAGATATTTAGCATTAAAAATTTCAGCCCAAACAATTGGAATTTTACAGTCTTATAATTCTTGTCTAAAATGTTCTTATGTAATGTGCATGCTGCTGTGAAGCCTCAGAGAAACAAGAGCTTTCACAAGCAGATGCACTGAATGGAGATACTCATATACATATATATGCATGTATGAATGAGTATGTATATACACATGCACACACACACACACACAGAGCTGGATCACTGTGTTTACTTAATAGAAATACTAACAACCCCATGTTTTCCTGTAATAGAAATATTATTTGCATCTTTCCAGACCTAAACTTAAAAAGGCCTGAGTACCATACAAAAAAAACCCTACTTAGGAATACGGCTTTATATATTTGCATATATATATGAGTGCACCTAACAGAGGCAGCCAACAGACACAGTAGTTCGCGCAGCAGTTTGCACAGAAGGGATCCTCATCTGAGTTGAAATCAACCTAATCATTCTAAGGTATGGTGGTGATGTGCCACAGGGCACTTTCCCCAGCAAGTGTTGAAGCAGCTGTCCCTGCAAGGGCAGAGGCTTTGACTCAGACAGAGCTTCAGATGGTGGATGCAGCCCTCCAAGTCCCAGGCTGCAGAGGGAGTGCCTGGGGCCTTTCCCTGATGCTGGGAGAGATGGCCTTCTTTCCAACAGGAGATGTGCTGTCTTTGAGAAGATGTGTTGCCAAGTGGAGGAGTTATGGAAGGAAGTGAGCAGGCTTCACAGCATCAGAAAGGATGAAAGGGAAATAGACAGGATCTTCTTGGAAATGACAACAGCTTGAAAAGTCCCAGAACCCAATTGCAGTGGAGACACAGGCAGTGTCCATCCCCAGTAAAACAGTAAGTGCAACCTCTGGAGAAGATGAAGAATGGAAGCTGGTGACTTCTGGCACCAAAAGGAAGGCTCCTGCCTCACCTAAAGGCTTGCAGCTATGAAATAGGTTCACCACCCTCAAAGTTGAAGAGGTGCCAAATGTGCCTTCAAGCAAAGCATGTGGACCACCTGACCCTAAACCATGCAAGACCACCAGGACTACTACTGATAGTAGTGGGTGACTCCCTGCCGCTGGGGACAGAGGCACTCATCTGCTGACCTGACCTATTGTCAAGAGCAGTCTTGCTGCTTGCCAGGGGCCCAGATCTGGGGTGTTGTAGAGGGACTGCCACAGCTTGTCCAACCCCCTGCTGTTCTTCCATGTGGGCACCAATGATATTGCTGGGGCAACCTGGAGAGTATCAAAAGTGACTACAGAGCTCTGAGGGTGGTAGCCAAGGGCATGGGGGCCCTGGGTGGTATTCTTCTCAATCCTGCCAGTGAGGGGAAAGGCTGTGAGGAGGAAGAGGGCACCGATACCGCAGGTCAACAATTGGTTGCGGAGCTGGTGTCGGCAACAAGGTTTTGGGTTCTGTGACCATGGGACCCTGTTTGAGGATCACCATCTGCTTGGGAGAGATGCCTTCACTAAGCAGGGCAAAGGTATCTTTCCCTGCAGGATGGCTGACCTGGTAAGGAGGGCTTTAAACAAGGAATGATGGGGGAAGGAAAGAGTAACCAGCAGCCCTTAGGCAAGAATGATGGATAAGCCTCATGAGCAAAGGGCCTGGAGTGATATGACAGACAAGGATCACAGACTCAACAAAACAGGACTCAAGTGGGGTCACTGCCAGCATTTGCATTTAAGCAAGGAAGTGCCTACAAGGCACCATTATGTAGAAATTCCCCAAAACTTTTTCTAGGGAGTCAACGTGCTGGAGAGCCTCTGTGAAGTGCCTGTACACTAATGCACACAGCATGGGGAAAAACATGAGGAGTAAGCAATCTGTGCAGTTGCAGGGCTATGATCTTGTTGGGATCACAGTGACGTGGTTGGATGGCTCCCATGACTGGAGCATTGCAATGGAAGGATTACAGGCCCTTTTGGAAGGACAGGCCAGGAAGAAGAGGAGAGGGTGTTGCCCTTTTATGTGAGAGAACAGCTGGAATGCATGGTGCTCTTCCTGGGGACGGATGATGAACTGACTGAGAGCTTATGGGTGAGGATTAAAGAGAGGACAGATAAGGGTGGCACTGTAGTCAGTGTCTGCTATAGGCTGTCTGACCAGTAAGAACAAATGGATGAGGACTTCTAGAGACAGCTAGAAGCAGCCTCATGTTTGCAGGCCCTGGTCCTCACGGGGATGTATTGGGTTTACGTGGCTAGGTTTTTGGTAGTGGGGTGGCTGCAGGGGTGGGTTCTGGGAGAAGACACCAGAAGCTGGCTCCATGTCAGACAGAGTCAGTTTCAGACGGCTCCAAGATGAACCTGCTGCTGGCCAAAGCTGAGCCAATCCGCAGTGTTGGTAGCACCTCTGTGATAACATATTTAAGAAAGGGTAAAAAAATGCTGTGCAACAGCAGCTGGGAGAGAAGAGTAAGAATATGTAAGAGAAACAACTCTGCAGATACCAAGGTCAGTGAAGAAGGAGGGGGGGGAGGTGCTCTAGGTGCCAGAGCAGAGATTCCCCTGCAGCCTGTGATGAAGACCATGGTGACGCAGGTTGTCCCTCTGCAGCCAATGGAGGACCACAGTGGAGCAGATATCCGCCTTGCAGCCTGTGGAGGACCCCACGCAGGAGCAAGTGGATATGCCCTGAAGGAAGCTGCAGCCCATGAAGAGCCCAGGCAGGAACTGTGGCCTGTGGAGAGAAGCCCCCACAGGAGCAGGCTTTCTGGCAGGACCTGTGACCCTGTGGGGGCACCCACACTGGAGCGGTCTTTTCCTGAAGGACTGTACCCCATGGAAAGGACCCATGCTGGAGCAGTTCTTGAAGGACTGTATCCCATGGGAGGGACCCCACTCTGGAGCAGAGGAAGAGTGTGAGGAGGAAGGAGCAGCAGAGACGAAGCGTTATGAACTGACCTCAACTCCCATTCCCCTGAGTCACTCGAGGGGGGGAGGAGGTAGAGAAGACAGGAGTGAAGTTGAGCCTGGGAAGAAGGGAGGGGTGGGGAGAAGATGTTTTTAGATTTGCTCTTATTTCTAATTATCCTATATTCAAGGATGACCTCCTCCAAGCTCAAGAGCAGTCCATCCCAACGAGCAGGAAGTCAGGCAAAAATGCCAGGAGGCCTGTGTGGATAAGCAAGGAGCTCCTGGCCAAACCCCTACATAAAAAGGGAGTATACAAAAGGCGTAAGCAGGGACAGGTAAACTTGGGAGGAATGAAGAGGCACTGTCCAAGCATGCAGGGATGGGGCCAGAAAGCCAAAGCCCTACTGGAATTGAATCTGGTGAGAGATGTCAAAGACAACAAGAAGGGCTTCTATAACTACATCAGTGACAAAAGGAAGACTGGGGAAAATGTGGGCCTGCTGCTGAATGTGGGCAGGGGACCTGGTGACACAGAACATGGAAAAGGCTGAGGTACTGAATGCCGCCTTTGCCTCAGTCTTTACTAGCAAGACCAGCCTTCAGGAATCCCAGGCCCCAAATGTACCCTTGGTAGAAGATGATCAGGTCAGTGAATACTTAAGCAAACTGGACATACATAAATCCACGGACCCTGATGGGATGAACCCACAAGTGCTGAGAGAGCTGGCAGATGTCATTGCAAGGCCACTCTCAATAACCTTTGATCGATCACAGCGACTGGGAGAGGTGTCTGAGGACTGGAGGAAAGCAAATGTCACCCCCATCTTCAAGAAGGGCAAGAAGGAGGACCCAGGGAACTACAGGCCAGTCAGCCTCACCTTGATCCCTGGGAAGGTGATGGAGCAACTAATCCTGGAAGCCATTTCACGGCATGTGAAAGAGAAGGTGGTCATCAGAAGTAGTCAGCATGGATTCACCAAGGGGCAATCATGCTTGACCAACCTGATAACCTTATACAATGGCCTAAATGACCTTCTAAATGACTGGCCTGGAAGATGAGGGGAGAGCAGTGTATATTGTCTACCTAGCCTTCAGGAAGGCTTTTGACACTCTCCCATAAGATCCTCATAGAGAAGCTGATGAAATATGGGCTGGATGAGCAGACAGTGAGGTGGATTGAAAACTGTCTGAATAGTCAGGCCCAGAGGGTGGTGATCAGTGGCATGAAGTCTAGTTGGAGGCCAGTAACTAGTGGTAACTAGTGGTTGACCAGGTGTCAATACTGGGTCTGGTCCTGTTCAACATTTTCATTAATGATCTGGATGATGGGGCAGAATGTGCCCTCAGCAAGTTTGCAGATAACACAAAACTGGAAGGAGTGGCTGATATGCCAGAGGGTCATTCTGCCATCCAGAGGGACCTGGACAGGCTGGAGAAATGGGCTGACAGGAACCTCATGCAGTTCAACAAGGAGAAGTACCAATTCCTGCATCTGAGGAAGAACCCCATGCACCAGTATATGCTGGGGGCTGACCAGCTGGAAAACAGCTTGGCAGAAAAGGACCTGTGGGTCCTGTTGCTCAGCAAGTTGACCATGAGCCAGCAATGTGCCATTGTGGCAAAGAAGGCTAATGGCATCCTGGGCTGAGTTAGGCAAAGCATTGCCAGCAGGTTGAGGGAGATGATCCTTCTCCTCTATTCAGCACTGGTGAGGCCACACCCAGAGTCCTGTGTCCAGTTCTGGGCTCTCCAGTACAAGAGACAGCTACTGGAGACAGTCCAGTGAAGAGACACAAAGATGATTAAGGGACAGGAGCATCTCTGATATGAGGAAAGGTTGAGAGAGCTGGGACTGTTTAGCCTAGAGAAGAGAAGGCTAAGGGCAGGGATATTATCAATGTATATAAATACCTGAAGGGAAGGTGCAAAGAAGATGGAGCCAGGCTCTTGTCAGTGGCGCCCAGTGACAGGACCACAGGCAACTGGCACAAACTGAAACACAGGAGGTTCTGGCTGAACGTCAGGAAACACTTTTTTACTGTGAGGGTGACTGAGCACTGGAACAGGTTGCCTGGAGAGGTTGTGGAGTCTCCATCCTTGGAGATATTCAAAAGCTGTCTGGACATGATCCTGGGAAACCTGTTCTAAGTGGCCCTGCTTGAGCAGAGGTGTTGGACCAGATGACCTTCCTCAGTCCCTTGCAACTTCACTCATTCTGCAAAATCTTTAAAAGTATTAAAGTGGTTGAAGAAAAGAAGATTTATTTTGCAGTTTTTTCTTTATTACATATTCAAAAGATGTTATAAATATGACATCCAGGTATAATCTTTAGATCAACAAAAAGGGTAGAAAGAGACAAAAGTGTAACAGCACTTATTTCATGTGGTGAGTTGACCCTGGACAGCAACTAAGCACTCACCAGCTGCTTGCTCACTTCAGATGCTAGAAACCCTGCTTTCATGAAGGATCAGATGGACCTTGGATGGATTTTCCCAAGGCATACTGTACAGATTCTGTCTGTAGGCAGGTTCCCAGAATCTGAATGGACGTAAGATTTACTTGCTATCTATATTCCTCTTTTTATTCTATCTTATTAAAACAGCTATTTTATTAATCCATTTGTTGTCAGGCCTTTCTTATTGAGATCCAGAAAGAACCCTACACTGCCTCTCTCAGCCCTGCACCTCTGCAGTGCAGAACAGTTCTCAAACCAGGCAGCCATGTCCTGCCACAATGCAGCAGCCCAGATGGGTTTACCTCTGCACTGCCAGTTGGTCTGCATCCATTGCAGTAGCCACCCCCACAGGGCATTAGCCACCATCCATGAGTCAGTATAGAGTACTGGCCACTTTTCTCATTCAGCAATGTCTAGGGCCAGCTGGATGGCTTTCACTTCTGCAAACTGACTGGACTCACCGTCTCCTTTTGTGATTTGCCACATGGAATTCCATAGAGCAGCTTTCGACTTCCGATGGTTTCCCACAATGTGACAGGATCCATCGGTTAACATAGCATATTGCTTCTCATTTTCTGGTAATTCATTATATAGTGGGGCCTCTTCAGCATGAGTCACCTCCATGGGCGATGCTCCAAAATCTCTGCCTTCTGGCCAGTCCATGATCACTTGCATGATTACTGAGCTGTTGTGGTTCTCCATTTGAGCCTGTTGCATGATCAACGCTACCCACTTACTCCATGTAGCATCAGTTGTATAATGTGTAGAGGGGTCGTTTACTTTGAACATCCAGTGCAACACAGGCAATTGAGGTCCCAAGAGGAGCTGTGCTTCTGGACGAACTATTTCTGAAATGGCTCAAAACCCTCTTATGCTGCTAGTATCTCCTTTTCAGTTGAGGTGTAGCAGACCTCAGATCCTCTATAACCCCAGCTCCAAAACCCCAGAGGCTGACCTCGGGTCTCTTCGGGTGTTTTCTGACACAGGCACCAGTTGAGATCATACTCCCTGGCTGTGGTGTAGAGCATGTTTCTCACATCTGGTCCTGTCTGGACAGACCCAAGGGCTACTGCATTCTCCAGAAACCCAGAATGTCTAGGAAAGCTTGTGTTTCTCTTGTTAGGTGGTAGGGACGTGGCTGTTATCTTTTTAATCAATCATATCCATAGGGATGTGATGATGCCTATCTTGCCATTTTATTCCCAAGAACTGGATCTCTTGTGCAGGTCCTTTGACCTTGCTTTGTTTTATGGCAAAAGCAGCTTTCTGAAGCATCTGGATTATTCTTCTCGCCTTCTCAAACACTTCCTCCTCTGTGTTGCTGCACATGATGATGTTGTTAATGTACTGCAGATGTTCAAGGGAATCACCCTGTTCAAGTGCAGTCTGTATCAGTCCATGACAAACTAGGCAGAAAACATCTACCCTGGAGGAGAAGAAAGGGAGAGGTGCCAGTCTTCATTTCCCCCACAAAGTGGCTCCAGGAGAAGAAGAGAAAGGTGCAACTGTTAATTGTCTCCACGAAATGGTTCCCAGAGTACTGGAATGGCAGCAACGCAGGGCCCAAATACCAGATAGGCTCAAGACCAGTGCTTTTATCATAGCTCTCCCAGGCAAAGCAAAAACAAACTGATAAACAGCCCAGCAAAAGCTGAAAGTTGCCATTAACAAGCCCCAGAGTTTGATGTACAGCAAGAAAGGGAGCATGCCACAGAGCAGGTAAGGAAACAAATAAATCAACATTGAGAACAAACAAGTCAACATCACAACTAGCAACAGCAAGTAACAACTTGCCAATAACAGCTAAACAGGTATAACAGCTATAAATTCAGTCTAGCACACTTTGATCAAATCTGTCATTATCTTGAACCTCTTGGGCCCCACATTGGGCACCAAAAAGGACTGTGGTGGGTTGACCCCAGCCAGCAACAAAGCACCCAGCAGCCACTCGATCACTCCACTCACCAGCAGGATGGGGGAGAGAATCAGAAGAGCAAAAGCAAGAAAAACACATGGGTCGAGATAAAGACAGTTTAATAAGTGAAGAAAAAAAGGAAAACAAAACAAGTGATGCATTTACCACCTCCCACCAGCAGCAGACCAATGCCCAGCCAGTCCACAAGCAATGGCTACTTTGGAAAAGCCAAACTCCCAGTTTTTATTGCTGAGCATGACATTGTATGGCATGGCATATCCCTTTGGTCAATTCAGGTTAGCTGTCCTGACTGTGTCCCCTCCCATCCTCTTGCGCAACCCCCCAGTCTATTCACTGGGAGAGCAGAGTGAGAAACAGAGAAGGCCTTGATGCTGTGCAAGCACTGTTCAGCAATAGCTAAAACACTGGTGTGTTATCATCAACACTGTTTTGGTCAAAGATGCAAAACATATCACCATAACAGCTGCTATGAAGAAATTTAACTCTATCCCAGTCAAAACCAGTACACTAGTAGATAATTCTTGCAATGACACTATTTCAATGACTCAGTCGGCGAGGAGCACAGCGGCGGCAACGGTAAGTTCCGTGGCTGAGCGCGTGTTGAGGAGGAAAGGGGGGTTCCCGGAGCCAGGGAAACGCACGGACGTGCCGAGAGACCAGCCGGGAGCACTATTTTAGTCACAAATCTAAAAAACAGCACCATACAGGCTGCTATGAAGAAAATTAACTCCATTCCATTCATTAAGAATAAAAATAAGTTATCTAACACTTCTGTACACAATGTGAAATTTGCCTTACTGCAGAGGACTTGCTGCAGGAATTCTTTTCCCATTAAACTGCAATTAAGCCCTTAAGTCACTTTTAAGCACCATATTAAATGAAGCCCAGGCTATATATATAGCACTAGCAGATTTTAAATGCTGAAATCTAGGACAATCCTGGTCAGATGAATCATACATGTATGGTTTTGCACATGTGCAGTAAATCCAGTATGTTAGAATCAGTGCACTTTTACAACAGAGTTACTCTGGTCATGTGGAATGAATGCAACGCAGCTGGAGCTGGACTTACTCTTCATGTACAGTTTAGCTAGATGTACTCGGTATCCACCTTTCTACACGTTCAGCAACCTGGGCTATCAAGCATCTGAAAACTGTCCAGGCACCACAAAAACATGGAGAAAGACATGTCCCATATGCTTTTGTATAGGATGTAGAATCTGACCTCATAATACAGGACATTGTCTATACAAAATATCAGATTACACACACTAATCTGTAAGGCCACAGAGACAAAAAAACATACCTTTTTAAATTACAGAACTAAAGAAATGCTACATTTTAAGAAAATTAAATTAGGATGGTTAAAAGTGAAGATCTTTATATTTACATCACAGATCACTGCATTGTGTGAACTGCAACGCAAGTTTAGCTTAAAATCTACAATTTCCATTGGAGTTCATTTTTACTTAACAAAAAAGTATTTGAAATTTTAGCATTTAAATCCCAAACCGCATATAAGAAATACAT
The DNA here is from genome assembly GCF_965183815.1 of Platalea leucorodia. Taxonomy (NCBI): domain Eukaryota; kingdom Metazoa; phylum Chordata; class Aves; order Pelecaniformes; family Threskiornithidae; genus Platalea; species Platalea leucorodia. Next base: position 32,980,646 of record NC_138859.1, read on the forward strand.
TTACATTAAATAGCATGCGAAAAATGATCATATAGCTTTCCTTCTAACTTCAGAATAGATCCCAAATGTTTTTATTCCTAAATCGATAGTAATTATTTTTAATTTTAAAACAATAACTAGTAAAACATCACCCTCATCTCCTGTATCTTGCATCTCAAGACAAATGGCAAGAAAGGGACTTCCTTTATTTCAGAGAAACCACAACAATGAAATACCAGATGAAAGAAACTGAACTTCTTAATGCAGAGTGCTCTGCTGAAACTTAGTGCTTCTTCTCAATGTTATGTTCTTGTTTGGGATTTTTTTTTAAGCTTCATATTTGCTGCATGTTTTGATATGGGAAGATAACATTTTGAACAATTCCTGCTTGAAGCCTTTTCTAGGCTTAATATCCAAATTCTTAAAACATTTTACCTATCAGCTTGCTGCTTTCTCTTGGAACTATTAAATTAAATTGCTAAATTTTATTTGTATTGAACACATATTTATAATAGAGTATTTCATACTTACTTATTTTTAGTTCAAAAAAAGAAGTTCTTAGACAGAGACCCTAACCTACAAATGCTTAATTCATAATGGAAGTTACATTAAATATTTAAAAGAACAGCATGGGTTCCCAGTAGATGGGCTTACAATGACTGAAAGTCTCTAGAAGGACATTATATCAGCCTCATTACCTGGAATTAATTTTTTCATCATTTCCATTACAATCTGGTGCTTTCAAGGGTATAGGAAATAAGCAATAAATATTTACTTGTATTCCAATTTGATGTAAAACTTTAACATTAGTTTCTATTATTTTTTAATTAATATAGCTAATTTTCTCAATATACATTGCAAAAAAAAATATTCATAGAATCATAGAATGGTTTGGGTTGGAAGAGACCTTTAAAGATCATAGAATCATAGAATCAAGATCATCTACTTCCAACCCCCCTGCCATGGGAAATTTTTTCCCCTTCCCAAAAACCAACAAAACAGAACCGGAGTCCTATTCCATTATTCCTAGCTGGAGTATTCCGGCAGCAGACCTGCTTTGAATACTCTAATTTTTTCAAAGTAAATGCTTTGGGCCCCATGGGACACTCAGTTAAGAGCATTGAGGGGGCACCGAGAGACAGGGGCTGGGACAGGCAGTGGCTCGCCTCGCGGCAGACCGCCAGCTTGATTCAGGCTTATTCCTCAAAAATGAAATCTGACAAGTGATCAGTTTATAATATGTTTGATCACTTTTAAGATTTTGGAGGGAAAAGTTAACCAAGGCATTTTCTCCTTTAGGAAAAGAAAATGCAGGATGGGAAAATTTTGGAGGGTAGAAAGTGATATAGAACTCCCTGAATGACATTAATTGGTAGCAGAAGGCAAGGAAGTGCAAAATTTCCCAAGGAATCTCATGTCCTCCTCTGTAAATCTTAAAGCATCCAGAGAGAGCCCAAGTCCACTCAAACTGCTATTGTCTTCCCTTATATGGCAGTCCTCTATCATACTTTTACCCACAGTATTGCTTCTTGCTATAATCTGCCTTCATTTTATATAATGGAAATTGAACCACATCATTTTCTCATCATCACACAGAAGTGCAACTAAAACCAGTCTCATGGCCTATTCTGTGAAACACCTCATTTCAAGTATTATAATTTCATTTTATCACTGAAGTACTTTCAGATATAGAAAGCTAAAACAGAGTGAAGAGTAATTATTTCTCGAATTGCTTAAAAGTGAAACAGAGGATTACTTCACTTGCAGTGTACTTTAAAAATATTTTTTTAAACAATAGCACAATCTAAACATTAGAAATTCTATTTTATTTTCTAACTATATGAGGTCATATTTCCAAAGTTAGGCAAGCACTGCTGCCATAAACACATAATACACACATACTGTATTCATATAAACATAATTAAGTAACCTTAACGTAACATTAGCAATTAGGTTTGTATAGAGCTCTTTCTTGCTTTGTGAAGTTCTTTATGCCAATAGGAAATCACCATTTCTGTTGTTATTCACATACAAATGATGGCTTATGCATAAAGCACCTTAGTGAACATTACACACAGAAATGGAACATCATGTTTGTACTTAGTCATTAACCCTTGAATCTGCAAAGTACAGATGTATGAGATGCATGGATCTACACATCAATGAAATCAATAGGTGTATTATATTCAAAACAATTACTTGCCATAGCAATTTGCTGAACTGAAGCTTTAAAGTGCAACAATAAATATCAACTTTTCATCACCCCCTCTGTTTGATAGCACAATGGATCTTATTCAAATAATACTGACAGTCTGCTTCAAAATGTGAACTGTAGAGATCACAAATAAAATAAAAGTCTTCAAATAGATAATAAAGTAATTTCAACTGGAAAACTGAAAATATGTCAACAATCCAGACTGTAATAGGCAATCTTTTCTCCTAAGCAGAGAACTCCCTTAGAGTCCCCTTAAAAACCTGCAATGTAGAAAGGTTCCCACCTTAACATACATACATTTGTTTGGATCTGTGTTTCACTTTATTCTGTGAAGCTGAGATGTAATAATACTCTCCAAAACTTTGTAGTGTGACTCAAGACAAAAATAATATATACTAATGCAATATTTAAATATATCAAACCATTAGTACAATCTTGTTATATATTTATGTTAAAAACATATCTATAGGTTAGGATGATCTTTCATAGAATTTGTCAGCACTAGGGACTTTCCAGTCATTTTATTATTCAAGTGAATGGAAACAGAAACTTAAAAGGGCAAGCTCAAGATAACTTTAGGCATTAACACATTAATTAACACATTAACAGAAGATACTAAATATGTTAAAGAAGAAGTTATATAAAATGGTTTTTCGTATTCAATGCAATCTGCAGTAACACAGTTTGATGATAAAATGTCATTCATCTGCATGCTTCTAAACCCTCCAATATCCTCCTGTATATCAAACATTTTCTTTTCAAACTTTTAGCTTCTGTTGACTTGTCATTAGAGAACATTTTGAAAATTCCTCTGTTTTGAAATATATGCATTTTGAAACACAGTCTATGAAAAACTTTTTGCAATTCTCTCTTGGTTTTGGAAATGAAGCTTATGTTGCATCTACTAAGCCTAGTTTCATATACCTGAGTTATACAGAGGCCCTCACTAACAACTCAGTGAGCATTCTGGATGACCACAGAATACAGGCTAGCTTTTTACAAAATGGCAAGAATTCTGAAGTACACTGTTCAAATAGAGAATATGGGAGGATTTACCATGATGTATATTGAAAAGAGAAATTATATGTAAATTTGCTCATCACAAAGCTACAGTTATTTTTCCCTTCCTTCTTCTGATTGTTAGCTCTATTTATATTGGTGTGGTGGGTTAACCTTGGCTAAGGGCCAAACTCTCACTCAGCCACTCGCTCACTTCCTCTCTTCAGCCGGAGAGAGGGAGAAAACAAAGTCTTTAACAGAGTCTCTTTGTTAGTTCCTCTCTAGTGTTACCTTGGCAAAAAGATTGTTGCAGTACTTAAAAAATGCCTAATAAAAGGGGATTTTGATTGACATACAAATAATTACATTTTAGGTTCACCCAGAAACCTCAGAATGACAACAACATACTGAGGCTGTTCTTTGTTTCTTGTTATATGTCAAATCCAATTTCCTATAATAATTGTAGCATAACTATATTTTGTTCTTTTACCACCTAAAGATCATCTGGAATGACTTACATAAAACTCTTTTAAATAAAAGTATACATTCCTTTTGTTTATTTTATTTTTTCTTCATTTCAGTAATTAGTCTAACATGCATATGCTTTGAGTAGATTACAGAAAGAATGTATGTTTTAAAAGCCTCAAAACATAATGCAGCTACTTTTAATAAAATTATAATATTTGTGAATTTGGGTTGATTATATAGGTAAAGATAGCAATTAAAACATGAATCCTCTGAACTGGAGCTTTAATATAACATTTGTTTCACTTATGCCTACAGACATCTCAAGATGTAGTGCCATCCAACAATGAGTTACTTAAATGGTCATACACTGAACCACAACTGAGTCATACATATTTGAAATTCCATCCACTAGGATCAAAGCTGAAATTTCACTTTGTTCAACATGAAATCATCAGACTATAATTTTACTTCATCACCTAGTGCGTGAAACTGTCACTGAACATCCTATATTTCTGTCAACTATTATTTAAAATCATTCAGAAGCTAATATCTGTGCTTTCTAAAATGACTTACTCGAAGAGAGCAATTTGTCTCTTCAGTCAAGTGATTATGTCATAAAACAATGTAAGGAAAAGGGTTCTTTTTAGGAAATATATTATTAAATGGCTTTGCTTGCAGTTAAACAGCTCATTACAATATCACTAAACTTGTCTAATCTAAAGACTGTTGTGGTTTAACCCCAGTCGGCAACTAAGCACCACACAGCTGCTCGCTCACCCTCCCTCCCCTGGTGGGATGCAGGAGAGAATCGGAAAAAAAATTAAAACCTGTGGGTTGAGATAAAGACAGTTTAATAGGACAGCAGAGGAAGAGGAAATAATAATAATAATAATAATAATAATAATAATAATAAAATATACAAAACAAGTGATGCACAATGCAGTTGCTCATCACCTGCTAACCGATGCCCATCCCATCCCCGAGCAGCGATCACTCCCCTGCCAACTCCCCCCAGCTTATATACTGAGCATGACATCATATGGTATGGAATAGCCCTTTGGCCAGTGTGGGTCAGCTGTCCTGGCTATGCTCCCTCCCAGCTTCTTGTGCACCTGGCAGAGCATGGGAAGCTAAAAAGTCCTTGATTAGTATAAACACTACTTAGCAACAGCTAAAACATCAGTGTGTTATCAACATTATTCTCATACTAAATCCAAAACACAACCCAATACCAGCTACTAGGAAGAAAATTAACTCTATCCCAATAAACTGCCAGAAAATGAGAAGCAATATGCCCTGTTCACTGATGGGTCTTGTCGTCTTGTGGGAAAGCATCGGAGGTGGAAAGCTGCTGTATGGAGTCCTACATGACAAGTCGCAGAAACTGCTGAAGGGGAAGGGGAATCGAGTTAGTTTGCAGAGGTGAAAGCCATCCAGCTGGCTTTAGATATTGCTGAATGAGAAAAGTGGCCAATGTTCTATCTCTATACTGACTCATGGGTGGTGGCAAATGCCCTGTGGAGGTGGTTGCAGCAATGGAAGCAGAGCAACTGGCAGCGCAGAGGCAAACCCATCTGGGCTGCCGCACTGTGGCAAGATATTGCTGCCCGGATAGAGAACCTGGTTGTAAAAGTACATCATGTAGATGCTCACGTACCCAAGAGTCAGGCCACTGAAGAACATCAAAACAACCAGCAGCTGGGTCAGGCTGCTAAGATTGAAGTGGCTCAGGTGGATCTGGACTGGCAACATAAGGGTGAATTATTTCTAGCTCTGTGGGCCCATGACACCTCAGGCCATCAAGGAAGAGATGCAACATAGAGATGGGCTCGTGATCGAGGGGTGGACTTGACCATGGACACTATTGCACAGCTTACCCATGAATGCGAAACATGTGCTGCAATCAAGCAAGCCAAGCGGTTCAAGCCTCTATGGTATGGAGGATGATGGCTGAAATATCAATATGGGGAGGCCTGGCAGATTGATTATATCACACTCCCACAAACCCGCCAAGGCAAGCGCCATGTGCTTACAATGGTGGAAGCAACCACCAGATGGCTGGAAACATATCCCGTGCCCCATGCCACCGCCCGGAACACTATCCTGGGCCTTGCTGCTCCAGTTTCCAGTGGGCAGTTCCCCAGACAGAGCAGAAGGGCTGATTTTGCTTCCGATTTTAATAAAGGGTTTTTTGACTCGCATTTACAAGAAGTGAGTAACGAATGCTATGACCAGGACTAGAGGGGCCCTGCCTCCAGCCAGGTGCAGGAAAGGGACAACCGGGTGTACTGGACTGTGTGGATTCGATGGCCTGGCACATCAGCCCCACAGGAGTATAAGGCTTTAGTAGAAACCAGTGCACAGTGTACCCTCATGCCATCAAGCTATAAAGGGGCAGAACCCATCAGTATTTCTGGAGTGACAGGGGGATCCCAACAGCTGACTGTATTGGAGGCCGAAGTGAGCCTAACTGGGAATGAGTGGCAGAAGCATCCCGTTGTGACTGGCCCAGAGGCTCTGTGCATCCTTGGCATAGACTACCTCAGGAGAGGGTATTTCAAGGACCCAAAAGGGTACTGGTGGGCTTTTGATATAGCTGCCTTGGAGACGGAGGAAATTAAACAGCTGTCTACCCTGCCTGGTCTCTCAGAGGACCCTTCTATTGTGGGGTTCTAAAGGTCAAAGAACAACAGGTACCAATTGCTACCACAATGGTGCACCAGTGACAATATCACACCAACCGAGACTCCCTGATTCCCATCCATAAATTGATTTGTCGACTGGAGAGCCAAGGAGGGATCAGCAAGACTCGCTCACATTTTCACAGTCCCATATGGCCAGTGCGAAAGTCTAATGGAGAGTGGAGACTAACAGTAGACTATCGGGGCCTGAACGAAGTCACACCGCCGCTGAGAGCTGTCGTATCGGACATGCTAGAACTTCAATATGAATTGGAGTCAAAGGCAGCCAAGTGGTATGCCACAATTGATATCGCTAATGTGTTTTTCTCTATCCCTTTGGCAGCAGACTGCAGTTTGCTTTCACTTGGAGGGGGGTCCAGTACACCTGGAATCGACTGCCCCAGGGGTGGAAACACAGCCCTACCATTTGCCATGGACTGATCCAGACTGCACTGGAACAGGGTGGGGCTCCAGAACACCTGCAATACATTGATGACATCATTGTGTGGGGCAACACAGCAGAAGAGGTTTTTGAGAAAGGGAAGAAAATAGTCCAACTCCTCCTGGAGGCCAGTTTTGCCATAAAACAAAGAAGGTCAAGGGACCTGCACAGGAGATCCTTTTTTTAGGAATGAAATGGCAAGATGGGCATCATCAGATCCCAATGGATGTGATCAACAAAATAACAGCCATGTCCCCACCAACCAGCAAAAAGGAAACACAAGCTTTCTTGGGCGTTGTGGGTTTTTGGAGAATGCATATTCCAAATTACAGTCTGATTGTAAGCCCTCTCTATCAATCAAGTGACCCGGAAGAAGAATGATTTCAAATGGGGCCCTGAGCTACGACAAGCCTTTGAACAAATTAAACGGGAGATAGTTCATGCAGTAGCCCTTGGGCCAGTCCGGACAGGACAAGATGTAAAAAATATACTCTACACCGCAGCCGGGGAGAATGGCCCTACCTGGAGCCTCTGGCAGAAAGCACCAGGGGAGACTCGAGGTCGACCCCTAGGGTTTTGGAGTTGGGGATACAGAGGATCCGAGGCCCGCTATACTCCAACTGAAAAAGTGATATTGGCAGCTGTCGTAGTTTAACCCCAGCCAGTAACTAAGCACCACACAGCCGCTCGCTCACTCCCCCCTCCCCAGTGGGATGGGGGAGAGAATTGGAAGGGTAAAGGTGAGAAAACTCATGGGTTGAGATAAGAACAGTTTAATAACTGAAGTAAAATATACCAGAATAGTAGTAGTAGAAATAATAATAATGATAATAATAATATAATAATAATACAATAATAATATACAAAGCAAGTGATACAAGATACATTTGCTTGCCCCCCACCAACCCATGCCCAGTCCGTCTACTGTCTCTGCTCTCCATTAGACTTTTGCACTGGCCATATGGGACTGTGAAAAGGTGAGCGAGTCTTGCTGATCACTCCTTGGCTCTCCAGTCGACAAATCAACTTATACATGGGAATCAGGGAGTCTCGCTTGGTGCAATATTGTAGCCGGTGCACCACTGTGGTGGCAATCGGCACCTGCTGTCCTTCGACCCTCAGCACTCCACAACAGAAGGGTCCTCTGAGAGACCAGGCAAGGTGGACAGCTGTTTAATTTCCTCCGTCTCCAAAGCAGCTATATCAAAAGCCCACTGGTACCCTTTTGGGTCCTTGAAATACCCTCTCCTGAGGTAGTCTATGCCAAGGATGCACGGGGCCTCTGGGCCAGTCACAATGGGATACTTCTGCCGGTTAGGCTCACTTCAACCTCCAATACAGTCAGCTGTTGGGATCCCCCTGTCACTCCAGTAATACTGATGGGTTCTGCCCCTTTATAGCTTGATGGCATGAGGGTACACTGTGCACTGGTTTCTACTAAAGCCTTATACTCCTGTGGGGCTGATGTGCCAGGCCATCGAATCCACACAGTCCAGTACACCCGGTTGTCCCTTTCCTGCACCTGGCTGGAGGCAGGGCCCCTCTAGTCCTAGTCATAGCATTTGTTACTCACTTCTTGTAAATGCGAGTCAGGAGTTCCTTCATTACAATCAGGAGTAAGATCAGCCCTTCCAGTCTGTCTGGGGAACTTCTCACTGGAAACTGGAGCAGCAATTTTCCTGGAAGAACCCCCTTGTGTGATTGTTTTTCCTTGCACCTCACATACCTGTGCCTCTAGGGTCGAGGTAGATTTTCCATCCCACTTCCTCATGTCCTCTCCAGGGTCACACAGATAAAACCACAGGGTGCCCCGTGGTGTGTATCCACTATATCTTCTCTCTTAATCATAAGGACGCTTACTCCTAATAGCTGAGATACTGGTCCGTACAGGTGAGGAGTAGGACATATCCTCTTTGAGTTGATGGAAATCCTGGGACAGTTTTTCGGACAGTTTTTCCACAGCCGAGACGCAGGCCTTTAGGGAGGAAGAGTGACTTTCTTCGTATTGCTCGAGTTGGCCAGCCAATTCATCCACCATTGGTCCCTCTCCGTCTTTCCAGGTCATTATTGCCAATGAGTTTGCATACGATGATGGTGCGCTCCGTACCAACTTCCGCCACGTGGGTTGTGTGCACCTGATGTCATCTGGATCTTTGGATAGCTGCTCATTTTCCAGGTCATTATAAATCACTTCCAGCATGGCTAATTCCCTCAGGTACTGGATACCTCTCTCCATGGTGGTCCATTTGCCTGGGTGACATATAACATCTTCCTTGAAGGGATACCTTTCCTTCACGCCTGACAGGAGTCGCCTCCAGAGGCTGAGGGCTTGTGCCCCTTTTCCAATTGCTTTGTCAATGCCCCCCTCTCTAGAAAGGGATCCCAGCTTCTTGGCTTCCCTACCCTCTAATTCCAGGCTATTGGCCCCATTATCCCAGCATCGGAGCAGCCAGGTGATGATGTGCTCGCCTGGACGATGGCTGAAATCCTTTCGCATATCTCGCAGCTCACTCAGGGACAGGGATCGGGTGGTTACCATCTCATTTATGGGTTCTGCCTCTTCCTCCTCCTGTTCTCGTGATGGCCATGGCTCATCATCAGCCCTTACTAAACTAGCTGATTTTCTTGTGTATTTTTTCTTCTGTATAGGGGCGACTGATACTGGCACGGGTTGGTTCTCTGGCGTAGCCACAGCGCCTTTTGCTGGGGCTGGCGTAGCCACAGCGCCTATCGCGAGGGCTGGTGTAGCCGCAGTGCCTGTCGTTTTGTTGTCAGATCCAGAGACCTTCTCTTCCCCTTGAGGGTTCTGAATAGTGTTGAACAGGGCTTGGTAGGCATGGGCCAGGCCCCAGCTCGTTGCAGTGATCCATGTCTCTCTCGAGTTGCCAGGGTGACAACATACTTTTTCCAAATACTTTACTAGTTTTTCAGGATTCTGCACTTGTTCAGGGGTGAAGTCCCATAGCAGTGGACATGCCCACTGTCCTAGGCATTTGCCCATACTATCCCACACACCCTGCCCCACATAACTATCCAGCCTTGATCTCTGGATGATATTCTGAAACTGCTTACTAACCTTAGACAAAACCGAAACAATATTCCCAAGAACTACCAATAGAAGTATCTTAACTACCCAAGGATGTTCAAGATACTGAAAAGTTGTTGTAGTGAAGGAGGAAACACCATAGAAGAAGGTACTGAAGGTGCCATTCTGTATTTCCTCCATAAAAAACCCTCTCAGAGGAAGAGGTATAATTGCTAATTGTCTCCATGAGGTGGTACCCGAAGTACGGTAATGGCTTCAGTACAGAACCCAAATACCAGATAGCACTCAAGGTCAGTGTTTTAATAACAAATCTCCCAGGGAAAACATCACTAATCACTGCAGAGCACAGCAAACTGAAAAAACCCAACACCAATCTTCAACATGTACAGCAAAAACAAGAGCATGGTGGTGCAGATCAGGTAGACTAATACTGAGAACAGATGAATCAATATTATGACCAGCAACTGTTAACAGATACAAATGCCTTAATACACTCTGGTTAATCTGTTATTATCTCAAACCCTTTGTGCCCCACATTGGGCGCCAAAAAGGACTGTCGTGGTTTAACCCCAGCCAGCAACTAAGCACCACACAGCTGCTCACTCACTCCCCCCCACTGCCCCGGTGGGATGGGGAAGAGAATTGGAAAGGGCAAAAGTGAGAATACTTCTGGGTTGTGATAAGAACAGTTTAATAATTGAAGTAAAATAAAATAGAATAATAGTAATAGTAATAATAATAATAATAAAATAATAATAATATGATAATAATATATAAAGCAAGTGATGATACACTATACAATTGCTCACCACCTGCTAACCGATGCCCAGCCTGTCCCCGAGCAGCAGTCGTGTCCTGGGGTGCATCAAGCACTGTATTGCTAGCTGGTCGAGGGAGGTGATTGTCCCGCTCTACTCTGCACTGGTGCCGCCTCATCTTGAGTACTGTGTGCAGTTTTGGGCACCACAGCACAAAAAGGATACAAAGCTACTAGAGAGTGTCCAGAGGAGAGCCACGAAGGTGGTGAAGGGTTTAGAGGGGAAGCCGTATGAGGAGCGGCTGAAGTCACTTGGTCTGTTCAGCCTGGAGAAGAGGAGACTGAGGGGAGACCTCATCACGGTCTACAGCTTCCTCACAAGGGAAGGAGGAGGGGCAGGTACTGATCTCTTCTCCCTGAAGACCAATGATAGAACCCAAGGGAACGGCAGGAAGATATGCCAGGGGAGGTTTAGATTGGACATTAGGAAAAGGTTCTTCACCCAGAGGGTGGTGGAGCACTGGAACAAGCTCCCCCGGGAGGTAGTCACAGCGCCAAGCCTGACAATATTCAAGAAGCATTTGGACAACACCCTCAAACATATGGTGTGAATTTTGGGGCTGTCCTATGCAGGGACAGGAGTTGGACTCGATGATCCTTGTGGGTCCCTTCCAACTCAGGATATTCTATGATTCAATTATTTAGGTTCTAACTTTGCAGTTATCAGAAAAATAACTTTCTTTTTTAATGGAAAAACAATCTGAAGCTTCCTTTAAAACACTTCTTTAAATACCACAGAGTTAAAATAGGGTATACAGACAATTTAGTAGGTGTTTTTTTTTTAAAACCATCTTCAGAATCAGTGAGCCAACAGACTTTGAAGTAAATGGTACATTAACAGGTTGACTTCCATTACATCATTGCAGACCAATTGTCCAAGTACAAATACACCATTTTTTCCATAATTCTATTCCACTAGCCTCACATTATGAATAATATAATACCCAAGCGCTGATTCATAAGACTATAAAACAAGAGGCTGATGTGGACCACAGTTCAACTGTTTTTTACTCCACTGAGATGATATGATTCAAGTAATATACATTTTCTAAATGTCTGAGAAACTATTCCACATAAACTTCCCCATAAAAGAAGGATCCTTAACTGGCCAGAAGGCCTGACACACAGAGGCATGATAGGGTCAAACAAGAAGTGTTCTAACACAAAAACTATTTAGTTACAGAGAGCTAAATACAAGTCCTAAAATGACCATCTTATTTGCACACTTAAGTGTTTATTAAAAGATAATATTAGTGAATATTAGTAATAATACAATAATATTATTGTATAGTTTATTAAAAGATGAGTTATTTTGATATATTAGCTATATTGGTGTGATACATTGCCATTTCACAATTCAGCCATTAATTCAGCCATTAATTCAGCCACAGTGTTATTCCATTTGTATTTCTGTTTAAATTCTAGCTTTTATAGCACAAAATAAAACACATTTGGCTATCCCTACCCTACTCCAGCTTTCATAATGCCTCTAGTCTCCTTAAGAGTGTCAGATGTTCAAAATCAAGACATCATCCCATTACAACCTAAAAAGTTCTCATGGCTTTGTGTAACCAGCTTTGTCTCAGAGAAGGCATAGTGGATGGAAGACTCTTGGAAATGCTGGATCTTGTATGGAGACACAAAAATCAAAAGAGGAAAGGTTGCTTACACAGTCATCTCTGCATTTGTATGCACACAGCTTCTGATAACAGTCTGCTGTTATGCTGTTTTCTGCAGACAAAACTCATGCTAAAATTGAGTAATGCTTTGTATGTTGCTTATTGCAACATTTAAAATATTTTTATATATCCTTTCTCTTTCTCTCATTTATGACAATTTTTAATTATTCATATTATCATAACAGTTAACACTTACAGTTTTGTAACACTTGACCAACATAATCCATGCCCACTGATTTTTTCTCCCTGATTTTTCCTATAGTTCTTCACTTCTGGCATAATAAGCCTATATATACAAAATTAAATGCATCTAGAAGGACATATCCTAGCACAGTAATCAATCACATCTTGATACTTCTTTAATGTGTACTATGCTGAAAGCAGTCACTAGCATAAGAGGAGGTTCCCTTACCAGCTTTAGTCTTTGTTTTCACTTCTCTTCCTGCCATGGTCATTGCCTTTATTTGAACCTGAAGATAAAAAGAAACTAGGCTTAAAGTAAGAGCTATTAGGTTTGCATGATCACTTCAGCTATGTTCCACTGATGACCACAACACTGAAAACATTTAATTTTTCAGAAATTTTACACTAATTTTTCTGCTCTTCCATTTCAACAAAAAAGGTTTCATTTGTTTGATCTTGTGGAATATGAGAAAAAACTTTCTTTTTTTTTTGAGATGACAGCAAGTCCCTTCCATCTTCTTCATTATTGCTCTTCAAGTGGTCATATTTTAGTTTTTCAATGTTGTTTAAAGTTAAAAGTTGAGACCAGTCAACTGTTTCTTCATCCTACCCTCAACCTTAAATTCACAGTCCAGAAGTTTATGAAACACTAACGTCACCAGCTTAGAGTAATGATCAGTAGCATTAACATTTATTATAGCTGGGATGAAAACTAACCTGAATACCATAATGGGGAATAGCACCACTAATGTCTTTTATGCAATAAGAGAGCAAATTCTTTTACTATAATTGGTTGTCCTAAAAAAGGAAAGAAAACAAGATAAAAGAAGAATGTTTATCAAACATCTACAAACCTTTTGCACCTATTTTTTTTAGTTTTGAAATTTTAGCAGGTAAAATTTTTTTAAAATTAAGACTATCAGTCAGCACTAATAAAAACAAACACTTTGCTAATCCTTTGGAATGGGTAATTGTCAATAATTGAAAAAAAATCTTTATTTCAGCTATAGTTATCTGCATTTCAATATTTCTACATTGCCAACCAAGTGATTAATGTAATTTACTTTAATCAAACACTTGCACCAATGAGCTGCACTGCAGATAGTTTATGTCCTAATGTCCCATATCTGCAGTAGCACAGATTATTTTGGGGTTATTTTATATTTGCAAATAGACAGAAATATCCCTAACCATATTGTACTTTACATATATCTGCAGGTTAAAAAAAAAATAGCCAATAGCATCTTTTATGCAAAACATTTTCAAATTCTTTAACAATACAGCTCATCTGTCATATTCTATATTTATTTCAAAAAATGTCATTATACTTAGCTAAAGTTGACTTCTCAGTGGCTTACATGTTTCCAAGATAATACGTTTGCCTATATTTAAACCTCTAAATATCAGGAAATTACCAGGAATTAAAAATCAACATAATCTCAACTTTTCTCCAGAAACTATTTAAATTTTTAGCTGACATCACAATAATATATTTTGCAGATGAAATGGACGGTAAAGACCACATATACAGCTGAGGAAACTGCCAGACCTCACCTTCAACAAAAGTCAAAAGTCATGTTTGGTCATGTCGAGTCAGCCAAACCAGACTCTACACTTGGCCCGTATCTGATGACCATATTATCTAAGCTACTAAAAATATATCATTAGTGCCACACCTCACAATCTATTGATCTGTGTGCTAAAGATTCCCTGTAAAATATTATCTATCTACATTTATCCTTTCATGAACCTGTAATCTGATAAGGATGCTATAAGAATATTAGAAATACTTATTATAATAATAAGCATTAATATTCCTCTGTGAGAGCAAACCACACAATCAACCAGAGAAATGATGGGTGTATGACTTCACAGATGCACTTCTCTTAAAGCTAAGTGCTTATTGATATGTTTATGTAAATCCCTAATAGTAACATTGTCCCTGACAGAGTATCTGCATATAAATAAGAGAACACAATTCCTTTTAGCACAGAAAATGTGACACACACTTAGTTTTTCTTCACATCTGCTTATTTAGGCATCTCTGGATGAACCCCAGCTATATTTGCTCAGCCAATGCAGAATCTTACCTCTGTCAGTGCCCTACTTGAGGGAATGATGAAAATCCTGCAACAGGTAAATTACTCTCTCTACAAGAATAAACAAATAAAACCAAAAAAGCCTCCAAATCTTTTCCTGTATGTCTAATCAAAACAAATCTCAATATTCTTTTCAAAAAGCAACCTTTTAGTTAAGATCATTCTGTATATTCTTGGCATCTGTAGAAACACTAGCCATACGCAGAAGATATTGCTGAAAGCAAGATTCCTATTCAGTGTTTGGTCTTTATTTAGGAGAAAAAAAAACAGAAAAAAAAGTCCAGCGCTACCCAGTCACTGATGTCAGATGTGCTAGAGTATACCTATGTTCTATTCAGACTAACAGTCCCTCAATCACATAAAGTATTTCTCTGAGATACAGTACCAGTCTCAGAATGCTTCTTAGCATTGCCTAAATCTTTGTTCAGTTTGGTGATATGCTTTTAAGTTAGTTACTGAAACAGTTCGATCTCTAAACATAGATAAACACACACACAAATCAGAACTGGATATGGTATTATTGCATCTTAAGTTCCTTTTCCTTCTCTTGACCCCCTACCCTCTAGACCAAGAATCACCGTAACCTGTGAAACTCTTGTTCCCTAAATCTGACCAAGATAATCTTGTTTTCAATAAGAAACAGATGCTTTTAAGATAATCTCTGAACACATGATGATTTTATAGCATGTAAAAATCCTGGCATTAAACAGGCAAATTCATCTTAACCTTAACCATAGTAGTACTATCATCTCACTATAATTCTAAACCTATTTAGAAAGATAATGCTACTTCCTTCTCTGTTTATTCAGGCTTGCTTGTTGGTGTGACAGCAAACTCCATTTGGCACCAACCCAGTAACTGCACACCTACATATATTAGGCTTCGTCGAGAAGGATTACAACTAAAGTTCTGAACTGAGCCTGCTATAATCAATAACAGAATATGAAAGTGAGTTTACTATCCACAACACAGGTAGAAAGAAGAAAGAAAGGGAGAAAAAATAAAACATCTTTCCTTAAAACAATTGTACTGGGTCTGGCTGGGATGGAGTTAATTTATTCATGTATATGCTGTGCATTTGTGGCTAAAACAGTGTTGATAACACACCAATTTTTTGGCTGTTGCTGAACAGTGTTTGCACAGCATGGGGGCTTTCTGTCTTCACCCCTTCCCCCCACAGCGAGTAGGCTGGGGGTGGGCAAGAAGTTGGGAAGGGACATAGCTGAGACAGCTGACCCAAACTGACCAAAGGGATATTCCATACCAGGTAACATTGTGCTCAGCAATAAAAACTCAGAGGAAAGGAGGAAGAAAGGGGGGTGCTCGTGATTATGGCATTTGTCTTCCCAAGTAACCATTACGTGTGCTTAGGCCCTGTGGCTAGACATCTGCCTGACGATGAGAAGTAGTGAATGAATTCCTCTTTTTGCTTTGCTTGTGCACGCAGCTGTTGCTTTCCCCATTAAACCGTCTTTATCTTGATACATGAGTCTTCTCGCTTTACTTCTATTTTCTCCCCATCACGTGAGAGAGGGGAGTGAGTGAGAGCCTGTGTGGGTGTTTGGCTGCTGGCCGGGGTCAACCCACCACAAGAATAAATTAAAACTCATACATGTAAATAAACTTTGAAGTAGAGGTTTTGTCAGAGGTCAAATTAGAAAAAGGAGACTAGAATAACATTTTGTTCTGTAAACTGCATTTTTAGTTCACCAATTTTTCCATTGACCTGCTGTACTTCACTAGCTGTCTACTCTGAAAGACCAACTTCCTTTTTCTATGCAGGGGGAAGGGGGTAATGAAAAAAAACCCTACAAACCAGAGCTAGACACACATGCACATATAGCATGTTTGTTTATGTTGTGCAAGGACTTGTGCTTACAACACTCAAGTTCATTTTATCCTGATTCTGAGAATTAAAAAAAGGAAAATGGTTTTCACTGCCTTTGATACTTCATCCAACTGCCACAATCAAGGAAGTCTGAAGACCAGATTCCTCTTACACAATAGATGGCTACTGGTTGACATGATGAGCAAATGGACATCTATACAAACCTCCTAAAATTTATGTCATGTGACATATCTGAAACAGATAAAAGCCTAAGAATTATTTTATACTGCCCATCAGAAAGAGAAAGCTCTAAGAAACATTGTTTTCACTGATTTTTTTGGGGTGTGGAACAAATATATATTTTCGAGGGAGGGGGGTTGTTTTGTTGTAAAGAAAAAACAATAGAGAATTACTATGACTATCATCACTGGCTCTACCATCTATAATCTCTTATCAAGGAATAGAAAAGAATATAAAATGTTGTCTTTGAGGACATTAAAAGACACCAAACTGAATTTAGGTTTGTGATGAGAAAAGTATGGTAAGGATGAAGATTATAGTAAAGGCAAGAGTAAAATCATCTTATCAGGAACAGAAGAAAACAGTTTTGCCTATAGACATTACATATGTATTGCAGGGAATTTGAGGAAATTGGAAAAATCCATAGTTCCAATATGTTGCACCCTATACTCTAACTCAGGGCACATCTTTTACAGAATGTTCAAGGGATTTACTTGTGTTTTGACTCATTTTAAAATGGAGAAGTATGATGACCTCAAAACAAATTCTATTAGATCCCCCCATCAGTCTTTTATACTATTTGGAACTTAGATACTTCAAAGACTACAGTTAGTGCTTCTTAATTCACAGGACCTTTTTAAAATTATTTTATTGTTATGACCAATGAGCAAGGACAACAACAGTTGCTTTCTATGCTGCATATATTATTGTTTGTACTCCCCAGCATTATTTTCTTCATATCTATTTTTCACTTCAAGACTGAAGAAAGTAAAGATTTGGGGGGGTTGGTTTTGGGGTTTTTTTGGTTGGTTGGTTGGTTGGTTGGTTGGGTTTTTGTTTCTTTGTTTGTTTAAAGGTCACAGTGCTATGCTCTCAATGACCTGCTATTCCGTTGAATAGATGATATCCAGAAAGACACTTGGTACTTGCAAGTGCTTAGCATGAGGCATTCTGATAACCTGCAGAAGTTAAAAACCTGGCTGGGCCTAACCTCCTTATGAACAACTCAAACAAAATTCAGTCACTATTTCTGCCTCAAATAGCAATTCTTGGAGAAGCAGTGAAAAAACTTTCGCTACTATGGGTTCAATTCAGTAAGAAATGACTGCCTATATTAAGTCCAATATATTTGGGTTAAAATTGTTTGTTAATTCCCTCAGTGAAAGTAAATTTAACCTGCAAGCCATGTGTTTCCTTACTCAGTGCCAAACTCTTAGCAATTAATGCATGAATTTGGTGTCAAACTTCAGCAATTTCATAAATAAATAGCTACCAGCCACAGACAGCATTATTATAGCAAAGAGCATTTGATCTTTAAATTATTGCATTTCTCTTTCATATAGAGAGCAGTCAATCCTATCTTAAACCTTTCCTTTTCTTTGATTTTTTTTTTATTTTGTGCAAAATAAAGACTGAACTAGAAAGCAAAGTTTATAATCAAAGGATAAGAACAAAAATATTAACACTCAATTTGATTTCGATTTATGACATTTAAAAGAGTTGCTCTAAACTTTCATGTGAGCTTTTATATATCAAAATTCATTGAAAATTACTGGCTAAGCCCATACAACTTACATTTGCTAAATTTTATTTCTGAAGCACATTTTTTACTCTAAGATTTTCTTTGCAATACTTATGATGGTTATGTGCAAACAGAGCTATATCATACCTCTGTACATTTTGGAGGCAAGACTTGTAAAAATTAAGTTCTACATGGTTGTGACGGATGCACTTGACTCCTTGACCAAACTAGTGGTAGTTTGGTTCAGGCTCCAAAGGAAGTAAAGGCCTAGGCCGTAACTGGGCCAAGAAGTTCTCTAGTTCCAACCTGTTCTCTGAAAACCCACAAAGGAACAGGGTGACATGGTGAGCACTGATGCATATAAGTTTGGAAACTGGAACACCGATCATGCAATTAACACATGAATAGCAGGTGGTTCTTCCAAGACTCATTTGTCAAGGAAAAGAAAGTTGTGGGTACAAGGAATCTCATGCTTACCTTTTCTATCGCATGTAATTTGACTACAAGCCAACCACTTTATTCCATAAATATGACAGCCTAAGTGAGCCTTCTTTGAGCTCTCCCTGCTAAACAGCTGGCTGCATGGCGATGATCTCCCCTTGAGCTGAGATACCTCTCAAGGTTACTCCTCGAGGCTGAGAGACCCCTAACCAACTGCAGATCTTTGGTAAGTGACAGATATCGTGCATAACCTTGTATTATAGTGCACTAAGATTTTTGCATTGCTAACTTTGAATCACAGAATCATAGAATGGGTTGGGAGGCACCTTTAAAGGCCATCTAGTCCAACCCCCCTTACAATTGGCAGGGACATCTACAACTAGAACAGGTTGCTCAAAGCCCCATCCAACCTGACCTTGAATGTTTCCAAGGATGGGGCATCTATGACCTCTCTGGTCAACCTGTTCCATCCAGTGTTTCACCACCCTCACTGTAAAAAATTTCTTCCTTATACCTAGTCTAAATCTACCCTCTTTTAGTTTAAAACCATTACCCCTTGTCCTGTCACAACAGGCCCTACTAAAAAGTCTGTCCCCATCTTTCTCATAAGCCCCCTTTTAAGAACTGAAAGGCCGCAATAAGGTATCCATGGAGCCTTCTCTTCTCCAGGTTGAACAACCCCCAACTCTCTCAGCCTTTCCTCATAGCAGAGGTGTTGCATCCCTCTGATCATCTTCGTAGCCCTCCTCTGGACCAGCTCCAACAGGTCCATATCCTTCCTGTGCTGAGGACTCCAGAGCTGGATTCAGTACTCCAGGTGGGGTCTCACCAGAGCAGAGTAGAGGGGCAGAATCACCTCCCTCGACCTGCTGGCCATGCTTCTTTTCATGCAGCCCAGGATATGGTTGGCTTTCTGGGCTGCGAGAGCACATTTCTGGCTCATGTCCAGCTTTTCATCTATCAGTACCCCCAAGACCTTCTCTGCAGGGCTGCTCTCAATGCCTTCATCCCCCAGCCTGTATTGATACCAGGGATTGCCCTGACCCAGGTGCAGGACCTTGCACTTGGCCTTGTTGAACCTCATGAGGTTCACATGGGCCCACTTCTCAAGCTTGTCCAGGTCCCTCTGGATGGCATCCCGTACCCAGAGGGGGTACACTTTCTTTGACCTTCCTTTTTTGGCTGACACACCTGTAGAAGCCCTTCTTATTATTCTTTGCATCCCTTGCCAAGTTCAGCTCCAGCTGTGCCTTGGCCTTCCTGACCCCATCCCTACACAACCAGGCAATGTCCCTATACTCTTCCCAGGATACGTGTCCCTGCTTCCACTGCCTGTGCATTTCCTTCTTGCCCTTTAGTTTGACCAGCAGGTCTTGACTCAGCCATGCTAGTCTCTTGCCTTCCTTTCCTGATTTCTTACACCTGGGGATCGAGAGCTCTTGTGCCCTATGGAAAGCATCCTTAAAGATCTGCCAGCTCTGTTCTGCTCCCTTGTCCCTGAGGGCCATTTCCCAGGGGGTCCTATTGACTAACTCCTTGAACAGCTGGAAGTTTGCTTTCCTAAAATTCAGGGTCATGACTTGACTTTTCACCTGTCCCATATCCCTCAGGACTGTGAACTCCACCACATCCCCTCTGGTAGGGCTGTCTATTACCTGGCTTAAGAAGTTATCCTCAATGCACTTCAGGAGTCTCCTGAATCATTATTATATCCTTTGTGTAGTAAGTAATAGAGTGAACCTTGCCATCAATTTTTGTTAAGTTTCACTTTTACAACATCTTACTTTAATAAAACCACTTTTGCTGATAGCTTTGGCGGTGGTTCTTTAAGCGGTCTAAATAGCCTGTCCGCAACAATGGTATGGTGAAAACTCCATATATGAAATGTTCAAAGCTATGAACACTTCAAAGATTTTTTAACTGGTTATCTTTCACCTACTTTCTACAAGACCTGCTTTTATTCCAGCTGTGCTGAGAGAAATATCACCTACTGATCCCTTACAAGAAGATAGCCAACACAGATATTTTCTAAAGCACCTTTGTGACTGACCAATAAACCCCTACAATGGAAGAAGGCTCAAAGGAGATGGGCAAAGGCAATGTGCTTATGAAGCTCAGGTAATAATGTAGGGTGTGACTGACCACAGCTGCTGCAAAGAAAGCTGACTTTATCTCAATACAAAAGGGATGCAAGCGAGGGTGGCCTTTGTTTTAGATAAACAGCTATGACAGTTGAGTGGATCAATTGACTACATCACAGTTGAGTGGATCAATTGGTGGTATAAATGTTTTTCCCTGAATTCATGAAAAGAGTGTGAATGTCTCCTTGAGTTAGCCAGAGCAGCATGGGGGAAGCGTATATGTGTCTCAGCCCAAGACAGAGTATAAAAACTGAACAATTAACAAAAGAATTTCAAAGATAGCAATGAGCTGGATCTGGTTTCAACCAGCTGTATTCCTTCCCGGCGACTGGGGATGCCCAGTGTCGTGACGGTGAGCATATTAAGGAGATCAGCAATGGGGATCACATTGGTATTGTGATTGAACTGTATATTGCAATTGATATATTTTGGTAAGTGTAACTTACACTTGTACTACGATTTCAGTATATTGCTGGATCACTCTGCTAAATCAGAAAACCCGTGTAACATCAACAATCTTCAAATAAGTAAATTTGATATTAAACATTATACCCTCCATGTGTGGAATACATAAAAGAACCCGGTTAGAGAGTATTGGACTCTGGCAACATTCCTCAGTAAAAAGAGGGGAAAGAAAAGACAATGACAGAAGAGGAAAGCTGCACTTAGCTTATGTTCTTGGTAAGTGAAAACCTTTGGCAAAAGTGTCATAGAAATTAATTTGAAACAGTCAATAAAGCAGATGTTAAATGGAGCAAGATGCAAAAATTGCTGCAGTAATGCCAGAAAAGAATGAACCCTTAGAATACTGAAATTTTCAAGAATGACATTCACATGAACGTTTAGAAGATGATGAAACTGCTCCATTTTATGCTTCCTACAGTATAGGTGAACTAGGGATTCACATTGAAGGATTTTACCAACATATCTATTCAAATGCCCACCATGACTTTAGAAAGCCAAGCCACCAAACATTAACGCATTGCTTTATTTCATGCTGAAACATAAAAATGGGACAAAGTAGTATATTTGAATCATGATCACACTATGCCTTAATAATAGAATAACCTAAGAACACTATAAAATATTAATGAGATTTCCTTATAATTTAAAAAATAATACAACCAAAAGCAGTTCAACAGCTTGTTTTAAAGAATAGAACTGTCCTAGTTTCGGCTGGGATAGAGTTAATTTTCTTCCTAGTAGCTGGCATAGTGCTGTGTTTTGGATTTAGTATGAAAATAATGTTGAGAACACACTGATCTTTTAGTTGTTGCTAAGTAGTGCTTACACTAAGTCAAGGACTTTTTAGCTTCCCATGCTCTGCCAGGTGCACAAGAAGCTGGGAGGAAGCATAGCCAGGACAGCTGACCCAGACTGGCCCAAGGGCTATTCCATACCGTATGATGTCATGCTCAGTATATAAGCTGGGGGGAGTTGGCTGGGGAGTGGTGATTGCTGCTCGGGGACTGGCTGGGTGTCAGTTGGCAGGTGGTGAGCAGTTGCATCATTTGTTTTTCCTGGGTTTTGTTCCTCTCTTTTTGTTGCTTTCCTTTTCATTAGAATTTATTTTATTTTATTTTATTTTATTTTATTTTATTTATTTCAATCATTAAACCGTTCTTATCTCAACCCATGAGTTTTCTTACTTTTGCCCTTCCAATTCCCTCCCCCATCCCACCGGGGAGGGGAGGGTGAGCGAGCGGCTGTGGTGCTTAGTTGCCAACTGGGGTTAAAGCACAACAAGCACCCATGCATCTGAAACACTGGAAGATATATGCAAATCTGTTTCACTTTGTTTATCTGGCATGGATATGAATATTATACAAAACAGTCAGATTCATAACCTTGCATTTTTTTCTTCTTCCATATGGGGGAACCATATTGCTAGCAGGTTTTCTATCCTATGACAAAGATCACTAAAGAGAGTAGTATACAGTAGCTACTGCACTTAATACAAGTCTCTACTAAAAAAACCCTGGTTTTAACAAGATTCTATGAGACTGCTGCTATTTTCTGTCCTATTTAATCTTTTTTGATTCAATAAATTCATTTTCCTATTAGACTTTAAGCCAAAACAAAGCCCTTGAACTGAATTTCATATATTCTCTTAGAACACTAAACAGAGGTAAGATTATATTTCTAGGGGCATCACAATTCCATCCCAAAATAGTGTTTGGGCCTTTGCAAAGTGTTCAGATACATTGTACAAAGCTGGAATTTAAAAAAATCAGTTTCAATCTATCTGTTCCCATTGAAGAGATTTCTAGCATTTTCCCACACTCAAATATTGTAAAATCTTGAAGCAAGACTACTCAAAAAAATCAGATTACAAATAAATGTATCCATTCACTTACATCAACTTTCTGAACCATTAGGAAGAAGGGACATGTTTTTAACTACTGTTGCTCAGCCATGAAATCTAAGGCCACAAGTTGTCTTCTATAGATTCAAGAAAAACATCACAGATCACAAAACCTGAGACAAAAAAAGTAGCAATTCCTCCTGTGATTGCAAGGGGAGCAAGAGTTGATCAGCACTGAGTTCTGCTGAAAGTTCCACCATCAGAAAATTTTAATGATGTACTCTAATATCACATGAAGAAACTTAACTCAGAAGCCCCCAAACTGTATGTATTCAAGATGATCAAAACCAAAACTGCTACACTAAATGGAAATCCTGTAACTATTCACCTAGTAGGGTGACCATGACTATTTCCAGACACTTCCTTTGCCTCTGTAAGCCAGTGACAGATTGCAGTTAACAGGTCAGTGAATAAATTAATTCCAGGGCACTGGAAATTATGTTCATGAAATGAAAAGTGGCCTTTCTGACATTGCATCACTATTTCTAAACAATGAGCTTGAACACCAAATAAATCTCACAATTTGGATGAGTGCCAAAAGCTAGTGACCTAGTTTCATTAGGGTGGGAAAAGAATAGGAAGTGGTCCTATGAGAACAGATTACCAAAATAACTTCATCAAGATGAAAACTTTCCATACAAAATTTTCTTTAAATCATACATTTTCCATTCTAACAGGTCACTGAAAAACCCCTCTCCCAAAAAATGCCAGCCTGACATCCATTAAATTTTAAAGTTAAAATGCACTTACATTATTCACACTGCCATTCCTATAGAGCATTCCCATTAGAGAGAATAAATATCATCTTCCTTCCATCTCATTCATAATAATTTAATGCTGTTATAAATCAACTGCATGTTCAGTGAAAAATGTAACACTTCAAGAGTTTTTTACTAATAAAAGTAAGCCTGTTTTTAAAATATTCAGTACACAGTAATCTTCTCAGTAATCTTCCTTGATAAAAAATTCCTTCGTTTCTCTTCAAAAAACACACCAAGTATGGATGAGCTCAACAGCTGTTGACATAATTTTTAGGAACTTACCAAGCATTGGTCTATACTAGCCCCCATTTATATATTCCAGCAGGTACTCCAGAACTCCACCCTTACTCCTTGTGGTGGTGCATTCCCCTCCTCCACCTCTTTTCTTCTGGTGCACCTGGCAGAGCATGGGAAGCGAAGCTGCTTTACAATCTCAGTAACTCCCGTCAAAACTTGGCCTTTGTGTAACGAGTTTGGCGGTTAAGCATCCCTTGACTGTATCAAAACTCTTGCATGGCTGAGGTGGGAACAGAACTGTCTGTACTAGGGAGGCAGCCCTGACAACCTTGGAACTATATTTTTTGTCTGTACTAGTTGCCTCCTGACAGCCTTGGGGCCTATCTTATCTGGGCTGTAACTCAGGAGGATCTTGTACCAGCATCACTGGAATTTTTGAGGACTTTAGTGATCTTCAACACGGGCTGTGAAAGTAGAAGGGAAATTTATTGATGCCTAAAGTCAATCATCTCATGACCCTATAAACAGCGGTGCCAAGTTGAGACCCTTTGAGCTCTCCTAGACTGCGGCGGGCTGCACCAGAATCTCCCTCTGAGTGGGACGCCTTACAGAGCAGCGAACTCAAGCTGATCTCTGGCGCTCCTTGCTCCTCGAGATTCGACCCTCGCCTGATCTCTGGCGCTCCTTGCTCCTCGAGGTTCGACCCTCACCTGTTGAGACAGTCATTTAAAGTGAGTATTTTGCTAAACCTGGGGGAATTTTTATTGGTACCTTTAACTGCGCATATAATGAGTACTTAGGCCTATTGTGTGTGTGATATAAATATTGTAGTAAACCTCATTTAAACACTTTATAGATGCTAGATTAATTAATGATTAGTTATTACTAGATTTTTGTGATTCTCTCCTCGCTGCAAACAAACCTTAAACTGCTGCTAAACATATAATCCTTAGACATAAACCATTGACCAAGTCTGAGACTAGGATTGGATCCAGCCGCACCTAGGCTCCTCTCTGAGAAGGAGTTTAGAAAGCAAGGGGATCCATTCTGAACCTCATGACTCAACTGGAGGGCTCCCCTTTTCCTCCATGTATTTTCTTCGGGCTTGATTTCCTCTTTCTTTCTCTTTATATATATATATATATTCCATTCATTTAGTAAGTAATAGAGTGAACCTTGCCATCGACCTCTGTAAAATCACACCTTTATAGATTTCTATTAAAATCACTATTTGCAAATATCTTTGATGGTGATTTTTTAAGCGGCTTAACCACTCTCCCGTGACACTCCTTCACCCCCAGTAACATCTATGGATGACATATTAAGGAGAGGAATCTAAATAATAACACGCAGCAGAAGACATTTCATTTTCTATTTTTCATCTTTCCAAAACCTGTTGCTTTCTGCAAATTGCTTTCCATTCACCAGTCAAGTATAGAAGGTAAACTGAAATACTCTATGAAGACTATTCTTGAAAAGCTAAAAAACCCACAACGTTCTTTTTGAACCAAACAGGAATATGACATAAGTAATGAAAGGCATTAATTTCAAAGAGGGAACACTTGCAGCCCAACCCAGCAATCCCTGTTTATGCAAGAAGTCCTTATTTACACATGCCGATGACTAAACTGCAACTCTTACCTGTGTGTTATGCACAGTAAATAGGTCACTTATGTAAAGACTTATACAAGAGATTTAAAATTTAAAAGACAGAAAGATACTTTTCATTTAACCTCCACAAAATTTTGTGATTTTTCTTTTTGTTCAGATTCACTATTTCCGGATTCATTACTACTAGATCAAACCCTAAAGGTTGATCATAGTTTTTGTAGTCCTTACTGAGGCAAACTCTCATGTCAATGGAAATTTTGACCAAATAATGACATAAAGACTTGTAACTATGTTTTGGAAGGACATACCCAACACAAATTTCAAAAATGCTATGGGAATATCTAGCAAAAAAAAAACAAAACAAAAGAAAAAAATAGATTCACGTATATCTTCTAAAATCCATAACAATTTTCTTCTTAAAAAACATATTTAAGAGAATCAATAGGGAAGTTTTAGCATCTCATTTCTTCCCTTGTTTATCAGGAGTTATTAAGAACTCACGTTTGTATTTCAAACCTCTGTTGTTCCACTGTACAGATTTGAGGGTTTTTTGCAGTCTCCATCCTGAATGTATGTACATACCATGGCAGTATCATAGCTAGATTCTGTCAAACTGTAGAGTTTAAAAATAGAAAAGGTGGGGAGGGGGAGCAGAAGCTGAGACTTAAAGAGTGAAGAGCAGCCTATGAGCTGCTTGATTCCTATGTCTGAATGTTGCTTTTCTCACCTGCGTGAATCATGCAGGCCTTCTACACATACTTTTTACCTCAGCTTCTGCAACTGAAAAACATATTTGGTCATCATTTCTAAAGAACTACCAACATGTATGTACTATAATCATCTACATGTTTTAAGGTCAGATGTGTCATCTTCCTCATCTCATATTAAACTGTGTCCATCACTATGCAGATTAACAAGTTTCTTAATGCTACAATGAATATTTGAATCACTTTATTTGGGCATGTTATTTAGGAAAAAATCAAGAACTAAAATACAGAGTTTATGCTTCCTGGGCTGTCAGTGTAGAGACAGGTATGATGCACAGCAACTATGATATCCAAAGTAGTCTACATAGTATGAATACTCTTCTTCACTCCTCCATTTATTTTGCTGTCTTCCACTGCTCTAGTATTTTTCTTTGTACAGACAAGACTAATACTTGGTAATAACTGTATTGGCTTTACATGGCAAGGTTTTGGTAGTGAGGGGGCTGCAGGAGTGACATCTGTGAGAAGAGACTAGGAGGGGCTGCCCCTGTGCTGGACACAGCCCGTTCCAGTTCCAGCTGGCTCCGTAACAGACTCACCTTTGGCCAAAGCTGAGCCAATCAGCAATGCTGGTGGCACCTCTGTGAAAACATATTTAAGAAAGGGTAAAAAACACTGTGCAGCAGTGTGAGAGAGAGGGGTGAGGGAAAAAAAAAGTGTGAGAAACAATCCTGCAAACACCAACGTCAGTGAAGAAGGAGGGGGAGGAGGTGCTCCAGGTGCAGGAGCAGGGAGAGATTCCCCTGCAGCCTGTGGAGAGGACCACAGTGGAGCAGATATCCACACAGCAGCCCATGAAGGACCCCACGCTTGAGCAGGTGGATATGCCCTGAAAGAAGCTACAGCCTGTAGAAAGCCCACACTGCAGCAGGCTCCTGGCAGGAACTGCAGCCCATGGAGGACCCATGCTGGAGCAGGGGAAAGGTGTAAGGAAGGAGCATCAGAGAGGAACTGTTACGAACTGACTGCAACCCCCATTCCACATCCCCTGCACTGCTTGGTTAGGGAGGAGGTAGAAGAGTCAGGAAAGAAGGAGTGAAGCTGAGCCGGGGAATAAGGGGGTGGGGGGAGGAGGTGTTTTAATTTTTGTCTTTGTTTCTCACCATCCTACTCTAGTTTTAATTGGCAATAAATTAAATTAATTTCCCCAAGTCGAATCTGTTTTACCCGTGACAGTAATTGGTAAGTGATCTCCCCGTCTTTATCTCAACCCAC
Source organism: Platalea leucorodia (assembly GCF_965183815.1). Lineage (NCBI taxonomy): Eukaryota > Metazoa > Chordata > Aves > Pelecaniformes > Threskiornithidae > Platalea > Platalea leucorodia. The sequence goes on from NC_138859.1 coordinate 33,008,382, forward strand.
GGGCTTTTCCATCTTATTTTCTCCCCCTGTCCTGATGAGGAGGGGTGGTAAAAGAGCGGCTGGGTGGGTGTCTAGCAGCCAGCCGAGGTCAACCCATCACAATATCACATTTCTGCTAGATTCCGTCACTAAAAGAAATTTTTTAGCTTTTCCTTGACCATCTCAAGAAGTTAGAAAAAAATGCCCAACCTAGTTTGACTGGCTCACACATTTTCATCTTCATTCATCGTTGATTCATTAAGGTTAATAATTTTCTATACTAGACTCTTACTTTCAACTGTCTATTTTCTCTACCTTTCCTAAAACCACCAAGTGAAGTTCTTTCTCCTTAAAGTTTTGAACTCTTTGAAGAGAAGTGGCATTAGTTTGTCAGTGATAGTGAAAGCAAAGTTACAGGCGAAAAAGCCATTGCTGAGATAACACTCTCTGAAAATTAGCTGAAGTAGTAATGAGCTGCCTCAGTGGAGGAACTTGGGAAAAATAACCAGACAAGAAGGTGGAAAACCTTAAAAATCAGAGATGTTGACTACAGAAAAAGTTGAGCCAAGAACTTGAAAGCTCAGGATTTTTGTTTTAGTCCCCAGTCTGCCATAAGAAGCTAGACAAGTCAGCAGATACTTAATTTACTTTGCCTAGTATTTATTTTCAAAACACAACACTTCAGTAAATTAATTTTTAAAAATAAATGTTTATGCAATTGTATTTTCTATATAAACTTTTCATCCATGCCCCATCTTTTCCCAGTCTTCCTTTAGTTTTTATGTCACCTTAAAAATGAGAAGTTGAAAGAAAATAATACAGAAATTTCGCAGCAAAGTGTGCATTTGGAAATTTTTATAATTGATTTAGAATGGACAATAGCCCTCAAGATAGAAGTCAAGTGGTGCTTTCACACATGTTTGGGGGGTGGAAAGGGTGGTCCTTTACAAACTGTTCTACTATTTGGCTTCTTTCAACTCTCTAAATAAATTACAAATTTTGTGCAAAGGAAAAAAACATTTCAAAGGCATTCATGAACTCTTCTGGATCTTTATGACTGACTAAAGAACTCATATACTGGAGCTAATCAGGTACATAAGGATAATTTTAAATTTTAATTGGCTTTAGAAAAGTAAAAGGAACTTTACCTCACAGTATTTTAAATCATACTTTTCTCTATTTATTATTCTCTCCATCTGCCTTGCACTAGAGTACCCCAAATGAATCTATCCTATTTCACACCTATGCTATGAAACCTACTGTGAATTCCTGTTCTATATATGGTCATACAATTGAATTGCAAATGCAAAGTTTGGGCTTGCTTTCTTTTCAAAGCTTCACTCCTCAGTTACCAATGTCACAGAAATGGTCTGAAGAATACTATACAAGAGTGATAATAGAACCCATGCTCACTCAGACAACCTGAATGGGGCTTAAACATATATGATTTAAGGAGGATGGAAGCAACCAAATCTTCTGTTGCATTTATTCATATTTCTCACTGTCGTTCAAAAGTGAGCAAAAAGTAAATAAACGTTCACAGAGTGACTAATTTGGGGGGGGTATTATATCAAATCATAATATGATTGCAAATGCTCAGCAGGCCCTTTTAGACCTCAACAAGATACATTGTTTAAAAATCTCAATTGTGTTTCAAAAAAAAAAATACAAGGAATTTACAATACTAAAATCTGACATAAATTTGGGATAGGTAAACAACGGAAGTAAGCTAAGACACAAGAGAGTTTATGGAATAACTGAAATGAAAGACAAATAAATTCAAAGTTAAAACTGCTTCATGTATTCCCCCCCCCCAATCAGTCAGTCAGTAGTTGCAGGACTAAGAGTTGAAAGAGTAAGAGGACTCAATGGGTATTTTTATGTAATGAGACAAAACTATATATATGTAAGAACCAGAGAGTGAGAGTTTATGGAAAAAGCAAAGGAGAAGATGAGAGTAAGGCCAGTAAGGGCAGGAATAAAGATGGGAATAAAGATGGAGCTGAACCTGGCGAGGGACGCAAAGAATAATAAGAAGGGCTTCTACAGGTACGTCAACCAGAAAAGGAAGGTTAAAGAAAGCGTACCCCCTCTGATGAGCAAAAGTGGCGAGCTGGTAACAACAGACGAGGCGAAGGCTGAGGTACTCAACAACTTCTTTGCCTCAGTCTTCACTGGCAACCTCTCTCCTCACACCTCTCGAGTCAATGGGCCATTTGATGGGGATCGGGAGGGCAGAGGTCCTCCCACTGTAAGAGAAGATCAGCTTCGAGACCACCTGAGGAACCTGAATGTGCATAAGTCTATGGGTCCTGATGAGATGCATCCCAGAGTCCTGAGGGAATTGGCTGATATAGTTGCCAAGCCACTCTCCATCATATTTGAAAAGTCATGGCAGTCAGGTGAAGTCCCTGAGGACTGGAAAAAGGGAAACATTGCACCCATTTTTAAAAAGGGTAAAAAGGAGGACCCTGGGAACTATCGACCTGTCACCTCTGTGCCTGGGAAGATCATGGAACAGATCCTCCTAGAAGCTATGCTAAGGCACATGGAGGACAGGGAGGTGATTCGAGACAGCCAGCACGGCTTCACCGAGGGCAAGCCTTGCCTGACCAACCTAGTGGCCTTCTATGATGGAGTGACTGCATCAGTGGACAAGGGAAGAGCTACGGATGTCATCTATCTGCACTTCTGTAAGGCCTTTGACACGGTCCCCCACAATATCCTCCTCTCTAAATTGGAAGGATATGGATTTGATGGGCGGACTGTTCGGTGGATGAGGAATTGGCTGGATGGTTGCATCCAGAGGGTAGTGGTCAATGGCTCGATGTCCAGATGGAGATCAGTGACGAGTGGTGTCCCTCAGGGGTCTGTTCTGGGGCCAGTGCTGTTCAATATCTTCATCAATGACATAGTGGGATTGAGTGCACCTTCAGCAAGTTTGCAGATGACACCAAGCTGAGTGGTGCAGTCGACACGCCTGAGGGACGGGATGCCATCGAGAGGGACCTGGACAAGCTGGAGAAATGGGCCTGTGTGAACCTCATGAGGTTCAACAAGGCCAAGTGCAAGGTCCTGCACCTGGGTCAGGGCAATCCCCGATATCAATACAGGCTGGGGGATGAAGGGATTGAGAGCAGCCCTGAGGAGAAGGTCTTGGGGGTACTGATAGATGAAAAGCTAGACATGAGCTGGCAATGTGCTCTCGCAGCCCAGAAAGCCAACCATATCCTGGGCTGCATCAAAAGAATCATGGCCAGCAGGTCGAGGGAGGTGATTCTGCCCCACTACTCTGCTCTGGTGAGACCCCACCTGGAGTCCTGCGTCCAGCTCTGGAGTCCACAGCGCAGGAAGGACACGGACCTGTTGGAGCAGGTCCAGAGGAGGGCCACGAAAATGATCAGAGGGATGGAACACCTCTGCTATGAGGAAAGGCTGAGAGAGCTGGGGTTGTTCAGCCTGGAGAAGAGAAGGCTGCGGGGAGACCTTATTGCAGCCTTTCAGTACTTAAAGGGGGCCTTCAATAACGATGGGGACAGTCTTTTTAGCAAGGTCTACTGTGACAGGACAAGGGGGTAATGGTTTTAAACTAAAGGAGGGTAGATTCAGACTAGATATAAGGAAAAAGTATTTCACGATGAGGGTGGTGAAACACTGGATGGAACAGGTTGCCCAGAGAGGTGGTAGATGCCCCATCCTTGGAAACATTCAAGGACAGGCTAGATGGGGCTCTGAGCAACCTGATCTAGTTAAAGATGTCCCTGCTCATTGCAGGGGGGTTGGACTAGATGACCTTTAAAGGTCCCTTCCATCCCAAAGCATTCTATGATTCTATGATGTAGGGTTACTCAGGTAAGAGGTGAAGTTATAGGAAATAATCAGATTTTTCTTTTGAATTGTCTGTAATGATGTATTATCAAGTAGCCCCTACATAGAGAAAATTTACAAGGGATGTTCAGAAGTCTTTTTGAAGTCATGTTTCAGACACTACCATATGTTTGAAACTACCACACTTTAATTTTTCAATATTTGTCAAATGCAATTACTGCTATTGCTGTTGAAACTACATGATATAAATATGAAGGATATTCTAAGTAACTCTGTATATCGTAATGTGTGTCAGATTTCAACTTGAAATGTCTGACATTTTACTTAACCTTTACACTTGGTTGAATTGTATAGCTTCTGCTGTTAGCAGGATCATATTTTCTATTAGATATTCACATCTAGAAATTCCCTTGATGTCTTTCTCAACTCAAATAGATTTTTTTTCAATTTTAAAATAAATCCTATAATAGAGACCTTCATTTTGTTTTTAAAAGTGAAAGATGAATCATTTAGGAGATAAGGAAAATACACAATGATTTCCTAAAATCCAGTTTTCATGATTACCCTCATTTTCTTCCTATGCAAAGAAGTATAATTTTTCTAGTGTGTTCCTCTCTCATCTTTTATAATCCACAAATACCATAACTTCTCAAAGTATTTATCAAAAATTTAGAAAAAGTCAAAACAATACTGTTACCACATAAATGCGATAATTAAATCTCTCCCTTACTATGTATTTTAAAGACAAAAAACAGTCCAGCAAGCTACATAACATAGCTGCAGTTTCACCTCTGGAAAAAAATGTCCAAAGTAACTTCAAGACACAGATGATATAGTTGATTCACATCAAAAAATATTTTTTTATTTTTTTATTATGTTTTTTAAAGCGCTCTTGGCAAAATATGCTTTTAATTGAAAGTTGACAAGGAAAATATACTCCTAAGAATTTTGTGCTGGTTTTTTTTTTTATTTATTTTTAAGGAGACTGAGTTTCTCTTCACAACTTTGTGGAAGGAAGGTCTGTGTCTGGCTGGGATAGAGTTAATTTTCTTCATAGCAGCCCCTATGGTGCTGTGTTTTAAATTGTTGAGCAAAAGAGTATTGATAATAGACCAATGTTTTGGCTATTGCTGAACATTACTTGCACAGCATCAAGGACTTCTTTGTTTCTCATTCTGCCCCTCAGCAAGTAGGCTGGGGGTGGGCAAGAGGATGGGAGGGGACACAGCAGAGAGCTGTTTGGAACTGAACAAAGGGATATTCCTTGCCATATAACATCATGCTCAGCAATAAAACTGGGAGGTAGTCTTTCCAAAGGAGCCATTGCTTGGAGACTGGCTAGGCATCAGTCTGCTGGTGGGAGGTGGTGAGTGATTGTCTTTGCCTCACTTGTTTTTTGTTGTTTTTTTTTTCATTTCCTTCACTTATTAAACTGTTTTCATCTCAACCCATGAGGTTTTCCTCACTTTTGCTCTTTCAGTTCTCTCCCCTATTCTGCTGGTGGGGTGAGTGAGTGAGCGGCAGGTGGGCATTTAATTGCTGGCCAGCATCAATACACCACACACTGTAATGAAATAAGTTTTTTTATTGGAGAGAACAAAGACAAAATTTGTTTTGATGAATTGAGTGAAGCCTTTCAAATTGAAATGGCTTCAGGAACAAAACAAGAGGTGTGAAAGCTCCAAGTATGCAGGGTAGTAGTTACTGTTTTAATCTAGTTGGGTCAATTCATCTGCTGACATAATACTATTCATTTCAATTAAGTTTTTTATTATTTTATTTTGTCGTTTTATTTGGAAATATCACAGGAAACTAAGCACCACACAGCCGCTCGCTCACTCCCCCCCGGTGGGATGAGCGAGAGAATCAGAAGAGTAAAAGTGAGAAAACTCATGGGTTGAGATAAAGACAGTTTAATAGGGAAAGCAAAAGCCGCGCGCACAAGCAAAGCAAAGCAAGGAATTCATTCACTACTTCCCATTGTCAGGCAAGTGTTCAGCCATCCTCAGGAATGGATGGCTCCATCCATGGCAGGGCTCCATCATGTGTAACGGTTACTTGGGAAGACAAATGCCATCACTCCGAACGTCCCCCCCTTCCTTCTTCTTCCCCCAGCTTATATACTGAGCGTGATGTCATATGGTATGGAATAGCCCTTTGGCGAGTCTGGGTCAGCTGTCCTGGCTGTGCTCCCTCCCAGCTTCTTATGCACCTGGCAGAGCATGGGAAGCTGAAAAGTCCTTGACTGGTGTAAGCACTACTTAGCAAGAACCAAAACATCGTGTTATCAACATTATTCTCATCCTAAATTCAAAACACAGCGCTCTACCAGCTACTAAGAAGAAAATTAACTCTATCCCAGCTGAAACCAGGACATTGATGTATACCAATAGCTCAGATCTATATATAAAATTCACACCAAAAACATTTGCATAAAACAAGTTATTTTTTATATATACCTGTCTTTCCACTTCCTATTGGCACAGGATATTTCTCCTTGTCCAACCAGTCATACCTCATTTTATTAACAGAGTAAGTAAGTGTAAGTATGTTTGCAAGCATTTTTATTTTCTCATAACATGTCTATTACTGAATGTTATCCAAATAAGATATTAACTAAATAAAAGCAAATTTGCCAGCAATGTCCTCTATCTATTGCAGGCACAGTATGACGTTCATAGTGACAGGCTAGAGATAAACAAAATAAATTTTGACTGGACATAGCTTTAAAATGTCACTATGTAGAAAAAGGAAATACAATATAATAGCTAAGAAGAAACTTGTCACTGTAAAACATTTCCTGTGCAAGTTAAGAGACACCAGAAAGTACATTCTGTTAATGAAAGAGGTTTGCTTTTTTACTTCAGTTTGGGAAATAACAACAGGGAGAGAACATGATTTTTGTGCAAGAGACACTTCTTACATGAAGCTGACTTCTGTACCTGCTGCAGCTTTATACAGAAAATAAATTGTTTAAATGGCTTACTAAGAAACCAAAAAAACCTCCTCAACTCTTTTTTGTAAACAACAGCTTTGAGAAAAGCCACTCTGCTGATAACCAGTAAGATGAGCATTCTGACTGAAACATTTTCCATAGCTGGGACATCCGTAACACCTCCCTCCTATGTAGATTCTTTCATGTCCGATAACAGGTGAGTTCATGCTGAAGCTTTTCCTCTGTGAGGACTAGACAGTCTGACACATATACTTGTAGTAGTGGCATAAGACTATTTGTACACCAAATAGTGATTGGCAGACTTTCTAATGAAAACAAGAACTGTTAACATTCATTCTCAGGTAACTGTCCCAGCACGTCACCAAGTCATGTTCTCTCTGTTACACAGTTCCTCTAGTTCACTGAATCTTGACTTCCTTTCTAGACAGTGGGATATGCTGAACAGGAAAAATGGAAAGGTTTTCTGCTTCCTCTAGCTCACAGTTTGGTGGCTAAAGCTTTTTGCATAGTGAGGAGAGAAGAGGATTTAAATTTCCAAAGGCAGGAGATTCAATCATTCCCTCTCACATCCTTAGCAGCTGCTCTATGCACAAAGCTATTGTGTAAAAGGAGGCACTGCTGTCATCCATACTTGCTCTTCCTCTGCTATCCACCATGAATGAATTTTCTGTGGCGACTTAACCTACTAGCACAGACCAGGCATACTCTACAAATGCCTACTTGGTTGAGACCCTCAGCAGACTTAGATGGAGAAACTCTTCATTTCTGAATATTAATCAGGATTCAATTAATTGCTGCTCAACCTCAGCTTTTAGAAGGCTGCAGTACTTTTGCGCATATTCAGAAGCAAAATTTCTTGTACATGGGAACTTTATGTTAAAGCAGGTTGGTTGCTAGACAGCACCTGACTAGGTCTTTTCATGGTCACATTTCAAAATAGGATGGGATGCAACATAGTATACAACAAGGTCCAAGATGTCATAGCTGATCTGCCCTGAATATATATTTTAATACTTGACTATTCAATTCTAATAATGTTCTTTTAATGTAGTTTTTTGGTGAAATTTCCTAGGTAAAAAAAAAAGAAAGTTTTTCATATGAACTCAAACACCCACATTAATTATCACCTGAGTTGAAAATCTCCAGATCTATCACATATTCGTGGCAAGTGATGGAGAAGAATAAACAACAGAAGTAGTAGGTTGCCATTCTGCATGGACCAGCTTGGAAGAAGCAACACACATTTTGTCAGTGAATTTCAAATATACTAAATAGCAGCAAAAACCTGTTGAGACCTCTTAATGGCTACAGCTCTCTCTTCAGTTCCACTGTCCAGTCCTGCTTTGGCTCAGAGCAGCTGGAAGTAAGCATTATAAGAAAATATTTGATTTACCCATGAAGCTTAGGATTCAACTGGGCATATTTGGCTGCTCTACTGAGATAGCACATGCACAATTCTTCTCTGTATCATTCCAATTTTAGTAAAAAATATGGAACGCTTCACAAATTTGCGTGTCATCCTTGCACAGGGTCCATGCTAATCTTCTCTGTATGATTCCAATTTTAGTAAAAAATATTCCTTAAATAAATTCCTTCACTCATCTTTCACTTTATGAAGACACAAGGCATGATCAGTTACTAGTTGGATCACAGGAGCTGAAAAGGGCTGAAACATTCTCATTACTCAATAAGGTTGGTGCAAGTGCAGACTGATCAGGAAAAAGTCTTGACAAGCTCAATATAGTCGCCAAAAATAGTCCTAAGAAATGCTGATAAGAATTGGGAAAAAATTCTTTACTGAACATATCCAAAAACCCCAAAGCATGATTTTAGGATGAGAAAAACAAAACATTTATTAAAGCTTCAGTCTTCAGATTGGCAATAAAACATTCTGAATGAAACTTTCAAAGAAACTCATGATGAGTCAGTCACCTAGCATTTTCAGGTGAAAGCATTAGAAGTTTGATACATCTATAAGTAATTGAAGACAAGGAAACATGATGAGGCAAACTCAGTAAGTTGAAAAATATTGAGAATATCTGGAGAACATCACCTGAATTTCTTGGACTGAAGAGTATGCCTGCAATACTGTCCTGTGGGATTCCTTGGGGGGGGAGAGTGTGGAGGGGAAAAATAGCAACAAAGATTAACAACAGCATTTTCTATCTATTCCTTCACTGGAACCTACTGTCAAGACACATTATCTCATGAAAACATCACCACAAGGAAATATATCTTTAAAATTATCTACATAATTCATCTTTATCCACTGCTAAAAAGGGATCAGCCATTAGAATTCAGTTATCCTTATGCAAAATATAGCTCTGACCACATAGAAAAAGAAGAGCTAGGGAGAAAATATTGAGAGAGAAATCACAACTCAACAATAGCCATAATAATGGAGCATTTGAAATTGTACAATAATTGTCTATATTAGTGATGAGATGGTATTGTTTCTTTCACAAAGTTCATACCAATATTCCCATTGTGGTTGGTAGTTTTTACTCTCCTCTACATGAGCTGCAACAGTATCCATTAAAATTAGACCTAGTGCTTTCAAAATAGTTTCCACTCATTAGAAATAAAATAGGTACAAAGAAAGGGTATAAAGTTGCCCAGAACTTACAGAAATAATGGCCAAAGGCTTGGGGGGACACACACCCACCCACCAAAAAACCCCTTGGTTTTGAGTTATTGCCCTTTCCCCAGAAAGGTAGATATCTCAATTCAAATGAGAATGATTTATCCAAAAAATAAACCCAAATGTCTTCAAAACACAAAGGTCTCAAACATTTGTCATACATTTATAACTTTCATTCACCCAAATCCAGAAAAAGCTAGCCAACTGGCCTTCCAAATTAGAAAAGTTTTCATACCTCAAAAATTTCAAAAAATGTTGATAAGACAAAAGATCTATTCACAGCTATACTTTCAGTTTTTAAACTCTTTGCAACCAATTCATAAGCAGCATGAAAACAGAATTTGCATCCTAGAGTATTAAATGGTATGCAAAAGTGGATCATTAAATTACCATTTTCATAAATTGATCGTTAATATTACCTTTTTTCCTAGCGTGACCCTCAACAAAATTATCCAGCCTTCAGATCAAGACATCGTCTCATTAACAATATCACTCAATGCTAAGTTAATGTAGATTTTGACTGCACACAAGTGCCACTTCCTTAAAAATGAGAAACACACCATTTTTAAATTAATTTTCGGTAAGCAATATGAGCAATAAGCTTTAAAACATTCTAATGATCCTTAATGGAAATAAAAAAAAAAAAAAAGCAGAAATTCAGCAACAACAATCTCAAACAAAGTATAAAAAGCACGTTATTTAGTTATCTATGTTAACAAAAGCAAAATATCCATACCTGCACCTGGAATGATTGCCAACTTTGTTTCAACTAGCCCCATTTTAGCAGAACAGGCTGAAAAACAGAGTTTAAATGAGTTCTTACTATAATCTATATGAAACAGTTTGCAGAAATATACAATGACCTACAAGAGTGTTAACATATTATATTTCATTCATAAAGAACAATAAACCCCTTTAAATGCATTTGCTTATGAAAATCTTTAAATAGATTCAAGTAATCTACCTTTATCAAAAGGCTCAACTGCTCCCATCAAGGCAAGTTTTGTACCTTATAAATTTTCACATAAGAAGATAGATGATGCAAGTAGGGTATTACAGTGAATAACAGAGTCTTATTTGTAGAACATAAAGTACTAAAAGAAAGAGAATGTTATTATTTAACAACTTAAAATGGGGGAGGTGAATTCTGTTTCTAATGATTATGAATTCTTTAGCTGACTGAATACTCCCTCAGGGTCAAACAGCTTTATATACTATGAGTTACTGGTAAATGTTCAGGACTGAGTTTCCATTTACTTTCCAACAAATTGCTTTAAAGTCCTGATAGATGGATAGGTCAAGGTTCTTCTTTTCATGTGTTGTTGTCACTTTTATTTTATAACAGTTTAATTGCTTATTTAATAGTACACTCACAGTTTTTGCTTGTTCCCTGCAACCTGTTTGCATAAAAACAAATAGTCCATCTAGAACTCAAGTGTAGATGAGAAGAATATTTCAATTATTAAATAAAATATCAAAATATCTACCTAACCCTTCTGGGAATACTGTTAATGATTAAAATGATTAAAATCAGTTCCAATGCCAAAAGAGACTATTGATTACTGTCTGCAACATGAAGTACTTGGAGTCACTTAAAAGATTACAAGATATCCATTGCATTTGCCATCAACCACAGAAGGCATAGGAGACCAAAGAATAGGAGTAAAAATCTGTTCTTTCTCTATCCACTTTTTCTTAGTAATATGGAAAGACAAGAAAAGAAGACAACTCTTTTCCAGCAGGGTCAGGTTGCTGACCAAAAACCGTAGTAACTGTCACCACGAACAATGTGCCATACAGTCTTACATTCAAAGTTTACAGCTGATACAGATATAGTGTTTCTCTTAAAGGAATATGCCTTTGCTATAGGCAAATGAAAAATTATTTGCCTGAATGTGAAGGCATAATCATAATTAACTGTAGCTTCCAGTGATTACTGCCTACATGTATGTTCCATTCTTAGCAAACGGTATCCTGAGTACTATTTACACAATTTTTGCAGGACTCCAAGGCAAACTACTTTCTCTGTGATGAAGAACTTCCAGTCCTAGCTATGGTAAAATCCAAGTACACTATCACACACAGAAATAAAACTTATAGAAGAAGAGTATTATAAAATACCTTGGTTTCAAGAATTACAAACACCATTCCTAACAAGAAATACTAAAAATCATAATTCACAGGGATAAAAAGCAATTTGGTTTTCTTTATCATATGTTAACATCATCACTTGTCAAGAATATTAATTCTAAAGGATCACCTGACACATGGAAGTTAACAATGAACAACACTTGAAAGGTAAAATACAAATTCTTTGCAATAGCTCTGTGCTAATGACACATGCATATCAAAAGAATTGAAGAAATTAATCCATTTAACATCTTTTTCTGAACCACCAGAAAAAACAATACAGAAATAAATTAGCAATTGCTCTGGATTTAAAAAAGTGAGTTTCTAAGTCACTGAAACTTAATAGTAACGGTAAAGTTTCTTGGAATGCTCATATTTTGCACCACAAAAGGCACTTGTTTATATTTATTTTCACAATGTTAATACATAATAGCTGAAACTGTTCAGCTCATAACAAATCCAGATGAGATATTTGGAGGAAAACAAATTAAATAACAGTAATTTAAAAAAACCTGTAGAGTTAACTGAGTTGTATGCACTCAAATTTTAAGAATGATAAATTGAGTAAATAGGCAGGTCAGTCTCCATAACGATTTTACATGATAAGACTCATTTGCTATGAGTGATCGGCAAAATCTATTCAAAGCCTTGTCAAAAAGCTCAATAGTTTCATTCTAAAACATTCCACAACTTTGTCATGCTGTAAATAATGGATATAAATTTAAGGCAAGTTTTGTACAAATGATCATTAGTGCTAGATTCTAAATCTGATATGGGTTTATCAATGTGCAGTGTTGGGGAATTTTTATGGTATCCCTTGAGGTGAATTAAATACACGCTTGTGCTTAAATATAAAGAAAAAAAATTAACGAACACTGCATTGGACAGAGTCCTACCACCATAAGCGGTTCTACAAGGAGTCTGCAAAGATGCGTCACGAGCCGATTCCTTATATATACTTGCACCAGCACCAGTCCTGTGAGCGTTGGCATGGGGCGACTCAGCCAGGCCTTGGGTCCATCCCCCAGCCCAGCTCTGCTGCCCAAAGGTGGCCCCTGAGCTCTGCATTCCAGGATGGCTGTTGCGACTGTTTCTTATCACCAAGGGAAACTTCGCTCCCTTATGGGGAGTCCTTCTGTCTCTGGCAGGCCTGCTTCCAGCCCGTTTAACCCCTTCTGCAGTTGGGCCTTCTTGCCCTCCATGCCCTGATCATTCCTGAGTCACAAATTACCACTGCTGAGCAGTTACAATATGAATTTCCCCTTCAGCAGTCACGAGTTGCTTAATAAAAAGTCCACAAAAAGAATTAGAAATATATAAATGAGATGATACAAAATAATTCAACAAAATTAGAGTGCACAACATACAGAGAATAGTAGACTGTATATATACACAGATTAATGTTGTTAGAAGTAGTTAAAAAAGACTAAGCAATAAGCAGCATTAAATTGTACAACGAATTTATAAAGGATTACTTCATGTTCTAATTATATTGTAAAACATATGCATGTTTGTGTCCTGGTTTCAGCTGGGATAGCGTTGATTTTTCTTCCTAGTAGCTGGATTAGTGCTGTGTTTTGGATTTAGTATGAGAATAATGTTGATAACACACTGATGTTTTGGTTCTTGCTGAGTAAAGTTTATATTAGTCAAGGACTTTTCAGCTTCCCATGCTCTGCCAGGTGCACAAGAAGCTGGGAGGGGGCACAGCCAGGACAGCTGACCCAAACTGGCCGAAGGGCTATTCTGTAACATATGACGTCATGCTCAGTATATAAACTGGGGGGAGTTGGCCGGGGGGCAGTGATTGCTGCTTGGGGACGTGCTGGGCATTGATCGGCGGGTGGTGAGCAATTGTATAGTGTATCACTTGCTTTGTATATTATTATTATATTATATTATTATTATATTATTATTATTACTATTACTATTGCTTTTGCTATTGCTATTGCTATTGCTATTGCTATTGCTATTGCTATTGCTATTACTACTATTCTATTTCATTTTACTTCAATTATTAAACTGTTCTTATCACAACCCACAAGTATTCTCACTTTTGCCCTTTCCAATTCTCTTCCCCATCCCACCGGGGCAGCGGGGGGGGAGTGAGTGAGCAGCTGTGTGGTGCTTAGTTGCTGGCTGGGGTTAAACCACGACAGTCCTTTTTGGTGCCCAATGTGGGGCACAAAGGGTTTGAGATAATAACAGATTAACCAGAGTGTATTAAGGCATTTGTATCTGTTAACAGTTGCTGGTCATAATATTGATTCATCTGTTCTCAGTATTAGTCTACCTGATCTGCACCACCATGCTCTTGTTTTTGCTGTACATGTTGAAGATTGGTGTTGGGTTTTTTCAGTTTGCTGTGCTCTGCAGTGATTAGTGATGTTTTCCCTGGGAGATTTGTTATTAAAACACTGACCTTGAGTGCTATCTGGTATTTGGGTTCTGTACTGAAGCCATTACCGTACTTCGGGTACCACCTCATGGAGACAATTAGCAATTATACCTCTTCCTCTGAGAGGGTTTTTTATGGAGGAAATACAGAATGGCACCTTCAGTACCTTCTTCTATGGTGTTTCCTCCTTCACTACAACAACTTTTCAGTATCTTGAACATCCTTGGGTAGTTAAGATACTTCTATTGGTAGTTCTTGGGAATATTGTTTCGGTTTTGTCTAAGGTTAGTAAGCAGTTTCAGAATATCATCCAGAGATCAAGGCTGGATAGTTATGTGGGGCAGGGTGTGTGGGATAGTATGGGCAAATGCCTAGGACAGTGGGCATGTCCACTGCTATGGGACTTCACCCCTGAACAAGTGCAGAATCCTGAAAAACTAGTAAAGTATTTGGAAAAAGTATGTTGTCACCCTGGCAACTCGAGAGAGACATGGATCACTGCAACGAGCTGGGGCCTGGCCCATGCCTACCAAGCCCTGTTCAACACTATTCAGAACCCTCAAGGGGAAGAGAAGGTCTCTGGATCTGACGACAAAATGACAGCCCCCGTGGCTGTGCCAGCCCCTGCGACAGGCACTGCAACTCTGCCAACCCCCGCAACAGGCACTGTGGCTGCACCAGCCCCCGCGACAGGCGCTGCAGCGGATCCAGAGAACCAACCCGTGCCAGTATCAGTTGCCCCTATACAGAAGAAAAAATACACAAGAAAATCAGCTAGTTTAGTAAGGGCTGATGATGAGCCAGGGCCATCAAGAGAACAGGAGGAGGAAGAGGCAGAACCCATAAATGAGATGGTAACCACCCGATTCCTGTCCCTGAGTGAGCTGCGAGATATGCAAAAAGATTTCAGGTGTCGTCCAGGCGAGCACATCATCACCTGGCTGCTATGATGCTGGGATAATGGGGCCAGTAACCTCGAATTAGAGGGTAGGGAAGCCAAGCAGCTGGGATCCCTTTCGAGGGAAGGGGGCATTGACAAAGCGATTGGAAAAGGGACACAAGCCCTCAGCCTCTGGAGGCGACTCCTGTCAGGCGTGAAGGAAAGGTATCCCTTCAAGGAAGATGTTATATGTCACCCAGGCAAGTGGACCACCATGGAGAGAGGTATCCAGTACCTGAGGGAATTAGCCATGCTGGAAGTGATTTATAATGACCTGGACAAGGAGCAGTTATCCAAAGATCCAGATGAAGTCCAGTGCACACGACTCATGTGGCGGAAGTTTGTACGCACCATCATCGCACGCAAATTCATTGGCAATAATGACCTGGAAAGATGAAGAGGGACCAACGGTGGATGAAATGGCTGGCCAAGTCCGACAATACGAAGAAAGTCTCTCTTCCTCCCTACGGGCCTGTGTCTCGGCAGTGGAAAAACTGTCCCAGAAGGTCCAGCAACTCGAAGAGGATATATCCTACTCCTCACCTGTATGGACCAGTATCTCAGCCATTAGGAGTAAGCGTCCTTATGATTAAGAGAGAAGATATAGTGGATACGCACCACGGGGCACCCTGTGGTTTTATCTGCGTGACCCTGGAGAGGACATGAGGAAGTGGGATGGAAAATCTACCTCGACCCTAGAGGCACAGGTATGTGAGTTGCAAGGAAAAACAATCACACAAGGGGGTTCTTCCAGGAAAATTACTGCTCCAGTTTCCAGTGAGAAGTTCCCCAGACTAGAAGGGCTGATTTTGCTTCCGATTTTAATAAAGGGTTTTTTGACTCGCATTTACAAGAAGTGAGTAACGAATGCTATGACCAGGACTAGAGGGGCCCTGCCTCCAGCCAGGTGCAGGAAAGGGACAACCGGGTGTACTGGACTGTGTGGATTCGATGGCCTGGCACATCAGCCCCACAGGAGTATAAGGCTTTAGTAGAAACCAGTGCACAGTGTACCCTCATGCCATCAAGCTATAAAGGGGCAGAACCCATCAGTATTACTGGAGTGACAGGTGGATCCCAACAGCTAACTGTATTGGAGGTTGAAGTGAGCCTAACCGGCAGAAGCATCCCATTGTGACTGGCCCAGAGGCTCCGTGCATCCTTGGCATAGACTACCTCAGGAGAGGGTATTTCTACTTAGCAACAACTAAAACATCAGTGTGTTATCAACATTGTCCTCATCCTAAATCCGAAACAGAGCACTATACCAGCTACTAGGAAGAAAATTAACTCTATCCCAGCTGAAACCAGGACAGTATCCACCCCTTATTCCATACCATCTACGTCATGTCCAGGTCCTACCCTTTCCAATACATTCCAATTAATCACCACCACTTTTCCTGTCTTTTGATATATACACACATAGATATCATTCCTTTAGTCCATGGGCCATCCCTCTAAAATGTCCACTGAGTTCATTTAGTCCATGACTTGGGTTCCATCTGTCATAACGGTCTTTCAGGGCAGGAGAGATGGCTTGTGGTGTTGGATTGTTGCATGCTGAAGCCAGTTCTGGTTCCATCACCGCTGCACTCTGCTCGGTTTCATCAAAGTTCATTCTTCATTAATCTGGGTGATTCTTACTGTAATACCGATGATATGACATATAGCCACCATAGAAGTGATGATATACAGTATTATATAGCAATTAACATCATACAATTCAGTTCATTGGCAATTTTCACCCAAATCAAATCCCCTTGAGGTACACGTTGGACTTCCCCATCCTCCCACATCACCCACCAAGTGCACCCAGGTCCTTGAGCAAAAGCAATCCCACGAATGGGTTTGCCTTTGCCCGAGGCAGGAATAACCCAGACTGTCTTCCCCAGCATCTTTTTTGTGTGCAGTACAGGGACTTTATCCCCTTCTACAGTACATAAAAGTACAAAAAAAGACACAGACAGACCCGAGAGGGTCCCAAGGAGGGCCACAAAGATGATCAAAGGGCTGGAGATCCTGCCCTATGAGGAAAGACTGAAGCAGTTGGGTCTTTTCTCCCTGGAGAAGAAAAGGCTCAGGGGGATCTCATCACAGTATTCCAGTACTTAAAGGGTGGCTACAAAGAGGACGGAGGCTCTCTCTTCGCAAGGAGATACATGGAGAAGACAAGGGGCAACGGGTACAAGTTGCACCGGGAGAGGTTTCATCTCAACATAAGAAAGAAATTTTTTACAGTGAGAACAATCATTCACTGGAACAACCTCTTCAGGGATGTGGTGGAGTCCCCATCGCTGGAGGTTTTCAAGATGCCATTGGACAGGGTGCTAGATAATCTCATCTAGGCTCCCTTTCCCACAAAAGGTTGGACCAGATGATCTTTCGAGGTCCCTTCCAACCTGGGCTATTCTATGATTCTATGATACATCAAGTTCATTTTTAGCACGAAAATAGTTCATGGCACTGTACCTGTACTTGTACTTTTCAGAAAGTGGTACACTGTGCTGAGCTGAAGGCTGATCATCACTGACATAAAGGAAATGATGTTCTAGCCAAGAATGGGGTCTCTTTCCACAGGTTTTAAATGGGAACAGAATAAAGCCTCAAAGTTTCCAAGAATGCTTTTTAAATGGGAGTACTTGATGGCGAACACTTAGGAACATCCCCTCTCTCATCAGACGCTCAGTTGGGGCTCTTTAGGTGGTGTCTGGTGGCCCAGGTCACTCAGAGGAGACCAATGGGGCCAGGGACGTGGCTCAGGAGCGGGCGACTCTCAGAGCAATAACTGCAGTCAGGAGGGAGTGCTCCCTCCCGAATCACAGACAGCAGCTATGGACCCTGCAGCCCCAACTTGGGCACCTCACTGAAGTGTCTTAAAAAGATAGATGGGGTGAATCTCAGCCCTCAAGAGAGAGTTTCCAAGACACAAATAGCAGTCAGGGCCTCCACTCTGGTTAATGATGAGTGCAAGCCAGATGCCTCTCTTTGAAAGATTTCTGGGCAAAGCGACATCGACCTGTTATAAAACTAGGTGCCAAAGTTGGGCTCTTACAGAAACAATTAGTTACTTACATAAGTGACCTGCTTTTTCAAATGTGCTGAACATCCAACAGTTCCTATGGACTCCATTTGCTGGATGCTCAGCAGTTTTAGAAATCAGACCATTTCTTTGGATGCCTAAATATGGACTTGGGGGCGCTGGCTCTAGCCACTCCAAATTATAGATTCTGGTCATGCTGTTTCTACAGCAGAGGCAACTCCAAATTAAAATGAGCAGAGTTAGAAGTCAGTTTTGAAAACGAACCTGACTGCACTTTGAAAAATTTATCGTTTGTAAATGTTATTAACAAATTAAATAGAAATTCATGTATTATTTAGTAATAGTCATCTTTAATATGAGAAAAAGTGTCAGCGGAGCTACTACCAGATGGACCAGATGATCTTTCTAGGTCCCTTCCAACCTGGGCTGTCCTATGATTCTATGATTGCAAGATTCTAAATCTGAGTTGGCTTGTCCCAGTCACTTTCGTGTCTTCCGTGTGCCTGGAAACAACTTCCACAAGGACCTGTTCCGTGATTTGTCCAGGGACTGAAGTGAGGCTGACTGGTGTGTAGTTTCCCCAAATTTTCTTTTTTGCAAATGCATGTAATATTTGCTCTTTTCCAGTGGTCTGGGTCTTCCAAAGCCTTTCAAAGACAGTGGCTCTCCAGTGCTGTCAGCGAACTCTTTTAGCACCCTCAGGTGTATCCCATCAGATCCTGTAGCCTTGTATGTGTCCAATTGGTACAGATGGACCTTAACTCACCCCTCTTCTACTATTGGTGGTTTGCCGATGAGTGTTTTGTTGATTCTTGGTATAAAGACTTGGGAGCTGACCTTACACATACAGACCAAGGCAAAGACTGCATTGAGTACTTCAGCCTTTTTTGTCATTTTTAACTAATTTGCCAGCCCCATTCAGTAGATGACTGTCGTGGTTTAACCCCAGCCGGCAACTAAGCACCTGTTTGCTCACTCCCCCCCGGTGGGATGGGGAAGAGAATCGGAAGAGTAAAAGTGAGAAAACTCGTGGGTTGAGATAAAGACGGTTTAATAGGTAAAGCAAAAGCTGCGCACGCAAGCAAAGCAAAACAAGGAATTCATTCACTACTTCCCATTGGCAGGCAGATGTTCAGCCATCTCCAGGAAAGCAGGGCTCCATCACGCGTGATGGTTACTTGGGAAGACAAATACCATCACTCCGAACGTCCTCCCATTCTTCTTCCCCCAGCTTTATATACTGAGCATGACGTCATATGGTATGGAATAGCCCTTTGGCCAGTCTGGCCCTCGATCACGAGCCCATCTATATGTTGCATCTCTTCCTTGATGGCCTGAGGTGTCATGGGCCCACAGAGCTAGAAATAATTCACCCTTATGTTGCCAGTCCAGATCCACCTGAGCCACTTCAGTCTTAGCAGCCTGACCCAGCTGCTGGTTGTTTTGATGTTCTTCAGTGGCCTGACTCTTGGGTGCGTGAGCATCTACGTGACGTACTTTTACAACCAGGTTCTCTACGCGGGTAGCAATATCTTGCCACAATGCGGCAGCCCAGATGGGTTTGCCTCTGCGCTGCCAGTTACTCTGCTTCCATTGTTGTAACCAGCCCCACGGGGCATTTGCCACCATCCATGAGTCAGTATAGAGAGAGAGCGTTGGCCACTTTTCTCGTTCAGCAATATCCAAAGCTAGCTGGATAGCCTTCACCTCTGCAAACTGACTCGATTCACCTTCCCCTTCAGCAGTTTCTGCGACTCATCGTATAGGACTCCATACAGCAGCCTTCCACCTCCAATGCTTTCCCACAAGACGACAAGACCCATCAGTGAACAGGGCATATTGCTTCTCATTTTCTGGCAGTTTATTATACAGCGGGGCCTCCTCAGCACGCGTCACCTCCTCCTCTGGCGATATTCGGAAATCTTTGCCTTCTGGCCAGTCCATCATCACTTCCAGAATTCCAGGGCGATTGGGGTTCCCCATTCAAGCCTGTTGCATGATCAGTGCAACCCACTTACTCCACGTAGCATCAGTTGCATGATGTGTACAGGGGACCCTCCCTTTGAACATCCAGCCCAGCACCGGCAGTCGGGGTGCCAGGAGGAGCTGTGCTTCAGTACCAACCACTTCTGAAGCGGCTCGAACCCCTTCATATGCTGCCAATATCTCTTTTTCAGTTGGAGTATAGCCAGCGTCGGATCCTCTGTATCCCCGACTCCAAAACCCTAGGGGTCGACCTCGAGTCTCCCCTGGTGCTTTCTGCCAGAGGCTCCAGGTAGGGCCATTCTCCCCGGCTGCGGTGTAGAGTACATTTTTTACATCTTGCCCTGCCCGGACTGGCCCAAGGGCTACTGCATGAACTATCTCCCGTTTAATTTGTTCAAAGGCTTGTCGTTGCTCAGGGCCCCATTTGAAATCGTTCTTCTTCCGGGTCACTTGATAGAGAGGGCTTACAATCAGACTGTAATTTGGAATATGCATTCCCCAAAAACCCACAACGCCCAAGAAAGCTTGTGTTTCCTTTTTGCTGGTTGGTGAGGACATGGCTGTTATTTTGTTGATCACATCCATTGGGATCTGATGACGTCCATCTTGCCATTTCATTCCTAAAAACTGGATCTCCTGTGCAGGTCCCTTGACCTTCTTTGTTTTATGGCAAAACTGGCCTCCAGGAGGAGTTGGACTATTTTCTTCCCTTTCTCAAAAACCTCTTCTGCTGTGTTGCCCCACACAATGATGTCATCAATGGAGTCAAATCCAGTTTTTGGAGTCAAATCCAGTTGGTAGCTGGTCACGAGTGGTGTTCCCCAGGGCTCAGTACTGGGGCCAGTCCTGTTCAATATCTTCATTGATGGTCTTGACGAGGGGATCGAGTGCACCCTCAGTAAGTTTGCAGATGACACCAAGCTGGGTGGAAGCGTCAATCTGCTGGAGGGTAGGAAGGCCCTACAGAGGGACCTGGACAGGCTGGACCGATGGGCCGGGGCCAACTGCATGAGATTCAACAAGGCTAAGTGCCAGGTCCTGCACTTGGGTCACAACAACCCCATGCAACACTACAGGCTTGGGGAGGAGTGGCTGGAGAGCTGCCTGGCGGAAAAGGACCTGGGGGTGTTGGTTGACAGCCGCCTGAACATGAGCCAGCAGTGTGCTCAGGTGGCCAAGAGGGCCAATGGCATCCTGGCCTGTATCAAGAACAGTGTGGCCAGCAGGACCAGGGAGGTGATAGTGCCCCTGTACTCGGCACTGGTGGGGCCGCACCTCGAGTACTGTGTTCATTTTTGGGCCCCTCACTACAAGAAGGACATCGAGGTGCTGGAGCGTGTCCAGAGAAGGGCAACGAAGCTGGTGAAGGGTCTAGAGCACAAGTCATACTAGGAGCGGCTGAGGGACCTGGGGTTGTTTAGCCTGGAGAAGAGGAGGCTGAGGGGAGACCTTATCGCTCTCTACAACTACCTGAAATGAGGTTGTAGCGAGGTGGGGGTCGGTCTCTTCTCCCTAGTAACAGGTGATAGGATGAGAGGAAACGGCCTCAAGCTGCGCCAGGGCAGGTTTAGGTTAGACATTAGGAAAAACTTCTTCACTGAAAGGGTGGTCAAGCATTGGAACAGGCTGCCCAGGGAAGTGGTTGAGTCTCCATCTCTGGAGGTATTTAAAGAACGGATAGATGTGGTGCTCGAAGACATGGTATAGATGGACTTGGCAGTGATAGGTTGACGGTTGGACTCGATGATCTTAAGGGTCTTTTCCAACCTTGACGATTCTATGATTCTATGATTCTAATATATTGCAAGTGTTCCGGAGCCCCACCCTGTTCCAATGCAGTCTGGATCAGTCCATGGCAAATGGTGGGGCTGTGTTTCCACCCCCGGGGCAGTCGATTCCAGGTGTACTGGACGCCCCTCCAAGTGAAAGCAAACTGCAGTCTGCCACCAAAGGGATTGATAAAAATGCATTGGCGATATCAATTGTGGCATACCACTTGGCCGCCTTTGACTCCAATTCATATTGAAGTTCTAGCATGTCCGACACGATAGCGCTCAGCGGTCGTGTGACTTCGTTCAGGCCCCGATAGTCTACTGTTAGTCTCCACCCTCCATTAGACTTTCGCACTGGCCATATGGGACTGTGAAAAGGTGAGCGAGTCTTGCTGATCCCTCCTTGGCTCTCCAGTCGACAAATCAATTTATGGATGGGAATCAGGGAGTCTCGGTTGGTGCAGTATTGCCGCCGGTGCACCGTTGTGGTAGCAATTGGCACCTGTTTTTCTTTGACCCTCAGCAACCCCACAACAGAATGGTCCTCCGAGAGACCGGGCAAGGTGGACAGCTGTTTAATTTCCTCCATCTCCAAGGCAGCTATACCAAAAGCCCACCGGTACCCTTTTGGGTCCTTGAAATACCCTCTCCTGAGGTAGTCTATGCCAAGGATGCACGGAGCCTCTGGGCCAGTCACAATGGGATGCTTCTGCCGGTTAGGCTCACTTCAACCTCCAATACAGTTAGCTGTTGGGATCCACCTGTCACTCCAGTAATACTGATGGGTTCTGCCCCTTTATAGCTTGATGGCATGAGGGTACACTGTGCACTGGTTTCTACTAAAGCCTTATACTCCTGTGGGGCTGATGTGCCAGGCCATCGAATCCACACAGTCCAGTACACCCGGTTGTCCCTTTCCTGCACCTGGCTGGAGGCAGGGCCCCTCTAGTCCTGGTCATAGCATTCGTTACTCACTTCTTGTAAATGCGAGTCAAAAAACCCTTTATTAAAATCGGAAGCAAAATCAGCCCTTCTAGTCTGGGGAACTTCTCACTGGAAACTGGAGCAGTAATTTTCCTGGAAGAACCCCCTTGTGTGATTGTTTTTCCTTGCAACTCACATACCTGTGCCTCTAGGGTCGAGGTAGATTTTCCATCCCACTTCCTCATGTCCTCTCCAGGGTCACGCAGATAAAACCACAGGGTGCCCCGTGGTGCGTATCCACTATATCTTCTCTCTTAATCATAAGGACGCTTACTCCTAATGGCTGAGATACTGGTCCATACAGGTGAGGAGTAGGATATATCCTCTTCGAGTTGCTGGACCTTCTGGGACAGTTTTTCCACTGCCGAGACACAGGCCCGTAGGGAGGAAGAGAGACTTTCTTCGTATTGTCGGACTTGGCCAGCCATTTCATCCACCGTTGGTCCCTCTTCATCTTTCCAGGTCATTATTGCCAATGAATTTGCGTGCGATGATGGTGCGTACAAACTTCCGCCACATGAGTCGTGTGCACTGGACTTCATCTGGATCTTTGGATAACTGCTCCTTGTCCAGGTCATTATAAATCACTTCCAGCATGGCTAATTCCCTCAGGTACTGGATACCTCTCTCCATGGTGGTCCACTTGCCTGGGTGACATATAACATCTTCCTTGAAGGGATACCTTTCCTTCACGCCTGACAGGAGTCGCCTCCAGAGGCTGAGGGCTTGTGTCCCTTTTCCAATCGCTTTGTCAATGCCCCCTTCCCTCGAAAGGGATCCCAGCTGCTTGGCTTCCCTACCCTCTAATTCGAGGTTACTGGCCCCATTATCCCAGCATCATAGCAGCCAGGTGATGATGTGCTCGCCTGGACGACACCTGAAATCTTTTTGCATATCTCGCAGCTCACTCAGGGACAGGAATCGGGTGGTTACCATCTCATTTATGGGTTCTGCCTCTTCCTCCTCCTGTTCTCTTGATGGCCCTGGCTCATCATCAGCCCTTACTAAACTAGCTGATTTTCTTGTGTATTTTTTCTTCTGTATAGGGGCAACTGATACTGGCACGGGTTGGTTCTCTGGATCCGCTGCAGCGCCTGTCGCGGGGGCTGGTGCAGCCACAGTGCCTGTTGCGGGGGTTGGCAGAGTTGCAGTGCCTGTCGCAGGGGCTGGCACAGCCACGGGGGCTGTCATTTTGTCGTCAGATCCAGAGACCTTCTCTTCCCCTTGAGGGTTCTGAATAGTGTTGAACAGGGCTTGGTAGGCATGGGCCAGGCCCCAGCTCGTTGCAGTGATCCATGTCTCTCTCGAGTTGCCAGGGTGACAACATACTTTTTCCAAATACTTTACTAGTTTTTCAGGATTCTGCACTTGTTCAGGGGTGAAGTCCCATAGCAGTGGACATGCCCACTGTCCTAGGCATTTGCCCATACTATCCCACACACCCTGCCCCACATAACTATCCAGCCTTGATCTCTGGATGATATTCTGAAACTGCTTACTAACCTTAGACAAAACCGAAACAATATTCCCAAGAACTACCAATAGAAGTATCTTAACTACCCAAGGATGTTCAAGATACTGAAAAGTTGTTGTAGTGAAGGAGGAAACACCATAGAAGAAGGTACTGAAGGTGCCATTCTGTATTTCCTCCATAAAAAACCCTCTCAGAGGAAGAGGTATAATTGCTAATTGTCTCCATGAGGTGGTACCCGAAGTACGGTAATGGCTTCAGTACAGAACCCAAATACCAGATAGCACTCAAGGTCAGTGTTTTAATAACAAATCTCCCAGGGAAAACATCACTAATCACTGCAGAGCACAGCAAACTGAAAAAACCCAACACCAATCTTCAACATGTACAGCAAAAACAAGAGCATGGTGGTGCAGATCAGGTAGACTAATACTGAGAACAGATGAATCAATATTATGACCAGCAACTGTTAACAGATACAAATGCCTTAATACACTCTGGTTAATCTGTTATTATCTCAAACCCTTTGTGCCCCACATTGGGCGCCAAAAAGGACTGTCGTGGTTTAACCCCAGCCAGCAACTAAGCACCACACAGCTGCTCACTCACTCCCCCCCCGCTGCCCCGGTGGGATGGGGAAGAGAATTGGAAAGGGCAAAAGTGAGAATACTTGTGGGTTGTGATAAGAACAGTTTAATAATTGAAGTAAAATGAAATAGAATAGTAGTAATAGCAATAGCAATAGCAATAGCAATAGCAATAGCAATAGCAAAAGCAATAGTAATAGTAATAATAATAATATAATAATAATATAATATAATAATAATATACAAAGCAAGTGATACACTATACAATTGCTCACCACCCGCCGATCAATGCCCAGCACGTCCCCAAGCAGCAATCACTGCCCCCCGGCCAACTCCCCCCAGTTTATATACTGAGCATGACGTCATATGTTACAGAATAGCCCTTCGGCCAGTTTGGGTCAGCTGTCCTGGCTGTGCCCCCTCCCAGCTTCTTGTGCACCTGGCAGAGCATGGGAAGCTGAAAAGTCCTTGACTAATATAAACTTTACTCAGCAAGAACCAAAACATCAGTGTGTTATCAACATTATTCTCATACTAAATCCAAAACACAGCACTAATCCAGCTACTAGGAAGAAAAATCAACGCTATCCCAGCTGAAACCAGGACACAAACATGCATATGTTTTACAATATAATTAGAACATGAAGTAATCCTTTATAAATTCGTTGTACAATTTAATGCTGCTTATTGCTTAGTCTTTTTTAACTACTTCTAACAACATTAATCTGTGTATATATACAGTCTACTATTCTCTGTATGTTGTGCACTCTAATTTTGTTGAATTATTTTGTATCATCTCATTTATATATTTCTAATTCTTTTTGTGGACTTTTTATTAAGCAACTCGTGACTGCTGAAGGGGAAATTCATATTGTAACTGCTCAGCAGTGGTAATTTGTGACTCAGGAATGATCAGGGCATGGAGGGCAAGAAGGCCCAACTGCAGAAGGGGTTAAACGGGCTGGAAGCAGGCATGCCAGAGACAGAAGGACTCCCCATAAGGGAGCGAAGTTTCCCTTGGTGATAAGAAACAGTCGCAACAGCCATCCTGGAATGCAGAGCTCAGGGGCCACCTTTGGGCAGCAGAGCTGGGCTGGGGGATGGACCCAAGGCCTGGCTGAGTCGCCCCATGCCAACGCTCACAGGACTGGTGCTGGTGCAAGTATATATAAGGAATCGGCTCGTGACGCATCTTTGCAGACTCCTTGTAGAACCGCTTATGGTGGTAGGACTCTGTCCAATGCAGTGTTCGTTAATTTTTTTTCTTTATATTTAAGCACAAGCGTGTATTTAATTCACCTCAAGGGATACCATAAAAATTCCCCAACACTGCACATTGATAAACCCATATCAGATTTAGAATCTAGCACTAATGATCATTTGTACAAAACTTGCCTTAAATTTATATCCATTATTTACAGCATGACAAAGTTGTGGAATGTTTTAGAATGAAACTATTGAGCTTTTTGACAAGGCTTTGAATAGATTTTGCCGATCACTCATAGCAAATGAGTCTTATCATGTAAAATCGTTATGGAGACTGACCTGCCTATTTACTCAATTTATCATTCTTAAAATTTGAGTGCATACAACTCAGTTAACTCTACAGGTTTTTTTAAATTACTGTTATTTAATTTGTTTTCCTCCAAATATCTCATCTGGATTTGTTATGAGCTGAACAGTTTCAGCTATTATGTATTAACATTGTGAAAATAAATATAAACAAGTGCCTTTTGTGGTGCAAAATATGAGCATTCCAAGAAACTTTACCGTTACTATTAAGTTTCAGTGACTTAGAAACTCACTTTTTTAAATCCAGAGCAATTGCTAATTTATTTCTGTATTGTTTTTTCTGGTGGTTCAGAAAAAGATGTTAAATGGATTAATTTCTTCAATTCTTTTGATATGCATGTGTCATTAGCACAGAGCTATTGCAAAGAATTTGTATTTTACCTTTCAAGTGTTGTTCATTGTTAACTTCCATGTGTCAGGTGATCCTTTAGAATTAATATTCTTGACAAGTGATGATGTTAACATATGATAAAGAAAACCAAATTGCTTTTTATCCCTGTGAATTATGATTTTTAGTATTTCTTGTTAGGAATGGTGTTTGTAATTCTTGAAACCAAGGTATTTTATAATACTCTTCTTCTATAAGTTTTATTTCTGTGTGTGATAGTGTACTTGGATTTTACCATAGCTAGGACTGGAAGTTCTTCATCACAGAGAAAGTAGTTTGCCTTGGAGTCCTGCAAAAATTGTGTAAATAGTACTCAGGATACCGTTTGCTAAGAATGGAACATACATGTAGGCAGTAATCACTGGAAGCTACAGTTAATTATGATTATGCCTTCACATTCAGGCAAATAATTTTTCATTTGCCTATAGCAAAGGCATATTCCTTTAAGAGAAACACTATATCTGTATCAGCTGTAAACTTTGAATGTAAGACTGTATGGCACATTGTTCGTGGTGACAGTTACTACGGTTTTTGGTCAGCAACCTGACCCTGCTGGAAAAGAGTTGTCTTCTTTTCTTGTCTTTCCATATTACTAAGAAAAAGTGGATAGAGAAAGAACAGATTTTTACTCCTATTCTTTGGTCTCCTATGCCTTCTGTGGTTGATGGCAAATGCAATGGATATCTTGTAATCTTTTAAGTGACTCCAAGTACTTCATGTTGCAGACAGTAATCAATAGTCTCTTTTGGCATTGGAACTGATTTTAATCATTTTAATCATTAACAGTATTCCCAGAAGGGTTAGGTAGATATTTTGATATTTTATTTAATAATTGAAATATTCTTCTCATCTACACTTGAGTTCTAGATGGACTATTTGTTTTTATGCAAACAGGTTGCAGGGAACAAGCAAAAACTGTGAGTGTACTATTAAATAAGCAATTAAACTGTTATAAAATAAAAGTGACAACAACACATGAAAAGAAGAACCTTGACCTATCCATCTATCAGGACTTTAAAGCAATTTGTTGGAAAGTAAATGGAAACTCAGTCCTGAACATTTACCAGTAACTCATAGTATATAAAGCTGTTTGACCCTGAGGGAGTATTCAGTCAGCTAAAGAATTCATAATCATTAGAAACAGAATTCACCTCCCCCATTTTAAGTTGTTAAATAATAACATTCTCTTTCTTTTAGTACTTTATGTTCTACAAATAAGACTCTGTTATTCACTGTAATACCCTACTTGCATCATCTATCTTCTTATGTGAAAATTTATAAGGTACAAAACTTGCCTTGATGGGAGCAGTTGAGCCTTTTGATAAAGGTAGATTACTTGAATCTATTTAAAGATTTTCATAAGCAAATGCATTTAAAGGGGTTTATTGTTCTTTATGAATGAAATATAATATGTTAACACTCTTGTAGGTCATTGTATATTTCTGCAAACTGTTTCATATAGATTATAGTAAGAACTCATTTAAACTCTGTTTTTCAGCCTGTTCTGCTAAAATGGGGCTAGTTGAAACAAAGTTGGCAATCATTCCAGGTGCAGGTATGGATATTTTGCTTTTGTTAACATAGATAACTAAATAACGTGCTTTTTATACTTTGTTTGAGATTGTTGTTGCTGAATTTCTGCTTTTTTTTTTTTTTTATTTCCATTAAGGATCATTAGAATGTTTTAAAGCTTATTGCTCATATTGCTTACCGAAAATTAATTTAAAAATGGTGTGTTTCTCATTTTTAAGGAAGTGGCACTTGTGTGCAGTCAAAATCTACATTAACTTAGCATTGAGTGATATTGTTAATGAGACGATGTCTTGATCTGAAGGCTGGATAATTTTGTTGAGGGTCACGCTAGGAAAAAAGGTAATATTAACGATCAATTTATGAAAATGGTAATTTAATGATCCACTTTTGCATACCATTTAATACTCTAGGATGCAAATTCTGTTTTCATGCTGCTTATGAATTGGTTGCAAAGAGTTTAAAAACTGAAAGTATAGCTGTGAATAGATCTTTTGTCTTATCAACATTTTTTGAAATTTTTGAGGTATGAAAACTTTTCTAATTTGGAAGGCCAGTTGGCTAGCTTTTTCTGGATTTGGGTGAATGAAAGTTATAAATGTATGACAAATGTTTGAGACCTTTGTGTTTTGAAGACATTTGGGTTTATTTTTTGGATAAATCATTCTCATTTGAATTGAGATATCTACCTTTCTGGGGAAAGGGCAATAACTCAAAACCAAGGGGTTTTTTGGTGGGTGGGTGTGTGTCCCCCCAAGCCTTTGGCCATTATTTCTGTAAGTTCTGGGCAACTTTATACCCTTTCTTTGTACCTATTTTATTTCTAATGAGTGGAAACTATTTTGAAAGCACTAGGTCTAATTTTAATGGATACTGTTGCAGCTCATGTAGAGGAGAGTAAAAACTACCAACCACAATGGGAATATTGGTATGAACTTTGTGAAAGAAACAATACCATCTCATCACTAATATAGACAATTATTGTACAATTTCAAATGCTCCATTATTATGGCTATTGTTGAGTTGTGATTTCTCTCTCAATATTTTCTCCCTAGCTCTTCTTTTTCTATGTGGTCAGAGCTATATTTTGCATAAGGATAACTGAATTCTAATGGCTGATCCCTTTTTAGCAGTGGATAAAGATGAATTATGTAGATAATTTTAAAGATATATTTCCTTGTGGTGATGTTTTCATGAGATAATGTGTCTTGACAGTAGGTTCCAGTGAAGGAATAGATAGAAAATGCTGTTGTTAATCTTTGTTGCTATTTTTCCCCTCCACACTCTCCCCCCCCAAGGAATCCCACAGGACAGTATTGCAGGCATACTCTTCAGTCCAAGAAATTCAGGTGATGTTCTCCAGATATTCTCAATATTTTTCAACTTACTGAGTTTGCCTCATCATGTTTCCTTGTCTTCAATTACTTATAGATGTATCAAACTTCTAATGCTTTCACCTGAAAATGCTAGGTGACTGACTCATCATGAGTTTCTTTGAAAGTTTCATTCAGAATGTTTTATTGCCAATCTGAAGACTGAAGCTTTAATAAATGTTTTGTTTTTCTCATCCTAAAATCATGCTTTGGGGTTTTTGGATATGTTCAGTAAAGAATTTTTTCCCAATTCTTATCAGCATTTCTTAGGACTATTTTTGGCGACTATATTGAGCTTGTCAAGACTTTTTCCTGATCAGTCTGCACTTGCACCAACCTTATTGAGTAATGAGAATGTTTCAGCCCTTTTCAGCTCCTGTGATCCAACTAGTAACTGATCATGCCTTGTGTCTTCATAAAGTGAAAGATGAGTGAAGGAATTTATTTAAGGAATATTTTTTACTAAAATTGGAATCATACAGAGAAGATTAGCATGGACCCTGTGCAAGGATGACACGCAAATTTGTGAAGCGTTCCATATTTTTTACTAAAATTGGAATGATACAGAGAAGAATTGTGCATGTGCTATCTCAGTAGAGCAGCCAAATATGCCCAGTTGAATCCTAAGCTTCATGGGTAAATCAAATATTTTCTTATAATGCTTACTTCCAGCTGCTCTGAGCCAAAGCAGGACTGGACAGTGGAACTGAAGAGAGAGCTGTAGCCATTAAGAGGTCTCAACAGGTTTTTGCTGCTATTTAGTATATTTGAAATTCACTGACAAAATGTGTGTTGCTTCTTCCAAGCTGGTCCATGCAGAATGGCAACCTACTACTTCTGTTGTTTATTCTTCTCCATCACTTGCCACGAATATGTGATAGATCTGGAGATTTTCAACTCAGGTGATAATTAATGTGGGTGTTTGAGTTCATATGAAAAACTTTTTTTTTTACCTAGGAAATTTCACCAAAAAACTACATTAAAAGAACATTATTAGAATTGAATAGTCAAGTATTAAAATATATATTCAGGGCAGATCAGCTATGACATCTTGGACCTTGTTGTATACTATGTTGCATCCCATCCTATTTTGAAATGTGACCATGAAAAGACCTAGTCAGGTGCTGTCTAGCAACCAACCTGCTTTAACATAAAGTTCCCATGTACAAGAAATTTTGCTTCTGAATATGCGCAAAAGTACTGCAGCCTTCTAAAAGCTGAGGTTGAGCAGCAATTAATTGAATCCTGATTAATATTCAGAAATGAAGAGTTTCTCCATCTAAGTCTGCTGAGGGTCTCAACCAAGTAGGCATTTGTAGAGTATGCCTGGTCTGTGCTAGTAGGTTAAGTCGCCACAGAAAATTCATTCATGGTGGATAGCAGAGGAAGAGCAAGTATGGATGACAGCAGTGCCTCCTTTTACACAATAGCTTTGTGCATAGAGCAGCTGCTAAGGATGTGAGAGGGAATGATTGAATCTCCTGCCTTTGGAAATTTAAATCCTCTTCTCTCCTCACTATGCAAAAAGCTTTAGCCACCAAACTGTGAGCTAGAGGAAGCAGAAAACCTTTCCATTTTTCCTGTTCAGCATATCCCACTGTCTAGAAAGGAAGTCAAGATTCAGTGAACTAGAGGAACTGTGTAACAGAGAGAACATGACTTGGTGACGTGCTGGGACAGTTACCTGAGAATGAATGTTAACAGTTCTTGTTTTCATTAGAAAGTCTGCCAATCACTATTTGGTGTACAAATAGTCTTATGCCACTACTACAAGTATATGTGTCAGACTGTCTAGTCCTCACAGAGGAAAAGCTTCAGCATGAACTCACCTGTTATCGGACATGAAAGAATCTACATAGGAGGGAGGTGTTACGGATGTCCCAGCTATGGAAAATGTTTCAGTCAGAATGCTCATCTTACTGGTTATCAGCAGAGTGGCTTTTCTCAAAGCTGTTGTTTACAAAAAAGAGTTGAGGAGGTTTTTTTGGTTTCTTAGTAAGCCATTTAAACAATTTATTTTCTGTATAAAGCTGCAGCAGGTACAGAAGTCAGCTTCATGTAAGAAGTGTCTCTTGCACAAAAATCATGTTCTCTCCCTGTTGTTATTTCCCAAACTGAAGTAAAAAAGCAAACCTCTTTCATTAACAGAATGTACTTTCTGGTGTCTCTTAACTTGCACAGGAAATGTTTTACAGTGACAAGTTTCTTCTTAGCTATTATATTGTATTTCCTTTTTCTACATAGTGACATTTTAAAGCTATGTCCAGTCAAAATTTATTTTGTTTATCTCTAGCCTGTCACTATGAACGTCATACTGTGCCTGCAATAGATAGAGGACATTGCTGGCAAATTTGCTTTTATTTAGTTAATATCTTATTTGGATAACATTCAGTAATAGACATGTTATGAGAAAATAAAAATGCTTGCAAACATACTTACACTTACTTACTCTGTTAATAAAAAGTGAAAAAGTAAAACTGTGAAAAGGTGAGCGAGTCTTGCTGATCCCTCCTTGGCTCTCCAGTCGACAAATCAATTTATGGATGGGAATCAGGGAGTCTCGGTTGGTGCAGTATTGCCGCCGGTGCACCGTTGTGGTAGCAATTGGCACCTGTTTTTCTTTGACCCTCAGCAACCCCACAACAGAATGGTCCTCCGAGAGACCGGGCAAGGTGGACAGCTGTTTAATTTCCTCCATCTCCAAGGCAGCTATACCAAAAGCCCACCGGTACCCTTTTGGGTCCTTGAAATACCCTCTCTGGAGGTAGTCTATCGCCAGGAGCAACGGCAGGAGATTTAAACGCGGCTTAACCGCCAACGGCACTTGGTCGGCGAGGAGCACAGCGGCGGCAAGGATAAGTCCTGTGGCTCAGCGTTAGATTGGGGCAGGCGAGGGGGTCCTCGGAGCCCGGGAAACCCGAGGGCGAGCAGAGGGACCTGTCAGGAGCCGGCCGCTCTCATGAATGAGGCTGACGTGCGGCTGACGCGGCGTGGGCGTTGCCAGGAGCAACGGCGGGAGATTTAAACGGCCCCTAGGGAGCGTGAGCGACCAGGACGTGGCGCGGCAGTTTGTGCGGCAGTTCGCGCAGGCAGGGCTCTGCAACCCGCTTGTAGGTCCACAGCCCAGGGAAGTGCTCTAGGCCTCTGGCAAAATGGTGGTCACTCGCCTCAGGGCCAAAACCACTGTTGCTACAGAGAAAGCCCCTGAGACATCTGACGCATCCACCCGGATGGATCTGGTAAGAAAAGAAACATCAGTACAGGCGGTAGGTTGCAGCAAGTGCCCAAACCCTTCTCCTGATGAAGAGGTAAGTACCTGCATAAGGTGCGCACAGGTTGATGATCTGTTACGTCAGGTGGCCGAACTGCAGGAAACAGGCTGTGCAGTATTAGAGGAGCTGAGACAGAGATAGATAGGTGGCTTCAGAGCCATGTTCCTGTGGCAGACGCCAACCGAGAATGAGGCACCTTGGACCCTGGTGACTCACAAAAGCAGGACTCCACATCAACCTGCACCCTCCAGCATCACAATCAGAAACAGATATGAAGCCTTAACATATGAGGACACCCATGAGCAAGGTCTGCAAAGTCCCCTGCAAGGGGAAACTGTACCAGCAACGCACAGTGGACACCGTAAAAAGAAACGACGAGTACTCGTAGTGGGTGACTCTCTGTTGAAGGGTACTGAGGCACCCATCTGCTGACCTGACAGGGAGTCACGAGAGGTATGCTGCCTTCCGGGAGCTAAGGTTCGAGACATGGCCGAGAGGGTGCCACAACTCATCAAGAAAATGGACTACTATCCGTTGTTACTATTTCATGTAGGCATGAACGACACTGAAAGCCGAAACCTGGGTAAAATCAAGGAAGACTTTCAAGCCCTGGGGGTGCAAGTGAAAAACATTGGTGCCCAAGTTATCTTTTCTTCCATCTTGCCAGTTTGAGGGAAGGGGGTAGCCAGAAATAGGCGCATAATGCATATCAACTCCTGGCTACGTGGCTGGTGCCGTCGTGAGGGTTTTGGCTTTTACGACAATGAGGCATTCTTCGATGACTATAACATGCTAGGGAGGGACGGAATCCACCTGTCTAGAAGGGGCAAGGGAATCTTCAGCAACAGGCTGGCTAACTTGGTGAGGTGGGCTTTAAACTGAAGGACTCGGGGGGTGGGGTCCAAAACAGAAATGCTCATGCCATCACATCCAACTGGGGAGTAAGTCAGGCCAACCAGAGCGGCGACAAATGTTCCTTAGCTGTCTCCCAAGATGTGTACCAGAGGAGCAACCACCTCAAGTGTATGTATACAAATGCACACGGTCTGGGAAACAAACAGGAGGAACTGGAGCTCCGTGCCTAGTCAGAAGGTTATGATATCATAGGATTAACTGAGACATGGTGGGACAACTCACATGACTGGGGAATCACGATGGACGGTTATAGGCTGTTTCGCAAAGACAGGCAGGGAAAAAGAGGTGGAGGAGTCGCACTCTATATTAAGGAAAACCTCGAAGGTATCGAAGTCAACTACGGTGATTGTGAGTGCTCTATTGAATGCCTCTGGGTTAAAATCAGAGGGGTCGTCTCCAAGCAGGACCTTACAGTGGGCATCTGCTACCGACCTCCAAACCATGACGATAAAGCCGATGAAGCAATATTTGGGACACTAAGGCAAGCTTCTGGTCAACAGAACCTGGTTCTCATGGGTGACTTCAACTACCCAGACATTTACTGGAAGAGCAATACAGCAGCTCGCGTGTCATCCATCAAGTTCCTGGAATGCGTAGAGGACTGTTTCCTCTTACAAATGTTAGATGGGCCAACCAGGAAGGAGGCACTGCTGGACCTGCTATTCACAAACCAAGAAAACCTGCTTTGTAATATCTCGGTCAGTAACAACCTTGGCTGCAGTGATCACAATATTGTGGAGTTCGGGATCCGGCTGAGCATGCTGAAGGTTAGCACCAAGACAAGGGTTCTAGATTTTAGAAGAGCAAACTTCAGCTCGCTCAGAGCTCAGTTGGGAGGGATTCCGTGGGAAGCTTCCATGGAGGATAAAGGAGACAGCGAGTGCTGGGAGTTCTTCAAGAATGCTCTCTTGGAAGCACAAAGCCAGTTTATCCCCTATAAAAGAAAGGGAAGTAAGCGGAGCAAGAGGCCCCCTTGGCTCAACCACGAGCTCCTGGGTCTGCTTAAAACCAAGAGAGATGCGTACCAGAGATGGAGAAGTGGAAGATTATCCACTGAGAACTACAAGGGCATTGCCAGAGTGTGCAGAGATGCAGTTAGAAAAGCAAAAGCTCAGCTTGAATTGGAACTGGCCAGAGGTGTCAAAAAAACCCAAGAAAGGGTTCTTCAGGTATGTAAGTTGCAAGCGGAAACAGAAGGAAAACATAGGCCCACTGTTAAACAGTAGAGGTGAATCAGTCACTAACAATGCTGAAAAGGCAGAGGTTCTCAACACTTTCTTCACCTCTGTCTTTACCAACAC
Source organism: Platalea leucorodia (assembly GCF_965183815.1). Classification (NCBI taxonomy): domain Eukaryota; kingdom Metazoa; phylum Chordata; class Aves; order Pelecaniformes; family Threskiornithidae; genus Platalea; species Platalea leucorodia. Next base: position 33,043,445 of record NC_138859.1, read on the forward strand.
TGTTGGATCCCAGGCGTTGGGAACGAAAATCCATGAGGATCCAAACATAGACCCACCATCAGTGAAGAAGGGATTAGTATGTGAATTATTACAGGAGCTTGACCCCTACAAATCGATGGGCCCTGACGCCATCCACCCGAGGGTGTTGAGAGAGCTGGCTGATGTCATTGCGGGGCCACTCTCTATAATCTTTGAGAAGTCGTGGAGATCGGGGGATGTCCCAGAGGACTGGAGGAAGGCGAATGTTACCCCTATCTACAAGAAGGGCTCAAGGGAGGATCCGGGTAATTATAGGCCCCTCATTTTACTTCAGTCCCCGGGAAAGTTATGGAACGGATCCTCCTGGGGGCCCTCATGAGTCAAATGAAGCACGTGATTGGGAAAAGCCAATACGGCTTCACCAAGGGCAGATCGTGCCTGACAAATCTGGTGGCCTTCTATGATAAAGTGACCTGCTCGGTTGACAGGGGGCGAACGGTGGACGTTGTCTACCTGGACTTCTCCAAGGCTTTTGATACAGTTCCCCACGGCCTCCTCCTGGAGAAATTGATGTGTTATGGCCTAGACAAGTGGTCTGTGCAGTGGGTGAGGAATTGGCTGGCGGGCCGCACCCAAAGGGTGGTGGTAAATAGCTCTTTTTCAAACTGGCAACCCGTCACAAGTGGGGTCCCCCAGGGATCGATATTGGGCCCAATGCTATGTCTTCATAAGTGATCTGGATAACGGCATGAAGTGTAGCCTGACGAAGTTTGCAGATGACACCAAATTGAGTGGGGAAGTAGACACTCTGGAAGGGAGAGCCACCCTGCAGGAAGATCTGGATAGGCTGGAAGAGGGGGCTAACAGGAACCTTATGAAGTTTAACAAGGACAAGTGTAAGGTCTTGCACCTGGGAAAACATAATCCAGAAGTGTAGTCTATGCCAAGGATGCACAGGGCCTCTGGGCCAGTCACAATGGGGTGCTTTTGCCACTCATTCCCAGTTAGGCTCACTTCGGCCTCCAATAGTCAGCTGTTGGGATCCCCCTGTCACTCCAGAAATACAGATAGTTTCTGCCCCTTCATAGCTTGATGGCATGAGGGTACACTGTGCACCGGTGTCCACTAGAGCCTTATACTCCTGTGGGGCTGATGTGCCAGGCCATCGAATCCACACAGTCCAGTATACCTGGTTGTCCCTTTCCTGCACCTGGCTGGAGGCAGGGCCCCTCTAGTCCTGGTCATAGCATTCGTTACTCACTTCTTGTAAATGCAAGTCAGGAGTTCCTTCATTACAATCAGGAGTAAGATCAGCCCTTCTGCTCTGTCTGGGGAACTGCCCACTGGAAACTGGAGCAGCAATTTTCCTGGAAGAATCCCCTTGTGTGATTGTTTTTCCTTGCAACTCATGTACTGTTGCCTCTAGGGTCGAGGTAGGTTTTCCATCCCACTTCCTCATATCCTCTCCATGGTCATGCAGGTAAAACCATAGGGTGCCTCGTGGTGTGTATCCTCTGTATCCTCTCTCTTGAGCAGAAGAATGCTGACTCCTAATATCCGAGATACTGGTCCGTACAGGTGGAGAGTAGGACCTATCCTCTTTGAGTTGATGGAACTTCCGGGACAGTTTCTTCACAGCCGAGACAAGGGAGGAAGAGAGACTTTCTTCGTATTCCCAGAGCTTGCTAGCTGCTTCATCCACCGTTGGTCCCTCTTCATCTTTCCAGGACAGTATTGCTAATGAGTTGTCATATGACGCTGGCACGCTCCGTACCAACTTCCGCCACATGGGCCGTGTGTACTTGACTTCATCTGGATCTTTGGATAACTGCTCATTGTCCAGATCACTATAAATCACCTCCAGCACGGCTAATTCCCTCAGGTACTGGATACCTCTCTCCATGGCGGTCCATTTGCCTGGGCGATATATAACATCTTCCTTGAAGGGATACCTTTCCTTCATGCCTGACAGGAGTCGCCTCCAGAGGCTGAGGACTTTTGCCCCTTTTCCAATCGCTTTGTCAATGCCCCCTTCCCTAGAAAGGGATCCCAGCTGTTTGGCTTCCTTACCCTCTAATTCCAGGCTACTGGCTCCGTTATTCCAGCATCGGAGCAGCCAGGTGACGATGTGCTCACCTGGACGATGGCTGAAGTCTTTTCGCATATCTCACAGCTCACTCAAGGATAGGGATTGGGTGGTTTCCGTCTCATTTACGAGTTCTTCCTCTTCCTCCTCCTCTCCTCGTTATGGCCCTGTGTTTTCATCATCCCTTTCTAAACGAGCTGACTTTCGATTCCAATATTTCTTCTTGTGTATAGGGGCGACTGATACTGGCACAGGCTGGTTCTCTGGTTCAGCCGCAGTGCCTGGCACCGGGGCTGGCATAGCCGCAGTGCCTGTCATTTTGTCGTCAGATCCAGAGACCTTCTCTTCCCCTTGAGGGTACTGAATAGTGTTGAACAGGGCTCGGTAGGCACGGGCCAGGCCCCAGCACATTGTAGTGATTTGTGTCTCCCTAGAATTGCCAGAGTGACAGCATACTTTTTCCAAATATGCTACTAATTTTTCAGGATTCTGCACTTGTAGTAGTAGCAATAATAATAATAATATACAAAGCAAGTGATGCACGATGCAATTGCTCACCACCAGACTGACTGATGCCCAGCCCGTCCCCAAGCAGCGATTCCTGCCCCCCGGCCAACTCCCCCCAGTTTATATACTGAGCATGACATCATGTGGTATGGAATAGCCCTTTGGCCAGCCTGGGTCACCTGTCCTGGCTGTGCCCCCTCCCAGCTTCTTGTGCACCTGGCAGAGCATGGGAAGCTGAAAAGTCCTTGACTAGTATAAACATTACTTAGCAAGAACCAAAGCATCAGTGTGTCATCAACATTATTCTCATACTAAATCCAAAACACAGCACTATACCAGCTACTAGGAAGAAAATTTTAACTCTATCCCAGCTGAAACCAGGACAGAGGGTTTTAGTATCAGTAGTTGGAAGGATCATAGCTCTCTGGATCTAGGGAGGGTCCTACAGACTTTGTGCCCAGAGTGCCAGCTACTGGGGGGACTGGCGCGAGTGGAATTAGGGTCAGCTACTGGAGTCAGACCAGGGGTGAAGGTGCCCCTGGCCTGCGATGTCAGCTACTGGAGCTAGTGGGAGTCTTAGTGTCAGCTACTGGAGCAGGTGGGGGAGCTCAGCCACCAGCCACTGGGGCGGGTATGGTGTGTGTCATGAAAACCAGCTAAAGAAGATTAACTTTATCCCAGCTGAAACGAGGACAATGACCTATATTTTCCTTGAACTTCTGCTTGCTATTAACATTCCTATAAAGACGTTCTTGTTATTCTTGACAGCTCTTGCTAGTTTGAGCTCCAGCCCTGAGCAATATTTCTATATTACTCTTTTGGAGTCTGCCCCCTTTTCCAACAGTAGGAACAAAAAACTCTTAAAAAAATACAGTGGATATTTCAGAGATTAGAAGACAGAAAGCAAGCTTTTTTTTGGGGGGGTGCACAAGAAGTTGGGAGGGGACACAGCTAAGGGGACAGCTGACCCCAATTGACCAAAGGGATATTCCATACCATATGACATCACACTCAGCTAGGGGAAAGAAGGAGGAAGGGGGAACATTTAGAGTTATGGCAACTGTCTTTCCAAGTAACCATTATGCATGATGAAGCCCTGCTTTCCTGGAAATAGCTAAACATCTGCCTACCAATGGGAAGTAGTGAATTAATTCCTTATTTTGCTTTGCTTGTGTGCACAGCTTTTGCTTTACCTATTAAACTGTCTTTCTCTTGACCCACGAGTTTTCTCACTTTTACTCTTCCACTTCTCTCCCCCATCCCATTGTAAGGGGAGCAAGCAAGCAGCTGTGTGGTGCTTCGCTACCTACCAGGGTTAACCCACAACAAATGATATAGTTCTTGTATGTTTACACCTTTGGGAGGATGCCAGTCCTGGGCATTCTGGGGGGGCGAGGAGGTGTGAGCAAGCTCAAGTGCTATAGCTTATCTTGTATTTTGCAATAATTTACTCTGAGATCAGCATATTTAAAACATTAGATGCTAAATAAATTCTCACAGATGGGATATTTCAGAAAAGTACAACACTGTCTTTTAGCCTATGAACCCCAAGCCTTTCATTAAGGCCGAGGTGCTAATTCAGACAAGTTACATTCTCCAACTCAGGAGTTCAATTCTTTTTCTGGAGGGCTGAGTATTAGTTTTGGTGGACACTCTTATATTTTCAAGTTCTACATTTCCTTTTCTACAGCTATGCAAATTCAGACCAGATATAGATTAAAGCCAGATGGCTCTTTTTCCATCCCATCCTTCCAGCTAATTTAGAAGCAGCCAACAGTGCTCCTCCTTTTAACATCTCCTTTGTCACAAAAAAAGGCAGATTATACCTAACATACCTTCCCTGAATTCATCTTCACTTGGGGAATGGGGGAGGGGGTGAGTAGTCAATACCCTGATCTCACCTCTTGGGGGGGGGAAACACAGATGGGACATGACACCACACAGCATTTTTTTTTCCCCAAACACCAACCAATTTTCTTTGTGATACTTCCATCATCCAACAACTACTTTAGCCACTCCCTAAGCCACTAGGATCCTCTTCTGGAGGCAAAATATTGCACAACTATCACAATAGGGCTTCTTGCAGTTTCCTCTGTGGCATATGAAAGAGATCAGTGCTGGTGGCAAGGTACAAGAAGACAATAGCTAGCTGTTTCCAAACATTAAGTTAAGCCAATATTAACTTTGATTCTGTGCTATGTCTCACTCTTAATAACCTCTGTCAGGCTAACAGATTAGGCCTAGCAGAAGACAAGCATGGAGGCTGCATCATCCTTGACTGTTAGATGGACATAGAAACAATGGAAAAGATCCAGGAGGAGGAGACAGCAGTGGTGGCAGCAGTGAAGCCCAGCTATTAACTGGTTAGGAACCACAGATACAGACATCTAGAATGATGAAATCATGACAAAACCTGTTTGTCCCAATCTACAGAGAATCTCTCATATAACAGCCCAGCTACTTAAACAGTGCAAGAGTATGGGCTTATACCCCATATCACGGTAAGGATAGATGTCAGCATTTAATGAAAAGCATTGTATGTTGCAAGTATTATTCAATGCAAAGCTTTATTTTTTAAAAAAGTAAAGCTATTTCCAAGTTATTTTCACAATAAGTATTACAGAAGTATTTCTTTAATCCAGTCATTCTGGTACTCTGAATTCCAAACTCAAGCCATTTTTTCATTTTCAAATTCAGCCTTCACTCGGAGAACTTCTACATCATGCCTATAATATGAAGTGCTTTTCTGGTCACAAAAAAACCCCTGAAGTCTTATACAGAATAACACAGTTTAAAGTAGACAACCATAGAAGCTATATTTTTTACCCTACTAATTAGTTACTAACTAATTGGTGAATCATTGTGATTTTTATTTACTCTACACCTTGCATATCAAAATCTTCTTAGAAGTCCGGCACCAAAGTTGTGCTTTTTTTTTTTTTTTTTTTTTAAGTTCAGAACAATAGTTTACTCAGAATAAAAATGTATAAATATTTTAACACCACTATTACTGAAAAAAAAAGTAGCATTAATGTAGCACCGCATGTCATATCACTTCTGATATCTTTACAATGAATCTACCAATATCTCGGCTACTAGGGCAGACGGGCGTGAGTGAGGCAAATGAGGGGCTCAGCACCAGTGGCTGGAGCAGGACTGTGGGTCACAGCCCATGTGCCTGGTGCCAGCTGCTGGGGCAGGGATGAGTGTCTGTATCTTCCCTTACCTGGTGTGTGTGTGGGGGGGTGCATGTGTATTCTCTAGCAAACTTCAAGCAGGACTAGCTGGGGAGTAGGAGGCCTTAGGTCTGGGCAGGGGTATCAGGTGGGCGGAGTGTCCATGCGAATGACATCATGCTCAGCAATAAAAGCTTAGGGAAAGGAGGAAGAAGGGGGGATATTTGTGGTTATGGTGTTTGTCTTCGTAAGTAACCGCTACGTGTGCTGAGGCCCTGCTTTCGAGGAAGTGGCTGGATATCTACCTGCTGATGGAAAATAGTGAATTAATCCTTTTTTGCTTTACTTGCATGCACAGCTGTTGCTTTCCCTATTAAACTGTCATTATTTCTATCTACGTGTCTTTTCGCCTTCCATTTTCTCCACATCCTATGGGAGAGGGAAGTGAGTGAAAGGCAGAGTGGGTGTTTGGTTTTTTTCTGAGGTTAACCTACCCCAGTCTTTTTTTTGGCACCCAACGTGGGGCATGAGTTAATGACAATTTTGATCTGAGCTTGCTAATGTTATAGAGCAAGGGAACAATATTTCCAGTTTACCACTTGGTTCTTTTTTATCCAAGTTTAAAATGTGTTCTACTTTTTGCTCTTCAGAAATAGGTCATGTTTTGATAATTGTGTTTATGTTCAGATATCTCACCTAATAAAGAGGTGCTTCTTTTTCACAGTGTTTTCAGAAAGAAAAACATTATCATCTCTATAGATGGAATACGTGAAAAATTACTTACATCTTGAACAACTGCATAAAGTTAGCGTTTTAGAATTGACATGTTTTTGCTTTCTTTTAGTTCCTGTCAATTTCATGTTTAAAATTCTTACACTAGGGGGTTTCTAAAATGCTGCAGTATCATTTTGGAATATAGCTACAGAAAAGAATTTTCTGGAAATTAAAAGCTAACTGCACTCTTTTTTATGGGTTTAATATATAACCTCTTGCTAAATTTGGGTGAAATATCAAGAGTTGCAGTTCTGAGAGCTTTAAGTTGAGGGGAAAAATTAAAGCAGCCTCTGTTTTTAGCAGTGGTTGCTTTTGCTAAAATTATGAGAGAGTTGTGTGGGTGGCTGTGTGTGGTGGTGGGTGGGTGGTGGGTGATTTTTTTGTCTGTTGGTTTTTTTTGTAGGAATTATAAGAGCTTGAGGTTCTTCATTACAGACTTAAGGCTGCCTTTACACTGAAAAAAACTGAGAGAGAAAAACACATTAATAGATCTCTTGAAACCATATATAACAAAACATGTTTACTGACTAAATTAAATAAAATCTTACTGACTCCCAGAAACCTGGTTCGTTGGTTGGTTGGTTTTTTTTTGTTTGAGTTCTTTTGTTTGTTTGTTGTTGGGGGTTTTTTACATTTTGGGGAGGGGAATGCCATCATTATGGGTCACATCTTCAGCATATATGATATGATATAACTACCAATTAAATCCATGTTCTTTATACTGGCTGTGAGGTCTGGGCTATGATATTACCATTGTATATATGTTATCCACTGGGATTTCAGCTGTAAACCTGAGGCGACATATGGAGCTGAATGCAATAACCACTCTCCACCAGAAAAACAACTTGTTTAACAGAAGGAAAAAGTGAACATACAGAAGGAATTTGGACTGGGCACTCAAAGTGAAGTTCGGCCCCAACCTCTAATATGTGAGAGACACCATTGGTTACCCAAGCTCCTCCAAAGGACATAGGAGGTGTGTGTAAGTGCTTAAATCAGACTGAATGTGAACAAAATTTGGAGACTGACTTTCTTGGATACTTGAAATCCCAGCTGAAGTGTGGTCAAGCTTGATTTTATATCACATTTGGAGACAAAACAGCTTTCTAGTGGCCTGACAGAAACTAGATCTGAACTAAACTAAGGAAGGAGAAGTTTTTATTAGAATACTAATATTACTTACTTAAGTAACTTGTTTCTTCTTGGACATGTTCCATTCTAACAAACTTTATACTGCTTTATTTATGACATCTGATAAGTTTCCATGCATAAGTTGTGAAGTTTTACTGGACTTCGGGTCTATTAATTGCCACCCTGCTTTCTCATGCTAAAGCCTCAAAAACAGGAAAGAATGATCAGTGATGAGTTTTGATTCAGTGCCTTATTTTAGTATATGAGTTTCTAGGGCTTCTGTGGAGCTTTGGGTTAACATTAAAAGTCCTGGTTTAGTAGTAGAAATTCCAAGGAAAGAAGGTGGCAGCACCGCTGACTGGCTTCTCCAGCATAAATGTATCTTGTTCTCCAGTGAAGGTATGCCAAGAACATGCAGGTTAGGTATGGTGAAAGAATATTCCCTTGCATAGTAAACTGAATATGGAATTTGATTCTTAAAATATAGAATATTTCATCTTTGCTATGATAAGTGATGATAAGCATTTTCTGTCCATAAGCTTCCTAGTGGTGATCAGCAATGCAAAGTCTGGTTGGAGGCCAGTGACTAGCGATGTACCCCAGGGATCAATACTGGGTCCAATCCCGTTTAACATCTTCATTAATGGTCTGGATAATGGGGCAGAGTGTACCCTCAGCAAGTTTGCTGATGACAAACTGGGAGGAGTAGCTGATATGCCAGAGAGTCATGCTGCCCTCCAGAGGGACCTGGACAGGCTAGAGAAATGGGCTGACAGGAACCTCGTGCAGTTCAACAAGGAGAAATGATAAGTCCTGCACCTGAGGAGGAACAATCCCAGGTACCAGTATATGCTGGGGGCCACCCAACTGGAAAGAAGCTTGGCAGAGAAGGAACTTGGGGTCCTGGTGGAGCAATGTGCCCTCATGGCAAAGTAGGCTAATGGTATCCTGGACTGCATCAGGAGGAGTGTTGCTAGCAGGTCGAGGGAGGTGATCCTTCCCCTCTCCTCAGCACTGGTGAGGCCACATCTGGAGTCCTGTGTCCAGTTCTGGGCTCCCCAGTACAGGAGAGTCATAGACATACTGGAGAGAGTTCAACGAGGATGATGAAAGGACTGGAGCATCTCTCCTATGAGGAAGGGCTGAGAGAGCTGGGACTCTTCAGCCTGGAGAAGAGAAGGCTCAAGGGGATTCTTATCAATGTGTACAACTACCTGAAGAGAGGCTGTAAAGAAGATGGAGCCAGGCTCTTGTCAGTGGTGCCCAGTGACAGGACAAGAGGCAATGGGCACGCAGCGAAACACAGGAGGTTCCATCAGAACATCAGGAAACACTTTTTTACTGTGAGGATGACTGAGCACTGGAACAGGTTGCCCAGGGAGGTAATAGAGTCTCCCTCCTTGGAGACAGTCAAAATCCATCTGGACACAGCCCTGGGCAACTGACTCTAGTTGTCCCTGCTTGAGCAGAGGTGTTGGACCAGATGCCCTCCAGAGGTCCGTTCCAACCTCAACCATTTTGTGATTCTGTGATTCTGAATTTCACTTTCTTCTGCTCTCCAAAGAATATCTTGATGACCATTGCCTTTATTTTGAGGAATATTTATTGCTTTGAGATCACTTTAAGGATGTGTTTGAGGTTTTTTTTAAAATATGATTGATGCTTTGTGGAAAAAAGACCATGTCTGTTAGAAAAGTCTGGACCATGTGAGAAATGGTCCATACATTTCCATCAAGGTCATAAGATGCTTTTTGAAAGGAGGAGGACAGGAGATGAATTTTTTTGGTCAAAATGTAGTAAAATGCATTTTGCAATTTCTTATGCAACTGCATATTTACATCTTGTGCAACAAAAATGTACTTAATCAATGCTCACCTGAAATTCATACTATAACAGCTGTTGTGTGATGAGTTTTTACCTCCTGCAGATGTTTCTAGAGAACAAATTTGCTGTTTGATATATTGCTCTTCTTTCTGTATTGAGATTTTACACAATGTTTCTTCCTTTAATAAACATTATTTTCATAGAATCATTGAAACATTTAGGTTGGAAAAGACCCTTAAGATCATCAAGCCCAACCATAAACCTAACGTCGCCAAGTCCACCAGTAAACCATGTCCCTAAGCGCCATGTCTACACGTCGTTTAAATACCTCCAGAAACAGTGACTCAACCAATTCCCTGGGCAGCCTGTTCCAATGCTTGACAACCCTTTCAGTGAAGAAATTTTTCCTAATATCCAATCAAAACCTTCCCTCGTGCAACTTGAGGCTGTTTCCTCTCGTCCTATTGCTTGTTACTTGGGAGACCAACACCCACCTTGCTACAACCTCCTTTCAGGTAGTTGTAGAGAGCGATAAGGTCTCCCCTGAGCCTCCTTTTCTCCAGACTAAACAACCCCAGTTCCCTCAGCCACTCCTCATAAGACTTGTTGTCTAGACCCTTCACCAGCTTCGTTGCCCTTCTCTGGACACGCTCCAGCACCTCAATGTCCTTCTTATAGTGAGGGGCCCAAAACGGAACACAGTACTCGAGGTGCGGCCTCACCAGTGCCGAGTACAGGGGCACTATCACCTCCCTGGTCCTGCTGGTCACACTGTTCTTGATACAAGCCAGGATGCCATTGGCCCTCTTGGCCACCTGAGCACACTGCTGGCTCATATTCAGGCGGCTGTCAGCCAACACCCCCAGGTCCTTTTCCGCCAGGCAGCTCTCCAGCCACTCTTCCCCAAGCCTGTAGCGTTGCATGGGGTTGTTGTGACCCAAGCGCAGGACCCGGCACTTAGCCTTGTTGAACCTCATACAGTTGGCCCCGGCCCAACGATCCAGCCTGTCCAGGTCCCTCTGCAGGGCCTTCCTACCCTCCAGCAGATCTACACTTCCACACAACTTGGCATCATCTGCAAACTTACTGAGGGTGTGCTCGATCCCCTCATCCAGATCATCAATGAAAATGTTGAACAGGACCGGCCCCAGTACTGAGCCCTGGGGAACACCACTCCTGACCAGCCGCCAACTGGATTTGACTCCATTCACCACCACTCTCTGGGCTCGGCCGTCCAGCCAGTTTTTAACCCAGCGCAGAGTGCACTTATCCAAGCCGTGAGGAGCCAGCTTCTCCAGGAGAATGCTGTGGGAGACAGTGTCAAAGGCCTTACTAAAGTCCAAGTAGACAACATCCACAGCCTTCCCCTCATCCACTAAGCGGGTCACCTTGTCATAGAAGGAGACTAGGTTAGTGAAAGAGGATCTCCCTTTCATAAACCCATGCTGGCTGGGCCCGATCCCCTGGTTGTCCCGCACTTGCTGCATAACGGCACTCAAGATGATTTGTTCCATGACCTTCCCCAGCACCGAGGTCAGGCTGACAGGCCTGTAGTTCCCGGGATCCTCCTTCCGACCCTTCTTGTAGAGGGGCGTCACATTAGCTAGCTTCCAGTCATCTGGGACCTCCCCGGTTGACCAGGAGTGCTGATAAATGATGGAGAGTGGCTTGGCCAGCTCCTCTGCCAGCTCCCTCAGTATCCTCAGGTGGATCCCATCTGGCCCCATTAATATAATGTTAATAGTAATCAATACTGCTGGATATACCTATTTTGATTAGTAGTAATTACAAAAATACTTAACTAATAACACAACCAGTTTTATGAGCTGTAAATAGAAAAAAAGGAAGTCATGTGGTTAAAAAGAGGGAAAGTCAATCTCTTCTAAACGAATCCTGAAGTCAGTATTCACGTATAAATTTTATTAAAGAAAGGAGGAGCTTTTCCCTGAGAAAAAACACAATTTGAACTATTTTGTCATCTGAATGTAGATAAAGGCATGAGTAAAAGCTTAAAAGTCATCCTGGGATATTAGCTGGAAACTTCCAGCAGGTCAAGGTTCAGTGATACTATATACAGTTCAGATATGTAGGAAGTGGTACTTTCAAAAGAACATTTGAAGAAACAGGTAAATGACATGCACTATATGAAAACAGACACACCTTGAAAAGAATAGCTATAAGAATAATAAGGAAAAGGAATGGATTTATCTCATTACTTGTTGCCTCTCAATTATGAGATGATCATTCTCTAAGGGAAGGGGAGAGGTTCTAATACTGGAATATTACCTGCCATCTAGAGGGACTTAAATTATACAGATTTGCAAGTATTTGAGCCCAGAGCTTAATCACTTAAAACCCACATCCATCCACATATAGTCACTGAGTTCCAGCTGGTGACAGGACCTTCAAAGTCACGTTAGAATTTCAATAAGAGACATTTTAGACCTAAATTTCTTATGTTCTACAAAGTTCTGCTGCTTCACTCTTTATATAAGCTGACATTAAATTAAAAAGGAATGGGGTACATTATAGAGAACTATATGTCTGCACCTTTTTAATCATTAAATAACTGTCCCGGGACTGTATATTGACTAAACCGAGCAGGATCTGACTAACACTCATAGGATGTCTTTTATTTATCTTTTCAATTTCTTTCAATGTAAGACAATAAAACAATTACAATATCTTTTACTGCCTGATCTGTATATATACAGAAGCCCGTTACATTTTTAAAACATACATATGGGATCAACTCTTAAATAGGAAAAAACAAAGTTTTACATGAAGAAAGTAATAAAAATGAAGAAATTTGGGAATTCCTCTTTAGATATCACGTGTATTGTTTTTAAAGAGGAAAACATTTTGACAGGTACAAAACAAATGCTCACTGAGTGCTTTAGTAAGCTACATGCAAGATTCATGCCACTTTATGTCATTGCACAAACACACACTAATTGTGAATACATATACAATTCTACGCTGCATTCATGTGGATTCAGTTATTTTGTTTTCCTCTAGCTTTCAAGAGTTGCACATCTAACCCAGATGCAGAAAAAAAAAAATATCTTTTTTATTGCAGTAAACCTACAAAGGTGTCCTTGGAGGAAACCACTTTAAATGACAGGCAAAGACAGGAGAAGGGGAGAGAAACAAGTAATAATTTAAGAATTGTTGGAAGTGTCTCTTCATCTATATGGCAATTAGCACACACATAATGAAACCACGTATATGTTACTCTATGCCATTTACAGAATGAAGTAGATATGAAACTAACTGCTATAAATTACCTTAAAATAAAATGCCTTAGATTCAGATACATCTAAATGCTATTGAGTAAAATAACATGATCATGTAGCAAGAAGTGGAAAAATTATTCTTTACCATGCAGTAACTATTTTTGACGTGTGTTGCTCATGTGTATTCTATTTCCAGCACACGTTACCACCAAGCACATGAGGTCAAATTATTTTTGCCAACAGGCTTTCTCAGCTAAGGATATAAATGGCAAAGCAGGCTCAGTTCCCTCAACAATAAAGAAACCAGGTGCCACAGGTACCTAGTTAGTATCAGTGGAAAGAGTTAGTTGGGTCATGCAGTGCACCGTGACAATGTACCTCAAGGAACTGTAAAGAAAACCAGCAGTCTTCCTTCACAAATCAAGATGTCAAATACACACAGATGTGACGTGAATATTTCAAAAACAGAGACGACTACTTAATCTGACTTACTGCTTTTGGAAGAGATCTGGATCTTCGACACTGCAATGGAAAGTCAATTATTCAAAGGTATGTAACAGAAGTTTAAAAAAAATTAAGTTCCTCATCTAAGCAAAAAGGCATTTACCAGCGATATCCTGGATACTAGAGGCCTGCTCAAAAAAAAAAAAAAAAAAAAAAGTTCTTTTATCACTTAAGTACTAACAGGTAACCTGTATCTTTCTGTTCAAGCAGTCTTCACCTGGTTTTAACATTTTATATGGAGCACAAGCAACAACATACCTTGTGACAAAAAATGAATCCACATACCCTGAAACTGTGCAGCAAAAACTCTTACCAACATGCAAGAGCAAGCTTGCAGCTTTTGAGAAGATCTAGGATAGTCTATGACAGATGTAGAATTTACACATAACTTTTGATTGCTTTCTTTTAACCAGGGTTTGAAGATGAGGAAAAGACTTAGAATTAGATGAACTAAATTAGCCACCCTCTACCATAATCATGTTAAAATGGGTCTGATGTCAAGGCTGGAGTTTAACCAAATTGATCAGCACTCCTACTGATCTGTAATCATCCCCAAAGCATGTAGGGAACAACTTGATACTGCTGAAAGACAGAATTGCGCTCAATAAATCAAAGTCCTCCATATTTTCTGTGCAATAAATAACATTATTTCAAAATATGCAAGATTGTCTGGGGAATCTAAAATGTGATTACAGACATTTATAAGCAGCCTGAAGAGACAGATGAAGAGATTTAAGGGATTTGAAAAAAAGAAATTAAAAGCCTTTCCTTTGATCTACAGAGATCCTTTTCTCCATTCCAAGATTTGAAATGAAAGACTTAAAGCAAAAGTATATTGTTGAAAAGAAAAAACAGCAAAATAGCATTTTATAATTCAGGAATATATCCCAAACTGGTGATCTAATACTCTAAGGTGATGCAATTCCAGACTCCAGTAAAAACAGCAACTGTCAAAAGGAAAGGCAGTGAGAATAAAAAAAAAAAAAAAAAAAGAAAAAATATCTCTAAAAGCATCTCTAAGTTTGGCCAAACTGCCAGCTATGAAGGACTAGAGGCACAGAAAGAATCTTTTTTCTAAAACCTGTCTTTCTCTCTTGAACAGTGTTAAAAGATAATTTTAGATTAAAAATAGGTAAAGAGCATCTCCCTAAATATTAAGTGCTTAATTAAAGCTCACTATTATGCTCTAAAGGGGGCGGGGGGGGGGCGGGACGACAGGACGACCACACACAACCCTGTGATGTGAGCAGCCATAAAGGTGGCCTGGTTAGAAGAGGTAAATTACTGAACAGAAGAAAGTGTCTGCTTGAAATACTGACAGAGAAAATGCCTGCCAGGCTGGGAACTAGGCCTGTGAACCAGAAGCATCCTTGAAAAGTACAGCTGGGTACCTAGAAACTGGAGACATCCTGAGATACCATTGATAAACACAAAAACAAGGAACTGTAATGGCAACTTATCTGAAAAGGTGAAAAATAAGTCTGGAAAAGTGGAAAACATCCTGAGGAACTAAGAATTCGTAACTGCCATTTCCTGTTCTTGCAGTTAGAACAGCCAAAGTCTGGAAAAATAAAAATTGGTCTGACAGAACAGAAAACATCATCATCTATTGGCTGTTACAGGTGAAAAATAGAAATTAGCAGCACCTACTGGCTGCTTGAAGTAGTAGTGTCCTATGGCTCTGTTATGTCTCTATGATATAAAAATTACTTAATTTTTATCCAGTGACACTTCTCTCTCTGAGAACATGCCATGCTGCATGTACTTTTCCTTTCCTAAACAGGCTGAGCTCTCAGCACAAACTTTCTACAAGATCTTGGCCCCTCGCCAGGGACACCTGCCTGACTCCAAACTCCATGAGGCAGATAAGTTTTGAAGTGAGACTCTGTCTGTTATTTTATTGGTCCCCCTCTGGGCCCACTTCTGGGGTCAGTTCAGTTTGTGCTCCTATCTTTGGGATGGTTAGGTTCCCCTCTGGGATGGTTTGGCCCCTTCTGAGATCTAATTCGCTTGATACTGGTATTATATATCCATATAAGTAATCTATCATAAGCACATCTGCTGTTATATTGTTAATAACTTTGCTCCACTAATGCAGTAACCTGTACTAGTATATACCTACTTGGTTGCTGCCATACTATTGATTGCCGCCGTACTATTGGTTGCTGATAGTCATTTGTAATAGCTTGATTTATTTTTTTTTTTGCTTTATTAATTATAGGTATACTTGCTAGTGGTGATTTTTGTCATAGTATACTTGCTAGTGGTGATTTGTGTGGTATTTGTGGTAATCTGTAATAAAGTAGAGAAATGTAGAGGATAAAAGCCTCTGTGTCCTTGCGTATTATGGAATCCTACAAAACCACAGTCTCAATCTCTACACACCCACAGGCCAGCTAACCCTTCAGGTTGTGACACCCTCTAGGGATGCAACACCTGTCAGAGCAGGCTCAAAGTGATTTCAATATCCCACCAGAAAAAACAAAACAAAACAAAACAAAAAACACACAAAGACAAATATGGTATCACTGTAGTAATGTTGGTATTCATTACTACACAGGACATTATTGGAGCTATCCCAGCTAATGACTCAAGATTTCATTGTAGTTGTCAGATGAGACTACAGTTTAAGGCATTTGCATCACATAGGTCAGCAATAAGTGAAACAATCCAAATACTTCAAAATACAGAGAGCTAGAGAAAGCAGTCATACAAGGATATCAGAAAACCTACCTAAACTACACTGTGACTTTATATAGGCTGGAGATACCAATGAAGACTGCATAGATATTTCTCTAGTTTTGGATATGAAATCAACAGTTAGACAGTTCTAATACACCTGCTGGTATCTAGAAAGCCTATAGCTTGCCTATGGATGACAAACTGTGCCATATTAAAGATTTTGCTGAACAGAACTGCAAGCGTGCCAAGCAGAGTTTGCTCACTTCTGTGGAAACAAAGACTGTTCAGATACAGCATCCTTTCCACTGGTCTACCACACTAAATCAAAGACTTCAACAGCACTGAATCTTGCAGTCCTCAGACTGCCAAAGAAATACCAAAACCAAAATACTACAGAAATACCAAAACCGATCAGGTGATGGTGCTCTAAGTTTTTAGTAAAATGCAGTTTTTGGGTTTGTCTGAGCATCTCTAAATTATACACATAGGTAATTGCTGCTTCCATTTCAGATGAATATAGAAAAAAATTTTTTACATGATATAGACTGTGGCCCAAGGCTACAAGGACACACTCGTAGTCATCTAATTACAAGCTTCTCTAATATGGGTGGGGAAAGTATATGCATTTAGAAGAGTTGCAGTATACCAAATTCAAAACCGCTTCTAAGTACTCTTTAGGGCCAGTGCCACAAGGACTGTATTCCAAAAGTTGAATTCAACTGTAATAAGCATATAAAATGCAGGAAGACATCTACATACATGACCTAAAAAAAGTGGGTTTGTATAAACCAATAGGAATACTACAGAACATATTTGTAAAACCAGTGTTAAATGCACTGCAGTTGCAGTATATACATAACTACTGAAGATGCACTTCCATTACATATAAGCTCACGTAACCCAGTAACAGGACCAAAGACAACTGTGGATCAAGACTTTAAAAAAGACAAAGATAGAGCAAAGCTATTTCTAATTATTCTCTAAATACTAAAAAAAGAATTTAGACATATTTTATATCCATAAAGAGTCTCACTGTAAGAGGAACAGGAGAAAGGAAAAGAAAAGCATTGTCTGACTACCTAAAGACATCCACAGCAGAACATAGTTTTTCCCCCCAATATAAAATGTTTTGCATTCATATGGTATCTTTTTCATAGAATGATAGAATCGTTAAGGTTGGAAAAGACCCTTAAGATCATCGAGTCCAACCGTTAACCTAGCACTGCCAAGTCCACCACTAAACCATGTCCTCGAGCACCACGTCTACCCGTCTTTTAAATACCTCCAGGGATGGGGACTCAACCACTTCCCTGGGCAGCCTGTTCCAATGTCTGACCACCGTTTCGGTGAAGAAGTTTTTCCTAATATCCAACCTAAACCTCCCCTGGCGCAGCTTGAGGCCATTTCCTCTCGTCCTATTGCTTGTTACTAGGGAGAAGAGACCGACCCCCACCTCGCTACAACCTCCTTTCAGGTAGTTGTAAAGAGCAATAAGGTCTCCCCTCAGCCTCCTCTTCTCCAGGCTAAACAACCCCAGGTCCCTCAGCCGCTCCTAGTATGACTTGTGCTCTAGACCCTTCACCAGCTTCGTTGCCCTTCTCTGGACACGCTCCAGCACCTCAATGTCCTTCTTGTAGTGAGGGGCCCAAAAATGAACACAGTACTCGAGGTGTGGCCTCACCAGTGCTGAGTACAGGGGCATACATATATGTCTGGCCCCATGGACTTGTGAGCATTCAGGTGGAGAAGCAGGTCGGTGACTGCCACCTCTTTGACAACCGGGGCTTCATTCTGCATCCTATCTCCATCTCCCAGCTCAGGGGCCTGAAAACCCCGAGGATGACCAGTCTGACTATATAAAGACTGAGGCAAAGAAGGCATTAAGGACCTCAGCCTTCTCCTCATCCTTCGTGGCAATGTTTCCCTCCACATCCAACAAAGGATGGAGACTCTCCTTGGCCCTCCTTTTGTCACTAATATATTTGGAAAAACATTTTTTGTTATCTTTAACGGCGGTGGCCAGTTTAAGTTCTA
This sequence comes from Platalea leucorodia, assembly GCF_965183815.1. NCBI lineage: Eukaryota > Metazoa > Chordata > Aves > Pelecaniformes > Threskiornithidae > Platalea > Platalea leucorodia. The sequence goes on from NC_138859.1 coordinate 33,061,378, forward strand.
GCTGGGCCTTCGCCTTTCTAATCTTCTCCCTGCATAACCTCACAACATCCTTGTAGTCCTCCTGAGTCACCTGCCCCTTCTTCCAAAGGTGGTAGGCTCTCCTTTTTTTCCAAGTTCCAGCCAAAGCTCTCTGTTCAGCCAGGCCAGTCTTCTCCCCCGCCTGCTCATCTTACGGCACATAGGGACGGCCTGCTCCTGTGCCTTTGAGGTTTCCTCCTTGAAGAATGTCCAGCTTTCCTGGACTCCTTTGCCCTTCAGGACTGCCTCCCAAGGGACTCTCTCAACCAGGCTCCTAAACAGGCCAAAGTCTGCCCTCCAGAAGTCCAAGGTAGCAGTTCTGCTGACCCCCTTCCTTACTTCTCCAAGCATCGAAAACTCTATCATTTCATGATCACTATGCCCAAGACAGCTTCCAACCACCACATCACCCACCAGGCCTTCTCTGTTCATAAACAACAGATGCAGCGGGGCACCTCCCCTGGTTGGCTCCCTCACCAGCTGTGTCAGGAAGTTATCTTCCACACACTCCAGGAACCTCCTAGACTGCTTCCTCTCTGCTGTGTTGTATTTCCAGCAGATATCTGGTAAGTTGAAGTCTCCCACAAGAACAAGGGCTAGAGATTGTGAGACTTCAGCCAACCGCTTGTAGAAAACTTCATCTGTTTCCTCATCCTGGTTGGGTGGTCTATAACATTTTGCATTTTAATATAGTCCATTTTGAAAAAGTCCTCTCCAGAAAAAGACTTAACTGTTTGAAAACTGGTTATAGCACTAAGTTATACATGCACATTTCACTATTCCACATATTTCAGTGAAGCACTTTTCACTGCTTCAGTATCAGGTTGACAAGATGTCACTTCCATTTAAATTCTGACATACACTTGAAGATGCTTTTCCACAACTCCTCCTTATGTCGAATTTATATACCCCAAGTCACAAGAAGTTTCTGCTCAGGAGACTTCTGTATCATTTCTCTAACCATCCAAAGATCTGACACTAGGTCAATTTCAAACATCTCACAAAGCTGTAGCTCTCTAACTGTTCAAGATCCTGTTTAATTTGGTTATTTTTAAGCTATACAGTTATATTTATTCTCATTAATGAAGTTTAGTCATTTGGTTATGAAAATATTAGTTCTACAGTCAGGCTTTAAAACCCATATTTTCAGTAAATAAAAGCAAGCAGCAATAAAGAAAATAAACCCGTTTCCACAAATTTCACTCAGCTTGGTGTAAATTAGACACAAGAAGGGAATTCACAAAAGCTAATTGTAGCCTTCAGAGGATACCCTGGAGAACAACTCTGATTCCCATACAGGGAGTCCAAACATTTAGATTGCTATTTTCAATGATATGTCTATGCTTTGTGACTACTTCTCTATAACATAAGAATAACTTATTTTGTACCTAATATTTGAACTTAATAACTTCAGGCATTCAACTTGATCAATTTTTCCCCCCATGCATTTACAATCAATTTTAAAGGTTGTCCCTGCTTCCCATTACCCTCCCCTGAACGAACTGAAGAACCAACCAGATTCTGCCCTCTCAGAAACATATAGTCTATAAAATATTCAGTATTTTTAAGGAGGTTGTCACTGAAAAAATATTTACAGGAAATACCACATACATTATATGCTTTTTTTTTTTGTCTACTGGATTAATAACCCAAGGAAACACTTGAAACTATTTAAGCAAAGTAATTTAAAAAAAAAAAAAAACCACACAGTGTTTTATCAGCAATTAAAACTTATCACAGCCTCACTATGTTCTTCAGCAGCCAAAGATATATAGTTTGGCTCCGTTCATATGATTTCCAGAACACATAAGCCAATTTAAAAACACCAACTTTGTAGTTCCGTGTGACTGTATTACAGAGTCCAACCTGTATGTCCATGTCTCTCTCATACAGAGAAGCCCAGAACTGGACACACTATTCCAGTTGTGGCCTCACCAGTGCTGAGTAGAGGGGAAGGATCACCTCCCTTGACCTGCTGGCAACACTCCTCCTGATGCAGTCCAGGATACTGTTAGCCTTCCTTGCAGAAAGGGCACGTTATTGACTCATGGTCAGCTTGGTGTCCACCAGGAGACACACACCACACACACACCCCCCTACCTCAGGTCCTTTTCTGCCAAGCTGCTTTCCAGCCGGTCTGCCTCCAGCATGTACTGGTACATGGGATTGATCCTCCCCAGGTGCAGGGCATGACACTTCTTGTTGAACTGCATGAGGTTCCTATCAGCCCATTTCTCCAGCCTGTGCAGGTCCCTTTGGATAGCAGCACAACCCACTGGTGGTTTGCTTAAGTATTCCCTGACCTGATCCTCTTCTACAAAGGGCAGGTTTTCCTTGCTCCAGTCTTCCCCACTGATCTCTGGGACCTGGGATTACTGAAGGCCAGTCTTGCTAGTAAAGACTGATGCAAAGAAGGCATTCAATACCTCAGCCTTTTCAATGCACTGACCCATATTTTTCCCTAGTCTTCCTTTTGACTATTCCTTAACCTTGAATATTAACTAGCTTTCTCAGGCCTTTCTTCCCTCCAGGGCCTTATCCTATGCAACTCTTCCAAGCAGATACCTGAAGAGGCCAAAGTCTGCTCTCCTCAAGTCCAGGCTTGCTTCTTTACCCTCCTCCCTCCTTTCAGGATTCTGAACTCCACCATCTCATTAAAATACAGAGCAAAACATGACAACACTTCACAAGATGATCCTTGCATATATTTTTTATTTATTTATATTAAAGAAATGAAATAATCTTAAAACAACACATTGTCCCTTTACATTTAGAAGTTTGAAAACATTCTCCTCTTATCTACTCAGTTTCCTAGGTAAGTTCCCCCTGAAAATTCCTTGTTACATCAAACATGCTCCTTCCTTTGCCCTACTTCCCTAAGCCTTTCTCCATTTATTTCCATATACCCACTGTCTTTTATCTAGTAGGTTTTCTTTGGGTTTCTCTTTTTTTGCTGTTTATTTTTTTTCCCCTTAAAAAAAAAAAATAAAACAGACACCCCTTAATCTCATCTACAGAAAAACCTAGCCAGCACCTAAGCTTTCTGCCTATTTTAATTGCCCAATTCTGCCTCAAGTCTTCTGATTCACCCTGTGAATTTCAGTTACTGAATTTCAGTAATTCACCCCCTGTAATTTCAGTTACTACTGTAACATTATTTCACCGGTTCAGTAGCAGTTTCCTTTCTCAGGCTCCTCCTTTTATCTGTTGCCCTGCCTCGCCCCCCCCCTTTTTGTTTTTTGAAAAAAAACAAACAAAAAAAAACACACCACAGGTTATTGATACACACTCTGTCCCCACTCCCTGATGTAAGATCCAGACTCTAGCTATCCAGCCCTAGTCTTTCACATTCCTTCTTTCAGGGTTAATTTCCCTTCCTAACATCCACACAAACACCTTTACATCTTGTCTACAGTCAGCTGTGCATACATGTTCTAAGCTTTTCCTTAAAAAAAAAGAGGCAACAAAGCTTTTCTAAAATCTCTGTAAAAAAGCAGCTCTGCAAAACCAGCCAACAAAGAATATCAGAGAAGTAACTGGAGCTCAGAAGTACAATTCCAGTAGCATACCCACCCCCCCAAAAAAAACCCCAAACAACCAAAACAATATTCCTGCTCTCATATCTCCTATACTGGCCTTCTACAATGGAGTGACTGTGATGGCTCATAAGGGAAGAGCAACTGATGTCATCTGCCTGGACTTCTGTAAGGCCTTTGACACAATCCCCCACAACATTCTGCCACTAAACTGGAGAGATATAGGTTTGACGGATAAGGAATTGGCTGGATGGCCACATCCACAGAGTAGTGGTCAATGGCTCAATGTCCAGATGGAGAACAGTGACGAGTGGTGTCCCTCAGGGGTCCGTATTGGGACCAATACTGTTCAATATCTTCGTCAATGACATAGACAATGAGATTGAGCGCACCCTCAGCAAGTTTGCAGATGACACCAAGCTGAGTGGTGCAGTTGACACGCCTGAGGGAAGGGATGCCATCCAGAGGGACCTGGACAGGCTTGAGGAGTGGGCCCGTGTGAACCTCATGAACTTCAATAAGGCCAAGTGCAAGGTCCTGCACCTGGGTCGGGGCAATCCCCAATATTAGTACACACTGGGGAATGGATGGATTGAAAGCAGCCCTGAGGAGAAGGACTTGGGGGTACTGGTGAATGAAAAGCTGGACATGAGCCAGCAATGTGTGCTTGCAGCCCAGAAAGCCAACCATATCCTGGGCTGCATCAAAAGAAATGTGGCCAGCAGGTTGAGGGAAGTGATTCTGCCCCTCTACACTACTCTCCCGAGACCCCACCTGGAGTACTGCATCCAGCTCTGGGGTCCCCAAGTACAAGAAAGGCATGGACCTGTTCGAGTGGGTCCAGAGGAGGGCCATGAAAACGGTCAGAGGGCTGGAACACATTTCCTATGAGGAAAGGCTGAGAGTTGGAGTTGTTCAGCCTGGAGAAGAGAAGGTTCCAGGGAGACTTTATTGCAGCGTTTCAATATATAAAGGGAGCTTATAAGAAAGATGGAGAGAGACTTTTTACCAGGACCTGTAGTGACAGGACATGGGGTAACAGTTTTAAACTGAAAGAGGTTAGATTTAGATTGGACAAAAAGGAAGAAATTTTTTATAAGGGTGGTGAGACACTGGAACAGGGTGCCCAGAGAAGTTGTCAATGATGTCCCCTCCCTGGAAGTGTTCAAGGTCAGGTTGGATGGGGCTTTGAGCAACTTGATCTAGTTGAAGGTATCCCTGCCTACAGCAGGAGGGTTGGAACTAGATGATCTTTAAAGGTGCCTTCTAACTCAAACCATTCTATGATATTACAGCTACCATAGCAGTCACAAATATAAAAAAATTAGTTCAGGAAAACTCAATTGATAAAAAGTCTCAACTAATAGCCACCTTTTCCATATGAACATCTAACTTGAAGTTCCATTTGCACACATTGCTCCAATTCTGCACTCTTACCACTATTGGTTTAAAAAACACAGCTTTCCAACTTTTTAATTTTCCTGAAGATTATTATTAAATCTTTAAAAGTTTCTGATTCAAAACAAGATTCAACTTTTAAATTAGATATGTTGATTTATACACATGTATTTAAACTATTAATATGAATTACTAAATGGTGAACAGACTACTCCCCCTTTTTTTTTTTTTTTAACCAAGATAATTCTTTTCACAAGTCTTAAGTGACAAACTGCATCTGGATGAAAACTAAGATTCAGTTAAAGTAAACCAAAAAAAGATTTTTAAACTCTTAACTAAAATGCCTTAAACTTATTACATATATAAAAACTGGAAAAAAAACTGCATTCAAAACTGAGTTGTGCTATATGTGGCTAGCAAGCTTAATGTCTGTACAGATGATCAGAGAAACAAGACCTTAGAATTCATTTTGTCCTCTATCCTGACAGTTGCATTCATACATTAGAAAGAAGAATTCAACTTCTGGTTTCTATTTCAAACAGGCTTAAATTAAATTTGAACAAATAAAGAACTGGATGGGACATCTGAAAATAAGGAGGTTATTCTCTTGATATCTGCAGAAGATGCTGCTTCTGCCACAAACCGTTTTTGACATGTTCACAAATTCTAGTTCCCAGTGTTTGATAGTTGAGAGCTTTTGTTTCCTTTGGCAGTAAACACCTGTTATTTGACATTTGGGCTGGGATGTGAGGGCTTTTTGTGTGTTTTTGGTTTTTTTGTTTGTTTGTTTTCATTTGAGAAAACATTCAGCCTGTAGTAAAATTAAAATTCATTATGAAATTGACTGTTAAGTATGTTTCTTTAAATTAAAGTTAACTTTAATGTGTTTAAAATAATTTTGATATCAGAGCTCAATTAAATAAAACTTTTCACCACCATGAATAATCTATCATACATTTTTTAAATACTTTGACACAGAAAGAATAAAACAAATATTTGACTCTTGTTAGCAATTGAGGAAAATACTACAAAAAGATTGTTAGTTACTGAGAAGAATATAAACAAAAAGATATGTTTCCTTGGAACCCGCACCTTATTTTTGTGCAACATTACAGATTTCCAGCTTTTCAGGAAAAAAAAAAAAAGTTTGCATACCAGCACAGAATATCCCTGGGACTTCACTCCGGAATATACTTTCTCATCAGATTTCAAAGCATCCACAGCTTTTGACATCTACAGAGAAAAGGAGTGAAGGGAATAAAAAGAAAAAAAAAAAAACAAAAACACACAACATTTTTTAAGCATTTAATTCTAATACTTACCTTCATACTAGAAGGTTTGTTGTGGTTTTTTTTTCCCACTTACCATTTTTAAAAGATTTTTGTTAAGTGCATTCCTGGCATGAGATCTGTTTAATCCAAGCACCACAATTCCTGGAGGGGGAAGAAATTGTATCATTACTGTATAGAAAAATATATATTATCTATGTGCATACTATTTTGCCATAAAAAAGTATAATTAAGAACTAAAAAAAAAAAAAAAAACCCACAAGACACACCAAATAATTATTTAGCTACTTTGTGCTAGAGAAGAAAAAAAAAAAAATCAACTTACTTACCTTTTCCAGTGTTGAACATTTTAGTATCACAGAAGTGATACATATCTTAAGAACTAAAATATATGCCCTAATGCCTTCACATGGAAACAGTGCTTACAAAGTTTGAATGTGTAATTACACAATTGCATGCACAAGTTTCACATTTTCATGCAAAGCTTTGACATGCAATCAGGAAAGATACTTAATTGTAAAGCATATGTTTCCATATTTAGGTAGGCTGCCCTCTAAGACTTAAAGCGAGAAGTGTTATCACAGCTAAGATGAGCAATTCTGATACAGGTAAAAGGAAGTCACAAACACAGAGGGAATAGTATCAAATGGAAAGCTAAAGTTTCAGTTAAATAAATAAATGAATTCTCCCCCAAGCCACAGCATCAACTGTGCTCAGTGCTTGGCTACACAGCTCCAACCATACCTCCACAACTCCCTCAGTCAAGACAGAGATCAGCTGGCTTGTTGATCAATTATGTGCACATCAGTTTGAATGTTGCGGTAGAAATATAATTTGTTTGTCCTTATTTTCTCCCCCTCAACTTAAATAGCATGATTATCAAATGGGAAAATTCTGAAGAGTTTTGGTAATGCCTAAGTTTGCCAAGCCTATAACAATCTTTTAGTCAATTATTTCCTAAATGGATCTAACCTTGATATGATCTTATCAACCAGGATTCCCCCCTCTTTGAGGGAGGCAGGTGAAATGGGAGAAGGACAAAGGACTAGTACAGTGACCAGGAATGAAAGAGGAAGAGAGCTTCCATTAACCTGGAACAAAAACACCCACAGTAATACCATCAACCTACAAGATGAAAGAAAAGAAGTTCCTGAAACTCAATATTTGCCTGAGTATTCACTATATCACCCAGCTCTGCAAGTATAATCTCTATGTAGTCTGGCTCTCTTAGTTACCTCATGAAACCCCTCACCTTCTCAGAGCATTGCTCCTTTTCTTTCAGGGAAACCTGTCTTCCCAGAGGATGGGCCTGTCGGTGCTTGAGCACACTCCCCCTCCTCTTCCTCCTGTATGTATGTGCACGTGCACACACACAAGCAGAGATTAAACAGAGCTCCTGCTCCTCCTGCAGCTACCAGTTTGAAACTGAAGTCCTCCATTCACCAGCTACCATTCCCATAATTTAGATAAAAACAGCTAAATCCAAGTAGGAAAGCATACACGCTCCTTGCTTGATCCCAAGGCCCAATCAATTGCTATTTTTAGAGTCTTCCTAAAAAGGGAAGGGGGCATACATGATCCACATGACCTGCATTCCTTTGTCCTGTAAGCCTGAACTCCCACCTGTTCATCACCTTGGCTGAATATTAATATCTAGCACCTACTGTAAAGGCCCTTATTCAGCACTTAAAGGGGAATCTGTTTCTTTTGTTAAACAAACAGGACAACATTCAAGTAGTGTTTCTGACTAACATTTTTATTCTGTTACAATTTACTCTTCAGGAGGATTATTCCTAATTCAAATACTCCACATGTTCACAGAAGTAGACTAGGCAAAAGCAGTACCATCTGTAAAGCAACAAAAAAACACCTGACTAGGCTTTGATTTTAAGCTTCAAGGCACACTGCAAACCCAACACTTGAATAAACTGGAGACTTAATCATACCAAACTATTTTTATGTTAAGAAATAGGGCCCTTTGCAGAAGCATGTTCTCCCCCACCCAAATGGCAGTGACACTACAATTAGACTTGTATTTTTACTCTCCATATTGGAACCCAAATACCGTAACTGCACCACCCGTATTAGCGTATTTAGAAGAAATTGCCAAGAATTAACACTGCAGCACATTTACTGATTTTTCTACAAAGATCCTTAAAGAGAAACTGTACGAGCTCATTCTAGCAGTATCATATCAAGTAAAATCTACTATTTCTGCATCTCTCTCCAGAAAAATAAAAAGGTAAAAACACAGATGACACTCATCCAACTTCCCTATTTCCTAAATAGTAAAGAAGGATGAAGGCAGAATTGCAACCAGAAAACCACAAAAAGATTTACAAGAAAAACTAAATTTTGCAGTGGGGTTGTGTTGGGGTGTCCATGGCCAGCTGCCAGACCCCCATCCAGCTGCTCTCTCACTCCCCCTCCTCAAGAGGACAGGGGGAGAAAATAAAATCGAAATGCTTGTGGGTCGAGATAAAGACAGGGAGATCACTTACCAATTACCATGATGGGCAAAACAGACTCGACTTGGAGAAGATTAAATTAAATTTATTACCAATTAAAACAATAGAGTACGATGGTGAGAAACAAAGACAAAAAACTAAAAACACAGACACACCCACCCCTTCTTCCCAGGCTCAGCTTCACTTCTTCATTCCAGACTCTTCTACCTCCTCCAGCCCTGCCCCCCTGTTGAAGGTTAACTTAGAAATTTTGAGTGGTCTGATCATTTTGTGCAAGGTGTACTTTGTAAATGTTAAGTTGACAAGCTAAAACAATTAGGCCTTGAAGAGACAGTTAATCAAGATGCTTCCAACTTGGCAAAAGAAGACTCAAGGTCCATATGTCTCTATTCTGCATAACTAACTATCTGTATGCACACAGGAAATTTAAATACAAACATATGGTCTGGGGTCCGAATGACCATCCTTGAGGCTGACAACAGTGACTAATTGAGGAACTCCTAATCAGGAACCGACTCTGAGCATCCTGGAAGTATGTAAACTATTATGTACTTACTGTGAACTGTCCTCATTATAATACTAAAAATCACACCCACTACTGTGAGACCCTAGCCCGAATGACAAGACCCTCACCCGAAAGGGTTAAAGCCAAGATAGACAAAGCCACTGCATCAAAATACCTCCTGAAAGAATTAAAGCCTAGGGGAAAGGAGGATATTTTAAATATCTTAGTCACTTAACTAAACAAAAGAAAGGCCTTTGTGATTTAGAGAGTAGTTAGAATGGTTGTAAAATAAAGGGGCTCCGGGATAATCCCATCCCAGACAACTGGGCCTTGGGAGAACAAATGCACGGAAGATAAGAAAGTTGCAAGGGGATGACAACAGCAGCCTTGAAGAACATGGTCCCAGAACTGAAGCAAAGGTCAGTCAGCAAACACAGTGAAGAAGACTACGAGCCTTCATCTGAAGACCCCCAAAGACCACCTGAAGACCACCACGGGAGACGACTGCGTATGCGGATCGGACATTTGCATATGTTAATAAGTTCCAGGAAATCTCATGTTTATGTAAATGATTTCTCGGAAATCCTGTGAATATGTAGGACTTTATAGTATATAATCTCTGAAAGTCCACCAAATCGGTGGAGCACTCATGGTGGAGAATCCCCAGTGCTGCCCAGCGCTGCAATAAAGAATACCTGCTTAATAGTAACTTCGTTGCTATTGAGTTTCATTTCAGGGACTCTCTGAATACTCCGTTTCTCTCTTGGGGAGATTCGGACTGTGAGGAGAAGCATCTGTGAAGTTTTGTATCACACCCTTTGAGCGTGCATAGTATAAAAATGTTGTACTGTCTCTTTAATTGAAAGCAAGAAACTTATAGCCCAATTGTATAAGCGGAAGTTATCTCTAAACCTGACTAATTGCTGATGCTGCCTTCTGCATTGTATAAGAAGACTGTACGCAATCAGGACGGCGTGCAAGCTTTGTGGAGTTACCATCTAGCACCCATCTCTGTGCAGACATGAAATAAATAAATAAGCAATGTCTCTCCTGAGTGTGTGATTATTGGCCTATTGCACACCGGGAAAGAATCCGCTTTTTGGACAACACCCCTACCAGCAGTGCAGGGGGAACAGGGGTTGCAGTCAGTTCAAAACAGTTCCTCTCTGCTGCTCCTTCCTCCTCATACTTTTCCCCTGCTCCAGCGTGGGTCCTTCCCATGGGCTGCGACCCTTCAATAACTGCTCCAGTGTGGGTCCTCTCCACAGGCTACAGTCCTTCAGGAAAAGACTGCTCCAGCATGGCTCCTCCATGGTCCACAGTTCCTGCCAGGAGCCTGCTCCTGGATGAGCTCCTCTCTGCAGATTGCAGCTTCCTTCAAGCATGGGTTCCTCCATGGGCTGCAGTGTGGATATCTGCTCCAGCACCTGGAGCACCTCCTCCCCCTCCTTCTTCTCTAACTTTGATGTCTGCAGGATTTTTTCCTTACACATTTCCCCCCAATCCTATATCTATCTCTCTCTCTCTTGCTGTGCAATAGTTTTTTTACCCTTTCTTAAATATGTTTTCACAGAGGCACCACCAGCTTCGCTCACTGGCTCAGCTTTAGCCAGCAGTGGATCTTTCTTGGAGCTGGCTGGAACTGGCTCTGTCTGGCACAGTAATTTACAGTATCTGCATCAAAAACTCTCAGCAATGAAATTAAGATAGATACAGAGTACAGAACACCTTGATAACATTACAGAAGCAATGCTTCCTGGCTGATTCAAAAGTTGAAACAAAGTACCTACTTCTATTACCTGCTTTGTAATAGCAGAAATAAAAATGATCTTACATAGTATCATAACTACTCAAGTATTTTCTAAAACTTGTTGGAAAATTACAAAGCAAGCAAAAACATATCTCCAGCGTTTTACAAGTTTTCTTTCCTCCTGCCTTGCCTCCACCTCAAATCAAAAATACCATTACAAAATTAAAGTAACTGCTTCAAACCAATTCTCAGTTCCACAGCTGGTTGGGAAAATAGGGATAAAGCAGCATCTCTTTAAGGAAGTGGAAGGATTTGGGTACAGAACAATCACTAAGTAGATTTCAGAATCAGATTACATCATCAACCTTACTAGCTATTAACAATGACAGCTAAACCTTCAGTCAGATGAAAGTTGAACCTCAGTTTTCCTTTGAAGAAAGGATTATTTTTCTAAACCTCATGCTAAAATTCCAAGTAGCCTCTCTATACACGCCCCCTCCCCAAAAAATATCAACTCACAGGCATCTGCCTAAATTTGCAGCAAGTCCAAAAAAGTTGAGTTAACGTTCTGAAAGATGTAAACTGAATTATGAATCTCAGAACATGGTTATTTCAAGACCTGCTATCCACAAAGAAATTCACATGCTGCAGAAGAATAGCACACCAGAGTAGTGCCCTCTCTATAGAAGTAGGTACAACATCATGGCTCTAAAAATAAACCTTCAGAAGGACAACTCGCAGTTATTTCTCTACCATCCCTAGCCTTACTGTATGCAATAGAAAGGAAGCAACAAACACCAAAGGAGATGAAACACCTCCAAAGAAGGAGCACCTCCAAAGTTTGGTGAACAGTAAACCAAAGGAGGAAATACAGAGTTTCCATGTTGTGATGTACTGGTTCCAGATTACTCTGGAGCATGGACTTCGTAATCACACAGAACAAAACAAGACCCTTGGTATAAGTGAGGAGAGAGAGGGAGAACAAGTCTGGCAGTAGTTGACAGCAATAGAAGTGAGGAGTAGGAAGAGGTTAGTAGGAAAGCAGCATGAAATGAGCAAGAATGCAGAAGCCACATTTTCCAGGAAATAAATTGTGGATGCAATTTCTGTGTCCCTGCCTACCCCTGAACACAAGCATATAACAGACATGATAAGAAGCATAATTGTAACATTTTGCTGCTAGACTTGATTTTCTCCCACTAAAGTAGCCACCAGATGCCAAGTCAAAAAAAGTGTATTTTGCACATACAGCACTTTTTAAAAATAAAGTCTAGAGTGGGGAAGCTTAGCCTGGTTTTAAGTGAAATGTCGGTAAATCCTAACAACGTGTGATAAAACTAGCAGTCGTGGCAGAGATGATGAAGAGGAGCAAGAGCAGCCGCCAGCACTCGCTTCCCGCCCCTCGCAGCCGGGCAATTCCCCTAGGGGGACACCTCACCTCCCCCCTCTTTGCCCCGCGGTCGCAGCAATCCCGCAGCACCACAGCATCGCGCAGGATACCCCAGCCGGGCGGCACAGGGCGTTCCTCGGAGCCGGGACAGGCCGTCGCTAGGCAGGAGCTAGGCGAGAACAGTACAGAAGAGTCACTCCGCCACTGCCCCCAGCGCCGCCACAGAAGAGCTGCCGGCGCCTTTCCTCCGTTACCTTTGTGTTCGGCATCTAAGTACCGGACCCGCAGCTCCTCCTCCTTCGCCTCGAAACCGTAGCTCCTTCCGGCCGAGGAGAGAGCAGCAACGCCTCCACACACCATCGCCCTGCAACCGAGCCGACTAAAGAAAGTCGCGGCGGCTGCAGCAACCAACCTGACTCTACCTTGCAGGAAACCCAAACTACTTCACACCGCTGCCATGCTGCCTGTTTACGCCTCGCCAGCGCCGACTCAGCCTATCGCAATTGCAGTTCCCGCCGCCACGCAACTGGTGACGACACGCACGGGGCGCCGCCGGCCGTGTCCTCTCTTGCCGCTGTCGCCTAAGCGCGAGGACGTTCACAGCACCCGCCTGTCCCCTCGCACCCAACGGTCACCAGGGAGCCATTGCGGTTCCGCTGGCAGCAAGCTAGTAGCAGCCCTCGTGGAAAGTGCAACTCAAGCAAAGCATCACCTTTCCTGGCCTGATAATGCTTATTGTATCAATGGGAGAGTTACCTTAGACATATGCATGCAACCGAGCTAGCTCAAGATCTAGCATAAATAAACCATGCTCAGATCCAGTGATGCCATCAATATTTACCAAAAAAAATAACTGAAATAGACCAGTTTTTGAAATAGGGTTTAGTTTTACATCACTAAAACAAAAGGCTGCTCATATTGATTTCTCCTTTCACCTTGCCCCCACCCCCTTTTTTGAATACTCAAAATTATGTTTGTTTTGCAAAAGCAAAGATCAAATTAACAAAACTTGGAATTCACAGCTTGGTTTAGTTGTATAACCAAGCTGAATTAAAGCCTAGTTATGTCTTGTTAAAATACACCACCTTGGTATCTACACTCTAGGCCCAAATCTTTCAACACACAGTCCATGCATTCTGACAGGCCCATCTGCATAAAGCAAATTAAAGTATTTAAGTGATATCCTTTAATCCTAAGGGAGGAGGGAGGAGATACTTCCCTTGATCTTTAGTTGCAAATTCACGTGTTATAAGACCACTATGAGTATCTTTTTGACCTGTTTCAGAAAGACTGTAGAATTTCATTGATTCTTGCATCAATACCATAACTTTTAGTTGAGGCAGAGATATGAATAAAAAAGTTCACTTGACAATTATTCCTCACATAAGACTTGGAAAAGGTCACTACAGCTGCAATTAATCTAGGATAGTAGTGAGGTTCCCAAGGCTGTAAATTGTGTCCTACTAAACTTTATTTACTTTGAAGAATTAGTATTTGAGAATTGAAGACATGTGCCTTTGAGACATCCCCTGTAATTTTCAGAAATTAGTATTATACAGGCAGCAAGTAAGCAGTATCGCTTCTGAGCAAAGGCTCAGATGGAGCCATCTTGCTTGTCGCTTGGGAACACTAGCTACTGCATTCCTCTCGTTCATGCAGTTTGCTCAGCAGCTCCTCCACTGCCTTCCTTCTGAAGAAATTAAAGTCTAAAAATAATGTCCCATTTGTTCTTGTAGAGCACCGGGGGGGGGGGGGGGGGGGGCTATCACCTTGCATTTATTGTGTTTTATTATTTAAACAGGACTATATCTTGTGATTAACAGTTTGCTCCACTAGTGCCCACAATATGCTGAAGACTTCCACCACAAAGGAATGAAGAATGCCTATCCTGGTGTACTAGGTCTGGCCAGGATGGAGTTAACTTTCTTCATAGCAGCCTGTATGGTGCTGTGTTTTGGATTTGTGGCTAAAACAGTGTTGATAACACACCAATGTTTCGGCTATTACTAAAAAGTGCTTGTACAGTGTCAAGGCTTTCTCCTTTTTTCCCTCCCCACTCCGCACCTCCCCCCCCCAGTGAATAGGCTAGGGGTGGGCAAGAGGTTAGAAGGAGACATAGCCAAGACAGCTGACCCAAATTGGCCAAAGGGATATTCCATACTATATAACCTCATGCTCAGCATGAAAAACTGGGGATAGAGAAAGAAGGGGGGGGGGGGACGGGCGGGTGGGCAGGCACTGTCTCCCAAGGTAGCTGCTGCTCTGAGACTGGCTGGTCTAGTTGTAGGAGGTGGTGAGTGATTGCTTTTGCATTGCTTGTTTTTTGATTTGTTTTTGTTTTCTCTTTCCTTCACTTATTAAACTGTCTTTATCTTGACCTGTGAGTTTTCTCGCTTTTGCTCTTCCTATTCTCTCCCCCATCCTGCTGGGGGATGGAGGGGAATGAGCGAGCGGCTGTGTGGGTGCTTAGCTGCTGGCCAAGGTCAACCCACCACACCTGGAAGTTTTGTTCACCATCAAAAAACATTTTATTTTATGAGAATGAATTTTGAAAAATAATACCCAATTATGTCAGTGGAAACTGAGAGGCAGCACTATTCTAGAAGAAACAGGGTAAAATAAAAATACATTAAAACCAGAGAATTAGTTTCTCTACACTACCATAATGTTGCCTTAAAGCTAAAGGCAGATGTGCCATCCCTGTACAGATGTGTCGTGGTTTAACCCCAGCTAACAACTAAGCACCACACAGCCGCTCGCTCACTCCCCCCTAGTGGGATGGGGGAGAGAACCAGAAGGGTAAAAGGGAGAAAACTCATGGGTTGAGATAAGAACAGTTTATTAATTGAAGTAAAATAAAATAGAAGAGTTAAATAGGTAAAGCAAAAGCTGCGTACACAAACAAAGCAAAGCAAGGAATTCATTCACTAGTTCCCATGGGCAGGCAGGTGTTCAGCCATCCCCAGGAAAACAAGGCTCCTTCACGCATAAGGGCGACTTGGGAAGACAAACACCATCACACCGGACGTCCCCCACCCTTCCTTCTTCTTCCCCCAGCTTATATACTGAGCATGATGTCATATGGTATGGAATAGCCCTTGGGCCAGTCTGGGTCAGCTGTCCTGGCTGTCCTCCCTCCCAGCTTCTTGTGGGCCCGACAGAGCAGGGGAAGCTGAAAAGTCCTTGACCAGTGTAAGCACTACTCAGCATCTATTTAGCAACAGCTTAGCACTACTTAGCAAGAACCAAAACATCAGTGTATATCATCGACATTGTTCTCATCCTAAACCCAAAACACAGCCCCATACCAGCTACCAAGACAAAAATTAACTCTATTCCAGCTGAAACCAGGACAAGCTGTAATTTGCAATGGGTTCCAGATTCTTTGACTCAGGGAGTAGCAAATACTTTCCTGAGCAGAGGTCAGTGTATGGAATCAAGCCTAACAGCCTCATGTCTGGTGTACAAACACCCACCATCACTATTAAAACTGAAAAAATTTTATAAATATAATTTTCTTCTGCACTGGTGCTGTTTGATTTTACTTGCCTAGCATAAGAAGTGAGAAATTAATTTAATAACTGATCAGTTTTTCTGCCATTTCCCACATATACATTGCTAAGCTATGTTTAAATGCAGATAAAAGTTTCATTTCCAGTGACGTCATTAATGCTTTTCTGAAAACAGAACAGTTGAGAAGACTGGTAATATAGTATAGCTACCATTGTAAACAAAACAAAAAAAAAAGGAAAAGCTCTTGAAGATTTTTTTCCAGTCCATATAGTAAATGTGATTTTTTTAACAAAATCAAAATTATTAGCAACAAGACATGTTTAATACCTGTTAGAGTAGGTCATTCTTTGAACCATCTCTCTGCATTAATGCTTAAAACTGCACGATACATAAATATGTTTTATTTTGGTAATTTAATATTACAGTGCATATTGTAATATTATATATTCAGTTCCTCCCATTGCACTGGCATCCCAAGCATGAATCAGGACTCTTGGATGGAAGCATAGTTTTTCCACATTCTCTGCTTCCCTGTTTTTTTCACTGTGATTTAGTTCTACCAACACAGCTTTAAAGTCAAAGTAGGACATTAAAAGCACATTTAGTTACAGACGGAAAGAATGTCAACATTGAGATGTTGTGGGTTAACCCCAGTTGGCAGCTAAGCATCACACAGCTCACTCCCCTCACTCCTGCAGCGGGACGGGGGAGGACAATGATACAGAGAACAGGAAGAATAAAAGCAAGATAGTTTAATAAGTGAAGGAAAGAGGAAGAATAAAGAAAAAAACCCAAACAAAACTAAGAAGTGGTGAAAAGGCAATCACTTACCACCTCCTACCTCCCAAGTAGACCGATGCCCAGCCAGCCTACCAGCTATCTTCCCAAACCCCCTCCCCTCCATTTTTATTGCTGAGCATGACATTATATGGCATGGAATATCCCTTTGCTCAGTTCAAGTCAGCTGTCCTGGTTGCATCCCCTTCCAACTTCTTGTGCACCCCCAGCCTACTATCCAGGGGTCAGAGTTGAAAAAGAGAAAGCCTTGATGCCAAGCAAGCACTGCTCAACAATAGCCCCAATAGCCAAAACATTGGTGTGTTATCAACATTGTTTTAGTCACAAATGCAAAGCACAGCACCATATGGGCTGCTATGAATAAAATTAACTCCATCCCAGCCAGACACAGTGCAACTAATAAGAAAAATGCTGTAGCAACCAGAACAAAACTGTTAAGTAACTAATTGTCATGGTTTAACCCCAGCCAGCAACTAAGCACCACACAGCTGCTCGCTCACTCCCCACTCCCTGGTGGGATGGGGGAGAGAATCAGAAGGGAAAAAGTGAGAAAAACTTGTGGGTTGAGATAAGAACAATTTAATAACTGAAATAAAGTAAAATAGTAGCAATAATAATATACAAAGCAAGTGATGCATAATGCAATTGCTCACCACCCGCTGACCGATGCCCAGCCCATTCCCCAAGCAGCGGTCCGCCCCTCCCGGCCAACTCCCCCCAGTTTATATACTGAGCATGACATCATGTGGTATGGAATAGCCCTTTGGCCAGTCTGGGTCAGCTCTCCTGGCTGTGCCCCCTCCCAGCTTCTTGTGCACCTGGCAGAACATAGGAAGCTGAGAAGTCCTTGACTAGTGTAAACATTACTCTGTCCCAGCCGAAACCAGGACACTAATGAAATAACATATGACACTGCCTGGTAACCTGACCACTTCCACACACAGATGATGAGTTAAGATGATGAGTTAAGTTATAAGTTGTGACTGAGTGTCATGGTTTAACCCCAGCCAGCAACTAAGCACCACACAGCCGCTTGCTCACTCCCCACAGTGGGATGGGGGAGAGAATCAGAAGGGTAAAAGGGAGAAAACTCGTGGGTTGAGATAAGAACAGTTTAATAATTGAAGTAAAATAAATTAGAACAGTTAAATAGGCAAAGCAAAAGCCGCACACGCAAACAAAGCAAAACAAGGAATTCATTCACTAGTTCCCATGGGCAGGCAGGTGTTCAGCCATCCCCAGGAAAACAAGGCTCCTTCACGCATAACGGTTACTTGGGAAGACAAACGCCATCGCGCCTAATGTCCCCCTCCTTCCTTCTTCTTCCCCCAGCTTATATACTGAGCATGACGTCTTATGGTATGGAATAGCCCTTTGGCCAGTCTGGGTCAGCACTCCCCCTGGCTATGCTCCCTCCCAGCTTCTTGTGCACCTGGCAGAGCAGGGGAAGCTAAAAAGTCCTTGACTAGTGTAAACACAGCCCCATACCGGCTACCAAGATGAAAATTAACTCTATCCCAGCCAAAACCAGGACAGTATCCACCCCTTATTTCATACCATTTACATCATGCTCAGGTCCCACGTTATCCAATACATCCTCTTTAACCACCACCCCTGTTGTCCCAAAAATGTCCATTGAGCTCCTTTAGTCCATGACTTTGGGCTCCATCTGTGATGGTGATCACTCAGGACAGGAGAGGTGGTGTGTTGCGTGGAGTTATTGGGCACCAAAGCCAGCTCAGGTCAGGTCACTGCTGCACTTGCACTGCTTCTTGTAAGGCTTCTCCTCCATTGGTTCCGGTGGTTCCTGCTATGGTAATTCCTATAACATACAACTCAGATCATGGGTTACAACAATTTAAAGGTATTTCCATTACAATCTCCACCCCTGGCCCCTTTGGACCAGATCATAGGGTTTAGCACTGCAATGGACTCCTCCCCTTGCCCCTGCTCTGGCATGGGGTCCCTCCCACGGCAGACAGTCCTCCATGACCTTCTCTAACATGAGTCCTTCCCACGGGCTGCAGTTCTTCATGAACTGCTCCAGCATGGGTCCCCCACAGGGTCACAAGTCCTGCCAGCAAACCTGCTCCAGCATGGGCTCCTCTCTCCACGGGTCCACAGGTCCTGCCAGGAGCCTGCTCCAGCGTGGGCTTCCCACGGGGTCACAGCCTCCTTCGGGCATCCCCCTGCTCCAGCATGGGGTCCTCCACGGGCTGCAGGTGGATCTCTGCTCCACCCTTAACTTCCATGGGCTGCTCTGCATGGGATTATCCACGTCCACAGACACTTTGGGGTGTTGTGCTCCCGCAGGGACTCATCCACAGGTCACAGTCTTTTCGACTCGAGTTTACACTGGAGTTCCAGCCTGTCCAGTACAGCAGCACAGAAAAACAGCAGAGATGTCCTGGCCATCTGCCAGCCCAGGCACATGGCCATTGCTGTTATCAAAGTGTTCCCAGGCACAGCACAGTAAGATGATAAGCAGTACAGCAAGCAGCAAAAGCAGCCACTAACGAGCACTAGACTCTAACATACAGTAAGGCAAGCAAGCCCCATGGCAAGCACAGAAGCCTGCCGATTAACAGCTAAACAGCAATAACAGCTATAAACTCGATCTAGCGCATTCCAATTAAGTCTGTTGTTATCTCGAACCCTTCGAACCCCACGTTGAGCGTCAAAAAGGACTGTCGCGGTTTAACTCCAGCCAGCAACTAAGCACCACGCAGCCGCTCGCTCACTCCCCCCCAGTGGGATGGGGGAGAGAATCAGAAGGGTAAAAGGGAGAAAACTCGTGGGTTGAGATAAGAACAGTTTAATAATTGAAGTAAAATAAATTAGAACAGTTAAATAGGCAAAGCAAAAACCGTGCACGCAAACAAAACAAAACAAGGAATTCATTCACTACTTCCCATCGGCAGACAGGTGTTCAGCCATCCCCAGGAAAACAAGGCTCCTTCACGCATAAGGGCGACTTGGGAAAACAAACGCCATCATACCCAATGTCCCTCCCTTTCCTTCTTCTTCCCCCAGCTTATATACTGAGCATGACGTCTTATGGTATGGAATAGCCCTTTGGCCAGTCTGGGTCAGCACCCCCCCCCCCCCCCCGCCCGGCTGTGCCCCCTCCCAGCTTCTTGTGCACCCGGCAGAGCAGGGGAAGCTGAGAAGTCCTTGACCAGTGTGAGCGCCACTTAGCACCTATTTAGCAAGAGCTTAGCACTACTTAGCAAGAACCAAAGCATCAGTGTATCATCGACATTGTTCTCATCCTAAATCCAAAACACAGCCCCATACCGGCTACCAAGACGAAAATTAGCTCTATCCCAGCTGAAACCAGGACACTGAGCCTCCATGCTCAGAGAAGTAATATTATCATGAATGAAAACAGAACCAATGTAGATGCAGAATAGCTCAGCAATTCTCTGCACTCAGCTATTGTAATATGGTCACTCAATCATAATATAATCTAAGGGAAAAAACGTCAAGGTTGTTCACCTTGATTAATTTTGCATTTGGAATTACCTTGGAAAGCCCATTCACATCAGGTTGCAGGTTCTCACAGTGTACAGGACTGAGCCTGAAAAGTGAAATGTGGCCCCATTTTTAGATTCAGACATGGCTTTTGTTTGAAAATGTAGCTTGAAAGGAAGGGGGTTTGGAGCTTGGGGTAGGGGGTTCTTTTTTCCTGTTTTTTTATCCAGTACTGTTGCAGTAACTTTAGAGTACATAATACAGCATCTAGGTGCTGAAATTGGGAAACTGCCTACATGGTTAGTGGAGATAAGTTTCTTCAGAATATCATTAAACATACTTCAGTGCAGGGCTCCTGCCATAGTTCCCTCTCTAGAGGAACCATCTCACTCTTAATTAACTATAAAGGTTATTTCAATTTCACACCACTTGCCAGGAGCTTTTGTCTCTTCTAAACTTCACATATTTGCTTTTAAGTAATTAATGGCAAAATTTTACTGATCATTGTGTTGTCCAATTAGCACATTTTATTACATTTCCAGTCTTTATTTTTAACTTCTTTAAAAGCTTTTTTGGTCTTCTAACTTTGATAATGCAGGAAAAAAATCTCTTGTTGTTATATATGATTAATGAGCATGTAGTACACAGCACATTCTCTTTCTGGCATCATGCCTATTCAATATGTTTCACAGGCAGCTATTTCCTTAGATTGTTTATTTTCTTTCTGTTTAGTGCAGCTTTAAGCTTATAACACTGAGATACGCTTTTACAGAATACTTTTCCTCTTCAGAACTTATTCTCACTAAGCTCAATCTACCTGAGCATGCTTGCAAGTTTGCTTATGTAGCACTTGTTACCTGGTTCCAACACACATGGCTCAAAAATGCACCTATATTGAAAGGGTTAAAGCCAAGATAGACAAAGCCACTGCATCAAAATGCCTCCTGAAAGCCTAGGGGCAAGGAGGATATTTCAGTATCTTAGTCACTTAACTGAACAAAAGAAAGGCCTTTGTGATTTAGGGAGTAGTTAGAATGGTTGTAAGATAAGGGGGCTCCAGGATAATCCCACCCCAGACAACTGGGCCTTGGGAGAACAAATACATGGAAGATAGGAAGTCACAAAAGAATGACCACAGCCTTGAAGGACACCATTTACGTGATCCTAGGACTGAGTTTGTGCAGAAGCAAAGGTCAATCAGCGAACACAGTGAAGAAGACTACATCTGAAGACCCCAAAGACCACCTGAAGACCACCATGGGAGACAACTGGGCATGCGGATTGGACATTTGCATATGTTAATAAGTTCCAGGAAATCTCATGTTTATGTAAATGATTTCTCGGAAATCCTGTGAATATGTAGGATTTTATAGTATATAATCTCTGAAAGTCCACCAAATCGGTGGAGCACTCATGGTGGAGAATCCCCAGTGCTGCCCAGCGCTGCAATAAAGGATACCTGCTTAATAGTAACTTCGTTGCTATTGAGTTTCATTTCAGGGACTCTCTGAATACTCCGTTTCTCCCTTGGGGGGATTCAGACTGTGAGGAGAAGCATCCGTGAATTTTTGTAACAGTTTTGGCGACCCAGGTGGGACCCTCTCTGCTCGGCTGCAGGACCCGTTGAGAATGGGACTCCCTAGGGTACCCCCGGAAAATTTCCGGAGGGACTCCTTGCCTCAATCGGATCGCTGCGGGAGCAGACAAGGACCGTCTTCGGAAAAAGGTATTCTTTCTTAAATTTGGGTTGGGACTAGTCATCTGTTGGAAACCCCTGTAAGCCGTGAGTGGTTCACGCTTGGTGGAGTATACCGGGCTGCTAGCGCCTTAAAGGTATACACTGGGGGCACTTCGGTGCCCATCTGGGGGCATTCGGTGCCAATCTGGGGACACTTCGGTGCCCATCTGGGAGCACTTCGGTGCTCATTTGGAACTCTTGCATTTGGGTATATTGGATCTTGGCTTTGGACCTCGGTTATTTGATTTTGGGATTGTGTTTTGCATGTTATAAGGACAAGTAGTTGCTCTGTGTTTGCTTTTAGGATTTTTGTTCATTATATTGGTATGTGAGCTTTTTTGATGTCAAAAGTGTCTATACTGTCCTGAGCGTGTGTGAATGAGACGTACTTGGTATTTGAGTGTTTTGTCATCAAAAGTGTGTATGCTGTCCTGTGCGTGTGTGAATGAGACGTACTCTTAGTACGAAGCGAGTGCGGAGTCCTGATCTGCGGTTGCGTTGTCCCGTGAGGGAAGCGGCCGGAGACGGACGAAGCGAAAGAAAAAGGTTGTAAGGATGTAAAACAGTAATTCTGTAACCCTCTAAGTGGTAAAGTGTGGACCATGGAACTAACTGTTAAGATACTGCGGGAATACAGGAGAGAACTGGGACCAATAAAATGGGAGGGTCACAGCAAAGTAAAGAGATACCAAAGAAATCTCCATTAGGTTGCATTTTATATCACTGGAAGGACATAGGGGGTCCTCCTGGAGGAAATGTGAATAAGAAAACTCTAATTAAGTATTGTAATCAGTGGTGGCCATTGTATAAATTAGATGATGAAGAAAAGTGGCCTGTGAATGGGACTCTGAAGTATAATGCCTTGCTGCAGCTCCTGTTATTCTTAAGGAGGGAGGGAAAATGGGACGAAGCTATGTATGCGGATATGTTTTTCACCCTCCGAAATCACCCTGAGTGGCAGAAAGATTGTGGTTTTAATTTTGCTCCCCAAGATCCCATGGTGTTGGCTTTGGAAAGGGAAAATCGGAAAGAGTTAGGGAAGTTGAAGCGATGTTGTTCAGCATGTAGTATTGGACTACTAGAGGTGTTTGAAGGTGAAAGAGAAACCCAGAAAGGCGGAAGAAGAGTGCCTTTCCAGATGGATGATGTGGATAAGTGGAAGGATGCAGTTAAGGGGTACAGGGAGGACCCAAGTGGGATTGCGAAAAGGTTTGAGTGGATTACTAAGAATTTGGACCCGGATTGGAAAGATGTGGATCTTATGCTAGATGCTATGACTGAAACTGAGAAGCAGCTTGTATTAAAGGCAGCCCGAGCTCATGTAGAAACACAGATTGAGGGACGAGTGTTACAGGGCACAGCCGAAGATCCTGTGCCCTCCAGGGGCCCGGGTTGGGACCCTAATGATCCAGCTCAGTACCGTTTGTTGCAATGATACCGAACCTGGATCAAATTTGGAATAGAACATTCGATCCCAAAGGCAGTTAACTGGTCTGCTCTGTATGCTATCAAGCAGGGGCAGACTTAATTGAATGCTCTTCAGAATATAACACTCCCATTTTGCCCGTCAAAAAGCCTGATGGCAAAACTTATCAATTGGTGCAAGATTTGCGGGTAATAAATAGTTGAAGATTTGTATCTGGTAGTGGCAAACCCATATACTCTGCTGACTGGCTTAAAGGAAACCTATGAATGGTTTACTGTGTTAGATTTAAAGGATGCATTCTTTTGCCTTACCTTGGCTCCAGAAAACTGCAATTTATTTGCCTTTGAATGGGAAAACCCTGATACAGGACGAAAAACCCAACTGACCTGGACAGTGTTACCCCAAGGATTTAAAAACAGCCCTACCGTTTTTGGAAATCAATTAGCTAAGGAATTAGAGACCTGGGAGAGGCCCCCAGGAAATGGGATTCTTTTGCAATATGTGGATGATATCTTAATAGCCACAGAAAAGGATGAAGAGTGTAAGGAATGGACTGTGAGCTTGTTGAATTTTCTGGGATTAAGTGGTTACCGAGTCTCATTACAGAAAGCCCAAATCTTGAAGAAGGAAGTAATATACCAGGGATTCGTGATTTCTAAGGGACAAAGACAGCTCGGGAATGACCGAAAGGAAGCTATATCTGCAGAACTCCAGAACCGACCACGGTAAAAGAGCTTCGAACCTTTTGGGAAATGACAGGTTGGTGCTGATTATGGATCTATAATTATGGACTTTTGGTTAAGCCCCTATATGAACTGTTGAAAATAGCCAGACACAATTAATATGGACTGATGAAGCAAAGAGGGCATTCAAGGAAGTGAAACTGGAGCTAATGTAGGCTCCACCTTTGGGCCTACCAGATGTAACAAAACCTTTCTGGCTATTCTCCTATGAAAGGCAAGGAATGGCTCTGGGAATTCTGGCCCAGAAGCTGGGTCCTCATAAACGAGCTGTAGCATACTATTCTAAACAATTGGATGAAGTAAGCAAAGGATGGCCAGGATGCCTTTGGGCAGTGGCTGCCGTTGTTTTGATTATCCAAGAAGCTCGAAAATTTACTTTGGGACAAAAGATGATTGTGCACACTTCCCACACTGTAACCTCCGTTTTAGATGATATAGAAATCATAAATGATAAACAGGAAATGGAGACTGTCGTGCATGATTGTATAGAAACTATTGAAACTGTATGTGCAAGCAGACCAGACTTGAAGGAGGAGCCGCTGGAGGAAGTCGACCGAACGTGGTATACTGATGGGAGCAGTTTCGTAAAGAATGGAGTTCGTATGGCAGGGTATGCTGTAACCACCACAGACCGACTGGTGGAAGCAAAGTCGCTCCCTAAGGGTACGTCTGCACAACGAGCTGAAATAATTGCCCTAGCGAGAGCATTTGAGCTGGCCGAAGGGCTGCGAGTAAATGGAAGGATTCAAAATATGCCTTTGGTGTAGTCCATGCCCATGGAGCAATTTGGAAGGAACGAGGACTCTTGACTGCTCAAGGAAAAGGTATAAAACATGCTGATGTAATTTTACGACTTTTAGATGCTGTACAACTTCCATCAGCAGTGGCGATTATGCACTGCAAAGGGCATCAGAGAGGTAACACTGACAGGGAAGTGGGAAATAAATTGGCTGATTACGAGGCAAGGCGAGCTGCGGAACAAGGTGGGGTATTAAGTATAATTCCTGAAAAATCTTTGCCACTACCTGAGACAAACATATGATTTAGATCTTTGTGAAACCACCTCTGACAGTATCTTATGTGGACAACAGTCTAACCATGCTTATTAGAACATTCTGTTAACAGTTGCAAATGGATGATCCTGTCTCCTGATGCGTTTGAAATGTTTGTAGAAATTAATGCCAGACGTGTGTTTAGTGACTAATTGATCGGTAGTTGAAGAATATCACCTAATCACTGCCTTTATGTGTTCCCATATACAGAACAAGTGGCAATGTTTTGGCTTAAATATAAGTCGTGCAAACATATCTCTGGAAAAATTAAACAAAATCTTGAACCAATGATAACTAAAAGGACAAACTTATTGGACTGTCTAGTCAAATTAAAGATGATACCGCCCATCATTGGTGGGATATCTTTTGGGATACTCACCCTCTGCAGAGAAAACTTTGAATGTTCTAGTCCACCCACTCTTCATATTATTGGTGTTTGTTATTATACTAACAGTTGTCAATTGCCTTTTGTGGTATAAGCTGAAGAAATTGGCTATGAGAGTTTGGGCCTTGCCTAAGGTGATAAAATATGAAAACTTAAGACCTTTGTAAAGAAATTTACAAAGTTTAAAGAAAAGGGGGGAATGAAAGGGTTAAAGCCAAGATAGACAAAGCCACTGCATCAAAATGCCTCCTGAAAGCCTAGGGGCAAGGAGGATATTTCAATATCTTAGTCACTTAACTAAACAAAAGAAAGGCCTTTGTGATTTAGGGAGTAGTTAGAATGGTTGTAAGATAAGGGGGCTCCAGGATAATCCCATCTCAGACAACTGGGCCTTGGGAGAACAAATGCACGGAAGATAGGAGGTCACAAAAGAATGACCACAGCCTTGAAGGACACCGTTTATGTGATCCTAGGACTGAGTTTGCGCAGAAGCAAAGGTCAATCAGCGAACACAGTGAAGAAGACTACGAGCCTTCATCTGAAGACCCCCAAAGACCACCTGAAGACCACCACGGGAGACGACTGCGCATGCGGATCGGACATTTGCATATGTTAATAAGTTCCAGGGAATCTCATGTTTATGTAAATGATTTCTCGGAAATCCTGTGAATATGTAGGATTTTATAGTATATAATCTCTCAAAGTCTACCAGATCGGTGGAGCACTCATGGTGGAGAATCCCCAGTGCTGCCCAGCGCTGCAATAAAGGATACCTGCTTAATAGTAACTTCGTTGCTATTGAGTTTCATTTCAGGGACTCTCTGAATGCTCCGTTTCTCCCTTGGGGGAATTCAGACTGTGAGGAGAAGCATCCGTGAATTTTTGTATAAATATCACTCTTGCCTCAGAACACAGGACAAATTTTGTCTCTGCATTCATGTCTATCCCCATTTATTTGTGCTTATGCTCTTGCATCTTGAAAATGGAGACAATTATATTGGTCTTATTTAGTGGACAAGTGTGTGGCATATGTGAGCCAATTACACAAGAGGCTTTTTAAAATCCTACTGCCCAAACATGGAAGGTAGAAGCAACCAAAATGACTACCCATTCTCTGCAGATCACAAACAAGGCAGAATGCTAAAATGGTTACAGGAATATAAACATGTGACAAGCAAAGCCTCTTACATGAGTAAATTTGCAATAGCTGCCACAGAGCTACAACCATGTGATATCTGAACATCAGAGTCTAAGGAGGATCTTAGGTATTTATAACAGGAATTGGGCAGACATTTAATAAAGAAATTGTACAGAATGTTTTCTCTTGGGTTGGGGCACACAGTTTATCCCAAAAGGGCATGAAAAAAGATTTTTCTTTATATGGGGTTAGATATAAGCAGAGAGAGAGGAAATAATAGAATATTGAACAGAACCTTCTTCCAGAGAAACAAAACACGTTCATGCTAACAGTGGGGAGTACTAGAAATTGAGATATTTGTATGTAATTACAACTCCAAGTCTTTGAATACTGATGTCTCCTTCTTTTGCCAAAGCTTTCAAAAGGCTTTCTTATGTGTTTGAAGTTGCTCAGCAGAACAGACATTCCCCTATGCAATTAAATAACTGTGCACTCAGGCAAACTGCAACCAGAGCATCATTGAAAACTTTTTTTTTTTTATCTTGAATATATCATTCTGAATTTTAAGGTATTTATAAATGTGGTGAGTTGACCTTGGCTGGCTGCCAGGTGCCCACCAAGCTGTCCTATCACTCCCCCTCCTCAATGGGACAGGGGGAGAAAATAAGATTAAAAACTTGTGGGTCGAGATAAAGGCAGTTTAATAAAGAAAAGCAAAGGCCATGTGTGGAAGCAAAAGAAAACAAAAAGATTTATTCTCTACTTCCCATCAGCAGGTGATGTCCAGCCACTTCCTGGGAAGTACAAGTAGCAGTTGTTTAGGAAGACAAATGCCTTAATAACAAATGCCCCCCCCCCCCCCCCTTTTACCTTTTATTGCTGAGCACTATGTCATGTGGTATGGAATATCCCTTTGGTCAGTTTGGGTCAGCTGTCCTGACTATGTCCCCTCCCAACCTCTTGCCTATCCCCAGCCTACTGGCCTTTGGAGGTGGGGGGATTGGAGAGACAACCTTGATGCTGTACTCAGCAGTAGCCAAAACACTGGTGTGTTATCATCACCCTTCTAGCTACAAATACAAGGCACAGCACTATGAAGGCTACTATGGGGAAAGTTAACTCCATCCCAATCAGACCCAATACAATAATATATTGTTAATGTTTTCTGCATGATCAGGCTTCTAAAAGAGCCTTTATATGATGCACTTTTCCCTTTCCTTCTTTGTATTCTTTTGAAGAACTCCAGAGTCAACATTATTGTTAACTATATCTTGAAGGATCTTTGCTTTGGCAACTGAGAAGACAAGCTCTCTTATAGTAGAGAGGGGAAAGTAAAAGCTGCCAAGGAGAAGCATGGAAACCAAGGCAGAATACTACCAGTGTAACTGGTATTTGATGTAAGATGTTTGATATGCAATTCTAGTAGAAAGAGAATTTTCCAATTTTATTGTGGTGCCTTTATGTGTGGTAAAAAGCTATCATCTGGGGTACTGCTAAGGAAGCAGAAAACAATCTTGTCCAATCTATGCTATATAGAAGAATGAAATAGAACTATGTATTAGCTCAGAGAAATAAGCATTTTACAGCACAGAATTACTAATTTATCAAAAACAATATCTAAATTCAGAGAGTGAGGTTTTCCTCCAAATAAGGCTTTAGTGAAATTAAGGTACAATTCATCTGAATAACATTTTATTAAAAAACTATTTCTGAACTAATCAGGGACATTTTGTAGTGATCCTGGCTGGAAGACCATTGTACATCGAGGAGTTAGTGATCCACATAACAGTTAACCTGACTAGGCCGAGGCCTGTGCTGTGTTGCACATACAGCATGACCTTCAGGCCTGTGTTGTGCTGCACAAATTCCTTGGTCGCAGGATAAACTTAGCCAGCTCATTGTAACAGACCTGCAGGCAGCTCCCACTTGGTACTTGTGATTACGCCACCTGCGTGTCCTTGCCTTTATCTAAAAGTGCAGCAAGAAGTTCTCATGGGAGCATCCTTCCTGTTTGACAGTAGAAATAATGAATAGAGTTGTTTCCCCGTAAGAAAATCCTATAACAACTCAAATGACCAAAATTGGGGGAATGTCTTCTATGGATGGGGTCTGCACAGCACACTGCATGTGGATCAGAAGGCCATTTAATGATGTTACACCACCCAGGGTTCCCAGCATCTAAAGGGACATAAGATTACACTATCCTCTCCTCTCCTTTTTTATAGTGTTAGCTCTAATAAAGAGCATTTTAAATGATACTTTACAGTCTGAGGGCCATTCTTACTGGGATTCATAATGGACCAGCACCTCCTGGTGCAAAACACACTTCAGTGAAACTCTCAGTGAAATAAATGAAAAATTATTGGCAACATTGCAATCAGGAGGTGAAAAATATTTTAACACATCAGTTCTGATATAATGTTATTTCTAGTGGAAAAAACTTCTCAAGAAACAATAGACTGTTTAACGGCAGTATATTTATCATGAAATCCAGGTTCATACTAGGAGCTAAGAGAAATCTGGTCTTTTATGCTGAAATTATAAAATGTTTTAGAAAAATCAACAGCATTTTTAGACTTCATTTGTCAGTGTGGTGGGTTAACCTTGGCTGGCTGCCAGACGCCCACCCAGCCACTCTCTCACTCCCTCTCCACAGCAGGACAGAGGGAGAAAATAAGATTAAAAGCTTATGGGTCGAGATAAGGACAGGGAGATCACTCACCACTTACTGTCATGGACAAAACAGACTCAACTCAGGGAAGACTAATTTAATTTATTGCCAATTAAAAATATAGTAGGACAAGAAAGGCTTTTTTAAAGTACGCTAATAGCAAGAGGAGGTCTAAGGAAAATATTGGACCAATACTTGTTGAAGATGGTCACCTGACAAATAGGGATGAAGAAAAGGTGGAGGCATTCAATGTGGTTTTTGCCTCAGTCTTTAATAATACTGATAGATCTTGGGCTGCCCGGTCCTCTGAGTCAGAGGACCATGAGTGCGAGAACAGTGACTTTCTATTTGTGGACACTGATATTGTAAGGGACCAGCTGTACCAGCTGAATGTTCACAAGTCCATGGGGCCTGATGGGATTCATCCCAGAGTACCTGGAGGAGCTAGCGAACATTACAGCAGGACCTCTCACAATCATCTACCAAAGGTCTTGGGAGTCTGGGGAGGTCCCTGCTGACTGGAAGCTAGCCAACGTTATTCCAATTTATAAGAAGGGTGTGAGGGAAGACCCGGGAAACTACAGACCTGTTAGTCTAACCTCAGTTCCTGCAAAATTATGGATTATGGAGAAGATCATACCGGGTGCTATTGAAAGACATTTAAAGGACAATGCAATCATCAGGCACAGTCAACATGGGTTCACAAAGGGAATGTCCTGTTTAACTAGTTTGATATTCTTCTACGATAAGGTTACCCATCTAGTGGATGAAGGGAAGGCGATGGATATAGTTTTTCTGGATTTTAGGAAGGCTTTTGATACTGTCCCTCACAGCATCTTTCTGGACAAGTTGTCCAGCTGTGAGATGAGCGGTTTTACAGTGTGCTGGGTGAAGAACTGGCTGAAGGGCAGGGCTCAAATGGTTGTAGTGAATGGGGCTACATCTGGCTGGCGACTGGCCACCAGTGGTGTTGCTCAGGGCTCAATCCTAGGGCCAATTCTGTTCAATATTTTTATCAATGATCTGGATGCAGGAGTTGAATGCATCCTTAGCAAGTTTGCTGATGATACCAAACTGGGAGGTGCTGGTGACTCTCTTGAGGGACAAGATGCCTTGCAGAAGGATCTAGATAGATTGGAGCATTGGGCAATCATCAGTGGCATGAAATTTAACAAGAACAAATGCTGGATTCTGCACTTGGGACGGAGTAATGCCGGACACAAGTATAGATTGGGAGAGGAGTGGCTGGAGAGCAGCCCTGCAGAAAGGGATCTGGGGGTGCTGGTTGACAGCAGGCTCAATAGGAGTCAGCAGCGTGCCCTGGCAGCCAAGAGGGCACGCTGCATTCTGGGGTGCATTAAACACAGCATAACCAGACAGTCAAAAGAGCTGATTATCCCTCTGTATTTAGTGGTGGTGCGGCCTCACCTTGAGTATTGTGTGCAGTTCTGGGCCCCACAATTTAAGAAGGATGTTAAGGTCCTTGAATGCATCCAGAGGAGGACAACAAAGCTGGTGAAAGGGCTGGAAGGCATGTCCTATGAGGAGCGGCTGAGGACTCTGGGTTTGTCTAGTTTGGAGAGAAGGAGGCTGAGGGGTGACCTCATTGCTCCCTACAGCTTCCTGAGGAGGGGAAGTGGAGCAGGAGGTGCTGATCTCTTCTCCCTGGTATCCAGTGACAGGACGCATGGGAATGGTTCAAAGCTGCATCAGGGGAGGGAGGTTCAGACTTGACATTAAGAAACATTTCTTTACCGAGAGGGTGGTCAAACCCTGGAACAGGCTTCCTAGAGAGGTGGTCGATGCCCCGTGCCTGTCAGTGTTTAAGAGGCATTTGGACAATGCCCTTACTAATATGCTTTAACTTTCAGTCATCCCTGAAGTGGTCAGGCAGTTGGACTAGATGATCATTGTAGGTCCCTTCCAACTGAACTATTCTATTCTATTCTTCTCTCCTACCTATGGACCTGATTTCTTCCACAAAACCTGATTTAATGGACCTGCCTCCCAAACCTAATACAAGGTTCCCTTGAGAGGGCAAGGGAATCATAATTCAAAGCCACAGTGGTTTGTTTCGTGCTATAACACTGCCATCTAGCACAGAAAGTTAAAGGCTCCTGTCTCAGTCAAGGCCTGGTTGGATACAATACAAGACAGTGAGAAAACTAGAAGCGAAAGCATCTTTTGGCTTCCTGACATAATAGTATGACAAGCCATATCAGGTTGTTTTATTTAGCTATCTTTTTATTGAATTTGTTATTAAAAAGAATGAATTTTATAACCAGACTGAATAGTAGCCAGCAGCCAACCCTCCTGTAAAGTAACCACAGTGATAAACTACACATTCTTCTTAGCAGTTCAGCTGCTGTTCTTCCCTTGGAGGATTTAGGCAATTCTTCCAGTGATCAAATGATTGATGACATAGGTTGTTGTATTGGGTGTATGAGGCAAGGTTTTGGTAGCAGAGGGGCTGCAGAGGTAGCATCTGTGAGAAGAGGTCAGGAGCTACCCTGTGCCCAACACAGCTAGTTCCAGCCAGCCTGGCAACGGACCAACTGCAGGTTAAAGCTGAGACAATCACTGAAGTTGGTGGCACCTCTGTGAAAACATATTTAAGAAAGGGTAGAAAACACCACACAGGCAGAGGAGGAGTGAAAAAGAGTGAGACACAGCAGAGGGAACACCAACATCAGAGAAGAAGGAGGAAGAGAAGGTGCTCCATGTCATCGGTGCAGATATTCCCTGCAGCTTGTGGAAGAGCCCACGCTGGAGCAGATGGATATTCCTGAAGGACTGTAGACCATAGAGAATCCATGCTGGAGCAGAAGAAAAGTGTGAGAAGAAGGGAGCAGCAGAGAGAAACTCTTA
Source organism: Platalea leucorodia (assembly GCF_965183815.1). NCBI lineage: Eukaryota > Metazoa > Chordata > Aves > Pelecaniformes > Threskiornithidae > Platalea > Platalea leucorodia. The sequence goes on from NC_138859.1 coordinate 33,093,538, forward strand.
TGTATCACAGAATCACTGAATCACAGAATGGTTGAGGTTGGAAGAGACTGAGGGAGGTCATCTTGTCCAGCCCCCCTGCTCAAGCAGAGCCACCTAGAGCCGGTTGCCCAGTTCCATGTCCAGATGGCTTTTGAATATCTCCAAGGAGGAAGATTCCACAAACTTTCCAGGCAACCTGTTCCAGTGCTCAGTCACCATCACAATAAAAAAGTGTTTCCTGATGTTCTGATGGAACCTCCTGTCTTTTAATTTGTGCCCATTGCCTCTTGTCCTGTCACTGGGCACCAGTGAAAAGAGCCTGCTTCCCTCTTCTTTGTACCCTCCCTTCAGGTATTTATATACATTGATAAGATCCCCACACCCCAAGCCTTCTCTAGGCTGAACTGTCCCAGCTCTCTCAGCCTTTCTTCATAGGAGAGATGCTCCAGTCCCTGTGTCACTCAGGGGTGTAGAGGAGGTGGGAGTGAAGGAGTGAAGTTGAGCCTGGGAAAGATGGGAGGAAAGGTGTTGTTTTAATGTTTGTCTTTTTGTTTCTCACTACCTGAATGTATTTTAATTGGCAATAAATGAAATGATTTTTTCCCAAGTTGAGTCTGTTTTGCCCATGACAGTAATAGGTAAGTGATCTCCCTGTCTTTTTCTCAGCCCACAACCTTTCTCATCCTGTTTTCTCCCACTGTCCTGCTGAGGAGGGGCAGTGAGTGAGTGGCTGGGTGGGAGTTTGGCTGTGGGTGGGAGTTTGGCTGTTGGTGGGAGTTTGTTTCATCACCTCTTTTCTTTGTTAATACCTCAGCTTTGTCACCTGCAATAGGAGACCTCAGGATAGGTTTTGAAGTATGCCTGTCATGTAAATCAGATTAAAAAACACCCTCTCTATGGTAAAACCGAAAGCACATGATTTGCAACCTGGACTTCAAAGACAGAGACACCAGAGACTGCTAAATCCGTGCATGGCTCTGAGCAGAATTTGCTCAGACATCTTTGCTACACAGACATGAAGGCTAAAATATGTCAGCTTTATACCTGAACTGGAGCTGGAGTGGATAAAAGTAGTTCTCCTATCTCTCCCATGATGAAGAAAGCGTAAAACATTTCTCAGAATACTCTAAACCACCTGTCCTGTGAAATACAAACATAATATAGAGCTGAGGGGCTTTTTATTACATGCCTGTTAGAGAAACATATAAGACCTCACAGTCAATATTCATGTTTTTACAGATTGCCTTCCATACACATCAGGAGATTAAACCATTAACTGCAGCAAAAGCTTTTCTTATTTGGTAAAAAAAATTCTGATGTTTATTCATGATACAAAAATTCACAGATGCTTCTCCTCACAGTCCGAATCTCCCCAAGGGAGAAACGGAGTATTCAGAGAGTCCCTGAAATGAAACTCAATAGCAACAAAGTTACTATTAAGCAGGTATTCTTTATTGCAGCGCTGGGCAGCACTGGGGATTCTCCACCATGAGTGCTCCACCGATTTGGTGGACTTTCAGAGATTATATACTATAAAATCCGACATATTCACAGGATTTCCGAGAAATCATTTACATAAACATGAGGTTTCCTGGAACTTATTAACATATGCAAATGTCCGATCCGCATGAGCAGTCGTCTCCCGTGGTGGTCTTCAGGTGGTCTTTGGGGGTCTTCAGATGAAGGCTCATAGTCTTCTTCACTGTGTTCGCTGATTGACCTTTGCTTCTGCGCAAACTCAGTCCTAGGATCACGTAGACGTTGTCCTTCAAGGCTATTGTTGCCATTCTTCTGTGTCTTCCTGTCTTCATGGTTCCATGCATCTGTTCTCCCAAGGCCGAGTTGTCTGTCTGTAATGAGATTATCCCGGAGCCCCCCTTATCTTGTAACTGTTCTTCTAGCTACTCCCTAAATCACATCAAACCGTAAGGTATTCACAACATCCTTAAATCACACCAGGGTGTCTTCTGATCTAATTAATTGACTAAGGTATTTACAACATCTTTCTTGCTCTTGTAGTTTTTAACCCTTTCATTCCTCCCTTACCTATTGAGGGTTGCAGCTCTTTAGAGCTCAAGCCTCAATCACTTATGTTTGCAATGTTTAGAGAGATTGGAAATACAAGAGCAGCATTGTATCATAACACAGGCTAGGATGCATATACAAATCACCATTATCCCTATTACAAACAGATTCCTTAGCCATGTCCAATTAGGTAGCCATGAGATTAGCAAAGCAATAGGGAGGGCTTGATCCCATCTTAAATTGGTTTCCTGACAAATTTAACTTAGTTGTGTTTTTATTAAATGGTTCATTTTCTCCACTTGCCCACTTGCTTGCACGTGATAAGCTGTATGTAATTTCCAATTGATTCCTAAAAATTTACTAACTTGCTGGACCACTTGTGATATGAAATGTGGTCCCCTGTCAGAAGACATCGCCTCTGGTACTCCAAATCTAGAAATAACTTCCTTTAATAGAATTCTCGTTACCTCTCGGGCTTTATTTGTTCTGCAAGGTGTCCTGGTTTCAGCTGGGATAGAGTTAATTTTCATCTTGGTAGCCGGTATGGGGCTGTGTTTTGGGTTTAGAATGAGAACAATGTCGATGATACACTGATGCTTTGGTTCTTGCTAAGTAGTGCTAAGCTGTTGCTGAATAGGTGCTAAATGGCGCTCACACTGGTCAAGGACTTTTCAGCCTCCCATGCTCTGCCGGGTGCACAAGAAGCTGGGACGGGGCACAGCCGGGGGGAGGGCTGACCCAGACTGGCCCAAGGGCTATTCCATACCATATGACATCATGCTCAGTATATAAGCTGGGGGAAGAAGAAGGAAGGGGGGACATTAGGCGCGATGGCGTTTGTCTTCGCAAGTAACCGTTACGCGTGATGGAGCCTTGTTTTCCTGGGGATGGCTGAACACCTGCCTGCCGATGGGAAGGAGTGAATGAATTCCTTGTTTTGTTTTGTTTGCGTGCACGGTTTTTGCTTTGCCTATTTAACTGTTCTAATTTATTTTACTTCAATTATTAAACTGTTCTTATCTCAACCCACGAGTTTTCTCCCTTTTACCCTTCTGATTCTCTCCCCCATCCCACTGGTGGGGAGTGAGCGAGCGGCTGTGTGGTGCTTAGTTGCTGGCTGGGGTTAAACCGCGACAAAGGGAAGGCTTCAGGCCATCCAGAAAAGGTGTCAGTTAACACTAGCAAGTGCCTATATCCCCCTTTTCTGGGGAGTTCCGAGAAATCTATCTGCCAATGTTGACCTGGAACATTTCCTTTACTGATATTTCCAAATTTCACACAGTTTTCTACTTTTGGGTTGTTCTTTAAGCATACTTCACATCTATTAACTACAGTCTTTAGAGTCTGATCTAAATTTCTAGCTACAATTTGCTTAATAAGAGTTGTATAAGGCTTCAGTTCCCCAATGAGTTTTGTCGTGCTCTGTTTTTATAAGTTTCCATAATATGCTAAAGGGAACTATTATTCTGTTACCTTTCAACAGTGCCCATCCCGATGGGTTGATTTCAGCTCCTAAGTTAGTGATCAGCTTTTGATCCTTTTCATCATATTCAATTGTTTCAGGTAGTGGCAAAGATTTTTCAGGAATTATACTTAATACCCCACCTTGTTCTGCAGCTCACCTTGCCTCGTAATCAGCCAATTTATTTCCCACTTCCCTGTCAGTGTTACCTTTCTGATGCCCTTTCAGTGCATAATTGCCACTGCTGATGGAAGTTGTAGAGCATCTAAAAGTCGCAAAATTATATCAGCATGTTTTATACCTTTTCCTTAAGCAGTTAAGAGTCCTCGTTCCTTCCAAATTGCTCCATGGGCGTGGACTACACCAAAGGCATATTTTGAATCCGTCGCAGCCCTTCGGCCAGCTCCAACGCTCTCACTAGGGCAATTATTTCAACTCGTTGTGCAGATGTGCCCTTAGTGAGTGACTTTGCTTCTACCAGTTGGTCTGTGGTGGTTACAGCATACCCTGCCATACGAACTCCATTCTTTACGAAACTGCTCCCATCAGTATACCATGTTCGGTCGGCTTCCTCCAGCGGCTCCTCCTTCAAGTCTGGTCTGCTTGCACATACAGTTTCAATAGTTTCTATACAATCATGCACGACAGTCTCCATTTCCTGTTTATCGCTTAAAAAGGAAGCAGGGTTGATAATTGTAGATGTGACGATCTCTATATCATCCTGTTCCATCAAAACTGCTTGATCTTTCAAGAATCTTGATGGTGAAAGCCGGTGTCCCCCTTTTTGTTCTAAAACGGAGGTTACAGTGTGGGAAGTGTGCACAATCATCTTTTGTCCCAAAGTAAATTTTCGAGCTTCTTGGATAATCAAAACAACGGCGGCCACTGCCCGAAGGCATCCTGGCCATCCTTTGCTTACTTCATCCAATTGTTTAGAGAAGTATGCTACAGCTCGTTTATGAGGACCCAGCTTCTGGGTAAGAATAAGTCTCATTTTACTACGGGTCCTGGTCGTAATTGGGGTATGTCTCGGGGAAATAGAGGGTCCCACATCTCCTTCCAAAACCTCCTCCTCACTGTCGGGGACCGCTGGAGAGGTTGAAGTTGAAGCTGGTCCCGGACCCAGGGGTGCCACATAGTCCTCTGTCCTTTCTTCTGCCTTTCTGGGTCTCTCTTTCACCTTCAAACACCTCTAGTAGTCCAATACTACATGCTGAACAACATCGCTTCAACTTCCCTAACTCTTTCTGATTTTCCCTTTCCAAAGCCAACACCATGGGATCTTGGGGAGCAAAATTAAAACCACAATCTTTCTGCCACTCAGGGTGATTTCGGAGGGTGAAAAACATATCCGCATACATAGCTTCGTCCCATTTTCCCTCCCTCCTTAAGAATAACAGGAGCTGCAGCAAGGCATTATACTTCAGAGTCCCATTCACAGGCCACTTTTCTTCATCATCTAATTTATACAATGGCCACCACTGATTACAATACTTAATTAGAGTTTTCTTATTCACATTTCCTCCAGGAGGACCCCCTATGTCCTTCCAGTGATATAAAATGCAACCTAATGGAGATTTCTTTGGTATCTCTTTACTTTGCTGTGACCCTCCCATTTTATTGGTCCCAGTTCTCTCCTGTATTCCCGCAGTATCTTAACAGTTAGTTCCATGGTCCACACTTTACCACTTAGAGGGTTACAGAATTACTGTTTTACATCCTTACAACCTTTTTCTTTCGCTTCGTCCGTCTCCGGCCGCTTCCCTCACGGGACAACGCAACCGCAGATCAGGACTCCGCACTCGCTTCGTACTAAGAGTACGTCTCATTCACACACGCACAGGACAGCATACACACTTTTGATGACAAAACACTCAAATACCAAGTACGTCTCATTCACACACGCTCAGGACAGTATAGACACTTTTGACATCAAAAAAGCTCACATACCAATATAATGAACAAAAATCCTAAAAGCAAACACAGAGCAACTACTTGTCCTTATAACATGCGAAACACAATCCCAAAATCAAATAACCGAGGTCCAAAGCCAAGATCCAATATACCCAAATGCAAGAGTTCCAAATGAGCACCGAAGTGCTCCCAGATGGGCACCGAAGTGTCCCCAGATTGGCACCGAATGCCCCCAGATGGGCACCGAAGTGCCCCCAGTGTATACCTTTAAGGCGCTAGCAGCCCGGTATACTCCACCAAGCGTGAACCACTCACGGCTTACAGGGGTTTCCAACAGATGACTAGTCCCAACCCAAATTTAAGAAAGAATACCTTTTTCCGAAGACGGTCCTTGTCTGCTCCCGCAGCGATCCGATTGAGGCAAGGAGTCCCTCCGGAAATTTTCCGGGGGTACCCTAGGGAGTCCCATTCTCAACGGGTCCTGCAGCCGAGCAGAGAGGGTCCCACCTGGGTCGCCAAAACTGTTACAAAAATTCACGGATGCTTCTCCTCACAGTCTGAATCCCCCCAAGGGAGAAACGGAGTATTCAGAGAGTCCCTGAAATGAAACTCAATAGCAACGAAGTTACTATTAAGCAGGTATCCTTTATTGCAGCGCTGGGCAGCACTGGGGATTCTCCACCATGAGTGCTCCACCGATTTGGTGGACTTTCAGAGATTATATACTATAAAATCCTACATATTCACAGGATTTCCGAGAAATCATTTACATAAAGATGAGATTTCCTGGAACTTATTAACATATGCAAATGTCCGATCCGCATGAGCAGTCGTCTCCTGTGGTGGTCTTCAGGTGATCTTTGGGGGTCTTCAGATGAAGGCTCATAGTCTTCTTCACTGTGTTCGCTGATTGACCTTTGCTTCTGCACAAACTCAGTCCTAGGATCACGTAAATGGTGTCCTTCAAGGCTGTGGTCATTCTTTTGTGACCTCCTATCTTCCATGCATTTGTTCTCCTAAGGCCCAGTTGTCTGGGGTGGGATTATCCTGGAGCCCCCTTATCTTACAACCATTCTAACTACTCCCTAAATCACAAAGGCCTTTCTTTTGTTTAGTTAAGTGACTAAGATATTTAAAATGTCCTCCTTGCCCCTAGGCTTTAATTCTTTCAGGAGGCATTTTGATGCAGTGGCTTTGTCTATCTTGGCTTTAACCCTTTCAGTATATACACTTCAGTTTATACAAATATAAGCTTTCTGTTTAATATAAGTTTCTCATTCCATTTGTGGTTACCATCAAACTACTTAAACTTGTTTAAAACCCCAGTTTTATTTAGCGCTGAAGAGTTACCTCAACAATATTAAGCCTACATATTTCTGATGACCTGCATCCAGCCATTTTAAATCAACAAACATACATGTCTTTTCCCTGGCCTTTTTGAGCTTTTGTGAGCTGTTCTGCAACGGGAACAGGGGGAGATATGTAAGGAGAGAGAGCGAGACAGTATAGGGTTCTTTCTGGATCTCAATAAGAAAGGCCTGACAACAAATGGCTTAATAATATAACTGCTTTAATAAGAAGAGGAATATAGATAACGAGTAAGTCTCACGTCCCTTCAGATGCTGGGAACTCTGTGTGCGTGCAGCATCGGATGGAGCCCAGATGGATTTTCCCATAGCATGCTTTGCAGAACATAGCAAATCCTGTCCGTGGAGAGAAGCTCTTCCTTTTGGTCCTTCGAGCTAATATATATTTTCCTTATAAGAAAACCACCCTATTCATAAAGGATGTTCACACGAGAACTTCTTGCTGCATTTTTAGATAAAGGCAAGGCCAGGCAGGTGACGTAATTGCCAGTACCAAGTGGAAGCTGCCTGCAGGCTCCTCTGTTACAATGAGCTGGCTGAGTTTATCCTGCAGCCAAGGGATTTGTGCAGCACAACATAGGCCTAAAAGCCACACTGTACATTCAGCTCAGCACAACACAGGCCTGTGCCTACTCAGATTAACTGTTATGTGGATCACTGACTCCTCAATATGCAACAGCCTCTCCGTCAGGATCAATACAAGAACATGCCTCATTTCTAGCCATCCGCAACCATTTTGTGCTTAGGGCTTTATAACCAGCATGTCACAACATTCCTAAAATCCCAGAGAGGATCTCAAAATAGAATAAGAAATGAGCATTTAAATTGAAATCAACAGCCCTTCCCTGAAGCAGCTGGGTTTTTAGGGTTGATAGTGTCTTCTTGTCCACCCCCACTCTCTCTAGTCCCCCTTCTTCACAGGGTTGTAAGCAGCATTTTCCATAATATTTTGCAGTGCCACCTAGGGTTGCATTTATTTTATTTATAAGAGCTTGTTATAAAGTGAAATAGGTGTCAGATTGAATGAGGCTGTTGTCAGCATATATGTCTTCTCAGGGAGGGGATGGAAGGTTTACTATTTTCTGTACTTGGGAAATTTATAGTTTAATCACTAATCTCTCTATGCAGGGTTCAGTGGGAGGAGGGGAAAGAGCAGAACAGTGGAAGGAAAGGTTAGCTTTCTGCTGAGGCTATGCAACTCCCTCTCCCAACTCCATGCAACTAGACCTTTTCTTTTTTCATGTGCTGAAACTGAACTGAATGTTTGAGAAAGGGGCCAGACAGCCTGTCCTGAAGAACGAAACCCTTAAAACGTCCATGAAACAGACAGATCTCAGCCAAGAGGGGGAGTAGAAAGCCCCCATCCCACCCACCCCATTCTATGCATCCCACCAGAGACCACTTCTGGGGCACAAAGATCAGTGTAATGCCCCCTTGCCTCTCCATCTTATGCCAGCCTTGTTGTTATTAACAGCTAAATAACAAAGTTAACATAGCTTTTAGGAATTCTGAGAGTTTGCAAGATATGGACCATTGTGCTAAGTTGTGTATAAGTAAGCACCAAAATAAATAGTCCCTGACCCACTGAGCACAGAGGCAGACCAAGAAGGCAATGAGTATGTGAACAGATGAAGGGCGTGGGGGTGGCATGGAAAGATAATAGAATTTAGTAAAAAGCAGAAGTCACAGCTTGTTACTTGTCTTCACTTTGACTTGCACTTTAGCTGTGATTATTGCCTAAATAGTGATTCCTAAGCACAAAAGAGAGGCTAATAAGACATTTCACATAGACCAATAACAGCTCATGAATTATAATGACTATTAATCACTACCTATATAGAACTGAAGTTCCTACTACACTGAATTAGCATCTCAGTGGCACTCCAGTATGCGCCAAGACATGCTACAGTAGAAAGCAAAAGAGTTGCCACTTGGCCAGGAAAGCATCCAAACTACAGAAGTCGACTTGACAAACAGACGACAAAGGTAATGCGATCAAAGTTAGACAGCTGCTCAGAGGAAGTAGAGTGGAACAAAAGAATTTGTGACTGAAGCTAGCTTTTCTTGCTGAGTAAATTTAATGCAGAGATGATAGTCATCTTGGCATGCTAGAGACAGCAGGTCTTTGGGAAGCATTGGAATAGGAAGCTCACAAATGGCATCAATGTGTAGGGAGAAGTCAGGTAAGATGCCCATGGTCAATGGCAAAGGCATTGTACTGGTTTTAGCTCAGATGGAGTTAAATTTCTTCATAGCAGCTTGTATGGGGCTATGTTTTGGATTTGTGCTGGAAACAGCGTTGATGACACAGGGATGTTTTAGTTATTGCTGAGCAGTGCTTACACAGTGTCAAGGCCTTTTCTGCTCCTCACACTGCCCAGCCAGCGAGTAGGCTGGGGGTGCACAAGAAGTTGGGAGGGGACACAGCTGGGACAGCTGACCCCAACTGACCAAAGGGATATTCCATACCATATGATGTTGTGTTCACCAATAAAACTGGGGGGGGTGGAGGTTGGCAGGAGCTGCTGTTGCTCGGGGACTGGCTGGGCATTGATCAGTTGGTGGTGAGCAATTGTTTTCTTTTGCATCACTTGTTTGTCTTCAGTTTTATTTTCCTCTCGCTTTGTTGTTTTGTTGTCCTTACTTTTTTTTTTTTTAATTATGAAATTGTTCTTATCTCAACCCATCTTATCTCTTATCCCATCCCACTGTGGGGGAGTGAGCAAGCGGCTGTGTGATGCTTAGTTGCTGGCCAGGGTTAAACCACGACAGTCCTTTTTGACACCCAACATGGGGCTCGAAGGGTTTGAGATAACAACAGATTTAACCAGAGTGTATTAGAAGGCATTTATAATTATTATATCTGTTTTACAGTTGCTGGTCGCGATATTGACTTATCTGTTCTCGACATTGGTTTATCTGATCTGTGCCGTGATCCCTTTTTTGCTGTACATGTTAAAGACTGGTTTTGGCTTTTGCAGTTTGCTGTGCTCTGTAGCGATTAGTGGTGTTTTGCCTGGGAGTTTTATTATTAATGCACTGGCCTTGAGCTTAATCTGGTATTTGGGCTCTGTACTGAAGCCTTTACTGAACTTCAGGTACCATCTCATGGAGACAATTAACAATTACACTTTTTCCTCTGAGAGGATTTTTGTGGAGGAAATACAGAATGGCACCTTCACCACCACCTTCTGTGATGTTTTCTCCCTCATTACAATAACTCTTCAGTATCTTGAACATCCTTGGGTAACCAAAATACTCCTATTGGTACTTCTTGGGAATGTTGTTTTGGCTTTTTCTAAGGTTAACCAACTATTTAGGAATATAGGCCCCAAGGCAGTGTGGTTATGGGTGGCAAGGCATGTGGGAGAATATGGGCAGGTATCTAGAAAGGTTGTCACCTACAATGGTCTGGGATTTCACTCCCAAACAAGTGCAGGATCCTGATGAAGTGATAGAATGTTTGAAAAAAAGATGCCCTGGCTATTTCAAAGAGGCACAACTTATTGCACTGTGCTGGGGCCTGGCCTATACCTACCGAACACTGTTGAGTACTATTCAGCACCCTCAAGGAGAAGAGAGGATCTCTGGATCTGAAGACATACCAACAGACACTGTGGCTAAACCAGAGACCCGGCCCTCAACTATATTAGTCGCCCCTATAATCAAGAAGAAACAATGGAAGCGGAAGTCAACTTGTTCAGTAAGGGATGAAGAAGCTTCTCCGAAGAGGGAGCAGGAGAGAGAATCAGAAGAGGCAGCCTGTTCTGCAGCAGAGCAGTCACAAGAACAGGAGGGGGAAGAGACTGAAATCATAAATGAGATAGTAACCACCTGATCCCTGTCCCTGAGTGACCTACGAGATATGCAAAAAGCTTTCAGCTGCTATCCAGGTGAGCTAATTCTCAGCTGGTTGCTCTGATGCTGGGATATGGGGGCAAATAGTCAGGAATTAGAAGGTAAGGAAGCCTGGCAGCTGGTATCCCTTGCTAGGGATAAGGCCGTTGACAAAGGGATTGGAAAAAGGGCAGCAGTCCTGTCTCTGGAGGCGACTCCTGTTGAGTGTGAAGGACAGGTATCCCTTCAAGGAAGATCTTGCAAATTCCCCGAAGCAAGTGGACCACCACTGAGGGAGGTATCCAGTATCTGGGGGAATTAGCTGTGGTGAAGGTGATCTATAGCAACCTGGATGACAACCAGGCATCCAAAGACCTGGATGAAATCTGGTGCACGCAGTCCATGTGGCAAAAGTTTGTATGAAGTGCACCAACGTCATATGCCAACACCCTGGCAATAATGAGCTGGACAGACACAGAGGCACTGACTGTGGATGGATTGGCCAGCCAACTCTGAGAATTCAAAGAGAATCTCGCATCTTCCCTACAGACCTGTGTCTCGGCTGTGGAGAAACTGTCCCAACAATTGTCCCAGCAACTAAAAAAGGATATGTCTTCCTCGCTCATACCGACCAATGTCTCAGCTGTGGAGAAACTGTCCCAACAATTGTCCCAGCAACTGAAAAAGGATATGTCTTCCTCGCTCATACCGACCAATGTCTCAGCTATTGAGTCAACCTTTTTCTGCTCAAGGGAAAGGGTACCAGTGACGCACACCACATGCCACCCTATGGTTCTATCTGCGTGACCAAGGGGGGACATGAGGAAGTGGGATGGTGAACCTACCTGGAGACTAGAAGCCTGGGTACAGGACTTGCAAGAAAAAACAACAGCCAAAAGGCATCCATCCAGGAAAATCTACTGCTCCAGTTCCTGTTGGGCAGACTAGAAGGGCTGATCTTACTTTTGACCCTTTTTGACTTCTGGTTTGCAGTTACAAAAATCAAGTAATGAATACTCTGACCACGAACAGAGGGGCCCTGCCTCCGGCCAGGCGGAGGAAAGGGACAACAGGCTTACTGGAATGTGTGGGTTTGATGGCCTGGCACATCAGTCCCATGGGAGTGTTACCGAAAATAGTAACCAAGAAAACTCTCCAAACCAAATGATAGTTTAGAAAGCCAACATTGGTTTATTGCAGCGCTGGGTGCATGGGGGATCTCTCTTCCTAATATGCACACCGAACAGGACTTCCATGATACATTTATATACAAAAACTGCAAAGCTCATTCTCTTTAATGACTGGTTAGTAATTTACATTATGAGATTATGGACAAGTTTCTAAAGCCTCCGGAAACTGGTTTTAGGCAGACATGCAACTATTCCTTCAGACATGTAATCATTCCTCCCTCCTCATCTCATTGTTTCTGTTTCTCCTTATCACATCCTGCTTTCAGTCTGTTAGGCTTTACAACCCAGGAGATACTATTATTGAGACCTTTGACATGCAGACTCCTTTATCTTACAAAGCTTACACCTTACAAAACATACACAAAAGGACAAAAGGGGCCTGATCTTTTACTAAATTGTTTAAGTCTTTGGTATCAGGAGTATAAAGCTCTAGTGGACACCGGTGCACAGTGTACCCTAATACCATCAGATTACAAAGGGGCAGAATCCATCTGTATTTCTGGAGTGACAGGGGGATCCCAACAGCTGTCTGTGTTGGAGGCTGAGGTAAGCCTAACTGTGAATGAGTGGCAAAAGCATCCTATTGTGACTGGCCCAGAGGCCCCGTGCATCCTTGGCATAGACTACCTCAGGAGAGGGTATTTCAAGGATCCAAAAGGGTACCAGTAGGATTTTGGTATAGCTGCCTTGAGTACAGAGAAGATTAAACAGCTGTCTAGCTTGCCCGGTCTGTCAGAGGATCCTTCTGTTGTGGGATTGCTGTCGGTTAGAATCATAGAATCATAAAATTGTTAAGGTTGGAAAAGACCTTTAAGATCATCAAGTCCAACCGTTAACCTAGCACTGCCAAGTCCACCACTAAACCATGTCCCTAAGCACCACGTCTACCCGTCTTTTAAATACCTCCAGGGATGGAGACTCAACCACTTCCCTAGGCAGCCTGTTCCAATGCCTGACTACCCTTTCGGTGAAGAAGTTTTTCCTAATATCCAACCTAAACCTCCCCTGGCACAGCTTGAAGCCATTACCTCTTGTCCCATCACTTGTTACCTGGGAGAAGAGACTGACCCCCACCTCGCTACAACCTCATTTCAGGTAGTTGTAGAGAGCCATAAGGTCTCCCCTCAGCCTCCTCTTCTCCAGGCTAAACAACCCCAGCTCCCTCAGCCGCTCCTAGTATGACTTGTGCTCTAGACCCCTCACCAACTTCATTGCCCTTCTTTGGACACGCTCCAGCACCTCAATGTCCTTCTTGTAGTGAGGGGCCCAAAAATGAACACAGTACTCAAGGTGCGGCCTCACCAGTGCCAAGTACAGGGGCACTGTCACCTCCCTGGTCCTGCTGGCCGCACTATTCCTGATACAAGCCAGGATGCCATTGGCCCTCATGGCCACCTGAGCACACTGCTGGCTCATGTTCAGGCGGCTGTCAACCAACACCCCCAGGTCCTTTTCCACCAGGCAGCTCTCCAGCCACTCTTCCCCAAGCCTGTAGCATTGCATGGGGTTGTTGTGACCCAAGTGCTTGACTCGGCACTTAGCCTTCTTGAATCTCATGCAGTTGGCCCCGGCCCAATGATCCAGCCTGTCCAGGTCCCTTTGTAGGGCCTTCCTACCCTCCAGCAGATCGACACTCCCAGCCAACTTGGTGTCATCTGCAAACTTCCTGAGGGTGCATTCAATCCCCTCATCCAGATCATTGATAAAGATATTGAACAGAACCGGCCCTGGGGAACACCACCACTCCTGACTGGCCGCCAACTGGATTTGACTCCATTCACCACCACTCTCTGGGCTCGGCCATCCAGTTTTTTACCCAGCGCAGAGTGCACTTATCCAAGCCACGAGCAGTCAGTTCCTCCAGGAGAATGCTGTGGGAGACAGTGTCAAAGGCCTTACTAAAGTCCAGGTAGACAACATCCACAGCCTTTCCCTCATCCACCAAGCGGGTCACCTTGTCACAGAAGGAGATCAGGTTAGTCAAGCAGGATCTTCCCTTCATGAACCCATGCTGGCTGGGCCTGATCCCCTGGTTGTCCTGTACATGCTGCATAATGGCACTCAAGATGATCTGCTCCATAACCTTCCCCAGCACCGAGGTCAATCTGACAGGCCTGTAGTTCCCTGGATCCTCCTTCCGGCCCTTCTTGTAGGCATCACATTTGGTAACTTCCAGTCCACTCGGACCTCGCCGGTTAGCCAGGACTGCTGATTGATGATGGAGAGTGGCTTGGTGAGTAATTCCACCAGCTCCCTTAGTACCCTTGGGTGGATCCCATCTGGCCCCATAGACTTGTGCGTGTCTAAAAGTGGTGTAGCAGGTCACTAACCATTTCCCCTTGGATTGTGGGGGCTTCATTCTGCTTCCTGTCCCTGTCTTCCAGCTCAGGGGGCTGGGTACCCCAAGAACAACTGGTCCGACTGTTGAAGACTGAGGCAAAGAAGGCATTAAGGACCTCAGCCTTTTCCTCAGCCTTTGTCACTATGTTTCCCCCTGCATCCAATAAAGGATGGAGATTCTCCTTAGATCTTCTTTTGTTGCTAATGTATTTGTAGAAACAGTTTTTATTGTCTTTTACAGCAGTAGCCAGATTAAATTCTAGCTGGGCTTTGGCCCTTCTCCCTCTATAACCTCACGACATCCTTGTAGTTCTCCTGAGTTGCCTGCCCCTTCTTCCAAAGGTCATAAACTCTCCTTTTATTCCTGAGTTCCAGCCAAAGCTCTCTGTTCAGCCAGGCTGGTCTTCTCCCCTTCCAGCTCGTCTTTCAGCACATGGGGATGGCCTGCTCCTGCGCCTTTAAGATTTCCTCCTTGAAGAATGTCCAGCCTTCCTGGACTCCTTTGCTCTTCAGGACTGCCTCCCAAGGGACTCTCTCAACCAGGCCCCTGAACAGGCCAAAGTCTGCCCTCCAGAAGTCCAAGGTAGCAGTTCTGCTGACCCCCTTCCTTACTTCTCCAAGAATCAAAAACTCTATCATTTCATGATCACTATGCCCAAGATGGCCTCCAACCACCACATCACCCACCAGGCCTTCTCTGTTCATAAACAACAGGTGCAGCGGGGCACCTCCCCTGGTTGGCTCCCTCACCAGCTGTGTCAGGGAGTTATCTTCCACACACTCCAGGAACCTCCTAGACTGTTTCCTCTCCGCTGTATTGTATTTCCAGCAGGCATCTGGTAAATTGAAGTCCCCCACAAGAACAAGGGCTAGCGATTGTGAGACTTCTCCCAGCTGCTTATAGAATACTTCGTCTGCCTCTTCATCCTGGTTGGGTGGTCTATAACGGACTCCCACCAGGATATCTGCTTGTTGGCCTTCCCCCTGATTCTTACCCATAAACACTCAACCCTTTCATCACCATCGTTAAGTTCTAGACAATCAAAACATTCCCTAACGGACAAGGCTACCCCACCGCCTCTCCTTCCTTGCCTATCCCTTCTGAAGAGTTTATAGCCATCCATTGCAGCACTCCAGTTCTGCGAGTCATCCCACCATGTTTCCGTGATGGCAACTATATCATAGTTTTCCTGCTGCACAATGGCTTCCAGCTCCTCCTGTTTGTTGTCCATGCTGCGTGCATTGGTGTAGATGCACTTCAGTTGGGCTATTGATCCTGCCACCTTTTTGAGGGGAGAAGCCCTAATTCCTACATGACCATTCTCAGGCACTTCTGTGGTTTCTAACACATCCATAGCCCTTGTGTCTTTGCTGCCGCATGGATCTCCATCCCCTGCCTCCACTGAGATGGCAGACCGAAGGACCTCGCTAGCACACTGTCCCTCAAATGTTGCTGGCGTGCTGCCCCCAGGCTTGTTTCTAGTTAGCCTGGTTTTACCCCTTTCCCCCTTCCAATCTAGTTTAAAGCTCTTTCAATGAGCCCTGCTAACTCCTGCGCAAGGATCCTTTTCCCCCTTTGAGACAGGTTACCCCATCTGTCGCCAGCAGGCCTGGTATTGTGTAGACTGACCCATGATCAAAAAACCCAAAATCTTGCCAGAGACACCAGGCTTGGAGCCAGGTATTGATCTGCTGGCTCTTCCTGCGTCTTCCCTCATCAGTCCCTGCAACTGGAAGGATAGAAGAGAACACTACTTGTGCTCCTGATCCCTTAACCAGTTGTCCCAAGGCCCTGAAGTCTCTCTTGATTGCCCTTGGACTTCTAGTTGCAACTTCCTTACTGCCTACCTGAAAAACCAATAATGCATAGTAGTCTGAGGGCCGTACCAGGGTAGGAAGCTTTCTCTTCACATCTTTAACCCAGGCGAGGCTGCAGACTTCCCTAAGAAGTGGGTGTGGTCTGCATATCGGGCCTTCTGTTCCCCTCAGGAGAGAGTCTCCTATGACAGTGACCCATCTTTTTTTCTTTGTGGAAGCTGTTTTGATGCAGGGCGTAGGCTGACTTAACCTCAGCGACACCTCCAAGCTGGGTGTACCATTGTCCCCATCATTGTTTGGTTCCACTTGCAGAGCCTTGTACCTATTATGCAAGGGCACCTGGGAAGGTGGGGCAGTCACAGAGGAGATGCGCCTGCTGCGCCAGGCAGGAACTTGTTGCCATTGCCCCTTATCCCTTAAGTCACTATGTTCAGCCAGGCAGAGAGAGGATAGGGAATCTTCTCTGTCATGGGCCCTGTCTGCCTGCTGGGCCTGTCCCAGGGAAGGTAGGGTGCAATTCCAGTAATTTCTCTCTCGCTCTCCCTGATACTCCTCAGCCTACTCACCTCCTCCCGGAGCTCTGCCACTAAGCGGAGGAGCTCCTCTACCTGGGTAGACCTCCCGCAGGTGTGCTCACTGCTGTCCTCCAATACTGGCATAAGAGTAGGGCATACCCTGCAGCCTGACACCTGGGTTGCAGCATGTTCCCGCCGGAGCTCTGTCTGGGAAGCTGCGTCACTCGTGGTGGGTGCAGAGCTTAGTGAGGCCATGGCTTTCTGCTGGGTGTGTACCATTGCTCCCTGGTCGAGCTGGCAAAGCTTCAGCACCCTTCCTGCACACCCTGCTGCACGAACTGCTGCGCCACACCCTTGCTGCTATGCCATACCCTGTTTACCCACCCTGTTTGCTAGCACTCCCTAAGGGCTTCTCTTATATGTGTAAGGAGCTGTGGCCGCTGTTGCTCCTGGCCCTGCCCAGGTCTCATCAGCTGCTGTCCTGCGAGCTGTGGGCTTCTGGCGGCTCTCTTGGCTCCCCCTGAGGCTCCCCGGGTTCAGGAAACCCTCCTGTGCGCTGTGCAAGAGTGCTCCACTGCCAATTATGCTGGCTCCAGAGCTGCTTTCCTCGGCAACTGGGTTAAAGAACAGTAGGTGCCAGTTGCTACCATGACAGTGTACTGGCGACAATATCACAACAACTGAGACTCCCTGGTTCCCATCCGTAAGCTGATTTGTCGACTGGAGAGCCAAGGAGTGATCAGCAAGACTCGCTCACCCTTTAACAGTCCCATATGGCCAGTGCAAAAGTCTAATGGAGGGTGGAGACTAACAGTAGACTATTGGGGCCTGAATGAAGTCACGCCACCACTGAGTGCTGCCGTGCCTGACATGCTAGAACTTCAATACGAATTGGAGTCAAAAGCAGCCAAGTAGTATGTAACGACTGATAGTGCTAACAAGTTTTTCTCAATGCCTTTGGCAGCAGAGTGCAGGCCACAGTTTGCTTTCACATGGAGGGGTATCCAGTACACCTGGCATCGACTACCCCAGGGGTGGAAACACAGCCCTACTATTTGCTATAGATTGATACAGACTGCACTGGAATAAGGTGAAGCTCCTGAACACCTGCAATACATTGATGACATCATTGTGTGGGGCAACACAGCAGAAGAGGTTTTTGAGAAAGGGAAGAAAATAGTCCAACTCCTCCTGGAGGCCAGTTTTGCCATAAAATAAAGTAAGGTCAAGGGACCTGCACAGGAGATCCAGATTTTAGGAATAAAATAGCAAGATGGACATCATCAGATCCCAATGGATGTGATCAACAAAATAACAGCCATGTCCTCACCAACCAGCAAAAAGGAAACACAAGCTTTCTTGGGCGTTGTGGGTTTTTGGAGAAGGCATATTCCAAATTACAGTCTGATTGTAAGCCCTCTCTATCAAGTGACCCGGAAGAAGAATGATTTCAAATGGGGCCCTGAGCAACGACAAGCCTTTGAACAAATTAAACGGGAGATAGTTCATGCAGTAGCCCTTGGGCCACTCCAGGTAGGACAAGATGTGAAAAACGTGCTTCATACCTCAGCCAGGGACCATGGCCCTACTTGGAGCCTCTGGCAGAAGTTACCTGGAGAGACTCGAGGTCAACCTCTAGGGTTTTGGAGCCAGGGATATAGAGGATCTGAAGCCTGCTACACTCCAACTGAAAAAGAGATATTGGCAGCATATGAAGGGGTTCGAGCCACTTCAGAAGTAGTTGGTACTGAAGCACAGCTCCTCCTGGCACCCCGACTGCCGGTGCTGGGCTGGATGTTCAAAGGGAGGGTCCCCTGTACACATCATGCAACTGATGCTATGTGGAGTAAGTGGGTCACATTGATCACAGAACGGGCTCAAATGGGGAACCCCAGCCACCCGGGAATCTTGGAAGTGATCATGGACTGTCCAGACTTCGGAGTGTCGCCAGAGGAGGTGACACGTGCTGAGGAGGCCCCACTGTATAATAAACTGCCAGAAAATGAGAAGCAATATGCCCTGTTCACTGATGGGTCCTGTCATGTTGTGGGAAAACATCAGAGGTAGAAGGCTGCTGTATGGAATCTTGTTTGACAAGTCGCAGAAACTGCTGAAGGGGAAGGTGAATCGAGTCAGTTTGCAGAGGTGAAAGCCATCCAGCTGGCTTTGGATATTGCTGAACGAGAAAAATGGCCAGTACTTTATACTGACTCATGGATGGCAGCAAGTGCTCTGTGGGGGTGGCTACAGCAGTGGAAGTGGACCAACTGTCAGTGCAGAGGCAAATCTATCTGGGCTACTGAACTGTGGCAAGATATTGCTGCCTGGGTAGAGAACCTGGCTGTAAAAGTACGTCACGTAGATGCTCACGCACCTAAGAGTCGGGCCACTGAGGAACACTGAAACAACAAGCAGGTGGACTAGGCTTCTAGAATTGAAGTGGCTCAGGTGGATCTGGATTTGGAACATAAGGGTGAGCTATTCATAGCTCTGTGGGCCCATGACACCTCAGGCCATCAAGGAAGAGATGCAACATATAGATGGGCTCATGATCAAGGGGTGGACTTGACTATTGACGCCATCGCACAGGTTGTCCATGAATGTAAAATGTGCACCATAATCGAACACGCCAAGCGGCTAACACCTCCCTGGTACAGAGGACGATGGCTGAAATATCAATATGGGGAAGCCTGGCAGATTGATTATATCACACTCCCACAAACCTGCCAAGGCAAGTGCTACTTGCTTACCATATTGGAAGCAACTACCAGTTGGTTGGATAGGTACCCTGCAACCCACGCCACCTCCCAAAACACTGTCTTGGGCCTTGAAAAGAAAGTTTTATAGCGACAGGGCACCCCTGAAAGAATTGAGTCAGACAACGGGACTCATTTCCCTAATAACTATATAGACTCCTGGGCCAAGAAATATGGCATTGATTGGGTGTATCACATCCCTTATCATGCACCATTCTCTGGAAAGACTGAACGATACAATGGACTGTTAAAGACTATGTCGAGAGTATTGGGCGCTGGAGAATGGAAGCACTGGGATGTAAATTTAGCAGAAGCGACTTGGCTGGTTAACACCAGAGAATCTGCTAACCATTCCGGTCATTCCCAAATGAAGCCCCTACACACTATGGGAGGAGATTAGGTCCCCACAATGCACATAGGGAAGTGGCTGGAGAAGGCAGCATGGGTTGCTCCTCCCTCAAGAAAAGGCAAACCTATTTGTGGGATTGTCTTCACTCAAGGAACTGAGTGTATTTGGTCAGTAATGTGGAAAGATGGGGAGATCCGTTGTGTGCCTCAAGATTTAACCTTGAGGGAAAATAATCTGTGATGCGAGTTGTATTTTATAGGAAATATGACAGCAAGAATCACCTAAACCAGTGGAGGATGAGTTACACAAGAAACAGGGAAGTGCAGCGATGACCGAACCCAAGATGACTTTGGCACTCAACAATCCAGCCCAACATGCTGCCTCATGCATGATGCATATGCCATGGAAAAGGTGCTGGAGATTGTACTGGGTCTGGCTGGAATGGAGTTAACTTTCTTCAAAGCAGCCCATATGGTGCTGTGTTTTTGCTTTGTGGCTAGAACAATTTTGATAACACACCAGTTTTGGCTATAGCTGAACAGTGTTTACACAGCATCAAGGCCTTCTCTGTTTCTCACTCTGCTCCCCCAGTGAATAGACTGGGGGGTTGCGCAAGAGGATGGGAGGGGACACAGCCAGGACAGCTAACCTGAATTGACCAAAGGGATATGCCATGCCATACAATGTCATGCTCAGCAATAAAAACTGGGAGTTTGGTCTTTCCAAAGTAGCCATTGCTTGTGGACTGGCTGGGCATTGGTCTGCTGCTGGTGGGAGGTGGTAAATGCATCACTTGTTTTGTTTTCCTTTTTTTCTTCACTTATTAAACTGTCTTTATCTTGACCCATGTGTTTTTCTCGCTTTTGCTCTTCTGATTCTCTCCCCCATCCCGCTGTCGGGGGGAGTGAGCAAGCAGCTGGGTGGTGCTTAGCTGCTGGCTGGGATCAACCCACTATAGAACTATAGTGCATAATGCTGCTTTCCGAAGTCATTAAGATTGGGCACACCAAATTTGGAACTGAAATGCACAGGGAGTTTCTCTCTCTTATAAAAATTATCCACTAATATCCCACTTATTAGGCCGGCACAAGGGAACAAAGGTTATGACCACTATATAGTAGCATATACATGCCCATAGTTTGTAGAGAGGTAAGTTGTATGTCTTATTTGACATTGTCATGTCCTATATTTTTCAGTCTTTCTCCCCCACCATTTTTTGGTTTGAAAAGGCATTTCTTTCACTGTTCATTTCATCTTTTCCATTGGACAGATTTTTTCCCCCCCCTCCCATGTTTCTCAAGATTATTTAAATTAGGTTTAGTGATTTTGACAGACTTGGGTGATGTCATATTGAAAACCCTCACACTGAAGTCCTGTGTTCATTTATGCAAATCATGACAAAACAATAATCTACACATGCTGCAGCCAACAGACCTCAGTCATGTTCTGAACAATTCAAGATCAGATTCTAGTTATATGTAACTAATTTGGGTTTTTTTTTTTGTTTGCTGCCTTTTTGAGGTCTCCTCTAAGGCTGCTAATGATGGTACAGTTTATATTACACTGATACCACAAACACATCTTGGTAGAGCATATATTGTGCTTTGTATAGTGTTCATGATACCAGCCACTAACAATCAAAGATAGCCCAGTGCACTAGCAAGTGCCTTTAAAAGTGTATCTGGACCATGATTTGTTTTCCTTTCCTTTCTCTCTCTTTTTGGCTCTTCAATAAAGCCATCTGTGACACACGTGAAAGTTGCTGGGTGTGTGAGCAATGCTTCACACATTATTTGCTTGCCCTACTTGTCATTTTTTGCTAGTCATTAAAGATTATTCAGGAGTTGTTTCAAGTTCCATTTTTTTTTTTATTCTCTTAGCAAGCTAATGTAGGAATAAGAGAGTGGTCAGTCTGCTGTACAGCTCTTTTTTTTTTTGAGAGATTGCATCTAGAGTTTAGACTGGGAATGATTTAGACTGGGAGGATTAGACTGGAAAGATTTCTGGGTTTTCTTCCTGACACTGACAGTCACTCATTGTGTGAGTCTGGGCCAGTTACTTAGGGCCTGTTTTTCACAGTCCAGTTGAAATAAATGGGAGGTGCATGTGCTCAGCACCTCTGCAAACCAGGTCATTTATCTCTCCTCCTTTCATTTATGCGTTGATAAATATAACAACCCTTGCCTTTGCATATGCAAACTGGGTAGGAGGATACAAATGTAGGCAGTTAAACATGCAAATCCCTCATTTTGATGCACAGTTGTCCATCACATATAACTGGGGATTTCTGCATTTGTAAGCCTTGTGTTCTTTTTAGAAAAATGGGCCATAAATAACAGAATCTATACAAGATTGTCAGGGATGTACAGATGAAATCAATATATTTGTGTAGTTAGGCATGGATCAAAGAGTGGGATTGCTGATGTTTTTAACTTGCTTGTTTATTTAAGCTTCCAGTACATGATCAGTTGAATAAAAATGACCTTCCTATAGATATATTTGAGAGTGACTATACTATATTAGACTGATGACTGCAAAATGCAGAAAGCCAAAACAAGCATTTTGCCATTATCAACAAAAATTATGAAAACACAGTTTGCAGCAATGTAAGAATTATTGCTGCCAGCTTGCAGTTCCCAAGTGATGAAGTTTGAATTGTGACAATGAATATTGTTTCTATCTTGAGCCACACTGTGGACCAATTTCAGTCTGGGAGTTAACTCGCACCAAGATATGGCATCCAGAGCTTTGTTTACAAACAAGGAAGTAAAACATATCTAATTTCAAGCTCCATTGGAAATGGAGGGGAAGCAAACAATATCTGAGAAACAGAAAGCAAGGAAGGGATAGGATAAAAATTCAGGAGAGATGCAGAAGGAAAAATAAGCTTGAATTTTTTATCTGAATCCTCCCTAAATGTCTTCAGAGGCTTGGTTCCAGACCATCCTAGTTTTAGCTTTTTGAAAACAAATCCTCCCTCTTATTTTAAATAAGGACATGTCAAAATTAGAAGCACTTATCCAAACCACCCAGGCTTTAAATTTCAGGGTTCATAAAAAAATGGGACCAGGAACTGAAACAGGTTTGATTTGGCTTTTGCAAAACCCAAACCATCCTCTTTTTTTTTTTCCATAGCTAGTCTAAAGCTTCAATCAAAGAACTAGCAATGAATGTATAAAAACAGCACACACTAAAAAGAACAAGTGCAATTCAGCTACCTCATTCTATGCACTGCTGACTTACAGAATACTGGAAAGACAGTAGAAATGTTTTCACCCAGGAATAGCTATGGAAGGAAGCAGAATCATTTTAGGAATATGGAGTATCAAGTTGTATTGATGTAATGGCAAGGCTATCTCCACAGACTTGCATTAACATTGCATCCCAAATATATCTGTGCTAGATAGCTTGCATCTTGGCTGAGAATAGCTGAGTCTGAAACCTTTTCAAGTATAGTATGTGTATCCTGTGCTTTGCTTCATTACTGTGGTAATCATCTTCACTGTGTGTGTTTATGGAAAGCTTGTTCTCCAGGTCAGAAAACAAGAATTGCTTTCGTTGCTGGGATTCTTCCAAGTTCCATCATTAATTATTGGAGTAGGTTAACCCCGGTAGGCAGCTAAGCACCACACAGCTGTTCGCTTACTCCCCCCACAGTGGGATGGGGAAGAGAATTGGAAGGGTAAAAGTGAGAAAAATCATGGGTTGAGATAAAGACAGTTTAATAGGTGAACCAAAGCTGCATGCGCAAGCAAAGCAAAATAAGGAATTCATTCGTTACTTCTCATTGGCAGGCAGATGTTTAGCCACTTCCTGGAAAGCAGGGCTTCAGTACAGGTTAAAAAGAAATAATATTCAAACGCATTTTGCTATATTTGAATATGGATTAACTCCCCCTCCACCCACCAAATCCTGATGATTACATTAAGAGTTATTTGCCAGAGCCCTTGTTAAAGTTCTCTGAGCAGAGCAAACCTTGCTCCTAGTCACAATGTCAGCATTTTCATATGAGACTATTCCTTCTGAAAATATGCCCACTAACAACCAGATTATGTGGAAAAGATGAAAAATTCCAGGCAATTTTAGTGCATTTATCATTAAATAAATTTTCATTTTATGAGCATTCCACTGATCCTTTTGGAAGAGAATAGTCACAAACTTTTTTACCTTCTCCAGGTAGAATACAGGAGGGTTGTTGCATGTATATCTGGAGTGTCTTGATCAAAATTTTTACTGGGGAGAATAGAAGTCAGATGTGCTTCAAATACTTTCCTGCACTGAGTCAGCTGAATGCTCTGGGACATGATTTGAAATAAAAGTGTAGCATAAATGGAACAATGTTAAAAGGATCGGGAGCATAGGTGGTGTTCTCCTCTATCCTCTCATTCGGAGAAGGGGGGGTTGAGAAAAAGGAGACAAATTGAACAGGTGAATGACTGGCTGCATAGCTGGTGCCATGCTCAAGGTCTCAGCTTCTATGATCTTGGGCATACCTTCGAGAAACAGGGCCTGTTGACAGCTGACGGGGCTCAGCTGACCAAATAGGGCAAGAGTGTCCTGGGCAACAAGCTGGCTGGACTTATAAACAGAGCTTTAAACTAGATTTAGCAGGGGAAGGGGATGGAATTTTGAGCAACAAAGAAGAGCCAGGGGCTGCTGAGGCATTAGGAAGCAACAGGGAAACACCTGTGAAATGCCTCAAGGAAATTAGGGTGAGCTCCTCTGAAAAGGTGATGTGGCCAATAGCCCAGCTGAAGTGCCTCTATACCAATGCATGCAGCATGGGAAACAAACAGGAGGAGCTGGTAGTTGCTGTCCAGATGGAAAACTATGACCTGATTGCTATCACAGAAACTTGGTGGGATGAATTACACGATTGGAGTGCTGTGATTGATGGCTATAAACTATTCAGAAGGGACAGGCAAGGAAGGAGAGGTGAGGGAGTTGCCCTCTATGTCAAAAATGGGACTGATTGCACGGAGCTATCTTTGAAGAACAGCAATGTGCAGGTCGAGAGCTTATGGACGAAAATTAGAGACCAAGCCAACAAAGGAAACTTTGTGGTTGGTGTCTACTACAGGCCACCTGATCAAGAAGAGGAGGTTGATGAAGAGTTCTTTCTTCAGCTGCAGGAAGCATCACACTCACAGGCCCTGATCCTTCAACCACCCGGACATCTGCTGGAAAAGTGGCACAGTAAACTGCAAGCAGTCCAGGAAACTACTGGAGTGCGATGAGGACAACTTCCTAGTACAGGTGATGGAGAGCCCAAGCAGAGGAGAGGCACTGCTGGACCTGTTGATCACTAGTGCAGAAGATCTTTTCAGAGAGGTCAAGACTGGAGGTACCCTGGGCTGCAGCGATCATGCCCTGGTAGAATTCTCAGTCTTGAGGGGTACAGGATGGGTAAAAAGTAGAGTCAGGACCCTAAACCTCAAAAAGGCAAACTTTTGGCTGTTTAGGGCGCTAATGCATGGGATCCCTTGGGAAACTGCCCTCAGAGGTAAAGGAACAAATGAGAGCTGGGAGATATTTAAAGACATTTTTCTTAGAGTGCAAGAGCTCTCAATCCCGATGTGCAAGAAGTTGGGCAGGGGAGGCAGGAGGCCAGCTTGGCTAAGTCAAGACCTCTTAGCCAAACTAAAACACAAAACCAAAATGCATAGGCAGTGGAGGCAGGGATACACATCCTGGGGAGATTGTAGGGATATATCCTGGGAGTGCAGGGAGGGGATCAGGAAAGCCAAGGCACAGCTGGAGCTGAACTTGGCTAGGAATGTAAAAAAATAACAAGGGCTTCTTCAGGTACAGAGGACAAGAAAGGAAGATGAAAGAAATTGTACCCCCCCAATGAGCAAAACGGGAGACTTGGCTACAACCAACATGGAGGAGGCTGAGGTACTTTTTTGCCTTGATCTTCACTTGCAAATGCTCTAGCCACACTGCCCAACTCACAGAATCCAAAGGCGGGGACTGGGAGAATGAAGTACAACAAGGCCAAGTGCAAGGTCCTGCACCTGGGTCAGGGCAATCCCAAACATGGATACAGGCTGGGCGATGAGTGGATTGAGAGCAGTCCTGGAGAGAAGGACTTGGGGGTATTGGTGGATGAAAAACTGAATATGAGCTGGCAATGTGTGCTTGCAGCCCAGAAAGCCAACCGTATCCTGGGCTGCATCAAAAGAAGTGTGGCCAGCAGGTCAAGGGAGGCGATTTTCCCCCTCTACTCTGCTTTTGTAAGACCCCACCTGGAGTACTGTGTTCAGCTCTGGGGCCCCCAGCATAAGAAAGACATGGACCTGTTGGAGCGGGTCCAGAGTAGGGCCACAAAAATGATCAGGGGGCTGGAGCACCTCCCCTATGAGGACAGGCTGAGAGAGTTAGGGTTGTTTAGCCTGGAGAAGAGAAGGCTCTGGGGAGACCTTATTGTGGCCTTCCAGTACTTAAAGGGGGCTGTGTTGGTTTTGGCTGGGATAGAGTTAAATTTCTTCATAGTAGCTAGTATGGGGCTATGCTTTGGATTTGTTTTGGAAACAGTGTTGATAACACAGGCATTTTTTATTTATTGCTGAGCAGTGCTTACACAGAGTCAAGGCCTTCTCTGTTAGTAGCAAATGAATTCCTTGTTTTGCTTTGCTTGTGTGCACGGCTTTTGCTTTACCTATTAAACTGTTCTTATCTCAACCCATGAGGTTTCTCACTTTTACTCTTCTGATTCTCTCCCCCATCCCACTGTGAGGGAGTGAGCGAGCAGCTGTGTGGTGCTTAGTTGCCAGCTGGGGTTAAACCACAACAGGGGCCTACAGGAAAGATAGGGAAGGACTCTTTATCAGGGAGTGTAGTGATAGGACGAGGGGTAACGTTTTTAAACTGAAAGAGGGTAGATTTAGATTAGATATTAGGAAGAAATTCTTTACTGTGAGAGTGGTGAGACAGTGGAACAGGTTGCCCAGTGACCTTTTGGATGCCCCCTCCCTGGAAGTGTTCAAGGCCAGGTTGGATGGGGCTTTGAGCAACCTGATCTAGTGGAAGATATCCCTGCCCATGGCAGGGGGTTTGGAACTAGATGGTCTTTAAGGTACCTTCCAACCCAAACCATTCTGTGATTCTATGATAAAATTGTAAAATATAACAACTTCCTCACCGAGGTAAACTTCTGTACAGAACAATGATATGTACAGAACAATGATTCAATACTAGTGTAATTTCCTGTAACAGAGTGCCAGATTTTAGGACATTGTACAGAAGACAAATATCTTCTGCTTACTCACTCTCATCTTGCTCCATATTCATATGGTGCAATATGTCTGGTCAGTATCAGTCTGGGATTCATGCTGATGCTATCACATCTGTCCTGTTTTGATTCCCTTCTATGGAGGGGGTTCAGGCCCAACTTAAGTATTATGGAAAACAGGTGAAATTCCCACCTGCTCTTTTACATACTTTTTCCTAAGCAGAAAAGGCTGAGGTTTGTATTTTTTTGTTATTATTTGAGCTAACATCAAAGATAGAGTCATGGGTAGGTATATATCTAATATATATTGCACTAAGAACGGGTGGGAATAGCTATGAAGGCTCATTACTTTTATTGTTGCACTCTTGTTGCCAAAAAATTACATGCTGCTTTTCCCTAGCTGATCTTGAACCAGAAAAACTGACAGGAGCTTACCCACCATTTTCATGTAAGCAGTATAAGAAAGATCTTAAATGTAGGAGTTTTGGGGTGGCACATCCATCCACTGGCATCTTTGAGGGAGAAATAGAGCCATTTAACTGAACACAGAGGGGGATGCTGTTCATCCAAAATCATTGGGAAAGAGTTACTGCTATCAGTAACAAACATGAGTCTTATTCTTTGAGGATACAGCTACACACATTTGCTAGAGCCTGATAGACAGGTCAATTCATTCTCTGAAGGTGGGGGCAAAGACAATGCACAAACTGATATGCTGATGCTTGGAAAATCTGTATAAGAACGTATACTGGCAATGGCAGTAGAAGCCAAACAGTAACTGTAGGATTACCTGGTGGCTTATCCTTCTTGAAAAACCAGCATCGCCCACTTGAACTGGAAAACACTTATTTGAATCTATGAAATTATTATTATAGAGAAGAATTGTAGGATTTTGATATTCCAAAAAGAAACAAATGAAAGGACTTCAGACATCTCTACTCTTTTTGCTTATCTATTTCTATTATAAGTATAGGAGCACTCTGTCTTTCTGGCTCATAATGAAATTTCCTCTGAAGTGAAACATCTAAATTTACAGAGGTCTCAGGAGACAGAATATCTTATGGGAGCTCAGTGTCACCCTAAGTGAAAAGGGTAGAGATACTGGGTATGGGAATAGATGTTTGGTGTTTATACTGTTGCTGATGAGTTTTAGAGGACTGGAATACCTTTAGACCTGGCCTCAGCTTCCATTTCTTAGGCGTAGAGCAGATGGATCTCTTTAGGTGGCATGCACCATCCCATACCATCTCTATTGCCTGCAGAGAGGCTGGGATTACTGTTCTGGCACAACCACCATAGACCTTGTTTGTTCCTAGAAAGGAAAATGCCTCACCCAACAAGGAGACAAGATCTTTTGGAAGGTCTCCATAGCATTTCAGGGGCTGAGATTATGGATACAAAAAGGTGGGGAGAGGAGAGAGGAAATGAAATATGTTATTGAGTGTTGGCCTGAGAGTGGAAGAGTATGTAACAGTGTTAAGCGTAGTTTGTGTCTGTGTGTAATATTCTTTATTGTGCTTCATAATTTGGAGACTTACAAACTGCATTTATGAATAAATGAATTGGAACATTTCTGTGGGCATATAGAAAGCACAATAAGCACACGTGATGTTATGTTAATAAATACTAAAATGTTATCTTCATGATACTAGTCACATGCCTTGATTGGAGGACTCAAACGTCTACTAGCAGTAAAATCCATTAGGAAAGGCAATTGTTTCCTCATATTGACTTCCTCCAAATAGAGCACACTGAAAAATAGGCTGTTTCCATCTCCAAACATTCTGTTATTTGTACTGAGAAGACAGAAAACTCCTCTCTTCCTCCATGTTAGCACAGTAACATGTTGACTTAATGCCTTCATTTCACTAATGATTTTGTATTTTGGACTTTATTGATGTATTTCTGCAGTCCCTAATGCAGATCCCAATTTGGATCTTGAACTTAGGGAATGGAAAATCCTGATAAACATCCAGGCTCTTGTGAATGTATTTGTAGTAAAATGTCTATGGCATACACCCATGAGAAGTGTTTGATGTATTTAAGCATCTTCCTAAAAAAATGTTTTTCCTCTTTGGCTTGGTTGAGCATACCATGCAAATAAATGACACAAAGTAACTCCTCTTTTCCTCTCTTATTGCTCTTTTTTTTTTGTTTGATCTTGCAGTGATGGTGAGTCTGTGACTTGAAAGTAATTTCTGTAATGACTTATAGCATGAACAGAGTGTGTGTGTTATTCTGCTGGGTTCTGCTACTACAGGGAGATCAAAGTATGATCTAGAGATTAGACCTGTTTTGAGAGAGAGAACTGAACAGCCTATTTCTACCTCTGTCACTGAATTGCTATGTCAAACTGGGCAAGTCACTTAACTTCTTTGTGCCTTGGGCCTTTACTGTACTATAACACTCAGCTCTTGTGCTACTAGCAATTGTTTTGCATAGCTTAATCATAAATGACTGTCTGCACACTAATTAGCCTCAGCCAGTGCAAAGTTCATTATCCTTGTTTTCAACCTTTACACCAATTCAGAGGACGTGACAGCTATTTTTGATTTAGGTTTGGTCACACCTTGAAGAGGAGAAGGAAAAAAGTTCTGAGGTCTGTGGAGGAGATGAAGACAACAGCACAAGCTGTAGGTTGATGTGCCTAGCTTCAGAGATGCTTACCACATTTTAGCTTAACCTGAATTAATTTAAACAACTAGCTGTGCTACTAATGATAATTTACACAGTGCAGACTCTTAAGTAAGTCCCTTATGGGCTGCACTTGACTTCTGGTCACCATGTTTTTACTGTATTGCCACCCAAACTAGTTCAAGTAACACTGGTTGAGGTACACTGTCTATCATCTCTCCCAGCTACAGCTTGGAGGTAGTGCATGCTCGTGAACTTAAGCTGGCAAATGAAAAAGTCAGGTCTGTCAGTCTGCCAGCATGCTGCAACTGCATGAACGTACAATCCACTGAAAATTAACTGACTGGCCAAAGCCTTCAAATACCATGGCAAAGTTCTGCCAACTGTTGTCTCCCTGACAACCATTTGAGCACTCTTATATGTGGAAGAAATCAGTCATAATCAGTCTAGAAGGAAAAACTAGTGGAAGTCCCTCTGCTGTAGACAAGGCTGAAGTTTTGCCATCCATAAAGAAAGAGATGGCAATATTCTTCCTTTCCATGGCAATACTGAGAGTTTAATCCATAAATACATGTAAAGGCAACATGATTAGATCAGAAGTACTGGAGCAATACAATGCTGTATACTCACATCAGCTCTGTGTTTTGTACACAAGCAGCCTAAAAGAAAAGACTTCCTGCTGTAAAATGTCTGCAGTTAGCTTCCCTAGAAATCAGTAGGAGTTCTTCCAAATGTTCATCTGCTGGAAAGACAACACAGCTAGGCACACACAGTCCAAGAGGCTCCTGCAGAGCATTGATGATAACTTTGACACAAGTGGTGGAGGAGCCAACAAGGAGAGGTGTGCTGCTGGACCTTGTACTAACAAAGAAGGACTGGTTGGGGATGTGAAGGTTGGGGGCAGCCTTGGCTGCAGTGACCATGAGATGGTGGAGTTCAGGATCCTGTGTGGAGGAAGCAAGGCAATAAGTAGGATTACAACCTTGGACTTAAAGAGAGCTAACTTTGGCCTCTTCAAGGACCTACTTGGAGGAATCCCATGGGTTAGGGCTCTAGAAGGTAGGGGGATCCAAGAGAGCTGGTTAATATTCAAGCATCACTTCCTCCAAGCTCAAGATCGATGCATCCCTATGAGTAAGAAATCAAGCAAAGGGGGCAGGAGACCTGCATGGATGAGCAAGGAGCTTCTGGCAAAATTCAAATGGAAGAAGGAAGTTTATGGAATGTGGAAAAAGGGACAGGCCACTTCGGAGGAATATGGGAACATTGTCAGAGTATGCAGGGATGCGGTGAGGAAGGCTAAGGTCCACTTGGAATTAAATCTGGCAAGGGATGTCAAGGACAACAAGAATGGCTTCTTCAAGTACATCAGTAGAAAAGGAAGACTAGGGAAAATGTGGGCCCACTGCTGAATGAAGTGGGTGCCCTGATGACAGAGGATACAGAAAAGGCGGAGTTACTGAATGCCTTCTTTGCTTCAGTCTTTACTGCTAAGGCTGGCCCTCAGGAATCCTAGACCCTGGAGGTAGGAGAGAAAGTCTGAAGAAAAGAAGACTTTCCCTTGGTCGAGGAGGATCGGGTTAGAGATCATTTAGGTGAACTGGACACCCACAAAGCCATGGGCCCCGATGGGATGTATCCATGACTGCTGAGGGAGCTGGCAGATGTTATTGCTAAGCCACTTTCCATCATCTTTGAAAGGTCATGGAGAACAGGAGAGGCGCCTGAGGACTGGAGGAAAGCCAATGTCACTCCAATCTTCAAAAAGGGCAAGAAGGAGGACCCAGGAAACTACAGGCCAGTCAGCCTCACCTCCATCCCTGGGAAGATGATGGAACAGCTCATTCTGGATGTCATCTCTAAGCATGTGGAGGAAAAGAAGGTTATCAGGAGTAGTCAACATGGATTCACCAAGGGGAAATCATGCTTGACCAATCTGATAACCTTCTATGATGCATGACTGGCTGGGTAGATGAGGGGGGAGCAGTGGATGTTGTCTACCTTGACTTCAGCAAGGCTTTTGACACTGTCTCCCATAACATCCTCATAGGTAAGCTCAGGAAGTGTGGGTTAGATGAGTGGACAGTGAGATGGATTGAGAACTGGCTGAATGGCAGAGCTCAGAGGGTTGTGATCAGCGGCACAGAGTCTAGTTGGAGGCCTGTAGCTAGCGGTGTTCCCCAGGGGTCAGTACTGGGTCCAGTCTTGTTCAACTTATTCATCAATGACCTCGATGAAGGGACAGAGTGTACCCTCAGCAAGTTTGCTGGTGATACAAAACTGGGAGGAGTGGCTGACACACCAGAAGGCTGTGCTGCCATTCAGCGAGACCTGGACAAGATAGAGAGTTGGGCGGAGAGGAACCTAATGAAGTTCAACAAAGGCAAGCGTAGGGTCCTGCACCTAGGGAATAATAATCCCATGCACCAGTACAGGTTAGGGGTTGACCTGCTGGAAAGCAGCTCTGCGGAGAAGGACCTGGGAGTCCTGGTGGACAACAAGTTAACCATGAGCCAGCAATGTGCCCTTGTGGCCAAGAAGGCCAATGATATCCTGGGGTGCATTAGGAAGAGTGTGGCCAGCAGGTCGAGGGAGGTTATCCTCCCCCTCTTCTCTGCCCTGGTGAGACCACATCTGCAGGACTGTGTCCAGGTCTGGGCTCCCCAGTTCAAGAAAGACAAGGAACTACTGGAGAGAGTCCAGCGGAGGGCTACAAAGATGATTAGGGGACTGGAGCATCTCTCTTATGAGGAAAGGCTGAGAGAGCTGGGTCTGTTTAGCCTGGAGAAGAGGAGACTAAGAGGGGATCTTATCAATGCTTACAAATATCTTAAGGGCTGGCGTCAGGAGGATGGGGCCAGACTCTTTTCAGTGGTGCCCAGTGACAGGATAAGGGGCAACGGGCACAAACTGAAACACAGGAAGTTCCATCTGAATATGAGGAAAAACTTCTTTACTTTGAGGGTGACAGAACACTGGAACAGGCTGCCCAGAGAGGTTGTAGATTCTTCTTCTCCGGAGATATTCAAAACCTGCCTGGATGTGATCCTGTGCAACCTGCTCTAGGTGAACCTGCTTTAGCAGGGGGATTGGACAAGATGATCTCCAGAGGTCACTTCCTACCCCAACCGTTCTGTGATTCTGCGATTCTGCGATTCTGTGATTCTGTGATATGCTGCATGCCTCCGAGATGAAAGCAAGG
Organism: Platalea leucorodia; assembly: GCF_965183815.1. NCBI lineage: Eukaryota > Metazoa > Chordata > Aves > Pelecaniformes > Threskiornithidae > Platalea > Platalea leucorodia. The sequence continues at coordinate 33,126,160 of NC_138859.1, forward strand.
AAGCTGTCTTCTCCCAGTTTGTTGACAGGGAAATTTGGGAATTAAGAGATTAACAGGGTGTGCATGTAGTGCAGTGTGTTGTTTTTTGGTTTTGTGCACCTCAGAAACAAGTAAATCCCTCAAATTCCCCAGCACAGAGGCAAAGCAAACCCCATGAATCCCTGCAGCAGTTGCAACAGTGTCTTCTTGCCCTCTGCCTTTTGTCCTTATAAGGGGAAATGTTAAATGGCGTATAACGTTTAAAAAGTTAGGCTAGCTGCTAAAAGCTAACACTTGCAGCTTTAGGTTCCAGGAGCAGAGGAACAGGCAAGCAACCTGCTCATATAAAATATATGAGCATACATTAGTGATTTGAGGCATTGGTAGGCTATAAAGTGCTCTCTTAATTATTGTTTACGTTGCATAGAGAGCTTCATGCTGTTCTTTCACTGCCTGCTTCAACTTAATTTGTTTGAGAAATTACTTTTTCTGTGCTGCAGATTGTGTAAATTCATATACTCTACCGTATTGACAGATGTCTCTTTGTTTTAGAAGAAGCAATTCTTTTTTTTGGTGCTGAATGTGAATGGAGCATTTCACATTAGTGGCTTCCAAAAATATTTATAAAGTTGAGCAATTCAAAATATTTTGCCCTTCTACACTGACATTCACATGCCTTTACAACAGCATTATCAAAAGCATTTGCAGTGGAACTTGCATGAGCTGGCCACAAAGCTTGTGTTAGTCAACAAATGATTGAAGGTACACATTTTAGTAAGCTCTGTCCCACAGAATATGCAGCAGTACTCAGTAATGCAACAATAGCTAATAGGGCAATTATTTGATATTGTGAGTCAAAGAGTATGTTATAATGGTCCTTAGCTCTTTTAACTTCTGCTTATCTGAGGAAACAGGGTGAAGAAGTGGAAGGGGACTAAATCCCTAAAACTCCCTCTTTCTGCTTGTTGGATAGTAAGGTATGGTTTGATAGCTTTTGATACTTGCTCTCTTCACTGACCTCCACAGGCATTGCTTGCTCTGAGGTATGCCATGCCTCAGGTAATCTGTCTGTGAATGGTGGCATTGTTCGCTTTCCACATTTCACCACTGATGATTACCTAAGTGTCTTTCATTTTAGTCTCCCATTTACCGATTCCTCCTGAACAGGCTGCTAAAAAAATGAAGCATACTGCACCCACTGGAGCAGAGAAATGTTCCCTATGAATACATAAATGCATAGAACTCACTCACTTTTAGGTTTCATTATAAATTAAAATATCCTCTCTGCCAATTGATTGTAATTATTTCCATAATCTTTGCCACCCTATTGAAACCAGGGCTTCTCATGTATTTCTTCCCATAAGGAATCATCTCAGTGAACTACATATGCAATCAGTGCCCTCCAACTGCAAGTAGAAGAGCATGGATGACTGACCTTGTTAGTATAGTGACAATAATTAACACTTGATGATTTGGATTTGAATGGTAAAACCTTATGTATTTCATGTCAATTCTATGCTCTTTGTGCATTTACATCTTTAAAGTTTGATAACGTTATATAATGAGTGAGTCCAAGGAAAACAGTTTATAAACCTGCTAAATAATATCTCTCTGTTGGCTTGGGTCAGATCCTCTCTGCCCCAAAGAAACAGGAAAAGTGAGGCTTAGCAGCATGCCTGAAACACACTGATTCTGCTTGACTGGCAAATAGTTAGAAAAGACATTTTAAACAGTGGGAAGTCTCCCTCACTGAATAAATGCAAGGATTTCAACAGCAGGAAAAGACAGGGTCTTATACTCTGTCCTGCCTTCCTAAATATGAATTTGTGATGATGGAAAAAAGGAAGACAGATTTTCTTAGTAATGAGTAGGAATTCCACCTAATGCCCCTTTTTCAGTATTTAGGGGATAAATAATCACTCTAATATATGCAATGACTGCACCCTGGGTAGGTTGCCATTTTCCTTCAATAGATGTAGAAGTTTCTTTCCTCGTAATCCTTGTATTGTTTGAACACAATCTGGTTTTGTATGTTTAAGTTTTTCCATTGCTACATGATTTTTTTTTAATTGCTGCTGTATGTGTGATCCTTCCTTTACCCATATTCACTGTTAATTCTGTGGTGTTTAATCATGTCAAAATGAAAAGTGCCTCAGTGTCTCTCCATTTTCAGTGGAGATCATTATTTGATTTCCTTTTTTGTAAAAAGTCACTTCTTCGATTTTTGTGAATTATGGAGGCTTGCAGATCAAAGTTACTTATAAAACTTGGAAACAGGAAAGAGAGAGCACCCTTTCAAGCATGTGTTGCAATATATTTGCTACCCTCTCGCTAATAGCTTGCAGTAGGTGAAAAAGCAGTAACAGGTAATCCAGAATGCAAAGAAATATGGAGGGAGGTAACAGCAGACACATGATGTTTCTTTTCCCCTACAAAGTGTTGATTCCCTTTAATGAATTTTTAACTAAATAAAAACCCTTCATTTTTCCCATCTCTTTAGAGCAAAGTAAGAGAATACTTATCATTTTCTGTAAAATGTTATTGAAGAAGCTACTCCTCTGGTATCTTGTGGACTGGGCTTGAACAGAAATGAAATATGGAGCTTGTCTGCAATGTAACCATGCCAGAGGAAATGGGAATTCACATGACAGATCATCTCAGGCTATCTAAAGAATTAGGTTAAAGGATGAGGGTTGACAAGGATGTTCCTGTGGCACAAGGTAGCTCTCCAGATGAAGGACAAAGTGTATCTGTGCAGAAGGCAGTTGCGTTCAGTGGTGAGGCCATGACTGCGAAATAGGCTTCCTTTCCTCTGAGAGTTCATCTCAGATTTTACCAGCTCCTACTGCACCTTTCTTTGATCTTGCCATTTCTGACATGAATGTTTAGGGGCATGTAAAATCCCAAAACTAACACTCCTCTCCTTGGGGAAAGGATAAGTGAACAAACTCATGACAGATGCTAGTGACATTGGGTTTCCCCCAAACAGGTGCCTCTCAAGGCTGATAGCTGTCCATTGCCCTTCACACAATATCTGTTGTGGGTAAACCCCGGTAGGCAGCTAAGCCCTACACAGCCGCTCACTCATTCCCCCCACAGTGGGATGGGGGAGAGAAATGGAAGAGTAAAAGTGCAAAAACTCATGGGTTGAGATAAAGACAGTTAAATAGGTAAAGCAATAGCTGCATGCACAAACAAAGCAAAATAAGGAATTTATTCACTGCTTCCCATTGGCAGGCAGATGTTCAGCCATCTCCAGGAAAGCAGGGCTCCATCACACGTAACAGTTACTTGGGAAGACAAACGCCATAACTCCAAATGTCCCCCCCTTCCTTCTTCTTCCCCCAGGTTTTTATTGCTGAGCATGATGTCATATGGTATGGAATATCCCTTTGGTCAGTTGGAGTCAGCTGTACCAGCTGTGTCCCCTCCCAACTTCTTGTGCATCCCCAGCCTACTCTTTGGTAGGGCAGCAAACAGAAAAGGCCTTGATACTGTGTAAGCACTGTCAAGAAATAACTAAAACAGTGGTGTGATATCAACGCTGTTTTGGTCACAAATCCAAAACAAAGCCCCATACCTCTTCTATGAAGAAAATTAACCCTATCCCAGCCAAAACCAGTATACCTGTCAAAGGGCGAACAAGTTTCTCTTGGTAACAATATAATTGGCTAAGAATTATAGTCAGCTCAACACAAAGACCAAAGGCCATGCCTCCAGATGAACTAGTAGAAATGCAGAAGCAGTGAGCATACAGCAATATCTGCAAGGCTTTCCTCCTGGAATGCGTAGACCTTGGCCAAGCTCACCCAGTATCTTAAAGCCAGGTTTGCTACATCTGACAGCCAGAATGGAAAATACGTTACTGTTAATTAGTGGTGAGAATAAAATGTTTCTCACATAAGGGGTATTTTTACAGGATTCTATGTTGCTAAGCACATTTTAAGAGAAAAAAATAAATCAACTGATGAAGGCACATTTATTTGATCTTATATGGGCTACAAACATGAAATGTGTTTTTAACAGTGCTCCACCACAGTGCCCCTACAAACAAACTAAGACTGCCAGGGTGCAATCTGAACCTTACTGTTGGCCTTAATGTCCTAATCTCAATGTCCAGCTATTTTAAGTTTGTTAGCTTATGACTGGTAGAACTGTGTTTCTCAAACTTTTTGCATAGGTAGTTTCCCCTGCTGCCTTTTGGACTCATCAATTTCCTTGCCGCTCCCAGGGTTCGCCTGTGCATCCCCTAGCTGGGGACATGAACTCACTGGCAGTGGATCAGCTTCTCTAGGAAGGAAGAGTGAGAACTGACTGTATTTAGCAGTTATAGGAATAAACATCCCTTCCCTTTGATTAAGAATATATGTCCCAGTATAGATTAGATTTCCAGTATGTTTAGGCTGCTGCATCTCTTGGGGGCACACAGTCACTTCCACTGCTGCAGCGAGTTTTGTGAGGACATGGTGCTGATGTGGACAATCAGTGGCCAAGGCACATGGGTGACCCTGGAGTAGGGCCTGGATCCCAGGTGTTTTAGTTGCAGACATTTTATGGCAATGTCTTTATGGTCCTTATGGTAGTCCCACGTTAGAGAGACTGGTAGGCAGTATCCCTTGTTCTGCAGGAGATCAGGTGTGTGAGATGTGAGTGCATGTCTGGGGGGAGCAGATGCACCTCAGCTCCTTCCTTGCCACCTTTTTTTCTCCACAGCAGCAAGATGTCTGGGGTAAAAAATGCTTTCTGAAAATTTGCGACGTATGGTGACACAGCTGTCAGTGACAATGACACGATGAGGAAAAACTTCTCCAAGATATGCAAAGAATGTGGGGTGATAGATGGGAAAGCTGCGACCAGTACCGAAGTCGACGTTTTATTCAACAAAGTCAAGTGAACATGTGAGTGAGGTATGGCGGGTGGCACAGCTGGGGGAGAGGAGAAAATGACACAAGGCAGTCAGACTCTCACACAAGGGGCAGTCCTGGGGGTTTCCCATCCCTGCTGCCACACACCTGCAAGATAACTTTCCCCTTTCTCTCATCTCACTGTAGGACCAAGGGTGACTGCATCATCACCTTTGCTGAGTTCTAGCAGGTCATGAAAAAGCTCTGCAGCAAGAGCAAATCACCAGAGGAAGCACTAGAGGCTGTGTATGGCCTCATCAAGGCAAAGGAGCCAGGCAACGTGGACATCATGGTGAGTAGGAGTTTCTTCATCTGCTGTGCACCTTGAGCTGCCATGGGACCATATGTCCCTGCTGTAGGTATTCCTTGCCCATAGAACCCATAGAACCCATAGAACCCATCTGTGAGCCCTCTCCTAACCCCAGCTGACTTCTTCTGGCCTCCTTTCTTGCAGAAAGCCACCATAATTGGTGGAGTTGAGAGGCTGATGGACACTAGCAAATGGATCATCAGCTACAGAGCACTTTGATGAGAGCAGCAAAGCAAAGGGTCTTGCTGACTGCAAGGATCTGATAGACCACAGCAGCTACACTGGGGCCTACAAAGGAGCCAGCACTTATGACAAGACACATTAGGACTGGAACCTGCTTAAGGAAGGAAGGACTCTTTTGCCCCCATTACCTGGGAAGAGAGATAAGTAAATGTCTCACGCAACTGAGCTTCTGTGTCTGTGCACTTCAAATCTGACAGGGTAGGAATGCATAGGGCGGGTACTGGATGACTCCTACAAGTGGCACAGGTTCCTCATTCAACCATGCTTTGATTGTTGTGCAATAGGGCGTGAAAGGACTTGAATCCAAGGACAAGCTAACCTTCTGGAGAAAAGTCTATGAGCCATCTAGTCCACTGCTATCACACTGGCTTGCATTTATAATCAAGTGAGCAGTAGGTTAGTCTTTGAACAGTAATTTGTTACTTTTATTCCCCCCATATACACACTTTTTTTTTTTTTTTTTTTAGTTTCGGGGGTACTCTGTGTGTGTTTCTGTATTGCTTTGCTGGCTTATATTTTAGGTTGATGGTTTCTGGTGGCAGACAGCCCACCAGTGGTGCCTGAAACATACCTTGACGAACACTCTTATAGAGCATGGGATGCAACATGAGGGAAGGGGCACTAATAATGCCAGTTCCTGCTCTTCACTTTCCCCTTCCCCCATGTAAAACACCCTCACCCATTCCTAGCGCTTGGCATTGTCACTCATTACTGTAAGGGTATGTGGAAGGAGAGTGGCTGCTCCTTTAAGGGTGTCTGGTCAAAGGAGCCATAAACAAGAACATACAGAGACAAAACTGATGGACAAATCATAGAATCATAGCATGCTTTGGGATGGAAGGGACCTTTAAAGGTCATCTAGTCCAACCCCCCCTACAATTGGCAGGGACATCTACAACTAGATCAGGTTGCTCAGAGCCCCATCCAGCCTGTCCTTGAATGTTTCCAAGGATGGGGCATCTACCACCTCTCTGGGCAACCTGTTCCAGTGTTTCACCACCCTCATCGTGAAAAATTTTTTTCTTGTGTTTAGTCTAAATCTACCCTCCTTTAGTTTAAAACCATTACCCCTTGTCCTGTTGCAGCAGGCCTTGCTAAAAAGACTGTCCCCATCTTTCTTGTAGGTCCCCTTTAAGTACTGAAAGGCTGCAATAAGGTCTCCCCAGAGCCATCTCTTCTCCAGGCTGAACAACCCCAGCTCTCTCAGCCTTTCCTCATAGCAGAGGTGTTCCATCCCTCTGATCATTTTCGTGGCCCTCCTCTGGCCCCGCTCCAACAGGTCCATTTCCTTCCTGTGCTGAAGACTCCAGAGCTGGATGCAGTACTCCAGGTGGGGTCTCACCAGAGCAGAGTAGAGGGGCAGAATCACCTCCCTCGACCTGCTGGCCATGCTTCTTTTAATGCAGCCCAGGATACGGTTGGCTTTCTGGGCTGCGAGAGCACATCATGTCCAGCTTTTCATCTATCAGTACCCCCAAGTCCTTCTCCTCAGGGCTGCTCTCAATCCCTTCATCCCCCAGCCTGTACTGATATTGGGGACTGCCCTGACCCAGGTGCAGGACCTTGCACTTGGCCTTGTTGAACCTCATGAGGTTCACATGGGCCCACTTCTCAAGCTTGTCCAGGTCCCTCTGGATGGCATCCCATCCCTCAGGCGTGTCAACTGCACCACTCAGCTTGGTGTCATCTGCGAACTTGCTGAAGGTGCACTCGATCCCACTGTCTATGTCATTGATGAAGATATTGAACAGCACTGGCACCAGTATGGAACCCTGAGGGACACCACTCGTCACTGTTCTCCATCTGGATATCGAGCCATTGACCACTACCCTCTGGATGCAACCATCCAGCCAATTCCTTATCCACCGAACAGTCCACCCATCAAATCCATATCCTTCCAATTTAGAGAGGAGGATATTGTGGGGGACCGTGTCAAAGGCCTTACAGAAGTCCAGATAGATGACATCCGTAGCTCTTCCCTCGTCCACTGATGCGGTCACTCCATCATAGAAGGCCACTAGGTTGGTCAGGCAGGACTTGCCCTCGGTGAAGCCATGCTGGCTGTCCTGAATCACCTCCCTGTCCTCCATGTGCCTTAGCATAGCTTCTAGGAGGATCTGTTCCATGATCTTCCCAGGCACAGAGGTGAGGCTGACAGGTCAGTAGGTCCCAGGGTCCTCCTTTTTACCCTTTTTAAAAATGGGTGCAATGTTTCCCTTTTTCCAGTCCTCAGGGACTTCACCTGACTGCCATGACTTTTCAAATATGATGGAGAGTGGCTTGGCAACTACATCAGCCAATTCCCTCAGGACTCTGGGATGCATCTCATCAGGACCCATAGACTTATGCACATTCAGGTTCCTCAGGTGGTCTCGAAGCTGATCTTCTCTTACAGTGGGAGGACCTCTGCCCTCCTGATCCCCGTCAAATGGCCCATTGACTCGGGAGGTGTGAGGAGAGAGGTTGCCAGTGAAGACAGAGGCAAAGAAGTTGTTGAGTACCTCAGCCTTCGCCTCGTCTGTTGTTACCAGCTTGCCACTTTTGCTCATCAGAGGGGGTACGCTTTCTTTGGCCTTGTGGGTAAGGATTAGAAGCCAGACTAGCACAGCTGTTGTTGTAGTAAGTGTCTGCTACAGGCCTCCTGCTCAAGGAGAGGAGGCAGATGAAGCCTTCTTTAGGCAGCTGGAGAAAGCCTCACAGTCACAGGCTCTGATACTCATGGGTGATTTCAACCACCCCAATATCTGCTGGAAGGGCAATACACCTGAGCACAAGCAATCCAGGAGATTTATGGAACATACTGAGGATAAATTATTGATTCAGATGATCAATGAACCAACTAGGGAAATGCTCTGTTGGACCTACTAGTTGCAAACAGGGAAGAACTGTTGGATGATGTGAAGGTCAAGGGCAGCCTTGGCTGCAATGACCATGAGACTGTGGTGTTTAAAATCCTGAGAGGAGTGAACAAGACAAACAGTAGAATTACAACCTTGGACTTCAGAAGAGCAGATTTTAGCCTGTTTGGGGACCTGCTTGGCAGGATCATGGGAGAAACTGCCCTGGAGGGCAGAAGGGCCAAGGAGAGCTGGGTGATCTTCAAGGACAGCCTCCTCAAAGCACAAGAATTCTCTGTTCCAATGTGCAGAAAGCTGAGCGAGTGTGGCAGAACAGATGAACATGGAGCTCCTGACAGAGTTCAAACACAGAAAGGAAGTACATAGAAGATGGAAGCAGGGACAGGCTACTTGGGAGTGTATAAGCACACTGGCAGCAAAAGGAAGACTAAGAAGAGTGTGGTGTCATGGGATTCTTTATTGCCAACACCTGAAATATAGCATTCCAAAGGGAAATTCTTTACTGCAGTGTGCATGTGGTGCCCCAGCCTAGTTCTGAGGGTCCCTAATCATTAGTAACACACAGGTTATATAGAATATACAGGTGGGCTATCACCCAATTACAGTCCTAGGCTTATCTACAGTCAGCCAATCATTCCTTAATGTTTGCGTGCATAGTGGGGTTTCCTTCTCGAGGCTGTGTGATCAGAGACAGTGGTCTGGGCTGTTTTTCATCCTTTGTCTGCTACATGCTCAGAACTGGTTTCCATGGGTTTGTTATCAGGCAAGGTCATTGTAACTAGCTGAGCTTTCATGCTTCAGTGTTTTCCCTCCTTGAGTTAATGGAAAGCTCACTGAAACGAGGACAAAGTTCATCCTATTAAGTGTCCTAAATTTGTATTTTCTTCACAGTCCCCCCTTTCCTTTTGACCATCAGGGTCAGATTTGATTAAGTAAGTCACTCAGTAGGTGATCTTTGAAGACAATCTAATCTAGAACACAGAGAAATACAGCAATGCAGAAGGACATAAATTGCAGCAAAAGCAAGTAAAATTACAACCAATATAGTTAAAAGCTTTTGGACCCAGAGGGAAAGGTTGGGAAACTATGAGGTTACCCACCCAGACATATTGAGGGGTGCTTCTTTTCCAATATCATGCAATATTTTCATATGAGTCTTTATATCTTCCACATCTGTTTCAGTCCTTTGATCTTGGTAAATATAAAAACAACAGCTAGCATTAACTAAAGCACAAACTCCTCCTTGTGCAGCTAACACATAATCTAAAGCCAATCGATTTTGAATTACCATTTGTTATCTCTTCAGCAAACTTCACTCCCTTACAGGGAGTCATTCAGTCTCTGGCATTCCTGCTTCCAACCAGTTTAACCCCTTCTGCAGTTAGGCCTTCTTGCCCTCCATGCCAGATCATTCCTTGGTCACAAATTTCCATTGCTGCACAGTTACAATATGAATTTCCACTTCATTCCTTCCTTTTGTGAGTAGTTTGTACTCACACATATTCATCATTGCAAGTTTTTCAAATTCCTCCTTATGCTTCTTATCTATTTCCATTTCCAAAAAGATTTGTTTTGCCTCAATTGGGTTATTTCCTTTGCTCCCTTCTTCATGTCTTAACAGCCGTTTTCAGGCACGATCAGATAAGGAGGCTCAAGATAGTTTTACTGGGTTTACATGGCAAGGTTTTGGTAGTGGAGGGGGGATGCAGGAGTGGCTTCTGTAAGATGCCCCCATGTTGGATAGAGCCAGTTCCAGATGGCTCCAAGATGGACCTGCAGCTGGTGAAAGCTGAGCCTATCAGCAACATTGGTAGCACCTCTGTGATAACATATTTAAGAAAGGGTAAAAAATGCTGCGCAACAGCAGCTGGAAGAGAGAGGAGTGAGAATATGTGAGAGAAACAACTCTGCAGACACCAAGGTCAGTGAAGAAGGAGGGGGAGGAGGTGCTCCAGGCACCAGAGCAGAGATTCCCCTGCAGCCTGTGGTGAAGACCATGATGATGCAGGCTGTCCCCCTGCAGCCCATGGAGGTCCACGGTGGAGCAGATATCCACCCTGCAGCCCATGGAGGAACCCACGATGGAGCACGTGGATGTGCCCGTGGATGTGCCTAATACATATTCATTGTTACTCTGTTAAATGTTTGGCTAAAATTCTTCGCCTACCATGTAAATTACAACGCATGCTCACTATGATTTTTGAGACCTTTACTTCCTTAACCTTTCCCCATGGGGGAATCCACGCTGGATCAGTCTGTTCCCGAAGGACTGCACCCTGTGGAAAGGACCCATGCTGGAGCAGTTCATGAAGAACTGCGGTCCATGGGAAGAACCCACACTGGAGATGTTCATGGAGGACTGTTTCCCATAGGAGGGACCCCACGCTGGAGCAGGGGAAGAGTGTGAGGTAGAAGGAGTGGCAGAGAAAAAGCATTATGAACTGTCCACAACCCCCATTTCCCATCTCCCTGCGCCACTCAAAGGGAGGATGTAGAGAAGTTGGGAGTGAAGCTGAGCCTGGGAAGAAGGGAGGGGTGGGGGGAAGGTGTTTTTAGGTTTGTTCTTCTTTCTCCTTATCCTACTCTATTTTTAATTGGCAATAAATTAACTTAATCTTCCTCAAGTCGAGTCTGTGATGGCAACTGGTAAGCAATCTCCCTCTCCTTATCTCAACCTACAAGCTTTTCCATCTTCTTTTCTCCCTCTGTCCTGTTGAGGAGGAGGAATGAGAGAGCAGCTAAGTGGTCACCACAGGGCTGAGACTAATTTGCCTAGGGACCACCTTCTCCACCACACCATCGAACACATGGAGCCTCCCGTGTCTTCCACGCATGGATGCACATTGTGACTTCAGTGGTGGATTCTGGCAAAGCTTCTTTAATCTGTGTGTGGAAAGTCCTTAAACATTTCATTAATACATTTAAAGTCTTTTAATTTTTCTTTCTCACTATTAGCTGTATCTTCAGATATACTAACATTTTAATGATGTAGTCATTAGCTCAGTGACTTCACTAAAGCATTCCATCGTTCTCATTCCATTCTAAAATAATGTTGAGAATAGACAAATAACTGAAAAATACATGCATAAGAAAAAAATAGAGCAAACTAATCCTGTCGTATAGTTGCAATCATTCCCCCTTTGCTGGTGTGGGAAACTGAATGGGCCACATGAGCAAGGGCAGGAAGGGGAGACCTTATCGCTCTGTACAACTACCTGAAAGGAGGTTGTAGCGAGGTGGGGGTCAGTCTCTTTTCCAAAGTAACAAGTGATGGGATGAGAGGAAATGGCCTCAAGTTGTACCAGGGTAGGTTTAAATTGGATATTAGGAAAAATTTCTTCACCAAAAGGGTTGTCAAGCATTGGAACAGGCTGCCCAGGGAGGTGGTTGAGTCCCCATCCCTGAAGGTATTTATGATATATGATTCTATATCTGTTATTCTTAGAATCATAGAATCATAGAATCATAGAATCATTAAGGTTGGAAAAGACCCTTAAGATCATCAAGTCCAACCGTTAACCTAGCACTGCCAAGTCCACCACTAAACCGTGTCCCTAAGCACCACGTCTACCCGTCTTTTAAATACCTCCAGGGATGGGGACTCAACCACTTCCCTGGGCAGCCTGTTCCAATGCCTGACTACCCTTTCGGTGAAGAAGTTTTTCCTAATATCCAACCTAAACCTCCCCTGGCACAGCTTGAGGCTGTTTCCTCTAGTCCTATCGCTTGTTACTAGGGAGAAGAGACCGACCCCCACCTCACTACAACCTCCTTTCAGGTAGTTGTAGAGAGCAATAAGGTCTCCCCTCAGCCTCCTCTTCTCCAGGCTAAACAACCCCAGCTCCCTCAGCTGCTCCTCATAAGACTTGTTGTCTAGACCCTTCACCAACTTCATTTCCCTTCTTTGGACACGCTCCAGCACCTCAGTGTCCTTCTTGTAGTGAGGGGCCCAAAAATGAACACAGTACTCAAGGTGCGGCCTCACCAGTGCCGAGTACAGGGGCACTATCACCTCCCTGGTCCTGCTGGTCACACTATTCTTGATACAAGCCAGGATGCCATTGGCCCTCTTGGCCACCTGGGCACACTGCTGGCTCATATTCAGCCAGCTGTCCACCAACACCCCCAGGTCCTTTTCCGCCAGGCAGCTCTGCAGCCACTCCTCCCCAAGCCTGTAGTATTGCATGGCGTTGTTGTGACCCAAGCGCAGGACTCGGCACTTAGCCTTGTTGAACCTCATACAGTTGGCCTCAGCCCATCAATCCAGCCTGTCCAGGTCCCTCTGTAGGGCCTTCCTGCTCTCCAGCAGATTGACACTTCCACCCAACTTGGTGTCATCTGCAAACTTACTGAGGGTGCACTCGATCCCCTCATCCAGATCATCAGTGAAGATATTGAACAGGACCAGCCCCAACACTGAGCCCTGGGGAACACCACCACTCCTGACCGGCCGCCACCTGGATTTGACTCCATTCACCACCACTCTCTGGGCTCGGCCATCCAGCCAGTTTTTTACCCAGCAAAGAGTGCACCCATCCAAGCCGTGAGTAGCCAGCTTCTCCAGGAGAATGCTGTGGGAGACAGTGTCAAAGGCCTTACTAAAGTCCAAGCAGACAACATCCACAGCCTTTCCCTCATCCACTAAGCGGGTCACCTTGTCACAGAAGGAGACCAGGTTAGTGAAGCAGAACCTCCCTTTCATAAACCCATGCTGGCTGAGCCTGATCCCCTGGTTGTCCCACACGTGCCGCGTGATGGCACTCAAGATGATCTGCTCCATAACCTTCCCCGGCACCGAGGTCAGGCTGACAGGCCTGTAGTTCCCCGGATCCTGCTTCCAGCCCTTCTTGTAGAGGGGCATCACATTAGCTAACTTCCAGTCAGCTGGGACCTCCCTGGTTGACCAGGACTGCTGATAAATGATGGAGAGTGGCTTGGCAAGCTCCTCTGCCAGCTCCCTCAGTATCCTCAGGTGGATCCCATCTGGCCCCATGGACTTGTGAGCATTCAGGTAGAGAAGCAGGTCAGTGACTGCCACCTCTTCGACAACTGGGGCTTCATTCTGCATCCTATCTCCATCTCCCAGCTCAGGGGCCTGAAAACCCCAAGGATGACCAGTCTGACTATTAAAGACTGAGGCAAAGAAGGCATTAAGGTCCTCAGCCTTCTCCTCATCCTTCGTGGCAATGTTTCCCTCCACATCCAACAAAGGATGGAGACTCTCCTTGGCCCTCCTTTTGTCACTAATATATTTGGAAAAACATTTTTTGTTATCTTTAACGGCGGTGGCCAGTTTAAATTCTAGCTGGGCCTTTGCCTTTCTAATCTTCTCCCTGCATAACCTCACAACATCCTTATAGTCCTCCTGAGTCACCTGCCCCTTCTTCCAAAGGTGGTAGGCTCTCCTTTTTATTCTGAGTTCCAGCCAAAGCTCTCTGTTCAGCCAGGCCGGTCTTCTCCCCCGCCTGCTCATCTTACGGCACATGGGGACGGCCTGCTTCTGTGCCTTTGAGGTTTCCTCCTTGAATAACATCCAGCCTTCCTGGACTCCTTTGCCCTTCAGGACTGCCTCCCAAGGGACTCTCTCAACCAAACTCCTGAACAATCCAAAGTCTGCCCTTCTAAAGTTCAGGGTAGTGGTTTTGCTGACCCCCTTCCTTACTTCTCCAAGAATCGAAAACTCTATCATTTCATGATCACTATGCCCAAGATGGCCTCCGACCACCACATCGCCCACCAGACCCTCTCTGTTCGTAAACAGCAGGTCCAGTGGGGCACCTCTCCTGGTTGGCTCGCTTACCAGCTGTGTCAGAAAGTTATCTTCCACACACTCCAGGAACCTCCTAGACTGCTTTCTCTCTGCTGTGTTGCATTTCCAGCAGATATCTGGTAAGTTGAAATCTCCCACGAGAACAAGGGCTAGAGATTGTGAGACTTCAGCCAACTGCTTGTAGAATACTTCGTCTGCCTCTTCATCCTGCTTGGGTGGTCTATAACAGACTCCCACTAGGATATCTGCCTTATTAGCCTTCCCCCTGATCTTTACCCATAAACACTCAACCTTATCATTACCTTTGTTAAGTTCTAGACAATCAAAACATTCCCTAATGGACAAGGCTACCCCACCACCTCTCCTTCCTTGCCTGTCCCTTCTAAAGAGCTTGTAGCCATCCATTGCAGCACTCCAGTTGTGTGACTCATCCCACCATGTTTCTGTGATGGCGACCACATCATATTTTTCCTGCTGTGCAATGGCTTCCAGGTCCTCCTTTTGCTGTACTCCCAAAGCTGTTTTGCCTGCAATTTGCTGGGAGCTCTAGATCACTCCAGCCAGGTTCACTGCAGGGTATTTGCTACCTCTTGGGTAGTTGTAGTACAATTAGCATGAAGTGATCAAGTGAACTATAGTCTGAAACCAGCATCGGAGAGAAGTTTTTCAAACAATAGGAGAGTCTCCCTGTCTCTCCTTTACTATGTTCTTAGGAATCTCTCCTAGGGAAAAATCCCTGGGCATGTCGCAGAAGTTTGAGCAACCCCACCTCCCCAGAAATTTTAGGGGTTTAGGGGATGTCTCCATTTCAGTTCATTGACCCCATCTTCTTCATCCTTAAATACCTAATATCAATTAGTGGTGGCTGAGTAGTTAATTTAGAGCATATTCAGTCTGAACTGAAACATTTAAAGCAAAGTTTCTGCTGCTTTAGTGAATGAGCCTGGTATCTCTGGCTCCCCCATGGAAGGAGGATCTGAATGTTATCTCAGCCCCTTCCCCTGCGCTGAACCCCCTTCGCTGTGGCTGCCTTTATCCTTACATTTAAGGTGTGGGTGGGTGGGTGGGGTCCTGCAGGATGGCACGGAAACTGTCACCTGACCCATCCCTGTGCCCGAATTGTTGTTCGGGCAGGGCAGGATCTTTTAAGGATCCCTAGAAGGGTTCCAGCTCCTTAGGGGAGGAAAAAATCATGTATTTATCTCCTTGGATCAGGGACTTATCTGAGCATCCTTGGAGACAAGGACCACTTGTGCAACTAACAACTGGACTGGCTAACCCTAGGTTGTCCTGTCCAGCCACCTCTTGTTTACAAGCAGAATGGTATGCATTTGTCTAATGAAGGATTTACGTTTTCACTAGATATATTATTTGCAGAGTCAAGCGATATTTGTTCCCCTACAAGTCATCGATTTCCTCTGCACTACTTGTGTCTACTACTCGGCTCCATCAGGTTTAAATCTCTGTAAGATGAGGCTCTTCCTTTGCAACTGTGCATTTCCCTTTTCTACCTGATTCTTCACAAATTTGGAAATTCAATTTGTAGAGAGCTCAGCCTTAGCCTGATTCTCTCAGGTTTCCTCCTGCTTTATAGTCAATATCATTATCGATTTGATAGATGGAAGTGATCTGTTACAGAAGGTCTTGTACATACTTCGGTAAGCCTCTCTTTTCATCTTTTCATCTTTTCATCAAATTCAGGTCACCAGGCCTGCAGTTTGAGCCATTTACACCTCCTATTGTCCTTCTAATGTTCTGTAAACATCTTTTCAATCCAATTGTTCCAATTAACCCAAGGATTTAGTAGCACAGGTCCTGTTTGGGTACCTGCATAAAGCTCTAGAAGGTTGGTTACAAACTTATCACTGTAAGCACAGTAGCAAAGGATCAGTTCCCCCCTCACATGAAAGTTATATATGTGTAATCTCAGGAGTACTCACAACTCGACCAGATCCTGCTGGCTACAAAACTGTTAAGGGATGTTAGGAGCGCAGCTGCCTCCTCCAGCAGCCATGGCCAGAACTCTCCTGCCTGGCTGTTGGATCCCAGCTCAGGGAATCTGGGGTCTTTGCCCAGGATGAGGGACTCAGCTGTTGCTTTCCTGGTTGCAGGCCCAACCAGCAGTGAAACTGAGCACGTATCCTAGAGACACACACAGGACATATACAGGACATTGACACGGCCGGTCACACAGACTGCCACAGACAAGGCACTGTTGTCAATAGCACCCACGTATTAGGATTCACATAAAACATAAACACAGAGAGCCAAGTCCCCTTCCTCCTCTTCAGCTGGTAGGGATATAAATTCACTAGTAAAGCACACATGTGCACACAGACTATTTTCTAGATTCACAAGTACACACACATTCACAGATCCCCCGAGTAACAGCATGGACACTTCTCTCCTCTCATTACTCCTGCCCGGATCCTGGGCCCTCTTTTCTGCAACATTACAGGGGAAGGAGGAGCATTAATGGGGGCAGAAGGGGATTTTGGGGGAGAGGTTTGAACAAATTCCCCGTTCAGACAGGAACCTTGAGATCGGTTCCCTTTTGGAGGGGGAAGTTTCCGTTGCCAGACATAATTATTCCAAACATACCAATAATGCATTTGCCCTGGGAAACGTTCATCCAATTTGAGCCGCAAAAAATGCAGCCTATCATAATCAAAACTGCCCACCTCAGGCCACCGTTAGTTTGCAATTCCAAGGGTGGTCAATGCGGGCCAGGTATCCTGACGCAATTCCAGTGCCCTTTTCTTAGATAACCCCTGGGTTCCATCTATTTTCGACCAATTGGTTAGCAATTCACCTAAAGGTGTCCCTTTCACTATACTGTGTCCAGTCCCCATTATTATTAACTCTCACCTCCTCACCACAAAAAACGATTTGTCCAACTGCTACCCCCTGCGCTCAAGTTCCCCAGGTGAACTCACCTTTTGCTGTCAGTGGGTTGTTGACTCGCAGGGGATCGTAGCGGCTGGTGGATTCAAGCGAGTTGGCAAAGTCCCTTCTGGGGTGCCAAAACTGTCACAGGATTCTTTATTGCCGACCAAGGAAGGAGATGCAGACACCCTTAAGTATAGAATTCCAAAGGGAAATTTTTTACTGCAATGCACATGCAGTGCCCTAGCCTAGTTCTGAGGGACCCTAATCATAAGTAACACACAGGTTATATAGAATATACAGGTGAGTTATCTCCCAATTACAGTCCTAAGCTTATCTATAGTAGGCCGATCCTTCACGTGGCTGTGTGATCAGAGACAGTGGTCTGGGCTGTTTTTCATCCTTTGTCTGCTACATGCTCAGAACCGGTTTCCACGGGTTTTTTATCAGGCAAGGTTGTCGTAACTAGCTGAGCTTTCATGCTTCAGTGTCTTCCCTCCTTGAGTTAATGGAAAGCTCACTGAAACTAGGGTAAGGTTCATCCTATTAAGTGACCTAAGTTTACTTTTCTTCACAGTGGGCCCATTGCTCAGTGAGGCAGGGGACCTAGTGATCAAGGACATCATAAAAGTCAAGTTACTCAATGCTTTTTTTGCTTCAGTTTTTACTGGTAAGGTCTGCTCTCAGGTCCCTGAACCAGCTAGCACAGTTTGGGGGAAGTGAAACAGTAGCACAGTACAGGAAGAAAGAGTTGGGGAGCACTTAAGCCAATTGGACATATATGAGTCCATGGGACCAGATGGGATGCATCCAAGTGTGCTGAAGGAACTGACCAATGTCATTGGGAGGCCGCTGTCTATCATCTTTGAAAGGTTATGGCAACTGGGGGAGGTTCCTGATGGCTGGAACAGGGCAAACATCACTCCCATTTTCAAGAAGGACAAGAAGGAGGATCCAGGGAACTACAGGCTGGTCAGCCTTACCCTCTTTTCCCAGGAAGATTATGGAGCAAATCCTCTTAGAAGCCATTTCTAAAGAAAGAGATGAAAGACAAGAAGGTGATTGGGAGCAGCCAACATGGCTTTATCAAGGGCAAATCATGCCTGACCGATCTCATTGCTTTCTGTAATGAGGTGACTGGCACTGTGGAAGAGCGGAAGGCAGTGGATGTTGTATACTTTGACTTTAGCAAGGCCTTTGACACAATCTCCTATAGTCTTTTTATCTCCAAATTGTTGGGATATGGGCTTGATGAGTGGATGATAAGGTGGATGGAAAATTAGCTGGACTGCTGAGCTCAAAGAGTTGTGATCAGTGGTACAAAGCCCAGCTGGGGGCCAGTAACTAGTGGGGTCTCTCAGGGATCAGTACTGGGGCCAATACTGGTATTTAATGTCTTCATTAATGATCTGGACGATGGGATGGAGTGCACTCTCAGCAAGTTTGTGGATGACACCAAATTGGGGGGAGTGGCCAGTATGCTGGAGGTCAGGGCTGCCATTCAGAGGGGACCTGGACAGGCTGGAGAAATGGGATGACCAGAACCTCATGAAGCTCAAGACGAGCAGATCCGAAGTCCTGCATCTGGAATGAAATAACCCTATGCAACAATAGAAGCCAGAGGCCGACTGTCTGGGAAGCAGCTCCACAGAAAGGGATCTGGGGGTCCTGGTGAACAACAAGTTGACGATGAGTCAGCAGTGTGTCCTTGCAGCAAAGATGGCCAACTGCATCTTGAGCTGTATTAGCAAAAGTGCAGCCAGCAGGTCCAGGGAAGTGATCCTTCCCCTTTATTCGCACTTGTGAGACTGCATCTGCAGTATTGTGTCCAGTTTTGGTCTCCCCAGTACAAGAAGGATAGTGACACACTGGAACAAGTCTAGCAGAGGGCCACCAAGCTGGTTAGGGGCTGGAGAACGTGACATCCAAGGAGAGGCTGAGAGAACTGGGCCTGTTCAGCCTGGAGAAGAGAGATAAGGACAGGGAAATTACTTGCCAATTACCATCATGGGCAAAATAGAATCAGCTTGGGAAAATTAATTTAATTTATTGTCAATTAATTGTAACAGAGCAGGATAATGAGAAATAAGAACAAATCTAAAAACACCTTCCCCCTACCCCTCCCTTCTTCCCAGGCTCAGCTTCACTCCCGACTCTTCTACCCGCCCCCCCAAGCGGCACAGGGTGATGGGGAATGGGGGTTGCAGTCAGTTCATAACGTTTCATCTCTGCAGCTCCTTCCTCCTCATGCTCTTCCCCTGCTCCAGCGTGGGGTCCCTCCCATGGGAGACAGTCCTCCACGAACTTCTCTAATGTGGGTCCTTCCCACGGGCTGCAGTTCTTCAAGAACTGCTCCAGTATGGGTCCTTTCCACAGGAAGACAGTCCTTCAGGAACTGACTGCTCCAGCATGGATCCCCCACGGGGTCACAGGTCCTGCCAGAAAACCTGCTCCTGTGTGGGCTCCTCTTCACGGGCCACAGTTCCTGCCAGGAGCCTGCTCCAGCATGGGCTCTCCATGGGCTGCAGCTTCCTTCAGGGTACATCCACCTGCTCTGGTGTGGGGTCCTCCCCAGGCTGCAGGGTGGATATCTGCTCCACTGTGGATGTCCATGGACTGCAGGGGGACAACCTGCCTCACCATGGTCTTCATAGAATCATAGAATCATTAAGGTTGGAAAAGACCCTTAAGATCATCGAATCCAACCATTAATCTTCACCATGGGCTGCAAGGAAATCTCTGCTCCAGTGCCTGAAGCACCTCCTCCCCCTCCTTCTTCCCTGACCTTGGTGTCTTGCAGGGTTGTTTCTCTCACATATTCTCACTCCTCTCTCTCCCAGCTGCTGTTGCACAGCGTATTTTACCCTGATATGTATCTTTCCACAAGCACAGCTCACCAAGCACGAGGAGTATCATGACACCCACAAAGCCCTTCTGAAGCCAGGCAGTACCCAGGCAGCTCTGTGATTAGCCAAGGGGAGACGGGGAGGGGCTTACTCCTCCCAGCTGCAATTTCTCTTGGTCACATGTAGTTGACGCGAGTTGGGTTTCTGTGCTGCACTTCCTACGTCATCGAGAATGTGAGTTGGTGGATGCAAGTGTCCAGTTTGGTCGGCAGCAGTGGCAACTTTTATCTCCAAATTGCGTTTTCAGGTGGCATGGAAGACACAACAGGTGAGTCACTGGGGAGAGGGTGTGCTGCTGCTCGCATCTCTCTCCACTGCGGCGGGGCCACCCTGTGTGGCCTCTCTCTCTCGTCCTTCATTCCTGTCTCATAAGGATTCCCGCCGGTGGTGAAGGTCGCGCCGGGCTGGACCGCTGCTGCCTCTGGAGCATGAGCGTCCTAGACTGTCACGGCAGCGCGGAGGGGGGCGGGGAGCACCCGGAAGCGGCAGGGGGTGGTGGTGTACGGTAGCCGGGCTGCATCAATTCGTCCCCGCGCTCCAGACTGGGAGTGGCGTCTTTGGACACGCTCCTCAGTGGGAACCACAGGAGAGATGTTCCGCCATGCTGCGGAGTAGGCGACGACTGGACAGGAGTAGGGAGAATAACAACAGCATGCGGCAGTCTTCTGCAAGCCGCCTGGAATCCTTGCTGCTGATCCCTTGGTCACTTTCTCTCATCCACGCGGGCAGTGAGCTCTGCAGTACCTGCTGCCGAGGAGCTGGTGGCAGTCTACACAGCAGAGCTTGAAAGCCTGATCCTGCTCAGGACACAAACACATTCAGGTTGCTTCTCTAAATCCCTGCATTGTTCCTGATGCAGGCATCGGGAAAAGGCTAAATAAAAGAATGCAATGGCTGCCTTCCAAACTCAACACTGTGTTTAGGTGTCTTGTCTTTTGGCAGTTCTACTTCTTTACAGAGAATCTCTTCTCAGGCTAGAAGAAAAAACAAAAGAGAACCATTCAGGTTGGAAGGGACTTTTGGAGGTCTCTACTCCAACCTCCTGCTTAAAGCAGGGTCAACACTGAATTCAGACCAGCTTGCTCAGGGTTTTCTCTAGTCAGGGCTTGAAAACCTCCAAGACTGGAGACTGTACAACTTCTCAGGGCCCATGTTCCACTGCTTGACTGTCCTCACGGTGAAAAACAGTTTCCTTATAGCCAGCGTGAACCTTGATTGTTTCAATTTGTACCTGTTGTGTCATCTTCCCACTATGCAACACTGTGAAGAGCCTGGCTCTGTCTTCTTGATAGCCTCCTCATAGGTACTGGGGGACTGCTATTAGGTGCCCCTGCAGCCTTCCTTCCTCCAGGCTGAACAAGCACAGTTCCCTCAGCCTCTCCTCATAGTGCAAGTACTCCAGCCCCCTGACATCTTGGTGGCCCTCTGCTGAATTTGATCCACTTTATCAATTACTTTCTTGTATTGGGGTGCCCAAAATTTGACACAACATTCTAGATGTGATCTAATAAGCACCAAGTAAAGGAGGATAATCACTTCCCTCAATCTACTAGCTATGCTCCTGGTAATATAGCCCAGGATACTGCTAACCACCTTTGCTGCCAGGGCACAGTTCTGGCTCATATTCAGCTTGCTGTTTTCCTTGATCCTCCAGTCCTTTTCAGCAGAGCTGCTCCCCAGCCAGTCCCCAGATGGTATTGATGCCAGGGGTTCTTCTTCCCTAGGTGCAGGACTTGGCATTTGTCCTTGTTGAATTAAATTAAGTTCCTGTCAGCCCATTCCTCCAACCTGTCTAGGTCTCTCTGAATGGCAGCCCTGCCCTTGAGTGTATTTACTTCATCCTCCCAATTCCTGCAAACTTGACAAGAGCAAGATGCATCACCTCCTCCAGGTGTTTGATAAAGATTTTAAACAGGACAGGTCCCAGGATAGACCCCTGCAGCATCCCACTTGTCACAGGCATCCCAGTAGAGTAAAACCCATTAACCACCACTCTCTGAGCTCAGTCACCCAACTAGTTTTTAAACCCATCTAGTTGTCCACCCATCCAGACTATAATATCCCAATTTGGATAGAAGAATATTGTGGGATACAGTATTGAAAGCCCTGCTAAAGTCAAGGTAAATGACATCCAGTGCTCTCGCTTCATCCACAAATCCTGCCATTTTATCACAGAAGGCAATTAGGTTGGTCAGGCCCCCTGGTAAATGCATGCTGACTGTTCCCAATCATCTTCTCCTTCATGTGCCCAAAAACATATTCTAAGAAGAATTTCCCTATGATTTTCCCAGGAACTGAAGTTCCCTGGGTTGAACTTTTGGCTTTTTTTTTTTTTTTTTTTACGATGAATGCAACATTTGTCCTTCTCTAGTCATCAGGGAATTCCTCTGATCTTCATGACTTTTCAAAGCTGATAAGAGAATGGCCTCATTATGAAACCAGACAGTTCTCTCAGCACCCTTGGATGCAGCCCATATGGTCCCATGGATTTGTACAGATTAAGTTCTCTGAAATAATCCCTGATTCAGTCCTCATCCACTGTTGGTAGTTTTCCTTTAACCCTGTCTCTAAGCACAGAGGCCTAGGAGACTTTGTCGGTGCAGATTGAGGCCAAGAAGGCATTGAGTACCTCAGCCTCATCTATGTCCACTGTCACTATATCACCCATCCCATTCAGCAATAGGCCCATCTTCTCTTTGTTCAGTCTTTTACTATTAAAGTGGTAGTAGAAGCTCTTGTTGCCCTTGATCTGTGATCTGTAGAGTTCCTCAAGTTGCTTAAAGAAGGCTTTGTCTGCTTCCTCACCCTGTCTGTAACAAACTTCTGCCACAATATCACACTTATTGGCCTCTGCTTTGATCTTGTTCAGTTCCTGTTAGTTGTAAGGGTAATCTTTGGAAATTGAGACCAATGTAAGCAAAGATATAGCTGTATCTGGGATGGAATCACTTATTGGAAAATAAAAACAAACTGGGTAACCAAATTAATTCCCTTTATGATATTTAACTTCTGATTAAATCATATAATGAAGAAGGCAGTCAAATATCATAAACCTGTCAGCTCATGGTAACTATTAGTTGTATGGGGAGTTATATGTAGAAAAACAGGTTAAAGAATATTACATAATATTGCTATTTATTTTCCCCCAGATGGATATGCAGAGTTACTGGGGGGGGGGGAGTTCACTTAAAATTTTAGTGTCTTTTGTTAAGTAGTTCAAATAGCTTTTCTTTTTCTTTTTTAAGCAACCATTTTGGCACTAGCAGGCCACTAATCCACTTCTGCTTTTACTTGGCACAACTTTTTGTTTTAATACCAAAATAATTATAATGATTATTCAGTGTGTTGACTACTTGTGCAAAATACTATAGTGCAACTAATAGATCTCACTTGACAGGCCTTCATCAGTATCTGTAAGAAGTATTAAGGGTTCCTCTATTATAATGAGCTACCAAGATTGAAGACACGCATAGCTTACATGCATAGCTACATCTTGAAAAGTGTCAGACTTAGAGGTTAATGCAGATAGTTAGGAACCATCTGTAGTCAAGTTTTGAAAAATATTGTATTGTTCCTGTTTTAAGTTGGTTGATATTGATTAAGAATTGCCAACTCAAGAGCCAGCAGGCAGTAATTAGATACTATCCTAGTGATAAGTTATCAAACCTGAAAAATAAACAAAACCCATAAAACCTTCTACTTTAACTGTCATGCTTGTACTTGGCATTAGGTTGGTGATAAAAACTAAATCGATAGGGCCAGTGTTTCCCATATTTGGTGGTACAGGAGTACCAGTTTGCAGACACTTGATCTACCCAGTAGCTGGCCCCTGGATCCCCCCAGTCTCCCCAGTTGCCTCCCACAGAAACATACACACACACGTAAATGAGTCTCTTATTCCACCCCCATACCCCACGGTCTCTTCTGCAGTTGGCTTGGACCACCTGGTCCCTCTGATAGCCAATTCCTCCAGGTGCCTCACCCTTAGAGACACATACATACCTGGCTCCCAAGCCACGACCTTCTCCAATGTGGGTGCTTCCCATGGGCTGCAGTTCTTCACGAACTGCTCCAGCATGGGTCCTTTCCATGGGCTGCAGTCCTTCAGGAGCAGACTGCTCCAGTGTGGATCGCCCACAGGGTCACAGGTCCTGTCAGAAAAAGTGCTCCTGCGTGGGCTCCTCTTTGTGGAGGAGCTCCTGCATTGGCTCTCCACGGGCTGCAGCTTCCTTCAGGGCATATCCACCTGCTCCAGCATGGGGTCCTCCACAGGCTGCAGAGTGGATATCTGCTCCACTGTGGACCTCCATGGACTGCAGGGGGACAACCTGCATCACCATGGTCTTCATCACAGGCTGCAGGGGAATCTCTGCTCTGGTGCCTGGAGCACCTCCTACCTCTCCTCCTTCACTGACCTTGGTACCTGCAGGGTTGTTTCTCTCACATATTCTCACTCCTCTCTCTCCCAGTTGCTGTTGTGCAGCCGTTTTTTTACCCTTTCTTAAATATGTTATCACAGAGGTGCTACCAACGTCACTGATTGGCTCAGCTTTGGCCAGCAGCAGGTCCATCTTGGAGCTGGTTGACAGTAGCTCTGTCTGACATGGGGGATTACTCTGTTGTCTTCTCACAGAAACCACTCCTGCATCCCACCCCACTACCAAAACCTTGCCATGTAAACCCAATACAATGTCAACTACACCTAAATATAAATCATTACTGTTGGGGAGGGGATGTTAAAGTGCAAATAGTAAATTGTGTTAAATTTATCTGGTAAGGAAAAAAACAAGTTTGATTATTTTTAGACTAAGTATATTAATGTGCTATTTTTTCTTTTATTCTACTTAATGGAATATTTGAAACATACTAGATTGTTTTTACATTATAAAAACAATGAAAGAGATAAGTTACAGTGAACTTTAAGCAAGCTTTTGGGAGAGGGAGGAATTTGGAGGCTTATTTAGGTATTGTTTGGTGGGGTTTTTTTGAAATTACACTGTCATGTAAACTATTTTTAACGCTTTATTACTGGGCACAGTAATAAAGTGTTGAATCACAATTCGGAACTACTATATTTCACATAACTTGATAGTGATGATTTTGTTTAACAAGTAACAAAAGGTTTTGATCCTACTGTGTTTTCACTGCAAGTACACTTGCATGTGTGCTTTTTTAAGTAGGACAATGTCTTGTTGGTCAGGTGGAAACACGTAGAGTGGCTAGTTCTTAGCTACGTGTATGCAAACTGACTATTCCCCCCACCTCATCTTTTGTAAGAGGATAAGGGTTTAAGTTAAGACTCTGAGAAGGTAGTTATAAATTTGGCTCCTTCTGTACCCAGCTACCAACTTCAAAAAACCTTCTAGGAATTCAGTATCTACTTAACCCTCTGTTAAATTTGGTTGGAATTGGCCAAGAGACTCAGAAGTTAATAACCGAAGGGAGATGGATAAACAGGTGGTGAAATTCCATCTTGTTCTCCTAGGAAATCAAAACACTTCCATTTACTGTTTGCAGCTTTTATTTATAATCTATATACATAAAAATTATTAGATTCAGAAAATCATACTTTATTTCTTCCTATATAGTAGGGATGCTTGCTCACCAGTAGTAAATGGTGATATAAGTTAATAATTCAAACATTTACTAAGCATACCCTCTATTAATGGTTCTTTCAAGTTTATAATCAAAATACTAAGAGAAAAAATGCTGATCCTCTTATTCTTGAGAATAAATCATTCTGACATTTGAAAAATACATGTCCTAAAACTCTTTCAGGAGATATCAAAGTGAATTGTAAAACTAAAAGCCATAACAACAAATATGTGGAACGAATCCTCCAGTAATTTCAGTGTTAGTGACTTCCCAAGGCAGAGGTAGTGTCTGAGTAGCTAATAGTCCTCAGTAGATTTTTCTTCCATGAATATATGTAGTTGCATTTGAATCCAAAGGAACTTGGCTGCGGTAAGGACTTTCGTAGCTTAACTACACATTGTGAAGAAGTACTTCCTTTTGTTCTGAACCTGCTAGTTTTGTTCCATAGCCCCTAGTCTTAGGGGAGAGAGAACACTTCTCCATTCAGGATTTTATAGTTTTTCTTCATATCTTGCCCTTAACATTTCCCTGACTGAAAATTTCTGTAGTTATAAAATATTTGTAACCAAGAAATTTGTGTATTTTGGTTTTATTTTTAGTGATTTGTGCAGTTACAGTACTAGGCTGTTCTCTTTCCTGAGGCTTTTTTTTTTCATTTTAAAAATATGTTAATTGGCAATAAATTAAATGTAATTATTAATTCAGGTATTGAGAAACAAAGCAAACAAACAATTAAACAAACACTTGGGGAAAACACCTTTCTTCCCTCTTCCCCAGGCTCAACTTCAGTCCAGACATTTCTCTTCCCCCCTCCCTGGTCTCCACTGCCCTTATTTTTGCTATGTATTACACTCGGTTCCTTCAGTGAGGCAACAGGAAGTACAGGATATTTGGAATAGCGCATAGTGTTTTTTCTTCCACTGCTCCTGGCTTTTTATTCATTTCCTCTGCTCTGGCATGGGCTTATCTACAGGCTGCAGCCCCTTTTGGAGGCGTACCTGCTTTGGTATGGCTTATCCACGGGCTGTAGTCCCCTCAGAGGCGTACCACCTCCTCTGGCATGGAACACCTCCTTCTGAGAGTGTCTCCAGCTGTGTCCCCAGCAATGTCCCCTTCCTTGTGTCTTTCTGTTTTTCCTCACATGTGTCCTCACATGTCTCCTGCCCCTAGCTGCTACCACCCTTTGTTAAATATGTTTGTGCAGAGGTGTCATGTGTTCCCCTGGTTGAAGTTCTGGTATGTGGTGGGTTGTTTTTCATCAGTTGCTGAGCTGGCTGTAAGCAGCTGTGACTACCACAGGACAGTTCATGGCCTATGCATGCACAGATCAGCCCTGCAGCCCCCTGCTACCAAAACTCCACCATTTATACTAAATATAGATATACTGCAAGTACTTCAAGGGAATCTTTGTTGCCAACTGTTGCTGAAAGGTGAAGCATCACTGAAGCAAAAAGGGAAAATCAGACAATGTATCAAACTAAGCCTTTCAAAAATATAATCTTGTTATTGACTTAGCTGCATTGCACATATTTAATAACCTGAAGTATTAATGCATTTTGCTGAATGTTGCGTGTGCCTAGCACATAATATATATGACCCAAACAAAGCTTTTCACTTTACAAATGCTCACGTGTAAGATCTCAACTTTAATGTTGCTCAGAGAATTAAATTAAAATAGCCTAGGATGCTTTGTTCCTTAACAAGAGCATTCATGTAGTAGCTTACTATCTCTAATTCATGTACTTTAGCTTTAAACAGTTAGACACATTCACAAAAGCAATACACATACACACACTGGATCCCCCAGTAGCTGGGCTTAGACGCTCGATCTACCCAGTAGCTGGCCCCTGGATCCCCCCAGTCTCCCTAGTTGCCTCCCACAGAAACATACGCGCGTGCGCACACACACATGTAAATGAGTCTCTTACTCCACCCCCAGACCCCCACAATCTCTTTGGCAGTTGGCTTGGACCACCTGGTCCCTCCGGTAGTCAATTCCTCCAGGTGCCTCACCCTTAGAGACACATGCATACCTGGCTCCCAAGCCACTTCACCTACTTCCTGGCTATTCCGATTTGATAGTCGTAGTGATCATGCGTTGACTTACATACCCTCACTTGCTCGCTCCAGTTGCTGGCACCACGGACACACGGCCTGTTATTCCCACTGCAGTTGGTGGCACTTAGATCTTTGTACGCACACACATGCACACAGAATTGAGAGCCCCTCACTCAGGAAATTAGTTAGAAAAGGAATTTAATTACAAGATAGGACAGGCTGCATTGGTCAGGCACAGGGCATGGCCAGACAAACATACCAACCGGCCACCTGCTTACATGCACTTATCCCTCTATTTTCCACACACTTGTTCCTCCCCAAGTCTCCTAGATCCCTTTCATTCCCCACCTTTGGTTTCTCTCCTAAACATCCCATAAGTCTTGTGCAATCCCAAAAGGCTCTTCCCCTGCATCCCTAGAGGTATGGAATACATTATGACAGTTACCAGCCTCAGTCCGAAAGGTCTTTGGGGGAGCTGCCCATTGATTCACAATATGGTTGAGGTTGGAAGGGACCTCTGTAGGTCATCTTGTCCAACCCCCCTGCTCAAACAGGACCACCGAGAGCAGGTTGCCCAGTTCCATGTCCAGATGGCTTTTGAATATCTCCAAGGAGGGAGACTCCACAACCTCTCTGGGCAACCTGTTCCAGTGTTCGGTCACCCTTACAGTAAAGAAGCGTTTCCTTATGTTCGGACAGAACCTCCTGTGTTTCACTTTGTGCCCATTGCCTCTTGTCCTGTCACTGGGCATCGCTGACAAGAGCCTGGCTCCATCTGCTTTGCACCCTCCCTTCAGGTATTTTTATACATTGATAAGATCCCTCTGAGCCTTCCCTTCTCTAGGTTAAAAAGTCCCAGCTCTCTCAGCCTTTCCTCATATGACAGATGCTCCAGTCCCTTCATCATCTTTGTGGCCCTTCGTTGAACTCTCTCTAGTATGTCCATGTCTCTCTTTCTTTGTTGTGGTTTAACCCCGGTAGGCAGCTAAGCACCACACAGCTGCTTGCTCGCTCCCTAGTCCCAGTGGGATGGGGGAGAGAATCGGAAGGGTAAAAGTGAGAAAACTCATAGGTTCAGATAAAGACAATTTAATAACAAAAAAAAAACAAAGAAAAGAAAAAAAACACAAAGAAAAGCAAAACCAAGAAAAACAAGCGCTGAAAAAAAACCTCAACTGCTCAGCACCAGCTGACTGATGCACAGCCAGTTCACAAGCAATGGCAGCCCCAGCAAACTTCCCTCCCCTCCCTGGTTTTATTGCTGAGCATGATGTCATATGGTATGAAATATCCCTTTGGTCAGATGGGGTCAGCTGTCCCAGCTGTGTCCCCTCCCAACTTCTTGTGCACCCCCCAGTCTACCTGTTGGCGGGGCAGCGTGAGAAGCAGAAAAGGTCTTGATGCTGTGTAAGCACTGTTCAGCAATAACTAAAATATCAGTGTGTTGTCAACAATGTTTTCATCACAAATCCAAAACAAAGTCTGTGGACTCAGAGCTAGCCAACGTTATTTGAATTTACAAGAAGGGCATGAGGGAAGACCCAGGAAACTACAGACCTGTTAGTCTAGCCTCAGTACCTGGAAAAATTATGGAGAAGATCATACTGGGTGCTATTGAAAGGCATTTAAAGGGCAATGCAATCATGAGACACAGTCAACATGGGTTCACAAAGGGAAAGTCCTGTTTAACTAATTTGATATCCTTCTATGATAAGGTCGCTCGCCTAGTGGATGAAGGGAATCATAGAATCATAGAATGTCCTGAGTTGGAAGGGACCCACAAGGATCATCGAGTCCAACTCCTGTCCCTGCATAAGACAACCCCAAAATTCACACCATATGTCTGAGGGCATTGTCCAAATGCTTCTTGAATATTGTCAGGCTTGGTGCCATAACTACCTCCCGGGGGAGCTTGTTCCAGTGCTCCACCACCCTCTGGGTGAAGAACCTTTTCCTAATGTCCAATCTAAACCTCCCCTGGCATATCTTCCTGCCATTCCCTCGGGTCCTATCATTGGTTGCCAGGGAGAAGAGATCAGCACCTGCCCCTCCTCCTTCCCTTGTGAGGAAGCTGTAGACCATGATGAGGTCTCCCCTCAGTCTCCTCTTCTCCAGGCTGAACAGACCAAGTGACTTCAGCTGCTCCTCATACGGCTTCCCCTCTAAACCCTTCACCATCTTCGTGGCTCTCCTCTGGACACTCTCTAGTAGCTTCGTATCCTTTTTGTACTGTGGGGCCCAAAACTGCACACAGTACTCAAGATGAGGCAGCACCAGTGCAGAGTAGAGTGGGACAATCACCTCCCTCAACCGGCTAGCAATATGATGCACCCCAGGACACGGTTGGCCCCCTTGGCTGCCAGGGCACACTGTTGGCTCATGTTCAAGGCAGTGGATGTAGTTTTTCTGGATTTTAGGAAGGCTTTTGATACTGTCCCTCACAGCATTCTTCTGGACAAGTTGTCCAGCTGTGAGATGAGCAGGTACACGGTGCGCTGGGTGAAGAACTGGCTGAAGGGCAGGGCTCAAAGGTTTGTAGTGAATGGGGCTACATCTGGCTGGCGACTGGTCACCAGCGGTGTTCCTCAGGGCTCAATTCTAAGGCCAGGTTTTTTTCAATACTCATATCAATGATCTGGATGCAGGAGTAGAATGCACTCTTAGCACGTTTGCTGATGCTACCAAACTGGGAGGTGCTGGTGACTCTCTCGAGGAACAAGAGGCCTTGCAGAGGGATCGAGATAGATTGGAGCATTGGGCAATCATCAGTGGCATGAAATTTAACAAGTCCGAGTGCTGGATTCTGCACTTGGGACGGAGTAATGCCGGACACAAGTATAAATTGGGAGAGGAGTGGCTGGAGAGAAGCCCTGCAGAAAGGGATCTGGGGGTGCTGGTTGACAGTAGGCTCAACAGAAGTCAGCAGCGTGCCCTGGCAGCCAAGAGGGCAACCTGCATTCTGGGGTGCATTAAACACAGCATAACCAGCCGGTCAAAAGAGCTGATTATCCCTCTGTATTTTGATAGAATCATAGAATCATAGAATCATTAAGGTTGGAAAAGACCCTTAAGATCATCGAGTCCAACCGTTAACCTAGCACTGCCAAGTCCACCACTAAACCATGTCCTTGAGCACCACGTCTACCCTTCTCTTAAATACCTCCAGGGATGGAGACTCAACCACTTCCCTGGGCAGCCTGTTCCAATGCTTGACCACCCTTTCAGTGAAGAAGTTTCTCCTAATATCCAACCTAAACCTCCCCTGGCACAGCTTGAGGCCATTTCCTCTAGTCCTATCGCTTGTTACTAGGGAGAAGAGACCGACCCCCACCTCGCTACAACCTCCTTTCAGGTAGTTGTAAAGAGCAATAAGGTCTCCCCTCAGCCTCCTCTTCTCCAGGCTAAACAACCCCAGCTCCCTCAGCCACTCCTCATAAGACTTGTTTTCTAGACCCTTCACCAACTTTGTTGCCCTTCTTTGGACACGCTCCAGCACCTCGATGTCCTTCTTGTAGTGAGGGGCCCAAAAATGAACACAGTACTCGAGGTGCGGCCTCACCAATGCCGAGTACAGGGGCACTATCACCTCCCTGGTCCTGCTGGTCACACTATTCCTGATACAAGCCAGGATGCTATTGGCCCTCTTGGCCACCTGGGCACACTGCTGGCTCATATTCAGGCGGCTGTCAACCAACACCCCCAGGTCCTTTTCCGCCAGGCAGCTCTCCAGCCACTCTTCCCCAAGCCTGTAGCATTGCATGGGGTTGTTGTGACCCAAATGCAGGACCTGGCACTTAGATGCCTTGAATCTTATACAGTTGGCCCCGACCCAATGATCCAACCTGTCCAGATCCCTCTGTAGGGCCTTCCTACCCTCCAGGAGATCAACACTCCCTCCCAACTTGGTGTCGTCTGCAAACTTCCTGAGGGTGCATGCGATCCCCTCATCCAAATCACTGATAAAGGTATTAAACAGAACCGGCCCCAATACTGAGCCCTGGGGAACACCACTTGTGACCGGCCGCAAACTGGATTTAACTCCATTCACCACAACTCTTTGGGCCCTGCCATCCAGCCAGTTTTTTACCCAGCAAAGAGTATGCCTGTCCAAGCCATGAGCAGCCAGTTTCTCCAGGAGAATGCTGTGGGAAATGGTGTCAAAGGCCTTACTAAAGTCCAGGTAGACAACATCCACAGCCTTCCCCTCATCCACTAAGCGGGTCACCTTGTCATAGAAGGAGATCAGGTTAGTCAAGCAGGACCTGCCTTTCATAAATCCATGCTGACTGGGCCCGATCCCCTGGTTGTCCTGTACGTGCCGCATGATGGCACTCAAGATGATCTGTTCTGTAACCTTTCCCAGCACCGAGGTCAATCTGACAGGCCTGTAGGTCCCCAGATTCTCCTTCTGCCCCTTCTTGTAGATGGGCATCACATTTGCTAACCTCCAGTCAACTGGGACCTCCCTGGTTGACCAGGACTGCTGATAGATGGTTGAAAGTGGCTTGACGAGCAATTCCACCAGCTCCTTCAGTACACTTGGGTGGATTCTCCACCCCTCATTCCATACCACTTTCCTCATGTTCAGGTCTTTTACACTGTCCAATACATCATCATTAACCACCACCCTCCTTCCCATTTTTTGATATATACACTGATATCATTCCCTTAGTCTATGGGCCAGTCCTGTAAAATGTTCATAAAATGCCTGTAAAATGTCCATTGAATTAATTTAGTCCATAACTTTGGGCTCCATCTGTTATGGGGGACACTCAGGACAGGAGGGATGGTGTATTGTGTTGGATTTTTGCACACTGAAGCCACCTCAAGTTGCGTCACCACTGCACTTGCCTGGTTCCTCAGGAGATTCAGTCTTCATTGGTTCGTGTGAGTCCTGCTATAATACCTTTGACATATGGCAGCCACAGTAGTGGCGACATACAGCATCATATAACACTGGCATCATACAGCAATGGCGTCATACAACTCAAGTCATGGATTATTTTCACCCAATATTAAATCCCCTTGAGGTACACATTGGACTTGCCCATCCTTCTGCGTTATCCACCAAGTACACCCAGATCCTTGAGCAAAAGTAATCCCATGAATGAGGTTGCCTTTTCCCGAGTAAGGAGTAACCCAAACTTTCCCAGCCACTTCCTTAGGTGTACTGTGGGGACCTTATCTCCTTCCACAGTATGTAGGGGTTTCAGTTGGGCAGGACCAGGTCGATTGGCAGATCTTCTAGTGTTAACTAGCCAAGTGGCTTCTGCTAAATTGGTATCCCAGTGCTTGAATGTCCCAGCACCCAATGCCTTCAGTGTAGTTTTTAACAGTCCATTGTATCATTCAATTTTCCCAGAGACTGGTGCATGATACACCTAGTCAATGCCATGCTCCTTGGCGCAGGTGTCTATGAAGTTGTTTTGGAGATGAGTCCCGTTGTCTGATTCAATTCTTTCAGGGGTGCCGTGTCACCATAAAACTTGCTTTTCAAGGCCCAAGATAGTGTTTTGGGAGGTGGCATGGGTTACAGGGTATGTTTTCAACCATCCAGTAGTCACTTCCATCATTGTAAGCACATGGTGCTTGCCATGGCGGGTTCATGGTAGTGTGATGTAATCAATCTGCCAGGCTTCCCCATATTGATATTTAAGCCATCATCCTCTGTACCAGGGAGGTGTTAGCCGCTTGGCTTGTTTGATTATGGCGCACATTTTACATTCATGGACAACCTGTGCGATGGTGTCAATAGTCAAGTCCACCCCTTGATCATGAGCCCATCTATATGTTGCATCTCTTCCTTGATGGCCTGAGGTGTCATGGGCCCACAGAGCTATGAATAGCTCACCCTTATGTTCCAAATCCAGATCCACCTGAGCCACTTCAATTCTAGAAGCCTAGTCCACCTGCTTGTTGTTTCAGTGTTCCTCAGTGGCACGACTCGGGTATGTGAGCATCTACGTGACGTACTTTTACAGCCAGGTTCTCTACCCAGGCAGCAATATCTTGCCACAGTTCAGCAGCCCACATGGATTTGCCTCTGTGCTGCCAGTTGGTCTGCTTCCATTGCTGTAACCACCCCCACAGGGCATTTGCCACCATCCATGAGTCAGTATAGAGATAAAGTACTGGCCACTTTTCTCGTTCAGCAATATCTAAAGCCAGCCATCAGTAAACAGGGCATATTGCTTCTCATTTTCTGGTAGTTTATTATACAGTGGGGCCTCCTCAGCACAAGTCACCTCCTCTGGTGACGCTCCGAAGTTTCAGCCCTCTGGCCAGTCCACGATCACTTCCAGGATTCCCGGGCAGTCAGGGTTTCCCATTCAAGCCTGTTGCGTGATTAGTGCAACCCACTTACTCCACGTAGCATCAGTTGCATGATGTGTAGAGGGGATCCTCCCTTTGAACATCCAACCGAGCACAGGCAGTTATCATAGAATCATAGAATACCGGGTTGGAAGGGACCTCAAGGATCATCTGGTCCAAACTTTCTAGGCAAGAGCACAATCTAGATGAGATGGCCCAGCACCATGTCCAGCTGAGTCTTAAACGTGTTCAGCATAGCTGAGTCAACCACGTCCCTGGGGAGGTTATTCCAATGATCGACGGTTCTCACTGTGAAAAATTTACCTCTCGTGTCCAATCGGAATCTCCCTGGGAGTAACTTGTACCCATTACCCCTAGTCCTCACCATGTGACTCCTTGTAAAAAGGGAGTCTCCATCTTCTTTGTAGCTCCCCTTTAAGTACTGGTACATGGTGATGAGATCACCTCTAAGCCTCCTTTTCTCAAGGCTGAACAAGCCTATCCTCATATGGCAGGCTTCCCAGACCCTTGATCATCTTGGTGGCCCTTCTCTGGACCCCCTCCAGCCTGTCCACATCTTTTTTGTATAGCGGGGACCAGAACTGTACACAGTATTCCAGGTGTGGCCTGACAAGCGCCAAGTAGAGTGGGATAACGACTTCTTTATCTCTGCTGGTGATGCCCTTTTTGATGCAACCCAGCATCCTATTGGCCCTCTTGGCCACAGCAGCACACTGTTCACTCATATTGAGCTTCCTGTCCACCAGGACCCCCAGGTCCCTCTCCATGGAGCTGCTCCCTAGCCAGGTGGATCCCAGCCTGAGCTGCACTCCTGGATTATGTTTTCCCAGGTGCAAGACCTTAGACTTGTCCTTGTTAAACTTCATAAGGTTCTTGTTAGCCCCCTCTTCCAGCCTATCCAGATCTTCCTGCAGGGTGGCTCTCCCTTCCAGAGTGTCTACTTCCCCACTCAGTTTGGTGTCATCTGCAAACTTCGTCAGGCTACACTTCATGCCGTTATCCAGATCACTTATGAAGATATTGAATAGCATTGGGCCCAATATCGATCCCTGGGGGACCCCACTTGTGACGGGTTGCCAGTTTGAAAAAGAGCTATTTGCCACCACCCTTTGGGTGCGGCCCGCCAGCCAATTCCTCACCCACTGCACAGACCACTTGTCTAGGCCATAACACATCAATTTCTCCAGGAGGAGGCCGTGGGGAACTGTATCGAAAGCCTTGGAGAAGTCCAGGTAGACAACGTCCACCGCTCGCCCCCTGTCAACCGAGCAGGTCACTTTATCATAGAAGGCCACCAGATTTGTCAGGCACGATCTGCCCTTGGTGAAGCCGTGTTGGCTTTTCCCAATCACGTGCTTCATTTGACTCATGAGGGCCCCCAGGAGGATCCGTTCCATAACTTTCCCGGGGACTGAAGTAAAATGAGGGGCCTATAATTACCCGGATCCTCCCTTGAGCCCTTCTTGTAGATAGGGGTAACATTCGCCTTCCTCCAGTCCTCTGGGACATCCCCCGATCTCCACGACTTCTCAAAGATTATAGAGAGTGGCCCCGCAATGACATCAGCCAGCTCTCTCAACACCCTCGGGTGGATGGCGTCAGGGCCCATCGATTTGTAGGGGTCAAGCTCCTGTAATAATTCACATACTAATCCCTTCTTCACTGATGGTGGGTCTATGTTTGGATCCTCATGGATTTTCGTTCCCAACGCCTGGGATCCAACAGTGTTGGTAAAGACAGAGGTGAAGAAAGTGTTGAGAACCTCTGCCTTTTCAGCATTGTTGGTGACTGATTCACCTCTACTGTTTAACAGTGGGCCTATGTTTTCCTTCTGTTTCCGCTTGCAACTTACATACCTGAAGAACCCTTTCTTGGGTTTTTTTGACACCTCTGGCCAGTTCCAATTCAAGCTGAGCTTTTGCTTTTCTAACTGCATCTCTGCACACTCTGGCAATGCCCTTGTAGTTCTCAGTGGATAATCTTCCACTTCTCCATCTCTGGTACGCATCTCTCTTGGTTTTAAGCAGACCCAGGAGCTCGTGGTTGAGCCAAGGGGGCCTCTTGCTCCGCTTACTTCCCTTTCTTTTATAGGGGATAAACTGGCTTTGTGCTTCCAAGAGAGCATTCTTGAAGAACTCCCAGCACTCGCTGTCTCCTTTATCCTCCATGGAAGCTTCCCACGGAATCCCTCCCAACTGAGCTCTGAGCGAGCTGAAGTTTGCTCTTCTAAAATCTAGAACCCTTGTCTTGGTGCTAACCTTCAGCATGCTCAGCCGGATCCCGAACTCCACAATATTGTGATCACTGCAGCCAAGGTTGTTACTGACCGAGATATTACAAAGCAGGTTTTCTTGGTTTGTGAATAGCAGGTCCAGCAGTGCCTCCTTCCTGGTTGGCCCATCTAACATTTGTAAGAGGAAACAGTCCTCTACGCATTCCAGGAACTTGATGGATGACACGCGAGCTGCTGTATTGCTCTTCCAGTAAATGTCTGGGTAGTTGAAGTCACCCATGAGAACCAGGTTCTGTTGACCAGAAGCTTGCCTTAGTGTCCCAAATATTGCTTCATCGGCTTTATCGTCATGGTTTGGAGGTCGGTAGCAGATGCCCACTGTAAGGTCCTGCTTGGAGACGACCCCTCTGATTTTAACCCAGAGGCATTCAATAGAGCACTCACAATCACCATAGTAGACTTCGATACAATCAAGGTGCCAAAAGGAGCTATGCTTCAGTACCAACTACTTCTGAAGTGGCTCGAACCCCTTCATATGCTGCCAATATCTCTTTTTCAGTTGGAGTGTAGCAGGCCTCGGATCCTCTATATCCCTGGCTCCAAAACCCTAGAGGTTGACCTCGAGTCTCTCCAGGTAACTTCTGCCAGAGGCTCCAAGGTATAAAGCACATTTTTCACATCTTGTCCTACCTGGAGTGGCCCAAGGGCTACTGCATGAACTATCTCCCGTTTAATTTGTTCAAAGGCTTGTTGCTGCTCAGGGCCCCATTTGAAATCATTCTTCTTCTGGGTTACTCAATAGAGAGGGCTTACAATCAGACTGTAATTTGGAATATGCATTCCCCAAAAACCCACAACGCCCAAGAAAGCTTGTGTTTCCTTTTTGCTGGTTGGTGGGGACATGACTGTTATTTTGTTGATCACATCCATTGGGATCTGACGACGTCCATCTTGCCATTTTATTCCTAAAATCTGGATCACCTGTGCAGGTCCCTTGACCTTACTTTGTTTTATGGCAAAACTGGCCTCCAGGAGGAGTTGGACTATTTTCTTCCCTTTCTCAAACACTTTTGCCTCTCTGTTGCCCCACATATTGATGTCATCAATGTATTGCAGGTGTTCAGGGGCTTCACCCTGTTCCAGTGCAGTCTGGATCAGTCCATGGCAAATGGCAGGGCTGTGTTTCCACCCCTGGGGGGCAGTCAATTCCAGGTGTACTGGATGCCCCTCCAAGTGAAAACAAGATGCGTCCTGCATTCTGCTGCCAATGGGACAGAGAAAAATGCATTAGTGATGTCAATTGTGGCATACCACTTGGCCGCCTTTGACTCCAATTCATATCGGAGCTCTAGCATGTCTGGTACAGCAGCACTCAGCAGCAGCATAACTTCATTCAGGCCCCAATAGTCTACTGTTAGTCTCCACTCTCCATTAGACTTTCGCACTGGCCATATGGGACTGTGAAAATGTGAGCAAGTCTTGCTGATCCCTCCTTGGCTCTCCAGTCGACGAATCAACTTATGGATGGGAATCAGGGAGTCTCGGTTGGTGCGATATTGCCGCCGGTGCACCATTGTGCTGGCGATCAGCACCTGCTGTCCTTCGACCCTTAGCAACCCCAAAATAGAAGGATCCTCTGAGAGACCGGGCAAGCTAGACAGCTGGTTAACCTTTTCTGTCTCCAAGGCAGCTATACCAAAAGCCCACCGGTACCCTTTTGGGTCTTTGAAATACCCTCTCCTGAGGTAGTCTATGCCAAGGATGCACGGGGCGTCTGGGCCAGTCACAATGGGATGCTTCTGCCACTCCTTCCCAGTTAGACTCACTTCAGCCTCCAATACAGTTAGCTGTTGGGATCCACCTGTCACTCCAGAAATACTGATGGGTTCTGCCCCTTTATAGCTTGATGGCATGAGGGTACACTGTGCACTGGTGTCTACTAAAGCCTTATATTCCTGTGGGTCTGATGTGCCAGGCCATCGAATCCACGCTGTCAAGTAAACCCAGTCATCCCTTTCCTGCACCTGGCTGAAGGCAGGGCCCCTCCATTCCTGGTCGGAGTCTTCATTACTTGATTTTTGTAACTGCAAACCAGAAGTCCCTTTATTAGGTTTGGAAGTAAGATCTTCCCTTCTACTCTGCTCCACAGAAACTGGAGCAGTAAATCTCCTGGATGGATGCCTTTTGGCTCTTGTTTTTTTCTTGCAATTCGCATACCCAAGCTTCTGGTTTCGAGGTAGTTTCATCATCCCACTTAGAATCATAGAATCACAGAATAGTTAAGGTTGCAAAAGACCCTTAAGATCATCGAGTCCAACCGTTAACCTATCACTGTCAAGTCCACCACTAAACCATGTCCTCGAGCACCACCTCTACCCGTCTTTTAAATACCTCCAGGGATGGGGACTCAACCACTTCCCTGGGCAGCCTGTTCCAATGCCTGACTACCCTTTCGGTGAAGAAGTTTTTTCTAATATCCAACCTAAACTTCCCCTGGCGCAGCTTGAGGCCATTTCCTCTCGTCCTATCACTTGTTACGAGGGAGAAGAGACCGACCCCCACCTCGCTACAACCTCCTTTCAGGTAGTTGTAGAGAGCGATAAGGTCTCCCCTCAGCCTCATGTCCTCCTGTGGTTGTGCAGATAGAACCACAGGGTGGCACGTGGTGTGCGTCACTGGTACCCTTTCCCTTGAGCAGAAAAAGGCTGACTCTTAATAGCTGAGATATTTGTCAGTATGGGCAAGGAAGAAGACATATTCTTTTTGAATTGCTGGAACTGTTGGGACAGTCTCTCCACAGCCGAGATGCAGGCCCATAGGGAAGATGTGAGATTCTCTTTGAATTCTCAGAGTTGGTTGGCCAATCCATCCAGTCAGTGCCTCTGTGTCTGTCCAGCTCATTATCACCAGGGTGCTGGCATATGATGTTGGTGCACTTCGTACAAACTTTCGCCACATGGACCGCATGCACCATATATCATCCAGGTCTTTGAATGCCTGTTTATTGACCTGGTTGCTATAGATCACCTCCACCATGGCTATTTCCCTCAGATACTGGATACCTCCCTCAGTGGTGGTCCACTTGCCTCGGTAATTTGCAAGATCTTCCTTGAAGGGATACCTTTCCTTCATGCTCAACAGGAGGTGCCTCCAGAGGCTGAGGACTGTTGCCCCTTTTCCAGTCCCTTTGTCGATGGCCTTATCCCTAGCAAGGGATCCCAGTTGCCAGACTTCCTTACCCTCTAATTCCTGACTATTGGCCCCAATATCGCAGCATCGAAGAAACCAGCTGATAATTTGCTTGCCTGGTTGACGGCTAAAATCTTTTTACATATGTCACAGCTTACTCAAGGATAGGTGGTTACTATCTCATTTATGATTTCAGTCTCTTCCCCCTTCTGTTCTTGTGACTGCCCTGCTGCAGAACAGGCTGCCTCTTCTGATTCTCTCTCCTGCTCCCTCTTCGGAGAAGCTTCTTCCTGCCTTACTAAATGAGTTGACCTCCGCTTCCATTGTTTCTTCTTGATTATAGGGGCGACAGATATAGTTGAGGGCTGGGTCTCTGATTTAGCCACAGTGTCTGTATGTCTTCAGATCCAGAGACCCTCTCTTCTCCTTGAGGGTGCTGAATAGTACTGAATAGTGTTTGGTAGGTGTAGGCCAGGCCCCAGCACAGTGTGAGAAGTTGTGCCTCTTTGGCATAGCCAGGGCCAGGGCATCTTTTTTTCAAACATTCTATCACTTCATCAGGATCTCGCACTTGTTTGGGAGTGAAGTTCCAGACCATCGGTGACAACCATTCTAGGTATCTGCCCATATTCTCCCACACACCTTGCCACCCATAACCACACTGCCTCGGGGCCTGGGTGATATTCCTAAATAGTTGGTTAACCTTAGAAAAAGCCAAAAAAATATTCTTGAGAAGTACCAATAGGAGTATTTTGGTTACCCAAGGATGTTCAAGATAACGAAGACATTGTAACAAGGGAAAAAACATCTACCCCACAGGAGAAGGGGAAGGTGCCATTCTGTGTTTCCTCCATCGAATGCCTCTCAGAGGAGAAAAGGGAAAAAGTGTAATTGTTAATTGTCTCCATGAGAAGGTTCCTGAAGTACAGGGAAGGCATCAATGCAGGGCCCAAATACCAGATTAGGCTCAAGGCCAGTGCTTTTATCATAATTCTCCCAGGCAAAACACCACTAAGTGCTACACAGCACAGCAAACTGCAAAAGCTAAAACTAGCCTTTAACAAGCTCTCAAATTTGATGTACAGCAAAAAAAGGGAGCATTGCATGGATCAGATAAGCCAATGTCGAGAACAGATAAGTCAACATCATGACCAGCAACTGTTAAACAGATATAATAATTATAAGTTCCTTCCAATACACTCCGGTCAAATCTGTCATTATCTCAAACCCTTCGAGCCCCACATTGGCCCCAAAATGGACTGTCATGGTTTAACCCCAGTAGGCACCACACACCCACTCGCTCACTTTCCCATCCCAGTGGGATGGGGGAGAGAATCGGAAGGGTAAAAGTGTGAAAACTCGTGGGTTCATATAAGACAGTTTAATAAGAAAAAAGAAAAACAAACAAAGAAAAGCAAAACCAAGGAAAACAAGTAATGAAAAAACCCAACAATTGCTCACCACCAGACAACCGATGCCTAGCCGGTCCCCAAGCAATGGGCACCCCAGCAAATTCCTCCCTTAGGTTTTATTGCTGAGCATGATGTCGTATGGTATGGAATATCCCTTTGGTCAGATGGGGTCAGCTGTTCCAGCTGTGTCCCCTCCCAACTTCTTGTGCACCCCCAGCCTACTTGCTGATGGGGTGGTGTGAGAAGCAGAAAAGGCCTTGACTCTGTGTAAGCACTGTTCAGCAATAACAAAAACATCCCTGTACTATCATCAACACTGTTTTCAGCACAAATTCAAACCATAGCACCATACTAGCTACTATGAAGAAAAATTAACTCTATCCCTGCCAAAACCAGTACAATCTTGTACTAGGGGAGCCCAGAACTGGACAGAGTACTCCGGGTGTGGCCTCAACAGTGTTGAATAAAGGGGAGGGATCACCTCCCTCGACCTGCTGGCAACACTCATCCTCATGCAGCCCAGAATACTATTAGCCTTCTTTGCTGCAAGGGCACATTGCTGGCTCATGTTCAACTTGGTGTCCACCAGGACCCCTAGGGTCTTCTCTGCAGAGCTGCATTCCAGCTGGTCAGCCCTCAGCCTGTACTGGTGCCTGGGGTTGTTCCTCCCCAGGTGCAGGGCGTGACACTTCTTGTTGAACTGCATGAGGTTCCTGTCAGCCTGTTTCTCCAGCCTGTTGAGGTCCCTCTGGATGGCAGCATGATGGTGTATCAGCCACTCCTCCCACTTTTGGGTCATCTGCAAACTTTCTGAGTGTACACATTGCCCAGTCATCCAGGTCATTAATGAAGATGTTGAACAAGATCAGAGCCAGTACTGAACCCTGGGGTACACCGCTAGTCGCTGGCCTCCAACCAGACTTCATGCCACTGATCACCACCCTCTGGGCCTGGCCGTTCAACCAGTTTTCATTCCACCTCACTGTCTGTTCATCCGGCCCATACTTCAACAGCTTCCCTATGAGAATCTTATGAGAGATGGTGTCAAAAGCCCTACTGAAGTCTACGTAGACAATGTCCACTGCTCTCCCTTTGTCTACCAAGCCAATCATTTCATTGTAGAAGTTTATCAAGTTGGTCAAGCATGACTGTCCCTTGGTGAATCCATGCTGACTACTCCTGAAGACCGTCTTGTCCTTCATGTGCCTGGAAGTGGTTTCCAAGATTAGCTGCTCCATCACCTTCCCAGGGATCAAGGTGAGGCTGACCAGCCTGTAGTTCCCTGGGTCCTCCTTCTTGCACTTTTTGAAGATAGGAGTGACATTTACTTTCCTCTAGTCCTCAGGCACCTCTCCCAATCACCATGATCAATCAAAGATTATTGATAGCAGCCAGCTCTCAGCACTTGTTGGTTTATCCCATCAGTGCCCATGGACTTAAGTATGTCCAGTTTGCTTAAGTATTCCCTGATCTGATCCTCTTCCACCAAGGGTAAGTCTTCCTTGCTCCAGCCTTTTTCCCTGGTGTCTGGGACCTGGGATTCCTGAAGGGCGGTCTTGCTAGAAAAGACTGAGGTGTAGAAGGCATTCAGTACCTCAGCCTTTTCCATGTCCTGTGTCACCAGGGCCCCTGCGCCATTCAGCAGCAGGCCCACATTTTCCCTAGTCTTCCTTTTGTGACCTATGTACTTACAGAAGCCCTTCTTGTTGTCTTTGACATCCCTGGCCAGACTCAATTCCATTTGGGCTTTAGCTTTCCTAACATGTCTCTGCATGCTCAGACAGTGTCTCTGTATTCCTCCTAGGTTACCTGTCCCTGCTTCCACCTTCTGTATGCTTCCTTTTTGTGTTTGAGTTTGGCCAGGAACTCTTTGTTCATCCACGCAGCCCTCCTGGCATTTTTGCCTGACTTCCTGCTTGTTGGGATGGACCGCTCTTGATCTTGGAGGAGGTGATCCTTGAATATTAACCAACTTTCTTG
Source organism: Platalea leucorodia (assembly GCF_965183815.1). NCBI lineage: Eukaryota > Metazoa > Chordata > Aves > Pelecaniformes > Threskiornithidae > Platalea > Platalea leucorodia. The sequence goes on from NC_138859.1 coordinate 33,168,816, forward strand.
GGCCCTTCTTCCCTCCAGGGCCTTATCCCATGGGACTCTTCCAAGCAGATCCCTGAAGAGGCCAGGGTCTGCTCTCCTGAAGTCCAGGGTTGTGATCTTGTTTTTTGCCCTGCTTCCTCTTCTCAGGATCCTGAACTCCACTATTTCATGGTCACTACAGTCAAGGCTGCCTTTGACCTTCACATCCCCAATGAGCCCCTCATTGTTTGTGAATATGAGGTCCATCAGAGCACCTCTCCTCATTGGCTCCTCTATCACTTGGGTTGGGAAGCTGTTATTGATGCTTTCCAGGAACCTCCTGGATTGCTTGTGCCCTGCTATGCTGTCTCTCCAGCAGATATCGGGGTGGCTCAAGTTCCCCATGAGGACCAGGGCCTGCAAACGTGAGGCTACTTCTAGCTGTCTATAGAAGGCCTCATCCGCTTGTTCTTCCTGGTCAGGTGGCCTATATCAGACATCCACTATAATGTCACCTTTACCTGTCTTCTCTTTAATCCTTACCCATAAGCTCACATTTGGCTCATCATCCGTCCCCAGGAAGAGCTCCATGCATTCCAGCTGCTCTCTCACGTAAAGGACAACTTGCCCTCCGCGTTTTCCTGGACTGTCCTTCCTAAAGAGCCCGTAGCCCTGCATTGCAACACTCCAGTCATGGGAGCCATCCCACCACATCTCCACGATCCCAACAAGATCATAGCCCTGCAACTGCACACAAATCTCTAACTCATCATGTTTATTCCCTATACTGCATGCATTAGTGTACAGGCATTTCAAAGCAGCACCACAGCATGCTGATTTCCCAGAAAGAGTCTGTTGCCCTTCCACATCAGTGCCTTGTAGGCACTTCCTTGCTTACATGCCAATGCTGAAGGTGACCCTAGTTAAGCCCTGTTTTGTTGATTTTACAGTCCCTTTCATTCACATCACCCCAGGCCCTTTGCTCATCAGCACTGTCCATTACTCTCTCACAGAGCTGCTGGTAACTCTCTCCCTCCCCATTCCTAGTTTAAAGCCCTCCTTACCAGGTCAGCCATCCTGCTGCCAAAGATACTTTTGCCTTGCTTAGTGAGGTGGATCCCATCTCTCCCAAGGGTCCTTAAACAGGGACCCATGGTCATAGAAACCTGTTGCTGACACCAGCTCCACAAGCAGTTATTGGTATGCAGTATCAGTCCCCTCCTCCTCATACCCTTTTCCCTCACTGGTAGGATCAAGGAGAACACCACCTAGGCCCCCATACCCCTGATTATCACCCCCAGAGCTCTGTAGTCACTTTTGACTCCAGGTTGCCCCTGGCAGTATCGTGCCTGCATGGAAGAAGGGGATAATAGTCAAAGGGTCAGACAAGCTTCAGCAGCCTCTCCATAGCATCCCAGATCCAGGCCTCTGGCAAGCAGCAAACCTCTCTATATGACAGGTCAGGTCAGCAGATGGGTGCCTCCATCCCTTGCAGCAAGGAGTCACCCACTACCATCACTCACCACTTCCTCCAGGTGATCTTGCATGGTTTAGGGTCAGTTGGCCTAGATGCTTTGCTTGAAAGCACACCCAACTCCTCCTCAGCTTTGAGGGCGGTGAATCTGTTCCATAGTTGCAAGCCTTCAGGTGGAGCTGGTAGCCTTCCTCTTGTTGCCAGAAGTCACCAGCTTTCATTTTTCACCTTCCCCAGAGGTTGCACTTGCCATTCTGCTAGGGACAGACTCTTGCCTGTGTTTCCACTGCAGCTGGGGTACAAGGCTCTTGAAGCTGTTGTGTCTCTGAGAAGATCCTGACTCTATCTATCTGTGATGCTGCACAGCCTGCTGACTTCCTCCTGTAACTCCTCTTGGTGACTGCAGGAAAGAAGGCCACCTCTACCAGTCTCAGGGAAAGGCCCCAGGTACTCCCTACAGCCTATACTTGCAAGGCTGCATCCACCATCTAAAGCTCTATCTAGGTCAAAGCCTCTGCCCTGGCAGGGACAGCTGCTCTAATACCTGCTGAGGAATATGCCCTATGGCATGTCACCACCATACCTGAGAACATATAGGCTGGTTTGAACTGTGATGAAGATCCCCCCTCTGCAACAGCTGTTGCCTCTGGGAGGCTGTACTCCAGGCCTGGCTCTCCCTAGCACCAGCTAAAAGGGGGTTTGACCCTCTCTAATCAGCAGCATGTAACAAAGGCTCCAGGCACCTTGGGTCAAGGGCAGCTGACCATGCTTGTTAGAAGCTGCTAGAGCTTCCTCAGGCCCACATCCTTGTGGCTCCCCTTACCTTGTCCTTATTTGGCAGCAGCAGGCACCCTCAGTTTTCTCAGAGGGTTCCCAGGAGTTCCCCAATGATCCTGGACCCTGTCCTCAGAAGCTCCCAAAGCAGAACCCAGAGACTGCTGTGCAAACTGCTGCATCTGTTGGCTGCCTCTGTTAGCTGTACTCATCTTGATGGATACCGCATCTGGGCTGAGGTTCTCCTGGGACAGTCCTGGGAGGGGGCCAGACAGGGTGTCTGTTTCTGAGTCCCTAATTTGGGTTGCCTACCTGCCTTTGTGCCTCTGTGCTCTTCTGGGCTTGTGGAGATGGGTCTTTGAGGCTGATAGCTGTCCTGTGATGGGCCTGGGAGGAGCTAGGGCAGGATATTATTTGGGCTCCTCCACCTACCATTGTCTCTCTGTTCTCCTTTGTGGGTGTACAGATGAGCTTTTGATCACATAGCATAACATCTCTCACCAATGATATGAACATGCATTTTGCATCATCTATCAGATGAAGCATTTGTCACACTGTTCCACTGAATTTGATGAAGTTTCTTCAGGATGTAAAATGTTGAACAGTGTGCACATGATGTGTGTGTGTGAACTAAAAAAGCTGTGTCACATGCCATTTTTTTCACATTCTTTTCTTTTTTTGACATAGGAAAAGAAATCCAATATCTATATTAAGGGGAAAAAAAGATGGATTCACAAGATTGTGTCCCAACAAATTCAAAGCAAGATATCAGCCATCACATAAAGGGTAGCTCTGGTAAGCATTATCTTTGTGGCTATTGTGCAGCCTTCACCAATATAGCAGTCACCTTTCCCATCCAGAAGGTCCTCTTTCGACAACAGTTGTATGGCTTGAAAACAAAGGATGCAGTACATCAGCTACAGAAAGATGGAATTCGAAATCTCTATCGTGGAATCCTTCCTCCATTAATGCAAAAAACAACCACCCTGGCTCTAATGTTTGGCTTGTATGAAGATTTCTCCTCCTTGCTCCATAGTCACACAAGTACACCTGAACTTCTAACTTGCAGCATGGCAGCAGTGCTTGCAGGGACCACGGAAGCCCTTCTTACACCTTTTGAACGAGTCCAGACTTTGCTTCAGGACTACAAACATCATGAAAAATTTACAAACACTTACCAGGCTTTCAAGGTATTAAAAGTCTATGGGATTAGAGAATATTATCGGGGTTTGGTGCCTATTCTGCTCCGGAATGGAAGCAGTAACATCCTCTTCTTCGGCCTACGAGGACCTATCAAACAGTGTCTGCCTGAAGCAACTTCTTATAGCACTCACTTAGTCAATGACTTTATCTGTGGAGGGCTGTTGGGTGCCATGCTGGGATCCTTATTTTTCCCAATGAATGTTGTAAAAGCTCGCATGCAATCTCAAATTGGTGGGGAATTTCAGTCTTTCTCAAAAGTTTTTGTGATGATCTGGCTAGAACGTGATAAAAAATTGATGCATCTTTTCAGAGGAGCCCATCTGAATTACCATCGTTCTGTCCTGTCCTGGGGCATAATCAATGCAACATATGAATTCTTGCTAAAGCTGTTATGAAAAATGTTACCTTCCTTTGAAGCCCCTTTATTCACTTGGGTATTTGTACATTTGAGGTCACTTAGTCTTTGGGAATAGATTAATTTATGGAACTTTTTGTGAATAACATGGAGTACCATGAAACTTGGAGAGAATTCAAAGCAGCAGTTACATTTCAGTAGGGAGATGGGTGATATTGTTAGTGGCTACTTAGTGTGTGTCGTGGTAATTAGTCTTATTAAAGGCCTTCAATATTTATGAGGTAAATGGCAATACATCTAAATCTTGATGCAATTGAATATACTTCTAAACAAGTTAAAGTATTTATATGCTGGTGAATAAATATACCCACAGTGGTAAAACAAATGCAAAGTAAAAAAATATTTGTATATTGGTCTAGTAGCTTATTCTATCATTTCTGATGTTTCCTAACACTCCCAGTGATCAAATTTTTCACTGTGCACATTTTATAATATGGAAGTCAAGAAGGGGCCAATGAAAGCTACTTCTCTTGCTTGATACACTACAGAGGGTTAAGAACTAAACTTTCAAATGTCTTGGAGTTCTAAATTATCTTTGGAGTTTAAATAGAAGTTGCCAGTTTCTGATAAGGATGACTTTCTTTCTGAACCTCAAGTTTAAACTGAGCCTACACAAACTATTTTGCCAACCATTTTACTGCTCAGCTTTAACGTGAACATCATCTCATTCATCAACATAAGGGTAACTACTGAATATTTAACTTCAGTGTAAACTGACCCAGTGCAAAGTGGGATTGTGCCTATGTATGTGTGTGCCTTGAAATGGAAAGGTGGAAGGAGCAAAAGAGCAATTTTATCTCAAGTTTTAAAAGTGTTCTTCCTTGTTAAAAGACTATCTATTTGCAAATTTGGTATACTCAAGTTTTCTGCTTTTGTATTGCTTTGTTTCTGTTGCAAACATACGAAAACTGATCTCTCTCTGTAATGCTCAAACAGTAATACAGCTTCCTCTGATTGTCAAACTACTTGATTAACAGCTTTTTTTATCATCTTTTGCAAACTATTTTTGTTTAATTTGGGCTATGGTAGAATTTTACATCAGCACTGACAAAGTGAGATTTCTGGGTATAAGCATTTAAGGCCTTAAAGGGAAAGCAAGCATAACTACCAAACAGGTGACTGTCTTAATTCTTTTTTTTTTTTTTTTTTTTTGGGGGGGGGGGGTGTTATGCATGAAAGTTCATGAAGTATTCTTTGTTTTGGGGGGTGGGGGCAGGAAAGCTTTCAGAAACTATTTTGAATTGTTCTTTTCCAAGGCTTTAGGCCCTGTAAAACTATCAGTGATAATACAGTAAAGCAATAAAAGGAGTTGCGTGGCTAATAACTTACACTTCAAGCATTTGTAATTTGATTAACAGATAACAATATGCAGTAAAGACAGGGGTGTGGTCAGCTGCTATGCATGAAGGTTACTTGCATGTTTCATTCACCAAAAAAGAGAAAGGTGTAAAAGTGTATATAGCAAACATATAAACATGACCCCAAGTGAATCCTAGAGTGAGGAAGAAAAAAACAAACAAACCATCAACATGAACATCATATTCCTCCTGGCCATGGACTCCAGATGCTAACAACTCACCATAAGCACTCCCCCACCATCACCAGAATGAAACCACTGACCTTAGGACCCAGAAGAGCAGTGAAAGAGTGAGCATAACACCAGGAAAAGGGATAAAAACTGAGGTGTGTATATTACAATTTTAACTACATCATTATTCTTTCTTTTCCTGTAACAATTAGATTCGGACTAATAATGATTAGACTCTCAAGAGTTTAATTACACTAACAATAAATTTTTGGTTTTACTTATGTATATAAGGTGTACTTTCTCTTTGCCCATAAACAAAAATTTGAGTGTCACAGTTCCAGCATCTTTGGAGTCTGCCAAGGCACAAGTTAGTTCACAAAGGAGAGCACTCAACCATACAAGAAGCCTCACAAAAAAAAAAAAAAAAAAGATTCCTACATTACATAATTAAAACAGTTGTGCTTTTCCTTCGTTTTAGAAAAGTTTTCTTATCTCAAGCAGCAACAGTCCACTAACTACAGAGGATAATCCAGAAATTTGTTCTTGCCTCAGAAACATCTATTGTCCTCTGCTTTGTCATAGCTAGTTTTCATTTCCAGTTTTAAGCCTTTCCATTTGGGCTGATATCTCCCTGTTCACAAATGGCTTTAACGGAATTTTATGAGAAAAGCAGAGCTTTTCATCTGCCTTCAAAGGCTTGATGTTTGAGCAAAGAGAGACTTTCTATTCCACAACTATTTTTTTTGAGTCAATGAAATGATTAATTGCACGCTTAACTAGTTTGTAATTATTGTACTAGCCTCAGCATGCTACCTGCTTCTAGGCTCTCATGAGTCAACTGTTCCTGCTCCAAAGTATGTATGATGGTGTGGTAGCAACAGGCAGACTGAAGGAGGAAAACAGCCATTTTATACGCAAACAAAACAATTAGTGTAAGCACTGGGTAATAAGTACTTAAGGCCGTAAAGGGAAAGCAAGCATTCTAATGGTAGGGAGTGGGCAGAAATCAGTGAGCATTTCTATAAGAGAGCTCAGTTTAAGAAAAATACATTAAAAGAGAAAAAAGAATCTATTATAAAAATACACTGAGTTACTTTATTAAATGCTTAATTTATCATGCAAGACAAGAAAAACTGTCCACAAACAGTCAGTATCAGCCCTTTTTTGAATATACTCAATATATTTTATTAGACATCTATACTTTTTGTTATAGAATCATAGAATAGCCCATGTTGGAAGGCACCTTGAAAGATCATCTTGTCCAGCCTTTCATGGGAAAGGGAGCCTCGATCATAGAATCATAGAATCATTAAGGTTGGAAAACACCCTTAAGATCAAGTCCAACTGTTAACCTAGCACTGCCAAGTCCACCACTAAACCATGTCTCTAAGCACCACATCTACATGTCTTTTAAATACCTCCAGGGATGGGGACTCAACCACTTCCCTGGGCAGCCTGTTCCAGTGCCTGACTACCCTTTCAGTGAAGAAGTTTTACTAATATCTAATATCTAAACCGCCCATGGCGCAACTTGAGGCCTTTTCCGCTCATCCTATCACTTGCTACTTGGGAGAAGAGACCGACCCCCACCTCGCTACAACCTCCTTTCAGGTAGTTGTAGAGAGCGATAAGGTCTCCCCTCAGCCTCCTCTTCTCCAGGCTAAACAACCCCAGCTCCCTCAGCCACTCCTCATAAGACTTGTTCTCTAGACCCTTCACCAGCTTCGTTGCCCTTCTCTGGACACTCTCCAGCACCTCAATGTCCTTCTTGTAGTGAGGGGCCCAAAAATGAACACAGTACTCGAGGTGCGGCCTCACCAGTGCCGAGTACAGGGGCACTATCACCTCCCTAGTCCTGCTGGTCACACTATTCCTGATACAAGCCAGGATGCCATTGGCCTTCTTGGCCACCTGAGCACACTGCTGGCTCATATTCAGCCAGCTGTCCACCAACACCCCCAGGTCCTTTTCCGCCAGGCAGCTCTCCAGCCACTCCTCCCCAAGCCTGTAGCATTGCATGGGGTTGTTGTGACCCAAGTGCAGGACCCGGCATTTAGCCTTGTTGAACCTCATACAGTTGGCCTCGGCCCATCAATCCAGCCTGTCCAGATCCCTCTGTAGGGCCTTCCTACCCTCCAGGAGATCAACACTCCCTCCCAACTTGGTGTCGTCTGCAAACTTCCTGAGGGTGCATGCGATCCCCTCATCCAAATCACTGATAAAGGTATTAAACAGAACCGGCCCCAATACTGAGCCCTGGGGAACACCACTTGTGACCGGCCGCAAACTGGATTTAACTCCATTCACCACAACTCTTTGGGCCCTGCCATCCAGCCAGTTTTTTACCCAGCAAAGAGTATGCCTGTCCAAGCCATGAGCAGCCAGTTTCTCCAGGAGAATGCTGTGGGAAATGGTGTCAAAGGCCTTACTAAAGTCCAGGTAGACAACATCCACAGCCTTCCCCTCATCCACTAAGCGGGTCACCTTATCATAGAAGGAGATCAGGTTAGTCAAGCAGGACCTGCCTTTCATAAATCCATGCTGGCTGGGCCCGATCCCCTGGTTGTCCTGTACGTGCCGCATGATGGCACTCAGGATGATCTGTTCTGTAACCTTTCCCAGCACCGAGGTCAATCTGACAGGCCTGTAGGTCCCCAGATTCTCCTTCTGCCCCTTCTTGTAGATGGGCATCACATTTGCTAACCTCCAGTCAACTGGGACCTCCCTGGTTGACCAGGATTGCTGATAGATGGTTGAAAGTGGCTTGGTGAGTAATTCCACCAGCTCCCTCAGTACCCTTGGGTGGATGCCATCCGGCCACATAGACTTGTGTGTGTGTCTAAGTGGTGTAGCAGGTTGCTAACCCTTTCCCCTTGGATTGTGGGGGCTTCATTCTGCTCTCCATCCCTGTCTTCCAGCTCAGGGGGCTGGGTACCCCAAGAACAACTGGTCTGACTATTGAAGACTGAGGCAAAGAAGGCATTAAGGACCTCAGCCTTTTCCTCAGCCTTTGTCACTATGTTTCCCCCTGCATCCAATAAAGGATGGAGATTCTCCTTAGCCCTCCTTTTGTTGCTAATGTATTTGTAGAAACAGTTTTTATTGTCTTTTACAGCAGTAGCCAGATTAAGTTCTAGCTGGGCTTTGGCCCTTCTAAACTTCTCCCTCCATAACCTCACGACATCTTTGTAGTCCTCCTGAGTTGCCTGCCCCTTCTTCCAAAGGTCGTAATCTCCCCTTTTATTCCTGAGTTCCAGCCAAAGCTCTCTGTTCAGCCAGGCCGGTCTTCTTCCCCACCGGCTCATCTTTCGGCACATGGGGACGGCCTGCTCCTGCGCTGTCCTGGTTTCAGCTGGGATAGAGTTAATTTTCTTCTTAGTAGCTGGTATAGTGCTGTGTTTTGGATTTAGTATGAGAATAATGTCGATAACACACTGATGTTTTAGTTGTTGCTAAGTAGTGCTCACACCAGTCAAGGACTTTTCAGCTTCCCATGCTCTGCCAGGTACACAAGAAGCTGGGAGGGGGCACAGCCAGGACAGCTGGCCCAGACTGGCCAAAGGGCTATTCCATACCATATGACGTCATGCTCAGTATATAAACTGAGGAGAGCTGGCCGGAAGGGAAGGCGATCGCTGTTCAGGAACGGGCTGGGCATCATCGGTGGGTGGTGAGCAATTGTGTCGTGTATCACTTGCTTTATATTATTATTATTGTATTATATTATTATTATTATTACTACTATTCTATTTCATTTTACTTCAATTATTAAACTGTTCTTATCTCAACCCACGAGTTTTTCTGACTTTCACCCTACCAATTTTCTCCCCTACCCCACTGGGGGGGGGGGGGAGTGAGCGAGCGGCTGTGTGGTGCATAGTTGCTGGCTGGGGTTAAACCACGACATGCGCCTTTAAGATTTCCTTCCTGAAGAATGTCCAGCCTTCCTGGACTCCTTTGCCCTTCAGGACTGCCTCTCAAGGGACTCTGTTAACCAGGCCCCTGAACAGGCCAAAGTCTGCCCTCCAGAAGTCCAAGGTAGCAGTTCTGCTGACCCCCTTCCTTACTTCTCCAAGAATCAAAAACTCTATCATTTCATGATCACTATGCCCAAGATGGCCTCCAACCACCACATCACCCACCAGGCCTTCTCTGTTCAGAAAACAACAGGTCGAGCGGGGCGCCTTCCCTAGTTGGCTCCCTCACCAGCTGTGTCAGGAAGTTATCTTCCACACACTCCAGGAACCTCCTAGACCGTTTCCTCTCCGCTGTATTGTATTTCCAGCAGGCATCTGGTAAATTGAAATCCCCCACGAGAACAAGGGCTAGCGATTGTGAGACTTCTCCCAGCTGCTTATAGAATACTTCGTCTGCCTCTTCATCCTGGTTGGGTGGTCTATAACAGACTCCCACCAGGATATCTGCCTTGTTGGCCTTCCCCCTGATTCTTACCCATAAACACTCAACCCTATCGTCACCATCGTTAAGTTCTAGACAATCAAAACATTCCCTAACGGACAAGGCTACCCCACCGCCTCTCCTTCCTTGCCTATCCCTTCTGAAGGGTTTATAGCCATCCATTGCAGCACTCCAGTTCTGCGAGTCATCCCACCATGTTTCCGTGATGGCAACTATATCATAGTTTTCCTGCTGCACAGTGGCTTCCAGCTCCTCCTGTTTGTTGTCCATGCTGCGTGCATTGGTGTAGATGCACTTCAGTTGGGCTATTGATCCCACCACCTTTTTAGCGGAAGAAGCCCTAGTTCCTACGTGACCATTCTCAGGCACTTCTGTGGTTTCTAACACATCCATAGCCCTTGCATCTTTGCTGCTGCATGGATCTCCATCTCCTGCCTCCACTGAGATGGCAGACTGAAGGACCTCGCTAGCACACTGTCCCTCAAATGTTGCTGGCGTGCTGCCCCCAGGCTTATCTCTAGCAAGCCTGGTTTTACCCCTTTCCCCCTTCCAATCTAGTTTAAAGCTCTTTCAATGAGCCCTGCTAACTCCTGTGCAAAGATCCTTTTCCCCCTTTGAGACAGGTTACCCCATCTGTCACCAGCAGGCCTGGTGTTGTGTAAACTGACCCATGATGAAGAATCCCGAAATGTTGCTGGAGACACCAGGCTTGGAGCCAGGTATTGATCTGCTGGCTCTTCCTGCGTCTTCCCTCATCAGTCCCTGCAACTGGAAGGATAGAAGAGAACACTATTTGTGCTCCTGATCCCTTAACCAGTTGTCCCAAAGCCCTGAAGTCTCCCTTGATTGCCCTCGGACTACTTGTTGCAACTTCATCGCAGGAGGTGCCTACACCCCCGATCTGACTCCAGTGGCTGACCCCAAGTCCACTCATGTCAGTGCCCCCTCATGTCAGTAGCTGTCATTCTGGGCACAAAGGCTGCAGGACCTTCTCTAGATCCACAGGGCTACGGCCCCCTCCAACTAGGACCCCTGTGTGCTCCAGTAGCTGACACCACAGGCAGGGGGCGCCTACACCCCGATCTGACTCAGGCACACATAGGTCTCACCAGTAGCTGGCACTTAGTCCTTGCAGCACACATACACACGGGACAGAGTGAGATTATACAGACAGATAGTTAAGAAAACATTTAGGAATAAGATAGAAGATAGGACAGACTGTGGTGATCAGGCAAAGGGCTCAGCTAGACAAGCATACTGATTGGCCCTGTTTTACATGCAACCGGCCCCTTTTACATCCTTTTCTGTCTACCCACCCTCTTTGTTCCTCCTTGCTCCCCTTTCCTCTGCACATCCCCTTCATGGGTTTGTACAGCTCTGTGGTGGGTTGACCTTGGCTGGCTGCCAGGTCTCGACCTAGCCGCTCTCTCAGTCCCCCACCTCAGCAGGACAGCAGGGAGAAAATACGATGAAGAAGCTCGTGGGTTGAGATAAGGACAGTGAGATCACTCACCAGTTACCGTCATGGGCAAAACAGACTCATATTAGGGAGGATTAAATTAATTTGTTGCCAATTAAAAATAGAATAGGATAGTGAGAAATAAAACCAGAACTAAAACCACCTTCTCAACTTCTCCTCTTCTATCTCCTCCCCTGTGTCGCGGATGGAGTGAGAGAGAACCAAAAATATACTTTATTGATATAAACCAGTGAGTTAACAAGGTTCAATGGTAAATGCGGCAGTGGTTTAACAAGATTCAATGGCAAGGTACACTGGATTATTTACTGCATAGAGGACAGGGTCAGAGAAAAACTATCATCAGGTAGACCCTCCCGTTGAGTCACGAGGTTCAGAAAGGACCCCCTTGCTTTCTAAACTCCTTCTCAGAGAAGAGTCTATGTGTGGCTGGATCCAGTCCTAGTCCCAGACTTGGTCAACGGTTTATGCCTAAAGGATTATATATGTGTGGTCCAAAAACTTAGGTCCGTTACCCGGTGTGCGTTGCCCAATTTACACACAGAGTCGAGGTATTTTCCTTTATTACGTAAATGCACAGATATGGGTGCGTGGTACAAACCAGCACACCGTTGATGTAAACTAACAGTTATTTATACACAAGATTTTAACATCTAATACATATTCATTGTTACTTTGTTAAATGATTGGTTAAAATTCTTCGCCTGCCATGTAAATTACTATGCATGTGCACTATGATTTTCGAGACCTTTACTTCCTTAATCTTTTGGGTTGGCAGGTTTCTTGAGTGGGTGGTCCTTGAGTCGGTGGTCGTGATCTCCCCCTGCCAGAATTACCTTTCCCCTAAGTTCACTTACCTTTGGCAACACTATGCAGTCCTTCATGGGCGTTAACGAAGCAGACTATCATTCACTTTAGGGTTCTTTGTTCTGAGACAGATATCCTGTTTCATGATGCCATAGTACTGTTAGGGTAAAATTAGGGTAAAACGAGCAAGGTTCATCTTTACCGACATCATATGTGCAATCAATCCTTTATATCACTTAGCTAAGATTTCAATGTTTAGCATGCTATTAGTCACTTACTGAGGATCTGTTGCGGCAAGGAATCTCTTAACCTCGAGTAGTAACCTTGAGAGGCATCCTTACTCAAGGGGAGATCCTGGCGTGCAGCTGTGCAGGAGAGCTCAAGGGGCCCTGGGCTATCCACTATTTATAGAGTAAGATGATTGACTTATAGTCATATTTGCATACCAGCAAGACGTTTGGGTGACTGCTTCAGACAGCCCTTGGCTACTGTGTTGCCATCCATCCCCAAAGTCCAGCACAAGTTGGATGAAGCCATCACGACCCCCACTGGTGAAGCACACCACCACACCCTGCCACCAAGCAGTGCAGGGGGGATGGGGAATGGGGATTGTGGTCAGTTCATAACGCTTCATCTCCATGGCTCCTTACTCCTCACACCAGCTCCAACGTGGGTTCCCTCCCACAGGCTGCAGTTCTTCAAGAACTGCTCCAGCATAGATCCTTTCCATGGGGTGCAGTCCTTCAGGAACAGACTGATCCAGCGTGGGTCCCCCACAGGCCACAGTTCCTGCCAGAAATCCTGCTCCTGCATGGGCTCCTCTCCACAGGGCTGCAGTTCCTGCCAGGAGCCTGCTCCAGCACAGGCTTGCCACGGGGACACAGCTTCCTTCAGGGCACATCCACCTGCTCTGGTGTGGGGTCCTCCCCAGGCTGCAGGGTGGATATCTGCTCCACTGTGGTTCTTCATGGGCTGCAGGGGGACAGCCTGCATCATCATGGCCTTCACCACAGGCTGCAGGGGAATCTCTGCTCTGGTGCCTGGAGCACCTCCTCCCCCTCCTTCTTCATTGACCTTGGCATCTGCAGGGTTGTTTCTCTCACATATTCTCATTCCTCTCTCCCAGCTGCTGTTGCGCAGAAGTTTTTACCCTTTCTTAAATATGTTATCACAGAGGCACTACCAACATCGCTGATTGGCTCAGCTTTGGCCAGCGGAGGGTCTGTCTTGGAGCTGGCTGGAACTGGCTCTGTCAAACATGGGAGCAGCTCCTGATCTCACAGAAGCCACCTCTGCAGCCCCCCCCCCCCACTACCAAAACCTTGCCACGTAAACCAAATACAAGATCTATTGATTCCCGCACCCTTCCAAGTTTCCCCCATGGTTTAGAGTCTTATCAGTTGCAAAGTCCAGGTTGATCTTCCTGGAAGTGGCACCTGTAGTTTCTTGATAGCCCATCAATTAGTGTGACTAGGTTTGTTTCTTGTCATTGTCCCCATGTTTGTTTTCTCAGGTCTGTCTGTATATTTTGGTTTTGGTTTCCCCCTTTTTCCCTTAGTTTCCCAATTGACAAGGTCTCCAATCAGATAACCTTGCTGGAATAAACATTCACACACACCCTTGATACAAAAATTCACGGATGCTTCTCCTCACAGTCTGAATCCCCCCAAGGGAGAAACGGAGTATTCAGAGAGTCCCTGAAATGAAACTCAATAGCAACGAAGTTACTATTAAGCAGGTATTCTTTATTGCAGCACTGGGCAGCACTGGGGATTCTCCACCATGAGTGCTCCACCGATTTGGTGGACTTTCAGAGATTATATACTATAAAATCCTACATATTCACAGGATTTCCGAGAAATCATTTACATAAACATGAGATTTCCTGGAACTCATTAACATATGCAAATGTCCGACCCGCATGCGCAGTCGTCTCCCGTGGTGGTCTTCAGGTGGTCTTTGGGGGTCTTCAGATGAAGGCTCGTAGTCTTCTTCACTGTGTTCGCTGATTGACCTTTGCTTCTGCACAAACTCAGTCCTAGGATCACGTAAATGGTGTCCTTCAAGGCTGTGGTCATTCTTTTGTGACCTCCTATCTTCCATGTATTTGTTCTCCCAAGGCCCAGTTGTCTGAGATGGGATTATCCTGGAGCCCCCTTATCTTACAACCATTCTAACTGCTCCCTAAATCACAAAGGCCTTTCTTCTGTTTGTTTAAGTGACTAAGATATTTAAATATACTCCTTGCCCCTAGGCTTTCAGGAGGCATTTCGATGCAGTGGCTTTGTCTATCTTGGCTTTAACCCTTTCATTGCCCCCCTTGAGGAAGTTGTAGACTGCAATGAGATCACCCCTCAGCTTTCTCTTCTCCAAGCTGAACAAGCCAAGTGACCTCAGCCACTCCATTGACCACTCCAGGGTAGTGGTCAATGGCTCAATGTCCAGATGGAGAACAGTGACGAGTGGTGTCCCTCAGGGTTCCATACTGGTGTCAGTGCTGTTCAATATCTTCATCAATGACATAGACAGTGGGATCGAGTGCACCTTCAGCAAGTTCGCAGATGACACCAAGCTGAGTGGTGCAGTTGACACGCCTGAGGGACAGGATGCCATCCAGAGGGACCTGGACAAGCTTGAGAAGTGGGCCCATGTGAACCTCATGAGGTTCAACAAGGCCAAGTGCAAGGTCCTGCACCTGGGTCAGGGCAGTCCCCAATATCAGTACAGGCTGGGGGATGAAGGGATTGAGAGCAGCCCTGAGGAGAAGGTCTTGGGGGTACTGATAGATGAAAAGCTGGACATGATGTGCTCTCGCAGCCCAGAAAGCCAACCGTATCCTGGGCTGCATTAAAAGAAGCATGGCCAGCAGGTTGAGGGAGGTGATTCTGCCCCTCTACTCTGCTCTGGTGAGACCCCACCTGGAGTACTGCATCCAGCTCTGGAGTCCTCAGCACAGGAAGGAAATGGACCTGTTGGAGCGGGGCCAGAGGAGGGCCACGAAAATGATCAGAGGGATGGAACACCTCTGCTATGAGGAAAGGCTGAGAGAGCTGGGGTTGTTCAGCCTGGAGAAGAGATGGCTCTGGGGAGACCTTATTGCAGCCTTTCAGTACTTAAAGGGGACCTACAAGAAAGATGGGGACAGTCTTTTTAGCAAGGCCTGTTGCAACAGGACAAGGGGTAATGGTTTTAAACTAAAGGAGGGTAGATTTAGACTAAACACAAGAAAAAAATTTTTCACGATGAGGGTGGTGAAACACTGGAACGGGCTACCTAGAGAGGTGGTAGATGCCCCATCCTTGGAAACATTCAAGGCCAGGTTGGATGGGGCTCTGAGCAACCTGATCTAGTTGAAGATGTCCCTGCCCATTGGAGGGGGGATGGACTAGATGACCTTTAAAGGTCCCTTCCATCCCAAAGCATTCTATGATTCTATGTAAATTTTACACCACATCAGAGGATTGTCAGTGGTAAGATACACAAGCAGATGACTAGCCCCTGGCCTGAAGTTTAGCAAACTCAGCAGACCATGAGAAACTATTGGACATGACATGGGAAATTGCTGAACATAACAAATAACATAGTGAGAAGCTGACAAAAGTTGCTGTGAGGAATAACCAGATTTTACAGATGGTTAAGGGGAAGGTATGCTTCACAGGTAATTGGGGAGGAGCATTGGGGACCTTTTGGGGAGTGGAATCTTAGAAGGCCAGCAGTGCTTAAGTAAGTGTATCAGTAATACCATTAAGGTAAAGATGACCAAGATAACAGTATCAGAAATACCAAATTTAACAGAGGTCTCCTTGCCTGAAGGAGAATAGGTTCACTGCCCTCATAGCTAGAGAGGCTAGGAGCTCTGTTCCAGCATCTGAGCCTGAACCATACAGCAGCACCAGAAGGAAGCAGTAAGTGATAGCAATAGATGACTCTGATGTGGGGGACAAATGCCCTCATCTACCAACCTGACCTGCTATCTAGGGAGGTTTGATGCTTGCCAGAGCCTCAGATCCAGGATATCATGGAGAAATTGCCAAGGCATGACTAGTCCTCAGGCTGTTATCTGCTGTTACTCTTCCAAGTAGGCATTAAGGATACAGCCAAAGGAGACATGAAGCATGTCACATGTGATTACATGGTTCTGAGCATAATGATCAAGAGCATGAAGGCCCAAGTGCTGTTCTCCTCAAACCTGCTGGTGAGGGGAAAGGGTTGTAATGGCCCTAAGCACACTAATAAGCCTTAATGGCCCTGATTAGCCTCACCTGGGGCCTCCACCCATACCCTCTGTCCATGGGCCCAGGAGCTCCATTTAAGCTCAGGCCTGGGCCTTCAGTTCCTGCTTAAGTTATGTTGTAGGAACACTAGTCTCTAGCTCAGCCACAGCTGTGCATCTGTCTGATCATAAATTGCATTGATGTGAATCCCAATCTGTGAACCAACTTCCCTGTTTGACCTCAGATCTGCCTCATAAATATGGACTTACTTGGTAACCATTAGGCTGTGTCCAACTCTGGTTACCCTCAGGCCTGACCTGCATATTGATTTCCTGGCTTGATCTCAGGCCTGTCTCATCACCAAGAACTTGCCCAAAGATCTAGACTCTTGGTTGAACCTTGCTACCATCTCCAGGTCTGTTCTGCTCACCTTGTTTGGGTATGGTGGGGGTGGGCCCTGGCTGGTGAGACCCCTACCCTGACGGCTGTATTGGTTTTAAGTTGAGGTTGTAAGGGGCCTCCAGAGATCATCTGGTCCAACCCCTGTGCTCAGCTCCTGCCTCCCTGTCCCTTAAGGAGCAGACACCCTTCACTGCTCCCTAATAGTCGCCTCAAGCCTTCCTGAGCCAAGCGCCATGGAGCTTGGCACGCAGTCATGCAGGGCCTGACCCAGCTGTGTCCCCTCCCAACTTCTTGTGTACCCGCAGCCTACTCGCTGGTGGGGAAGTGTGAGAAGCAGAAAAGGCCTTGACTCTGTGTAAGCACTGTTCAGCAATAACAAAAACATCGCTGTACTATCAACACTGTTTTCAGCACAAATCCAAAACATAGCCCCATACTAGCTACTATGAAGAAATTAACTGTATCCCAGCCAAAACCAGCACACTACCCCACATACACGCCCATCCTCCTGGGGAAGGGGTGAGTGAGCAGCTGGGTGAGACCTGCTGCTGGCCAAAGCTGAGCCAATCATCAGTGACGTTGGTGGTGGGGAGGGGGGGCTGCAGGGGTGGCTTCTGTGAGATCAGGAGCTGCTCCCATGTTTGACAGAGCCAGTTCCAGCTGGCTCCAAGACAGACCCTCCGCTGGCCAAAGCTGAGCCAATCAGCGATGTTGGTAGTGCCTCTGTGATAACATATTTAAGAAAGGGTAAAAACTGCTGCGCAACAGCAGCTGGGAGGGAGGAGTGAGAATATGTGAGAGAAACAACCCTGCAGATGCCAAGGTCAATGAAGAAGGAGGGGGAGGAGGTGCTCCAGGCACCAGAGCAGAGATTCCCCTGCAGCCTGTGGTGAAGACCATGATGATGCAGGCTGTCCCCCTGCAGCCCATGGAGGTCCACGGTGGAGCAGATATCCACCCTGCAGCCCATGGAGGAACCCACGATGGAGCACGTGGATGTGCCCGTGGATGTGCCTAATACATATTCATTGTTACTCTGTTAAATGTTTGGCTAAAATTCTTCGCCTACCATGTAAATTACAACGCATGCTCACTATGATTTTTGAGACCTTTACTTCCTTAACCTTTTGGGTTGGCAGGTTTCTTGAGTGGGTGGTCTTTGAGTCAGTGGTCGTGATCTCCCCCTGCCGGAAATACCTTTCCCCTAAGTTCACTTAACTTTGGCAACACTATGCAGTCCTTCACGGGCCATTAACGAAGCAGACTATCATTCACTTTAGGGTTCTTTGTTCTGAGACAGATATCCTGTTTCATGATGCCATAGTATTGTCAGGGTAAAATGAGCTAAGTTAATCTTTACTAATATCATGTGGGAGGGATCCATGTTGGAGAAGTTCATGAAGGGCTGTATCCTGTGAGAGGGACCCCGTGCTGGAGCAGGGGAAGAGCGTGAGGAGGAAGGAGCGACAGATCCAAAGCTTTGTGAACTGACCGCAACCCCCATTCCCCATCCCCCTGCGTTGCTTGGGGGGATGAGGTAGAAGAGTCGGGTTGTATGGGCTTAAGTAATATTGTCCAATGGTTGTACCCTACAGCCCTTGTTGTTATTGGGCAAAATAAATATTCTGGGAATGGATAGCCAGAAAAGACAATCTTGGATAGATAGCTGGGTGTCCTGGTTTCAGCTGGGATAGAGTTAATTTTCGTCTTGGTAGCCGGTATGGGGCTGTGTTTTGGGTTTAGGATGAGAACAATGTCGAGGATACACTGACGTTTTGTTCTTGCTAAGTAGTTGCTAAGTGGCGCTCACAGTGGTAAAGGACTTTTCAACTGCCCATGCTCTGCCGGGTGCACAAGAAGCTGGGAGGGGGCACAGCCGGGGGGAGGGCTGACCCAGACTGGCCAAGGGCTATTCCATACCATATGACATCATGCTCAGTATATAAGCTGGGGGAAGAAGGAGGAAGGAGGGGGACATTAGGCGCGATGGCGTTTGTCTTCCCAAGTAACCATTACGCGTGATGGAGCCCTGCTTTCCTGGAGATGGCTGAACACCTGCCTGCCGATGGGAAGTAGTGAATGAATTCCTTGTTCTGTTTTGTTTGCGTGCACGGTTTTTTTTGCTTTGCCTATTTAACTGTTCTAATTTATTTTACTTCAATTATTAAACTGTTCTTATCTCAACCCACGAGTTTTCTCCCTTTTACCCTTCTGATTCTCTCCCCCATCCCACTGGGGGGGAGTGAGCGAGCGGCTGCGTGGTGCTTAGTTGCTGGCTGGGGTTAAACCACGACAGTCCTTTTTGGCGCCCAACGTGGGGCTCGAAGGGTTCGAGATAACAACAGATTTAATTGGAATGCGCTAGATCAAATTTATAGCTGTTATTGCTGTTTAGCTGTTAATCGGCAGGCTTCTGTGCTTGCCATGGGGCTTGCTTGCCTTACTGTATGCTAGAGTCATCTTACTGTGTTGTGCCTGGGAATATTTTGATAACAGCAATGGCCACGTACCCGGGCTGGCAGATGGCCAGGGCATCGCTGTTTTTCTGTGCTGCTTTACTGGACAGGCTGGAACTCCAGTGTCAACTCGAGTCGAAGGGACTGTGACCTGTGGACGAGTTCCTGCGGGAGCACGACACCCCAAAGTGTCTGTGGACGTGGATAATCCCGTGTCAGAGCAGCCCATGGAAATTAAGAGTGGAGCAGAGATCCACCTGCAGCCCATGGAGGACCCCATGCTGGAGCAGGTGGATGCCCGAAGGAGGCTGTGACCCCATGGGAAGCCTGTGCTGGAGCAGGCTCCTGGAAGGACCTGTGGACCCGTGGAGAGAAGAGCCCACGCTGGAGCAGGTTTGCTGGCAGGACTTGTGACCCTGTGGGGGACCCACGCTGGAGCAGTTAGTGAAGAACTGCAGCCCGTGGGAAGGACTCACATTAGAGAAGTTCATGGACTGTGCTGTCAGAGGGACCCCACGCCGGAGCAGGGGCAAGGGGAGGACTCCATTGCAGTGTTAAACCCTATAACCTGGCCCAAAGGGGCCAGGGGTGGAGACTGTAATGGAAATACCTTTAAATTGTTGTGACCCGGGATTTGAGTTGCATGTTATGGGAATTACTATAGCAGGAACCCCTTGTTGCTAGCCAGGCTAGGAGTAAGGGGAGGAGTTCATTGCAATGTTAAACCTAGCCCAAAGGGGCCAGGGGTGGAGATTGTGATGGATATACCTTTAAATTGTTGTAACCCATGATCTGAGTTGCATGTTATAGGAACTACCATAGCAGGAACCACCTGAACCAATGGAGGAGAAGCCTTACAAGAAGCAGTGCAAGTGCAGCAGTGACCTGACCTGAGCTGGCTTAGGTGCCCAATAACTCCACGCAACACACCACCTCTCCTGTCCTGAGTGACCACTATCACAGATGGAGCCCAAGTCATGGACTAAACGAGCTCAATGGACATTTTGGGGACAACAGGGGTGGTGGTTAAAGAGGATGTATTGGATAATGTGGGACCTGAGCATGATGTAAATGGTATGGAATAAGGGGTGGATACTGTCCTGGTTTCAGCTGGGATAGAGTTAATTTTCGTCTTGGTAGCCGGTATGGGGCTGTGTTTTGGGTTTAGGATGAGAACAATGTCGAGGATACACTGACGTTTTGTTCTTGCTAAGTAGTTGCTAAGTGGCGCTCACAGTGGTAAAGGACTTTTCAACTGCCCATGCTCTGCCGGGTGCACAAGAAGCTGGGAGGGGGCACAGCCGGGGGGAGGGCTGACCCAGACTGGCCCAAGGGCTATTCCATACCATATGACGTCATGCTCAGTATATAAGCCGGGGGAAGAAGAAGGAAAGGGGGGGACATTAGGCGCGATGGCGTTTGTCTTCCCAAGTAACCATTACGCGTGATGGAGCCCTGCTTTCCTGGAGATGGCTGAACACCTGCCTGCCGATGGGAAGTAGTGAATGAATTCCTTGTTCTGTTTTGTTTGCGTGCACGGTTTTTTTTGCTTTGCCTATTTAACTGTTCTAATTTATTTTACTTCAATTATTAAACTGTTCTTATCTCAACCCACGAGTTTTCTCCCTTTTACCCTTCTGATTCTCTCCCCCATCCCACTGGGGGGGAGTGAGCGAGCGGCTGCGTGGTGCTTAGTTGCTGGCTGGGGTTAAACCACGACACTGGGGTAAATGAGAAATTGGTAGTCCTCCAATTACAAGGAAAGACTAATCTCCATGTGATTAAGCCTATAAATCTGCTACAAATAACCCCTCCCTTGCCTAATAGCAAACCAGTTAACATTCCTCAGTATAAGATACCTGCTCCTTCCCAATTAGTCAAACAATTAGAGCAATGGGGCATTATAGAAAAGAAAATAATCATAAAAAAATCACCATATAACAGCCTGGTATGGCCTGTTAAGAGACCAGACTACAGTTTTAAATAAAACAGCTGGCCCTTTAACAGCTGCTGTTCCCAGCATAGTAAATATAGTTAATACAGTAAATGTGCGTGCCTTTCCATGGATGGGAGTGTTAAATATAAAAGATATGTTCTTTATGATCCCAGTACAAGAGCAAGACAAATCCAAGTTTGCTTTGACTTTGGGGTGGAATACAATACACCTTTGTCTACCTCAAGGTTTTAAACATAGCCCCAACATTGCCCATGTCATGTTAGCTAAAGAGCTAGACTCAATCATCTTCCCACCTGAAGTAACAATTTTTCAATATATATATGATATTCTAATCAGAGGACCAGATGAGGAAACGGTTTGCCATCCTATGAACATTATTGTCCAGCATTTACAGGAACTAAATATTAACATTCCTGACTCAAAACAGCAAGGACCAAGTCAAGAGGTTACATTTTTAGGTACCCAATGGATAGGAGGATGGAAAACTGTGCCAGAATCTATTTTAGCAGAGATACAAAGCATTCTGGCATGTTTTGATAAAAAGGAACTTTCATGTTTTGGAGGTCACATGTTCCTGGATTCAGCGTTCTAGCAAGACCTCTGTGTGATTTGCTAAAGAAAAACGCAGTATGGAACTGGGAACAGAAACATTGCAACACATTAACTGCTTTAAAAGATGAAATTTTTACTTACCAATCTATGGAACCCATCCACCCTACATGCTCATTTACACTACATGTAGGCGTAGGTGATCAGGGATATTCACGGGGATTATAGCAACAAGATGTGCAAGGTAAAAAGGATTACCCTTATGGCCTTTGGCTCTAAATCCTGGCAAGGCTCCCAACAGGAACTACACTAGAAAGTGCTATTAGCAGCATATGAAGGGCTGCTAACTACTGAGGGTCAGCTAAATAAGTGACAAACCTCCATGGGAAGTCCCATAGATAAGGGATTCGTGTCAGTAGCTGCAAGAATTCCTGTTAAATCAGAGATAAAACCCCATCGAAGTCCTGGAGATGTGGTTGTGGTTAAACATCCAACTCAGGGACTAATCTGGGTGACTCTTACAAAGCAAAAGGAGTACCGGATGCTGTAGACACTAAGGGGAGTATGTTAACCATAGCTGAGGCTTGGATTATGTCCAAGACCTAGATGTCTTATTTTGCAGGAAAATGTGGTGTTACCTTATCACCATGGGAACACTGATAATAGGAACATACACCTGAGACCTGTCTCTCGGGTATTGAATACCATCTGTAATAGTGTGAGATCAAGGATTGATAGTGATACAAAAATTCACGGATGCTTCTCCTCACAGTCTGAATCCCCCCAAGGGAGAAACGGAGTATTCAGAGAGTCCCTGAAATGAAACTCAATAGCAACGAAGTTACTATTAAGCAGGTATTCTTTATTGCAGCGCTGGGCAGCACTGGGGATTCTCCACCATAAGTGCTCCACCGATTTGGTGGACTTTCAGAGATTATATACTATAAAATCCTACATATTCACAGGATTTCCGAGAAATCATTTACATAAACATGAGGTTTCCTGGAACTCATTAACATATGCAAATGTCCGACCCGCATGCGCAGTCGTCTCCCGTGGTGGTCTTCAGGTGGTCTTTGGGGGTCCTCAGATGAAGGCTCGTAGTCTTCTTCACTGTGTTCGCTGATTGACCTTTGCTTCTGCGCAAACTCAGTCCTAGGATCACGTAAACGGTGCCCTTCGAGGCTGTGGTCATTCTTTTGTGACCTCCTATCTTCCATGCATTTGTTCTCCAAGGCCCAGTTGTCTGGGATGGGATTATCCTGGAGCCCCCCTTATGTTATAACTATTCTTCTAGCTACTCCTTGAATCACATCAAACTGTAAGGCACCCTTAAATCACGCCAGGGTGTCTTCTGATCTAATTAGGTGGCTAAGGTATTTACAACATCTTTCTTGCTCTTGTGTTTTTAACCCTTTCAATAGTAGATGATAATATTACATTAACCCTAAGATCTAAAGTTAATCTGAATTTAATTATATGTAATAGCACTGGATGGCAAGTTGCACATGATTTTAACAATAAAATTAATTGGGTACTACAGACATCTAAGGCATGTATGGGTCCCAGTCTCTCTGTTGGTCTCTCTAGTTCTCGGTCAGTCTGTTGGTCTCTGTGTCTGAGTCCCAGTCCGTCTCGGTCACAGTCTGATGGTCTCTCTTCCTGTGTTTCAGTCTCTCTGTCTCTCTGCCTGGGTCCCTCTGTCCCGCTCTTGTTTTATCTGTCTGGGTCCCAGTCCCTCTGTTGGTGTCTCTGCCTCGCTCTTGGTTTCTCTTCCTATCTATATGGGTCTCGGTCTCTCTGTGGGTCTCGGTCTCTCTGTGGGTCCCAGTCTCTCTGGCAGTCTTTGTTTCTCTGTCAACCTCAGTCTCTCTGGGTCTCTGTCTAGGTTTCAATCTTTCTGTCGATATCTCTCTCTGGGGACCTGGTCTCTGTTGGTCTTTGTGTCTCTATAGGTCTCCCTTGGTCTCCATCTCTTTTGGTCTTGGTCTCTCTTTCTAGGTCTCCATCTTTATGTCTCCATGTCAGTCTCTCTGGGTGTCAGTGTCTCTGTCTCTCTGCCTGCGTCTCACTCTCTCTGTGTCTCTGTGTCCCAGTCTCTCCGTCAGTCTCTCTGTTGGTCTCTGTCTGGGTCCCAGTTCCTATGTCTGGGCCCCTGTCTCTATGTTGGTCACTCTGGGGGTCTCAGTCGCTCTGGGTCTCTCTATCAGGGTGCCAGTCTCTCTGTCTGTCTCTCTGTCTGGGTCCTGGTCTCTACATCTGGGTTCCCGTCTCTACATCTGGGTCCCCGTCTGTCTGTGTCTCAGTCTCTGTGTCTGGTTCTTGGTTTCTCTGGATCCACGTATGCCTGTTCGTCTTTCTGGGTCTCTGTCTGGGTCTCTGTCTCTGTCTCTCAGTCTCTCTGTCTGGGTCTCGGTATCTCAGTCTGGGTCCTGGTCTCTCTGTCAGTCTCGGGATGTCAGTCTCTCTGTCAGTTTTTGTGGGTCTCTGTCTGGGTCACATTATGTCTCTCTGTCAGTCACATTATGAGTCCTATTCTCTCTGGGTCCTGTTGCATCTGGGTCCCGTTGCATCTGAGTCCCTGTCTCTCTGTTGGTCCTGATCTCTCTGTTGGTCTCTCTGTGTGGGTGTCCTGGTTTCAGCTGGGATAGAGTTAATTTTCTTCTTGGCAGCCGGTATGGTGCTGTGTTTTGGGTTTAGGATGAGAACAATGTCGATAACACACTGATGCTTTGGTTCTTGCGAAGTAGTGCTAAGTTGTTGCTAAGTAGTTGCTAAGTAGTGCTCACACTGGTCAAGGACTTTTCAGCTTCCCATGCTCTGCCAGGTCCACAAGAAGCTGGGAGGGGGCACAGCCAGGACAGTTGACCCAAACTGGCCAAAGGGCTATTCCATACCACATGATGTCATGCTCAGTATATAAACTGGGAGGAGTTGGCTGGGGGGCAGCGATCGCTGCTTGGGGGACGTGCTTGGCATTGGTCGGCAGGTGGTGAGCGATTGTATAGTGTATCACTTGCTTTGTATTACTATTGTATTATTATTATTTGTTTTTATTATTGTTGTTATTATTACTATTACTACTGTTCTATTTTTATTTTACTTCAGTTATTAAACTTTTCTTATCTCAACCCATGAGTTTTCTCCCTTTTACCCTTCCGATTCTCTCCCCCACCCCACTGGTGGGGGAGTGAGTGAGCGGCTGTGTGGTGCTTAGTTGCTAGCTGGGGTTAAACCACGACAGTCCTTTTTGGTGCCCATCGTGGGGCTGGAAGGGTTTGAGATAACAGATTAACTAGAGTGTATTAAGGAATTTGTATCTGTTAACAGTTGCCGGTCGTAATATTGATTCATCCGTTCTCGGTGCTAGTCTACCTGATCTGCACCATGCTCTTGTTTTTGCTGTACATGTTAAAGATGGATGTTGGTTTTTGCAGTTTGCTGTGCTCTGCAGTAATTAGTGATGTTTTGCCTGGAAGATTGGTTATTAAAACACTGACCTTGAGCACTATCTGGTATTTGGGTTCTGTAGTGAAGCCATTACTGTACTTCAGGTACCACCTCATGGAGACAATTAGCAATTATACCTCTTCCTCTGAGAGGGTTTTTATGGAGGAAATACAGAATGGAACCTTTGTTGCTTTCTTCTATGATGTTTCCTCCTTCATTACAATAACTTTTCAGTATCTTGAACATCCTTGGGTAGTTAAGATATATCCATTGGTAGTTCTTGGGAATATTGTTTCAGTTTTGTCTAAGGTTAATAAGCAGTTTCAGAATATCATCCAGAGATCTGCTCCAAGGCTGGATAGTTATGAGTGGCAGGGTGTGTAGGAGAGCATGGGCAAATGCCTAGGATGGTGGGCCCCTCCAGTGTTTTGGAACTTCACCCTTGAACAAATGCAGAATCCTGAAAAATTAGCAGAATATTTGGCAAAGGTATATTGTCACCCTGGCAACTCGAGAGAGACACAAATCACCGCAACGTGCTGGGGCCTAGCCCATGCCTACCGAGCCCTATTCAACACTATTCAGAACCCTCAAGGGGAAGAGAAGGTCTCTGGATCTGATGACAAAATGACAGCCCCCGTGGCTGCGCTGGCCCCCGCGGCTGTGCCAGCCCCTGCCACAGGCACTGCAGCTGCACCAGCCCCTGCAACAGGCGCTGCAGCTGAACCAGAGAACCAACCCATGCCAGTATCAGTTGCCCCTACACAGAAGAAAAAATACACAAGAAAATCAGCTAGTTTAGTAAGGGCTGATGATGAGCCAGGGCCATCAAGAGAACAGGAGGAGGAAGAGGCAGAACCCATAAATGAGATGGTAACCACCCGATTCCTGTCCCTGAGTGAGCTGCGAGATATGCAAAAAGATTTCAGGTGTCGTCCAGGCGAGCACATCATCACCTGGCTGCTATGATGCTGGGATAATGGGGCCAGTAACCTCGAATTAGAGGGTAGGGAAGCCAAGCAGCTGGGATCCCTTTCGAGGGAAGGGGGCATTGACAAAGCGATTGGAAAAGGGACACAAGCCCTCAGCCTCTGGAGGCGACTCCTGTCAGGCGTGAAGGAAAGGTATCCCTTCAAGGAAGATGTTATATGTCACCCAGGCAAGTGGACCACCATGGAGAGAGGTATCCAGTACCTGAGGGAATTAGCCATGCTGGAAGTGATTTATAATGACCTGGACTACAAGTAGTTATCCAAAGATCCAGATGAAGTTGGATGCACATGCCCCATGTGGCAGAAGTTTGTACGGAGCGCACCATCATCGCACGCAAACTCATTGGCAATAATGACCTGGAAAGTCGGAGAGGGATCAATGGTGGATGAAATGGCTAGCCAACTCCAACAATATGAAGAAAGTCTCTCTTCCTCCCTACGGGCCTGCATCTCAGCTGTGGAGAAACTGTCCCAGAAGGTCCAGCAACTCGAAGAGGATATATCCTACTCCTCACCTGTACGGACCAGTATCTCAGCCATTAGGAGTAAGCGTCCCTCTGTTCAAGAGAGAAGATATAGTGGATACACACCACGGGCCATCCTGTGGTTTTATCTGCGTGACCCTGGAGAGGACATGAGGAAGTGGGATGGAAAATCTACCTTGACCCTAGAGGCACGGGTATGTGAGTTGCAAGGAAAAGCAACTACAAAAGGTGGTTCTCCCAGGAAAATTGCTGCTCCAGTTTCCAGCGAGCAGTTCCCTAGACAGGGTAGAAGGGCTGATTTTGCTTCCGATTTTAATAAAGGGTTTTTTGACTCGCATTTACAAGAAGTGAGTAACAAATGCTATGACCAGGACTAGAGGGGCCCTGCCTCCAGCCAGGTGCAGGAAAGGGACAACCGGGTGTACTGGACTGTGTGTATTCGATGGCCTGGCACATCAGACCCACAGGAGTATAAGGCTTTAGTAGACACCAGTGCACAGTGTACCCTCATGCCATCAAGCTATAAAGGGGCAGAACCCATCAGTATTTCTGGAGTGACAGGTGGATCCCAACAGCTAACTGTATTGGAGGCTGAAGTGAGCCTAACTGCAAATGAGTGGCAAAAGCACCCCATTGTGACTGGCCCAGAGGCCCCGTGCATCCTTGGCATAGACTACCTCAGGAGAGGGTATTTCAAGGACCCAAAAGGGTACCGGTGGGCTTTTGGTACAGCTGCCTTGCAGATGGAGGAAATTAAACAGCTGTCCACCTTGCCTGGACTCTCAGAGGACCCTTCTGTTGTGGGGTTGCTGAGGGTCAACGAACAACAGGTGCCAATCGCTACCACAACAGTGCACCGGCGGCAATATCGCACCAAACATGACTCCCTGATTCCCATCCATAAATTGATTTGTCGACTGGAGAGCCAAGGAGTGATCAGCAAGACTCGCTCACCTTTTAACAGTCCCATATGGCCAGTGCGAAAATCTAATGGAGAGTGGAGACTAACAGTAGACTCTCGGGGCCTGAACCAAGTCACACTGCCGCTGAGCGCTGCCGTGCCGGACATGCTAGAACTTCAATATGAATTGGAGTCAAAGGCAGCCAAGTGGTATGCCACAATTGACATCACTAATGCGTTTTTCTCAATCCCTTTGGCAGCAGAGTGCAGGCCACAGTTTGCTTTCACTTGGAGGGGCGTTTAGTACACCTGGAATCGACTGCCCCCCAGGGGTGGAAACACAGCCCTGCCATTTGCCATGGACTGATCCAGACTGCACTGGAACAGGGTGAAGCTCCGGAACACCTGCAATACATTGATGACATCATCGTGCGGGGCAATACAGCAGAAGTTTTTGAGAAAGGGAAGCAAATAGTCCAACTCCTTCTGGAGGCCGGTTTTGCCATAAAACAAAGTAAGGTCAAGGGACCTGCACAGGAGATCCAGTTTTTAGGAATGAAATGGCAAGATGGACGTTGTCAGATCCCAATGGATGTGATCAACAAAATAACAGCCATGTCCCCACCAACCAGCAAAAAGGAAACAGAAGCTTTCTTGGGCGTTGTGGGTTTTTGGAGAAGGCATATTCCAAATTACAGTCTCATCGTAAGCCCTCTCTATCAGTCAAGTGACCCGGAAGAAGAACGATTTCAAATGGGGCCCTGAGCAACGACAAGCCTTTGAACAAATTAAACGGGAGACAGTTCATGCAGTAGCCCTTGGGCCAGTCCGTGCAGGGCAAGATGTCAAAAATGAGCTCTACACTGCAGCCGGGGAGAACGGCCCTACCTGGAGCCTCTGGCAGAAAGCATCAGGAGAGACTCGAGGTCGACCCCTAGGGTTTTGGAGTCGGGGATACAGAGGATCCGAGGCCCGCTATACTCCAACGGAAAAAGAGATATTGGCAGCATATGAAGGGGTTCGAGCCGCTTCAGAAGTGGTTGGTACTGAAGCACAGCTCCTCCTGGCACCCCGACTGCCGGTGCTGGGCTGGATGTTCAAAGGGAGGGTCCCCTCTACACATCATGCAACTGATGCTACGTGGAGTAAGTGGGTTGCACTGATCACACAATGGGCTCCAATAGGAAACCCCAGTCACAAAAGGACTGCCATGGTTTAACCCCAGCTAGCAACTAAGCACCACACAGCCGCTCACTCACTCCCCCACCAGTGGGATGGGGGAGAGAATCGGAAGGGTAAAAGGGAGAAAACTCATGGGTTGAGATAAGAAAAGTTTAATAACTGAAGTAAAATAAAAATAGAACAGTAGTAATAGTAATAATAACAACAATAATAAAAACAAATAATAATAATACAATAGTAATACAAAGCAAGTGATACACTATACAATCGCTCACCACCTGCCGACCAATGCCAAGCACGTCCCC
Organism: Platalea leucorodia; assembly: GCF_965183815.1. Lineage (NCBI taxonomy): Eukaryota > Metazoa > Chordata > Aves > Pelecaniformes > Threskiornithidae > Platalea > Platalea leucorodia. Next base: position 33,197,764 of record NC_138859.1, read on the forward strand.
CAAGCAGCGATCGCTGCCCCCCAGCCAACTCCTCCCAGTTTATATACTGAGCATGACATCATGTGGTATGGAATAGCCCTTTGGCCAGTTTGGGTCAGCTGTCCTGGCTGTGCCCCCTCCCAGCTTCTTGTGGACCTGGCAGAGCATGGGAAGCTGAAAAGTCCTTGACCAGTGTGAGCACTACTTAGCAACTACTTAGCAACAACTTAGCACTACTTCGCAAGAACCAAAGCATCAGTGTGTTATCGACATTGTTCTCATCCTAAACCCAAAACACAGCACCATACCGGCTGCCAAGAAGAAAATTAACTCTATCCCAGCTGAAACCAGGACAGTGGGTCTTGGCCTCTCCATCTTGGTCTCTCTCTCTCTCAGTTTTGGTCTCTCTGAGTACTAGTCTCTCTCTGTCAGTCTCTGTCTGGGTCTCAGTCTCTCTGTCAGTCTCTCTGGGTGTCTTGGTCTCTCTGGGTCTCTGGCTAGGTCTCAGTTTCTCTTTCGGTCTCTCTGGGGGTCTCAGTCTCTCTGTCGGTATCTCTGTCTGTCTCTTTGGGGATCCCAGTCTTTTGGGGGTTCTGGTTGTTATGGAAATTACACATGCCAGCCACCATAACAGTGTTCGACTCTAGGTTTCCACTGAATCAATAAGCCGAAAAAGAGATTCTTCTGTAAAGTTCCTTTTATTAATAGCACTACAGCTCGAGCTGGGTGCCTCCGAAGAGTGACCTCAAACAAAGAAATCCCTAGGCAATTATACCCTTACAGTCTAAGTTCCCCACCCCTCACGTGACAGTTCAGACCAATAATAATATTAAGGTCTGGGGTCTTCTTGCTTTTTATTGGTTTGATTTGTTTGCTGTTTTGTTACTAAGCAGTTGCTAAGTGGTCATCTTATACAATATAGAGTGGTTCTATATCCTGTTTCACATCCTCTTAGGTCGGCTTCAGCTAGTTCTGTAGTTAGCTATTCGGCATGTTATAATACGGTTGTTACAGTTCATATACCACGATCTATAGGCTTTGTCTACTCTAGCTGTTAATGTTTAAGCTGCTAGTGCTAAGTTTCGACTAACTTTTTCTACAACATGGTCTTTCTAACAGTCCCAGTCTCTGACAGTCTATATGTGTCTCTTCCTGGGTCTCATTCTCTCTGTCTTGACACCAGTGTCTCTGGGGGTCCTGGTCTCTCTGGTTCTCTGTCTGGGTCTCTGTCTGGGCCTCAGTCTCTCTGTCAGACTCTCCAGGGGTCCCATTCTCTCTGTCAGTACTGGTCTCTCTGTCGCTCTCCCCATAGGTCTCTCTCACTCTTTCTGGTTCCCCGGTCTCACTGTCTGTGTCATGGTCTCTCTCTCTCTGCATCTCGGTCTCCCCGTGTCTCTGTGTCTCTCTGTCCCAGTCTCTCTGTCCGACTCTCTGGGGGGGGTCTCAACCTCTCTGGGTCTCTGTCTTGGTCCCAGTCTTTCTTTCTTGGTCCTAGTGACTCTGTCTCGGTCCCAGTCTCTTTGGGGGTCCCAATCTCTCTAATGGTTGGTCTGGGTCTCGATCTTATGGTCTGGGTCCTGGTCTCTTGGTATCTCAGCCTGGGTCTTGGTCTCTCTGTCTCTCTTTTTGGGTCCTGGTCTCTCGATATCTCAGCCTGGGTCTTGGTCTCTCTGTCTCTCTTTCTGGGTCCTGGTCTCTCTGTTGGTCAATCTTTCTGTAGGTCTCTCTGTCAGACTCTCTGGGGGGTCCTGGTGTCTCTGTTGATCTCTCTGGCTCTCTGTATGGGTCTCAGTCTCTTTGCCGGTCCCTCTGCAGGTCCCGGTCTATCTTGCTCCATGTCTATCTGGGGGTCCTGATATCTCAGTAGGTCTCTCTGGGTCTCGGTGTCTCTGTCAGTCTCTCTGGAGGTCCTGGTCTTCCTCTGCCAGTCCATTTGTGTTTCTGTCTGAGTCCCACTCTCTCTGGGGGTCTGTACTGGGAACCCTTGTGGAAGACATCATTGTATTCAAGGATTTAGTGATACTGAACAGGCCATGTCTGCTGTATTGGGCTTCATGCTTAGGGCTTGAGAAGCCTGTATGTTATTAGTATAATCTATAACTTATATCACTGGGAAAGGTAAACTGTATGTGGATCAAGGGATGGAATGTAGCGATCCTGACCGAGACACTGTTGCACGTTTAGGAGTTAGTGATACACATAACAGCTAACCTGAGCAGGCGCAGGTCTGTGCTGTGCTGCGCTGTGCTGTGCTGCGCTGCACATACAGCATGGCCCTCAGGCCTGTGTTGTGCTGCACAAATTCCTTGGCCACAGGGTAAACTTAACCAGCTCATTGTAGTAGAGGATCCTGCAGTCAGCTCTGGGGATCAACAGGGCTTATGCAAGGAACCAAAGAGAAAATGTCATTCTAAATGGTAAAAGGAAAACTTAAATTCCAATTTCAAGGCAAATTTGGGCTTGTTTGAGCACAAGGATACTCCCGTGGTAGTTATAGTATTCCTAGAAGTGAAGCTGGCTAGAAAGAGAAGTCTAAATGAGGTAAATTTACTAAGACACATGATCAAATTGCGAGTGACTGTTTTAAGCAGTGAGATCTAAATGACGTTCCTGGATTGCAAGTGTGAATCCTTTAAGAATAAGGGAACCTGGGTTCTGATTGCTTTTAGCAGCATCATGAATGATGCATGTTCTGGCATTAGAAGGTTACCTGATGTTCTGCACAGGGGAGGTATAGGATTCTTTCTGGACATCAATAAGAAAGGCACAACAGCAAATAGTGTAATAAAAAAATTGCTTTAATAATAGGATAGAAAGGGGAGGAGAAATATAGGATAGCGAGTAAATCTTACATCCCTTCAGATGCTGGGAGCCCTGCTTTCATGCAGCATCGGATGGACTCCTGGTGGACAGCCGTGGCACACTGTGCAGATCCCATCCGTGGAGAGGTTCACCCTCTCCCCTATAACGTGGCTCCTCATATCTAGTGTAACAAACAAAACTATTCCTCTTGTTTTGACATATAATGTCTTCTGCAAGACTCCCTATACACTCCACACCTTGATCTTGAGCACAGCCATGCTCACCATCTAATAAAAGGCCATTTTTATCAGTTATATCAACAAGCTGTGGATGTTGTCTACTTGGACTTTAGTAAGGCCTTTGACATGGTCTCCCACAGCATTCTCCTGGAGAAACTGGCTGCTCATGGCTTGGATAAGTGCACTCTGCGCTGGGTTAAAAACTGGCTGGACGGCCGAGCCCAGAGAGTGGTGGTGAATGGAGTCAAATCCAGTTGGCGGCCAGTCACGAGTGGTGGTGTTCCCCAGGGCTCAGTACTGGGGCCGGTCCTGTTCAACATCTTCATTGATGATCTGGATGAGGGGATCGAGTGCACCCTCAGTAAGTTTGCAGATGACACCAAGTTGGCTGGGAGTGTCGATCTGCTGGAGGGTAGGAAGGCCCTACAGAGGGACCTGGACAGGCTGGATCAATGGGCCGAGGTCAACTGTATGAGATTCAACAAGGCTAAGTGCCAGGTCCTGCACTTGGGTCACAACAACCCCATGCAATGCTACAGGCTTGGGGAAGAGTGGCTGGAGAGCTGCCTGGCGGAAAAGGACCTGGGGGTGTTGGTGGACAGCCGCCTGAACATGAGCCAGCAGTGTGCTCAGGTGGCCAAGAGGGCCAATGGCATCCTGGCTTGTATCAGGAATAGTGTGGCCAGCAGGACCAGGGAGGTGATAGTGCCCCTGTACTCAGCACTGGTGGGGCCGCACCTCGAGTACTGTGTTCATTTTTGGGCCCCTCACTACAAGAAGGACACTGAGGTGCTGGAGCGTGTCCAAAGAAGGGAAATGAAGTTGGTGAAGGGTCTAGACAACAAGTCTTATGAGGAGTGGCTGAGGGAACTGGGGTTGTTTAGCCTGGAGAACAGGAGGCTGAGGGGAGACCTTATTGCTCTCTACAACTACCTGAAAGGAGGTTGTAGCGAGGTGGGGGTCGGTCTCTTCTCCCTAGTAACAAGCGATAGGACGAGAGGAAACGGCCTCAAGCTGTGCCAGGGGAAGTTTAGGTTGGATATTAGGAAAAACTTCTTCACTGAAAGGGTGGTCAGGCATTGGAACAGGCTGCCCAGGGAAGGGGTTGAGTCTCCATCCCTGGAGGTATTTAAGAGAAGGGTAGACGTGGTGCTCAAGGACATGGTTTAGTGGTGGACTTGGCAGTGCTAGGTTAACGGTTGGACTTGATGATCTTAAGGGTCTTTTCCAACCTTAACGATTCTATGATTCTATGATTCTAAGCTGCTTAGCAACATCATGTTCGTAACTCCCCTGCAGTAGTGATTTTATATCTCAAGGGATCACACCTAATGCAGGAGTAGTTTAAGGTGATCATAATTGACTGTGCCTTAGGGGATACCGATATAGTTGTGGTACCATTTGTCCAGTGCAATATGATACCACCTGTTATTTGCTGTAAGTTCCACATCCTTGGCTGTCTATCACCTTCATGATGCAGGCTTAAATTTTGCTCGGCTTAAATTGCAGGCTTAAATGCAGACTCAGGCACCACTCACCATTCCATGTTCACTTAAACATTGACATCTTAGCTCCCAACAAAGAGTCCATCATCCTAAATGATATACCAAGCAGGTGAGGCCTTGAACATTGGTGTAATTTGCAGGTTGTCAATGTTAAGAGTGGCTGCCTCCTCCAGCATCTCTGGCCCAGGACTCCCTCCTGTCCGGCCGCTGGAGCCCAGTCCAGTGTGTCCTGGGACCTGGGGTCTCTGCCCAGGCTGAGGGACGTGGCTGCCGCTTTCCCGTTTGCAGGTTCAATCAGTAGCAAAGCTGAGCACATCACAGAGACACACGCGCACAGCCATGCACACAGATCCACAAAGGATACTGACATGGCCAGTCACACAGACTGCCACAGACAAGGCACTGCCTTCAACAGCACCTACTTAAAAGAATCACATAAAACAAGTATAGACAGCCATGTCCCCTTCATCCTCTTCGTCTGGTAGAGATAGAAGTTCACTGGTGAAGGCACATACACAACACCCTCTAAATTCACAAGCACACACATGTTTGGGGATCCTCTGCCTGCCTGGTACCCCTGCCCAGATCCTGGGCCCTCTTACCTGTTTTGCAGGTCCCCTAATCACTGGCTAGCCCAGCTTGATGCTCGTTAGCAAACATGCACGCACTCACACACTCATCCCACAGGCACTCCACACTCACAAGTCCCCTCAAATACCAGCATGGACCCTCTGCCCACCTGATACCCCTGTCCAGACCCAAGGCCTCATACTCTCTGGCTAGTCCAGCTTGAAGTTTTCTAGCAAATTACACATGCACACCCCCACCCACACCAGGTTTGGAGAAGATACAGCCACTCAGTCCCCTGCCAGCAGCTGGCACCAGGCACATGGGCTGTGACCCGAAGTCGCGCTCCAACCTCTGGCGCCACAATTCCACTCACACAGGCCTCACCGGTAGCTGGCACTTAGTCCTCACAGCAAACATACACACAGGATAGAGAGTGAGATTACACAGAGAGCTAGTTAAGAAAACATTTAATAAGATAGGATAGAGTGCTTTGATTAGGTTGCATGGCTCAGACAAGCGTACTGACTGGTCATTTTCTCTCCTGCTGGTGAGCAAGTGTCTGTGTGGATGCTAGCTGTGGCCAACTCATGACAGTGAACCAGAGCGTGATCAAGAGAATGAGGAAGAACGCAAGAGCGAGTGAGAGTGAGTGCGAGCAAGAGACTGCAAGTGAGCAAGAGAAAGAGTGAGAAAGCAAGAGCAAGAGAGCATGAGCGAGGCAGCACAAGCAAGACCATGACTGAGAGAGCGTGAGGAAGAGTGAGAGTGAGCAAGAACAAATTAACACAAGCAAGAGTACAAGGGAGAGAGAGTGAGATAGGGAGGTGGGGGAGAGGGCATGACTGAGAGAATGTGAGCGAGCAAAAGACTATAAGTGGGCCAATGACTGGAAAGCATGGGAGCAAGCAAGAATGTGAGAGCAAGTAAGAACAAGTGTGAGACTGTGAGCGAGCAAGAGAGTGCAAGAAATTGTGCATGAGCGAGAGAATGTGGATGAAACAGCAAATGAGATTGTGAGCAAGCCTGAGGGTGAGTGAGTGAGACTGAGTGAGTGCAAGCAAAAGCACGAATGAGGGAGCGCAAGAGGGAGAGAGCACGAGTGAGAGCAAGAGAGTAAGAACGAGCAAGAGTGAGAGAATGAGAGCAAGACTGAGTGAATGAGCAAGAGCATGAGGGAGAGCGCAAGCAAGGGAGCTCATGAGAGAGTTACTGAGAGCAAGCACAAGAGTGTGTGTGCACAAGAGAGCACAAGTGTAGAAGGAGGGAACATGAGTGCATGCACAAGTGGGCCAAAGGGTGAGCGAGAGAGCATGAGTTCAAGAGTGAGTGAGACTGACAGAGCAAGATAGCATGAGTGAGAGCAAGTGACAGAATGAGAGCGAGAGAGTGAGAATGGGAGTGAGACCATGCGAACGGTAGTAAGAGAGAAACTTGACTTGAACATAAGAAAGTTTTTTCATTGTGAAGATGGTCAAATTCTGCACCAGGTTGTTCAAAGAGATTGCGGAGTCTCTCTCCTTGGAGATATTCAAAACCTGACTGGAAAAGACCCTGAGCAACCTTCTCTAGTTGAGCCTGGTTTTAGCAGGGGGAGTTGAACTAGAGTATCTCCGGATGTCCCTTCCAACCTCAACTATTCTGATTCTGTGATCCAAGGATATGTGAATAGATAAAATTACAAGATAATTTCTGAAGTGTTTAGTAATTTCAATATTGTATGACTAAAAATCATGTTTATTACTGCTATTAGGTTGGTAATTTTTCAAGGTGAGATCATACTTTTCAGGTTATAAATGGTTTATTTTATGCTGCATTTTGAAATACTGCTTCTTGACTTTTTTCAGTGCTGTACTATAAATCAGCCCAGTAGTAAAGGAATTCTTACTCATATCAGGTGATGCTTTTAAAAATGGGGAAGAAGTTAAGCTTATAATTTTGAATGAAGATAAACTGTCTTGAAGCTCTTACATTCTGGTCATATCTGGTTTATTTGATTAGTCCTTTAAGAAAATAAATCAGATGAAAGTGTGCACAGTACACATCACAGTCAATGTATATACCTCTAGATGTGTAACTATGTACAGAGAATTATTTCCCTGGTATTTCTTTTTTGTCTGGTTTTTTTTTTTCCATCTCACTAACCATACATGCTCATGCTTCTGTTATGCCTTCTACTTTTTCATATATTCTATTATTTTTAAAGGGAAAAAAAGTAAATTATATTTTGGTAATATGTTTCTAACATCTCAGCATCTTTATAAAGCCAGTTTGACCCTTAAATCATTGGGGTTTTTTGTTTTGATTTTTTTTTCCTTGAAGTTGCTATCTGTCTAGCTGACCAGGTGCAATACAGTAGTTAGTTAGACTAGCAAATCACACTCAGAAATGCTAAATGCTGGGATCTCATGCTCTCTGAGCAAGAAAAATATTATGTTGGATAGTCAATTAGTGGGATTTGGGGTAACAAGCCAGCGAACACACGTTGTAAGCGCATGCCTCTGTAATGTTCCTCTGTAGAATATTTCACAAGAACACTCTGAGTTTTACTTCATTTATAATTACACAAATAAATCCTCAGAAAGTATTGGTGATACAGGAAAAGTATAAGACAATCAAAAATAAATTAGATTCAGTTCCTGTGTGCTGGCAGTGGGGCAACTATGAAGGCAAGTTAGGGAAAAACTCAGGTGAAGTCAGAGTACAAGAAGAGCCTGTGCTCTAATTCAGGGACTATAGACAGTGGTCATGAAAGGCATGAGCCTTGCTCATGGATTGGAGGCTGACTCCCCCATTTCTGTTCCTGCAATCCCTCCAAAAAAAAAAGGAAAGTACTTCATAGCTTTTAAAGCATTCAAAGGACAATATCTTAGGAATTATTGCAGACTGTCTTAATTGCCAAAAAACAACTTCAGATGAGAAATGCAGCATAGTTTCATAGCCTCCTGAACAATCCTGGTATTTTTCTTTTTTAGGACACAAAGCTGGAATCCTGTTAAGCATCACTAAGTGGTTGCAAGAGAGAACAAGTGTGCAACAGATAGCCTTCCTACTTTTTCAGTCCTCCCTAAATTGGGTTTGATAGTGCTGTTAAGGATGTTAAAAAAGCACCAAATCCAGTAGACAGACCAATGCATTCCTCCTTCCTGGCCACAGAAGGCCAGCCTGGTGTACTCTAAGAATTGGGAGGTCTCTCTGTCCCAGTCTGATGGATGCAGCTGCTGTTTCTGTTTGCAGGTCTGGCCAGTAGTGAGGCTGAGCATGTATTCTGGAGAGGCACATACACAAACATGTGATACTAACACAGGTGGCCACACAGTATAATAAACAGAGCAGTCCCTTTAGCAGCACTCACATATAACACTACCAGAACTCACATAAAATATTAAGTATGGAGCGCCAAATCCTGTTCCTCCTGTCTGGCTGATTAGGATTGAAATTCACTAGTGAAAACACACACATACTCTCTAGATTCACAAGCACACACACATTCATGGATACCTTGAATATTAGCATAGGCTATAAGTCCATTTAATATCCATGCCTGGGCCCCTTACCTGATGTGCAGGGTCTCCTCTTACTCACCAGCTAGCCCAGCTTGATACTCACTAGCAAACAGATGCATGCACTCACACACTTGTCTCACAAACACCCCCACAATCATGGAGCCCTTGAATATTAGCACAGGTTTTCAGTCCACCTAATGTCCATGCCTGGCCCCTGCTCCCCCCCCACCCCCCTTACCTAGCCACTGTCTCAGACCATGAGTCTTTCCAGATGTGGGTCTTCTACTTGCTGGTTAATCCAGCTTGAAGTTTGCTAGCAAATTATACGCGCAGGATGAAATTTACTGGAGAAAAATAAAAACACCTAGGTGTGACCATCAACAAACCCCTACAATGGAAGAAGGCTCAGAGAAGATAGACAAAGGTGATGTGCTCAAGAAGCTCGGAGAATAATGTATCTTCCTAAGCCAGACAGACCAACATGGGGGAAGGGTATATGTGGCTCAGCCCAACATAGAGTATAAAAATCAAACAACCGCCAAAATGGACTTTGAAGACAGCAATGGGCTTGAGCTGGCTTCAACCCATTTATTCTCTCCCAGTGACTGGGAATATATGGTGGTGAGCATATAGAGACTGGTAATAGGAATCACATTTGTATTGTGATCCAACTGTACATTGCAATTGCTATATTGTGCTCGTATCGTTATTTCAGTATATTGCAGTATCACTCCACTAAATCAAAATGCCATGTAATGTAAAATATCTACAAATAAGTAAATTTGCTATTAAACATTAAACCCTCCTCTTCTGGAATATCTAAAAGAACCTGGTCAGAGAGTATTGGACTCTGACATTAATAGGTGAGCAGGCTGGGGATGGGCAAGCATTTGGGAGGTGACACAGCCAGGACAGATGATCCAAACTGACCAAAAGGATATTCCATACCATATGATGTCATGGGGGGGAGTTTTTCTAAGAGAGCTGTTGCTTGGAGACTGCCTGGGCATCGGTCTGCTGGTGGGAGGCGGTGAGTGATTGCCTTTGCATCACTTGTTTTTTCTTTCTTGGTTTTTTCCTCTTCACTTATTAAACTGTCCTTATCTTGACCCACAATTTTTTCTCTCTTTTGCCCTTCCACTTCTCTCCCCCATCCTGCTGGGTGCGAGTGATCAAGTCAACCCACCATAGTCCTTTTTGGCACCCAATGTGGTGGGGCACGAGGGGTTCAAGATAACAACAGCTTTGATTGGAGTGTGCTAGACTGAATTTATAGTTGTTATACCTGTTTAGCTGCTACTTGGCAGGCTGTTACTTGCTGTTGCTGGTCATGATGTTGACTTGTTTGCTCTTGATACTGGTTTATTTGTTCTCTCACCTGCTCTGTGGTGTGCTCCCTCTCTCATCAAACTCCAGGGCTTGTTAATGGCTGCTTTTCACTTTTCCTGTGCTGTTTATCACTTTGTTTTGCTTTGCCTGGGAGAGCTATGATAAAAGCACTGGCCTTGAGCCTAATCTGGTATTTAGCCCCTGCATTGCTACTGTCCCAGTACTCCATGAACCATCTCGTGGAGAAAATTAACAATTACACCTTCCTCCTCCTCTCTGAGCCACTTTGTGGGGGAAATGAAGAATAGCACCTTCCTCTTCACCTCCGGGTAGAGGTTTTCTGCCTTGTTACAATGGCCCTTCAGTTTCTTGAACATCCAAGAATGCTCATATTGGTGTGCGTCATAAATCTGATTTCGGCTTTTCCTAAGCTTAACCAACTGCTTGGGAACGCCACGCGGGGATGTGCCCTGAGGCAGTCAATTCATGGGTGGCAAGGTGCATGGGACAATTTGGGCAGGTACCTAGAGAGTGATTTTCACCTCCAATTGTTTGGAATTTCACACCCGAACAGGCGTGGAATCCTGTTGAAGTGACAGAACACTTGAAGGAAGGATGTCTTGCCCATGGCAAAGAGATGCAACAACTTCTAGCACTGTGCTGGGGCCTGACTGATGCCTACCGAGCCTGTCCAGCACACTCAAAGGAGCGAGAGGGTGTCTGGATCTGAGGACATACAAACAGACATTGTGGCTAAGCCAGAGACCCAACCCTTGACTATAACAGTTGCTCCTGTAGTCAAGAAGAAACAGTGGAAGCAGAAGTCAACTTGCTTAGTAAGGGAGGAAGAAGCATCTCCTGAGAGGGAGCAGGAGGAAGAACCAGAGGAGGCAGGCTGTTCTGCAGCAGGACAGCCATGAGAACAGAAGGGGGAAGAGACAGAAACCATAAATGAGGCAGAAACCACCTGATCCCTATCCCTGAGTGAGCTGTGAGATATGTGGAAAGATTACAGCCATCATCCAAGTGAGTAAATTATCACCTGGTTGCTCCAGTGCTGGGATAGTGGGGCCAATGGTCCCACCCACGGAACTAGAGGGTAAGGAAGCCCAGCAGCTGGGATGCCTTGCTAGAAAGCATGGAATCAACAAAGGGATTGGAAAAGGAGCAGCGATCCACAGGCTCTGGAGGCAGCTCCAGTCGAGTGCGAAGGCAAGGTATCTCCTCAGAGAAGACCCTGCAAAATTTCTGAGGCAAGTGGACCACCGTTGAGGGAGGTATCCAGTATCTGAGGGAATTAGCGGTGGTGGAGGCGATCTACAGCAACTGGGACAATAACCAGGTCTCCAAAGATCTGGATGACATCCAGTGCATGCAGTCTATGTGGTTGAAGTTTGTATGGAATGCACCAATGTTGTACACCAGCCCCCTGGTGATAATGAACTGGACAGACATCGAGGCACCAATTGTGGATAGACCGGCCTACCAGCTCTGGCAATTCAAAGAGAACGTCTCTTCCTTTCCAACCCTACGATCCTGTGTCTTGGCTGTGAAATGACTGTCCCAACAGTTCCAGCAACTCAAAGAGAATCTTCCTCCTTGCCCTTACAGGCTGACGTCTCAGCTATCAAGAGCGTCATACAGAGCTGACCTTTCTCTGCTCAAAGGGAACCATGGGCACATGCCACATGCCACCCTGTGGTTCTATCTGCGCAACCATGGGGAGGACATGGGGAAGTGGGACGATGCACCTACCTCGAACCTAGAAGCTCGTGTATGTGAATTACAAGGAAAAACAGCATCCAAAAAGGATCCATCCAGGAAGATGACTGCTCTAATTGCTGTTGAGCAATTGCGCAGACACAGTAGAAGGGCTGATCACCCTTCTGATCCTGATGAAGGGACTTCTGGTTTGCAATTAGGGGAGTCAGGTGGATCTAGGGGTGCCCTGTCCACGACTGCCTTCTTTTCAGCTTAACTTTCTGTTTAGCTTTAGTGAACTGAATAAACCATTCTTAAACCCTAATTGGTGTTAACTAAATTAGTGAAGGTCTGCATATTGATGGGGCCAGTGTATTCTGGCTGAAATGATAAACTCCATGCACTAAACCACATACCTTTGTTATTAAACAGGAATACATCATTTTCTTGCTAATGCCTGATGCAGTGAGTGAGAAGTATAAAAATGAAACAAAAATATCTCTAGAGTCCTACTTATAATTGTTAACAAGGTTTTTCTGTTCATGCCCTTCTGTGTGTTAGAGGAAAATATATCTTGCCAAATCTAACAGCCTGAGTTTTGTAGCACTGGGGCCTCTGATCCATGCTGGGCAGATCCTGTCCATAGAAGAGATTCTCCCATTTTGGTCATTTGAGCTATTTCAGAATTTTCTTACAAGAAAACAACTCTATTCAACATTTCTATTATCAAACAGAAAGGATGTTCACATGAGAACTTCTCGCTGCACTGTGTCCACACAAGTGGCATAATCGCCAGTACTGAGTGGGAGCTGCCTGCAAATCACCTAAACCCCTCCCTTGTCCTGCCTTTGGTATCTCCCCTAAACATCTGTGGTGAGTTAACCTTGGCTGGCTGCCAAGCTGCTCTATCACTCCCCCTCCTCAGTGGGACGGGGGGGGGGGGGAGAAAAGATTAAAAACTTGTGGGTCAAGATAAGGGCAGTTTACTAAAGAAAAGCAAAGGCCACATGCAGAAGCAAAGAAAAACAAAAAGATTTATCCTCTACTTTCCATCAGCAGGTGATGTCCAGCCACTTCCTGGGAAGTAGGGCCTCAGTACGCGTAGCAGTTGCTTCGGAAAACAAATGACTTTTAATAACGAATCCCCCCCCCCCCTTCTCTTAGCTTTTATTGCTGAGCACAACGTCATGTGGTATGGAATATCCCTTTGGTCAGATTGGGTCAGCTGTCCTGGCTATGTCCCCTCCTAACCTTTTGCCCACCCCTAGCCTACTGGCCTTTGGGGGCGGGGGGTGTGTTGGAGAGACAGCCTTGATGCTGTGCGAGCACTGCTCAGCAGTAGCCAAAACACTGGTGTGTCATGGTTCTAGCTACAAATACAAAGCACAACACTATGAGGGCTGCTATGGGGAAAGTTAACTCCATCCCAGCCAGACCCAATACAACATCCCATAATAAGTCCTATGCAATCCCCCAAATGCTCTTCCCCTTCATCCCATTATGAGTCCTGCACCCCTAGGCATTAAGCCCCCTTAGTTCCAAAGGTGATCCAGAGAGCTGCTCCTGATGACTAATCTTGATGTGTTTCATGCCTGGACAAGGGGGGTGATCACTCGCCTGGGACAGCCCTGGGAAGTGCCTGGACAGGGTGTTCATTCCTCTGGAGTCGTCAATTTCAGTTCCCACCTGCCATTGTGCCCCTGTGCTCCTCTGGACTTGTGGAGGTGGGCATTTGATGGGCTGCTGGCTCCTCTGATGGGTCTGGAAGTAGCCCGGCAGGGTATTATTTGGTCTCCCCCTCCTGCCATTGTCTTTCTGTGCTCCTTTGTGGGTGTGCAGACAGCTTTTATCACATAACCTAACACTATGAGCTCATTAAGACTATATTTTGTCCTCATTCTACATGTTTAATAATATTAGAGCTCTAATTTATCCAGCTGTTTGACAGTGTCTGGAGAAGTTTACACATCCTAGGTCTGCTATTTGCCTTTGGCTTTTCTGATCAATTTCAGTGACTAAGCCAGGGAACTGTCACTTACCTGAGGAAGCCATGTTTATAGTACATATGCCAAATATATTTCCTGCATGCCAGGACAGTTGTAATCATGTAACAAATAACTAAATTTTATGGATAAATTTTATGAGATGGAGAGCATCTTCCAGATTGTTTGATCTTTACTGGTTGGTGGGCTGCTTCAAGCTCTTGCTTGTGACTGGTATAGTGAGTTGCCAGTCAAATATTCTTATATAAGTTTAGTTCTGCTATTTCTACCAATTAGGTGGTATCTTTTTTTCATAACACCTACCTTAATGTGCTTTATCTAACAAAAGTTACATCCCAAACAACTACCAACCAACATACTGAAGGTCAAGGAATTTGCTTAAGGAAAGCAAATGTCACTCCTATATTCAAAAAGGGCAAAAAGGAGGACCCAGGGCTGGCCAACCTCACCTCGATCCCTGGGAAGGTGATGCAGCAACTAATCCTGGGAACCATTTCCAGACACATGAAGGACAAAGAAATCATCAGGAATAGTCAGCATGGATTCATCAAGAGAAAGTCATGCTTGACTAACTTGATCACCTTCTGTGATGAAGTGACTGGTCTGGTAGATGAGAACAGTGGATATTGTCTACGTAGACTTCAGTAAGGCCTCTGACACTGTCTCCCATAAAAGACCCTCATAGACAAGCTGATGAAGTATGGGCTGAATGAGCAGACAGTGAGGTGGATTGAAAATTGGCTGAATGGCCGGGCCCAGAGGGTGGTGATCAGTGGCATGAAGTCTAGTTGGGGGACAGTAACTAGCAGTGTACCCCAGGGGTCAAGACTGGGTCCAGTCCTGTTTAATGTCTTCATTAATGATCTGGGTGAGGGGGCAGAGCGTACCCTCAGCAAGTTTCCTGATGACACAAAACTGGGAGGAGTGGCCAGAGGGTGGTGCTGCCACCCAGAGGGACCTGGACAGGCTGGAGAAATGGGCTGACAGGAACCTCATGAAGTTCCACAAGGAGAAGTGCCAAGTCCTGCACCTGAGGAGGAACAACCCCATGCACCAATATATGCTGGGGGCCGCCCAGTTGGAAAGTAGCTCGGCAGAAAAGGACCTGGGGGTCCTGGTGGGCACCAAGTTGAATATGAGCCAGCAATGTGCCCTTGCCACAAAGAGGCCCAACAGTATCCTCGGCTGCATTAGGCAAAACATTGCCAGCAGGTTGAGGGATGCAATTCTTCCCCTCTATTCAGCATTGGTGAGGCCACACCTGGAGTCCTGTGTCCAGTTCTGGGCTTCCCTGTACAAGAGAGACATGGACATACTGGAGAGAGTCCAGCGAAGGACCACAAAGATGATGAAGGGAGTGGAGCATCTCTCATATGAGGAAAGGCTGAGAGAGCTGGGACTGTTCAGCCTGGAGAAGAGAAGGGGGATCTTATCAATGTATATAAATACCTGAAGGGAGAGTGCAAAGCAGACGGAGCCAGGCTCTTTTCAGTGATGCCCAGTGACAGGACAAGAGGCAATGGGCAGAAGCTGAAACACAGGAGGTTCCATCAGAACATCAGGAAACACTTTTTTACTGTGAGGGTGGCTGAGCACTGGAATAAATTGCCCAGAAAGGTTGTGGAATCTTCCTCCTTGGAGATATTAAAAAGCCATCTGTACATGGTCCTGGGAAACTGGCTCTAGGTGGCTCTGCTTGAGCAGGGTGGTGGACAAGATGACCTCCTGAGGTCCCTTCCAACCTCAACCACTCTGTGATTCTGTGAAACTGTGGACCTCTGACATCAGTCTAATTATTTGAGTGATGTCAGCTCAGTAGGCCAAAACACATTCCACCCCTTGTTCTACATCTCCGTAACTCTCACTCATGTAATGATATATAGTTGGAAGTTACTTGCATCATAAATGACACCCTCTGTGACAGTCTCTAGATCTTTACACACAGGACTATAACAATAATAATTAAGATTATAAGTTCTCGCAACAAATACAACAATGGGGTGAATGAGAAGTTGGAACAAGGCATTAGCATTTGGGCTACAACTAGAGAATATATCATACGAATGTGCTTCATCTGCAGTGGCTACACAGTAAGCAGTCTTAAGTATATCCCATGTTGATGTAACACTTCAATCTCTACCTCCCAGTGGGTATCTAGGCCTCCTAACAATTTTGCAATTTGTGTCTCTTGTTCTGCTTGGCTTTGGAGAATGCTATTTAGGTATCTCCCAACCTCATAGCTGGATACTGTCCATCAAATACTTTCTTTGGACAGATTTCTCACATCCGCCAATGCAATTGCTTGGGCATGATAGGTGTGATTACCAATGATAGCCACAGTAGCATTGGTTTTACATTCTCGCATGAGAGGGAATGAACATGTTCCATCTTCCCACTCTACTGGTAGATGTACAGACACTATGCAAAGACTCCCATTCCGATTAATGGATACAAATTCTCTAAAAGATATAGAGGGTACAGATATCTTGAGTTCCGCTACTTGCATAAGAGTCAGTCACAGTTTTTCCATTCCTCCATCTGTTACTTCTCTGTAAAGTAAAACAAAAAGACCTACCAAGGCCATTAGGTTGTTATATTTTGGCTTTAACTGTAACTGTTGAAACTATTTTTCTTAAGATTACTCAAGATGACATCCATCTACTACTTAAATTTGAACTGTTTATGTTGGTTTTTTTCTTTATGAACAGAGTTTTTATTAGATCTTGGGACATTTTCTAGCCCCTTCTGGTTTATTATAACAGTGTTGGTAATTAAAGAAGGTGGCTCTACTTTTCTGGAGGTCTTGGGATAATAGAGGATATGGCATATCAAGTCATTTCCATGTTCATATGTCCCTAACTTTTTAATTTCATTTTTGAAATGAGAGCCACTGTCAGACTCAATTCTTTCAAGTCTACCATGTCTCCACAAAATTTGTTTTCTGAGACCTGCTATCATGTTTTTAGCAGTGACATGGGCTACTAGATAAGTCTCTAGCAAGCCTGTAGTCATTTCTACCATTGTTAGGATAAATCCATGTCCCCTACTAGTCCTGCACAAAGCTCTAATCATAGAATCATAGAATGGTTTGGGTTGGAAGGGACCTTTAAAGATCATCTAGTCCAACCCCTCTGCAACGGGTGGGGACATCTTTCACTAGATCAGGTTGGTCAAAGCCCTATCCAACCTGACCTTGAACTCTTCCAATGATGGGGTATCCACAACTTCTCTGGGCAACCTATTCCAGTGCCTCACCACCATCATTGTAAAAAATGTCTTCCTTATGTCCAATCTAAATCTACCCTCTTTCAGTTTAAAACCATTGCCCCTTGTCCTGTCACTACAAAAAGTAGTTTGCCCTGGCAAAAAGTCTCTCCTTCTTTCTTATAAGCCCCCTTTATATATTGAAAGGCCTCAATAAGGTCTACCTGGAGCCTTCTCTTCCCCAACTCTCTCAGACTTTCTTCATAGGAGAGCTGTTCCAGCCCTCTGATAATCTTCGTGGCCCTCCTCTGGACCCAATCGAGCAGGTCCATGTCCTTACGTTGGGGGCCCCAGAGCTGGACGCAGTACTCCAGGTGGGGTCTCACAAGAGCAGAGTAGAGGGGCAGAATCACCTCCCTCAACCTGCTGGCCATGCTTCTTTTTAGGCAGCCCAGGATATGATTGGCTTTTTGGGCTGCAAGCGCACACTGATGGCTCATGTCCAGTTTGTTGTTCACTGTTATTCCCAAGTCCTTCTCCCCAGTGCTGCCCTCAAGCCATTCATTCCCCAGTCTGTACTGATATCAGGGATTACCCCAACTCAGGTGCAGGATCTTGCACTTGGCCTTGTTGTACTTCATGAGGTTCACATGGGCCCACTCCTCAAACCTGTCAAGGTCCCTCTGAATGGCATCCCTTCCCTCCAATGAATCAACTGCCCCACTCAGCTTGGTGTTGTCTGCAAACTTGCTGAGGGTGTACTCAATCCCACTGTCTATGTCAGTGATGAAGATATTAAATAGTATCGGTCCCAGTATGGACCCTTGAGGGACACCACTCATTACTGGTTTCCACTTGGACATTGAGCCATTGACTATAGCTCTTTGGACACAGCCATCCAGCCAGTTCCTTATCCATCTAACACTCCATCCATCAAACCCATATCTCTCCAATTTAGTGGCCAGAATGTTTTGGGGGACCGTATCAAAGGCCTTACAGAAGTCCAGGTAGATGACATCTATAGCTCTTCCCTTGTCCACTGATGTAGTCACTCCATCATAGAAGGCCAACAGATTAGTCAGGCACTATTGCCCTTGGTGAAGCCATGCTGGCTGTCTCTAATCACCTCACTGACTTCCATATGTTTCGACATGTCTTCCAGGAGGATCTGTTCCATGTTCTTACCAGGCACAGAGGTGACAGGTCGGTAGTTCCCAGGGTCCTTCTTTTTACCCTTTTTAAAAATGGGTGCAATGTTTCCCTTTTTCCAGTCCCCAGGGACTTCACCTGACTGCCATAACTTCTGAAATATGATGGAGAGTGGCTTGGCAACTACATCAGCCAATTCCCTCAGGACCCTGGGATGCATCTCATTGGGTCCCATGGACTTGTATATGTTCAGGTTCCTCAGGTGGTCTCGATCCTGATCTTCTCCTATGATGGGAGTGACTTCATTCCCCTAGTCCCTTCCCTGAGGTTCAGGGGCTTGAGAGATGTGGGAAGAGATATTACCATTGAAAACTGAGTCTATTTATCATGCATCTCAAGATTGGTAGTTTAAGTGTTGTCTTTAATGCTTCAGTATTTTTAATTGTTCAGTTTTTTTCACTAATGTAAAAAATTTAGTCCTTTATTATTTGTATAATGGCATGTCTAGACAAGTCCATCCCTCAGTCTCTCACCCAGCGATAGGTGACATCTCATCCTGATGTTTCATGAGTCCATCAAGCTACAAATAGTTCCCCTCTATGTTCCCAGTACAGGTTTTTGTTGATTGTGGCAATCTGAGCAGCTTGGTCCACTTGATGGTTGTTGGTTTGTTCTTCGGTGGCCCTTCCCTTTGGGATATGGGCATTGACGTGTCGTACTTGCACACTGAGTTTTTCCAAATCCTGTATGATGTTTTTCCGCATGTTACCATTCAAATAGGCTTTTGTTATCTCTGCCAATTCCTGTTTCCCCTGTGTGAGCCAGCCTCAGAGGGCACTGGCCACCATCCAAGAATCAGTATGCAGGTATAACCTGGGCCATTTCCTCTATAATTGCTACATTGATGGCCAGTCTTATGGCTTGGACCTGCACAAACTGACTCAATTGTCTTTCACCTTCATCTGTTTTTATCACCTGTTGGACAGGGTTCGAAATGGCAGCCTTCCATTTTCCCTGATTGCCAATAATTCAACAAGAACTGTCAGTGAACAGGGCATATTGTCGCTCTTTTTCATAGTTTGTCTTATTCTGGAGCTTCTTGAGCACATGGTAATACCTTGGGTGAGGTCCCCAAATCACAATTTTCAGGCCATTCCATTAGCTCTTCTGCCAGACCTGGATGTCCCTGTTTCCCCATCTGAGCCTGCTGGGTAATCAGGACTATCCATTTACTCCAGGTAGCACTTGTCACATAATTAGTCGAGGGCGTTTCTCCTTTCAGCATCCAGTGAAATACCGGCAGCTGAGGGGCCAGCAGCAGTTGTGATTCCATCCTCATCACTTCAGATGCTGCCCAGATTCCCTCATAGGCAGCTAATATTTCTTTTTCTGCTGGGGTATAGTTTTCCTCACATCCTCAATAGCCTCAGCTCCAGAATCCAATGGGTCTTCCTCTGGTCTCTCCTGGTGCTTTCTACCATAAACTCCACTGGATCGATTGGTCCCTTGCTGATGTGTATAGTATGTTTCAGACATTTGGACTGGTTCTGATGGAGTCTAGGGCAACTGCATGTACTGCTACTTGTTTTACCTAGTCAAAGGCTTGTTGTTGCTTGGGTCCCCACTCAAATGAATTAATTTTCCTCTTGTCACAGGAAAAACAGTCTCACCTAAATTTAACTTAATTTATTGCAAATTAACATAAATTTTTAATTTATAATAGGAGTTTTGAGGAAAAAAAGACAATTAAACAAACACTTAGGGAAACACCTTTAGTCCTCCTTCTCCAGGCTCAGCTTCAGTGAAACACCTTGTACTGGCAGCCTTGGGGAAGACGTATTCGAGGAGTTTGTGATCTTGAACAGGACATGTCTATTGGGCTTTGTATTAAGGCTTGAGAAGCGCATAGGTTAGCTTGAGTAGCCGCTGTATGGGAACCTGCTGGAATGCCCCGTGCTGGCCTATGCTGTGCGCTGGTGGATGTTATGACAGAGATAGATAGATAACATTCCAACCTGTCAGGAAACTTTCTATTAGCTGAACATCTTACTAATGTAATCTGTAACTTATGATGTCTTTAAGAAAGTTAAAGTGTATGTGGATCAAGGGGTGCAATGTAGTGATCCTGACCGGAACACCATTGTACATCAAGGAGTGATCCACACAACAGTTAACCTGAGTAGGCCCAAGCCTGTCTTGTGCTGCACAAATTCCTCAGCCGCAGGATAAACGTAACCAACTCATTGTAACAGAGGAGTCTGCAGACAGCTCCTGCTTGGTACCTGTGATTGCGGCCACCTGCGTGACCTTGTCTTTATCTAAAAATGCAGGAAGGCATTCTTATGCAAACATCCTTTCTGTTTGACAGTAGAAATGAAGAATAGAGTTGTTTTCTTGTAAGGAAATCATATAATACATCAAATAACCAAAAAGGAGGAACCTGTCCACAGACAGAATCTGTGCAGCGTGCTGTGGGAAAATCCATTCGGGCTCTGTCCGATGCTGCACAAACACAGGGTTCCCAGCATCTGAAAGGACATAAGATTTACTCACTGTCTGTATTTCTCTTTGTATGCTATCCTATTAAAACAGCTGTTTTATTAAGCTATTTGTTGCCAGGCCTTTCTTATTGAGATCTAGAAAGAACCATCTCTCCCTCTCTCAGTCTCATACTGCCCCTCCCCCAGTGCAGAACACACCTCTCTTACCCTCTTTCTAGCATCAGCTTCCTTGTTTTCGCTGTGCATTATACTCAGTCCCTCCCAATTCCTTTGGTGAGGTGATGGGAGGTGTGGGAGGTGCAGGAGGTTGGGATCTGCATAGCAGTTTCTTTCTGTCGCTCTGCTTAGTTGTTTTCCTCCACTGATCCTTGCTTCTTACTGCTCCTCTGCACCAGGATAGTTTCCTGCATGGGCTGCAGTCCGTTCAGGGCTGCACCTGCTCTGGCATGGATCCTTGTGTGGCCGGCACAGGCAGGATGCAGGAACAACCACAAAACCACGTATGAAATGAAAAGAGTAAATTTATTTTCGTTACCTCGAATAGATCTGCAGCTATTAATCCTCTCTCAATACAAAAGGCAAATGAGTTAGTTACAGTAGAGGCCAACCAAATCCAAGTATTTACATGTGGATCTCACGGAAATGTATCCAGGGCATGTGCCTGTAGTACAAGACTACAAAGCACAACAAGCCAACCTGTGATAAGGGAGGAAAACAGGAGTATAATCTCCTTCCAGTAATACATACACCATTGCTCCAGCTCTTTCAGCTAATATCACTCCGGGTTTGATAACCTGATGTGGGGTAATTGCCCACACAGATTGAAGAGCTATGGCTTGCGCTTTTTCAGATTGAACTTCAATTCGATGTTGGGTTTGCGACACCAATAACACCATTCCAATGCTATCTCTTCTAGATAAGGCACAGGTATTCATCGAAGGTACCTGAAATACAAGAACTTGACAATCTGATATCAATAGAGGATGTAAAATAAGAGGAGAAGTTGGGGTACAGAACCATACAGCATTCTCAGGGGTTATATGAATCTTCACATCTAGACTAATAGGTCGCAGTCCCACCACACAATCTGTCAGTGTAAACAGTTCCATTTCCCCTGTAGTTAATATTTTGGGAGAGATACCATCTGGAAGAATTTCAGTCCTCACCATGTTTTGTACTGGAGATGTTGTAATACGATCATAGTGTGTTTGATTATGAATATTCTGGCTGTTTAACAAAAAACCTGCTTTAGTAAGATGTGAACTCCAATGCTGTAAAGTTTAGTGCTGGTTAGCTTTTTTAATTGTTCCTTCAACATCCCATTCATTCTTTCAATCAAGCTATTAGCTTGGGGATGGTAGGCAATGTGGAATATCCAATGTATCCCTAGCCCTTGAGCCCAATATCTTGTACATTATGTCCACTAAAGTGTGTTCCTTGATCACTTTGTATTTGGTGAGGAGGTCCATATTGATGAATGAGTTGTTCTAATGCTTCAATTGTGTTATGTTGATTAGCATATTTGGTGGGTTTAGCAAAAAACAGTCCTGACACAGTATCCACAGCAGCAAATACATATCACCACCCCCTTGACAGGGGTAGGGGGCCCATGTAATCAACCTGCCAGGTATTCAAGGCCCATTGACCCCATTTTATCTTTCCCCGTGGCCTATATAATGCCCTTAAATGTAGCTGCATACAAATAGTACAATTATGTGCACATGCTTTATAAATATGTAATGGCTATCGAAAAGAAAGCATTAGCAAGATCTATCACCACCTTCCAGGGCTGTAAATTTTTGCTGATTTTTTCTATAAGAGTAACCATGTCTGGTACTGTAACTGCAAGTGGGGAGGTGATTTTATTCAGTTCTCTATAATCTCCAAGTGCCGTCTGGTTTTCGAACAGGCCAAATAGGATTATTAAAAGCAGTCATGGTTTCCTTAACGATTCCCACTTGTTGAAGTGCCTGAATGGTTTGAGTAATTTCCTCCTCTCCCCTGATATATGATATTGTTTTACAGTTACCACCTTGGCAGGCACGGGCAGCACAACAGGATACCACTTCGGGAATCCATGCAAGACAGTTATAGATTGAATAGCAAATCCCGCTTGTGAAGTCCCAAAGCAGAAGTGACCATTTAAAGTTTCAACTGTTCGTCCTGCCAACACATCAATACCCAAGATATATTCTTTAATTGGGGCAATTAACACCGTCGTGGTAAATGGAGTGGCATTTCCTATTTTTAAGGCAACCTTAGCTCAGAGGGCAGGGGTTGGATTTCCCCTCAGTCCACAGATCTGTGAGGTGGCTTCTTTATTATTAATATTACTGTGTAATACAGTAACCTGAGCTCCAGTATCCACCAGAGCTAACACATGTAAAATCCCCCCAGACCACCACTTTATAGTTAAAGGAACATAGGAGCGTTGGTCCCCTCACAGTAAGAGGCTACAGTAGTGGCAATTTTGGGAGGCCTGCCAAATCTTCATTTCTGCTGTTTTGGCATTTGCCAGGTAGTGCCTTGCCTTGAGGTGGCAGGCAGGGGTGGAGGGTGGGTGTGGAGTTGGTGGTGGGGCCAGGGGCGGTCGGCTTTTTTGTGTAGGTGCTAACTTTTGCCATTGGCGAAACATTTCTGATGTTGTGATCCCATCTATTTCTGATCGTGGGATACCGGCTTGTACAAGATCATTCCACATTTGTTTCCTTGTCACCTGTGATGTAACTCCTTTTGGTTTTGACAGCTTTCCTTTATTCACCACCCGCACAGATGGTCCTGAAATTACAGCCCCAATTTCCTTCAAGTTATTTGCTAGGGCACCTACATTACCAGTAGCATTTGTGACTGCTGGAATAATCAAGGGTTTTAGTGAGGCAGGCGCTCCTCTCAAAAGCTGCATTTTGATACTTCTTGTTACTGCTACCCTGTCCAGGTTGAAACCCAATGAGCCATCGCTGTTATCAAAATATTCCCAGGCACAGCAGAGTAAGATGATAAGCAGTACAGCAGTACAGCAAGCAGTGAAAGCAAAAAGCAGCCACTAACAAGCACTAGACTCTAACATACAGTAAGGGAAGCAAGCCCCATGGCAAGCACAGAAGCCTGCCGATTAACAGCTAAACAGCAATAACAAACAACTATAAATTCAATCTAGCACATTCCAATCAAATCTGTCATTATCTCAAACCCTTTGAGCCCCACGTTGGGTGCCAAAAAGGACTGTTGTGGTTTAACCCCGGCTGGCAACTAAGCACCACACAGCCGCTCACTCACTCCCCCCCTGTTTATTAGCAATACGCGCTATCAACCGTTCGTGTATCCTGCGCTTCCTCCTCTGTTTTCTCTTAACATCTCTTCACATATCTCCTCACATATCTCCTTTTTGTGTGTCGTCTCACATATCTCCTTTTGTGTGTCCTGCCCCTGGTGGCTACTACTCTTAAAAATGTTTGAGCAGAAGCACCATATGCTCCTCTGACTGGTTCAAGTTTTGTTTTGCAGTGGGTTGTTTCCATCAGTTTCAGAGCCATCTGGAACCAGTTGTGACTGGCACAGGGCGGTTCATAGTCTCCTCCCACAGAGGTCACCTGTGCAGCCTCCTGCTACCAAAACCCTGCAATTTATGCCCAATACACCTGGTGACTTGGTACAGTGGGTTCATGAGCTGACTGTACCTGGGCATGTGCATTTGCCAAAATCCCACCATTCCAAAAAAACCTTATGTTTCCTTTTTATTGGTTAGTGGTTCCATTGCCACGATCTTGTCAGTCATGTGAGTAGAAATGTGATGGCACCCATCTTGCCATTTGACACCCAGAAACTGTATTTCTTATGCAGATTCCTTCACTTTATCCCTCTTGATTGCAAGTCCCACATTTAGTAAAATTCCAGTTTGCCTTTGTCGTACTTGCACACTTGCAAACTGTTTCCAATTTGTTATGCACCACTTGGGTGATGTTTCCCCATACTACGATGTCATCAGTGTACTGTAAGTGATCTGGGGCATTGGCCTCCTCCAAAACCTTTTGTGTAAGTAAGTCTGTGACAGATGGTGGGGCTATGCTTCCATCCTTGTGGCAGATGGTTCCGGAAGTACTGTACTCCTCTCCAGGTAAAGGCAAACTGCAGTTTACACTCAGGTGTCAGGGGAATTGAGAAAAATGGAACTGGCTATGTCAATGGTTGCATACCAGGCAGCATTCTTTGCTTGAATTTCATACTGTAGCTCTAGCTTATATGGTACTGCTGCGCTCAAAGGTGGTGTTACCTCATTCACACCTCTATAGTTTGTGGTTAATCTCCAGTCCCCATTGGGTCTTTGCACTGGTCAGATGGAGCTGTTGAAGGGTGAATGGGTTCAAGTAACCACCCCTTGACTTTCCAGCTTTTTGATACAACTGTGTATAAGACCAAGGGAATCTCTGTTGGTTCAATGCTGTCATTGGTGCGCTGTTCCAGGTGCAACTGGCACCAACTGAGGTGACATCTGTAGTAGTCCTACTACTGACTCTCCTTTTAAGATACTAGGCAGTTGAGATATCAAAGGGGTGTTCTCATTCATTCCCCCAGTGGTGATACCAAATGCCCATTGATTTCCTCGTGGGTCCTTAAAATGTTCATTCCTTAAAAAGTCAACGCCCAAGATGCAAGGAGCACCCCATCCCACTACCACTTCATGGGGTTTCCAGTTTCCTTTAGTAAGCGTGAGTTTGACTTCTACTACATGCAGTTTCCACTGGCCTCTGGTGACTTCTTTGATGATGACTGGCATCTTTCTACTGAGGGTGGAAGGGAGGAGAGTACATTGGGCTCCTGTGTCCACCAAGGCTTGATCATAGAATCATAGAATCATAGAATGGTTTGGGTTGGAAGGGACCTTAAAGATCATCTAGTTCCAACCCCCCTGCCATGGGCAGGGACACCTTCCACTAGACTAGGTTGCTCAAAGCCCCATCCAACCTGACCTTGAACACTTCCAATGATGGGGCATCCACAACTTCTCTGGGCAACCTGTTCCAGTGCCTCACCACTCTTACAGTGAAGAATTTCTTCCTTATGTCTAATCTAAATCTAACCTCTTTCAGTTTAAAAAATTACCCCTCGTCCTATTACTACACTCCCTGATAAAGAGTACCTCCCCATCTTTCCTGTAGGCCCCCTTTAAGTACTGGAAGGCTGCTATAAGGTCTCCCCAGAGCCTTCTCTTCTCCAGGCTAAACAACCCCAACTCTCTTAGCTTGTCTTCATAGGAGAGGTGTTCCAGCCCTCTGATCATCATCTTAGTGGCCCTCCTCTGGACCCACTCGAGCAGGTCCATGTTTTTCTTATGTTGGGGGCCCCAGAGCTGAACGCAGTACTCCAGGTGGGGTCTCAGGAGAGTGGCATAGAGGGGCAGAATCACCTCCTTCAACCTGCTAGTCATGCTTCTTTTGATGCAGCCTAGGATATGGTTGGCTTTCTGGGCTGCAAGAGCACATTGCTGGGTCATGTTGAGCTTCTCATCAACCAACACCCCCAAGTCCTTCTCCTCAGGGCTGCTCTCAATCCATTCTCCGCCCAGCTTGTATTTGTGCTTGGGATTGCCTGAACCCATGTGCAGGACCTTGCACTTGGCCTTGTTGAACCTCATGAGGTTCGCATGGGCCCACCTCTCAAGCCTGTCAAGGTCCCTCTGGATGGCATCCCTTCCCTCCAGCGTGTGGACCGCACCACACAGCTTGGTATCATCGGCAAACTTGCTGAGGGTGCACTCAATCCCACTGTCCGTGTCCTTGGCTGGGGACAGGGCTTCCCTATGGGATGTTTACCAAAGTCAGTTCTTTCAGGAGAGGAGAGTAGGAGGAATTTTTTGCTGGTGGGGCTGATGGTGTGAGGCCTTTCTCAGCCTGCTGTGGCTTGGCAGATGTCTTTCATTGCTACTTGAGTTCATGTATCCAAGTGGCCAGCTCCTTGGTGATTGCACTATCCACAGCTCCATCATTGGGCAGAGATGCCAGCCACAGTTCCTCCTAATTATCTAGCTCTAAGCTACTGGTGCCCGCATTCCAGCATCATAATAGCTAGGTTAGGAGCTTTTCCTCTACTCCTCATTGAAGAATTAGTATTTAGGTTTCACAATTCAGCATTATTTAAGGGTCAAGTGGTTTCAGTTTGTCATGTCACTAGTGTTTTGTGTGACTAGTCTCAGCCCCTCTCCCAGCCTGGCAGAAACTGCTGCAATAACCTCTTCACATGGATGCTAGGAGTGGAAGAGTTAAGATATGCTGCTCAGAGCACAGTTGCACAACCTTGACTCCTGTTTCCTCCCACTGCTCTTCAAGTAGCACAGAATCTCTCAGGCCCCACCTCCAAAAAAAAGCAGTCTTATACTAAGGGTGTTCCAAACAGCATAGGGAGGATTTGCTGGACAATATACTGGGAGCTGTTGGATGATTACAGAAAACATACCAGGAAGAGGAGGAGTTGCATTTTATTTGTTACTGTCTTATACTTGAACATGTTTCAAAATATTATCCTACATACACTATTGACACGTTTTATGAAGTAGGAGTGAATGTTACCTTATATATAAGTTAGTGCCTCAAGTAGGAGTACAAAGTGTGCTTCCCATCAGACTCCTAACCCTGAGTGCCCACCCTCACATCCTACAAGATTATACCCGGGCAAACTAATTTGGCAGCTGTAGGTGGTCTTGGCCTTGTGGGCATTTGTTAAATGATGCTACAGCTGTACAATTCTCTTTTCACTGTCCAAAACCTCCTTCGTATCCCACTGCTGACGCCTGTCCTGGTTTCAGCTGGAATAGAGTAAAATTTCTTCTTAGTAGCTGGTATAGTGCTGTGTTTTGGATTTAGTATGAGAATAATGTTTCTCACTTTTACTCTTCCAATTCTCTCCCCCATCCCACCGGGGGGGGGGGGAGTGAGCGAGCGAGCGGCTGTGTGGTGCTTAGTTGCCGGCTGGGGTTAAACCACGACAACACCATTTTTATTAATGTTGTGATTTAGGTCAGGACAGACTAAACATATGCATTAATTACTACACAATAATTCAATCTCTAACAACTACCTAGCAAAATATCAAAGGTCAAACTGTGGGCCTCCAACATCAGTCTAATTATTTGAGTGATGTCAGCACAGTAGGACAAAACAGTTGCCAAGATGAGAATGTCCCCATCTTTGGTGCTCTGAAGTAAGTATGAGAGAAAATGCATATTTAGCAAGGATGCATGTCATGTTAACAACCACTAATTGCTTGAGAAGATGCCTAATGATCTTTCCATGAAACCCATACCCCCCAGTATATAACCCAACTAAAGATTCTTTAGTATAAGCTAAACAATTTTATTTTAATTTTTGTCAGAAATGTGCTAATATCTGGACTACACCTAGCCCACATTTCAGAAATGGAAACAATATTCATAACTGGTCCCCAACTTTTGCCTAAATAATGAGCATTTGATTATTTAAGTGAATGTCACTAGATAATATAATTTCACTTTGACCACTAGCACTATGCAAGCATTTAATCATGATAAGCGACATAGACAGTGTTGATGAAGAAACAGATTTGAGTGTATAATTGTGTTTGTACACAAAAAATCAGAAGAAAGCACAATGTAGATGAAAAAAGCAAGTAAGAAACTATACAGAGAATGAATCAGCAAAAAGTGAAAAGTTAAACCTATGTGAGGAAGCATTCAGAAGAACACAGCTCCCCAAAATTAGCTTGGATGAGAGAAGCACAAGCTATGACAAACTCTACTATCCTGAGCATGTAGTGAGCCACTTTTGGAATTGTGCTTTTGTCACCATCAGACTTGATATAGACAACAGTCATAAAATTTCCTCTCATTAGGAAATCAGGGGGTACATATGTGACCTATGCAAAATTAAATTGCAAAATCACCCTTTCCAAAGCTCACACTATTATTTTCCTGGCTAGATACCACTTTTTTTTTTTTACCCAATTCCATATTGTGAACTGAAACAGAACCTGTAATACAACTGTCATTAGACCAATCCTCCTCCAAGTGTTAGCCTGGCTTGAGTCAAGCATTACCCAGAGGAAAAGGACAAGGGTCCTCTACTCTTGGTCTTTACATTGATAAAAATGAATCACCATAATTTTCACAGTAATACAATTTATTTTTCTCAACCTACAATATTCACAGCCTTCTCCATTTATAGGACAGAAATTCCAGAATAGTGACTTCCATTGTCGTCTTCTACTGCACTACAATCATTACACCTACAATAATGGGAACACTATAATGAACAGTTAACAGGATCTGTTTCTAGATCTTATGGGATTGTCAAAAGACTTCTGGAATCTCTTCAAGGAACTCCAGGGTGCCTGCTACTGAAGGGAAAAGACAGCTACAGGGGGCTGTGACTTCTAACAAGCTCTGTCAGCTATTCCTGATCCAAGGGTGGTTTGAGCTTTTTTTTTCCCAGCCAACTCCTGATTAGTGAGGGTCAAGCACCCTTTCAGCATGTGCTAGGGAGAGGCCTATGTAACTGCTAGGCCCAGAGCACAGGCAACAGATGCAACAATTTGCATAGCAGTTTGCATAGAAGGGGGCCAGCAACTCTGCTGAGGGCAATGTGCACGTGCTCAGCAATGGTTGTGATGTGCCACAGGGCAAGGTTCCCAGCACCCAATGGAGCAACTATCCCTGGAACATCAGAGGTTCCAGAGGGAGGCTGTAGCTCTCCAGGTCTCAGTAGGGAATGCCTGGGGTCTTTTGTTGAGACTGGGGCAAGGAGAGATGGTCTCTTTGCCTGCAGCTGTGTGCTGGTAGATCTGTGTTGCCAAGTAAAGGAGCTGGGAGAAGTCAGCAGACTACATAGCATCAGGGATGACAAGGAACAATCCAACTGTATCTTTTCCAAGACCCTGCAGATACAAAGGCCTGAATCCCCAAATGCACTGAAGGAAGGGCAGCCAGAATTTGTGCTTATTGGGGTGGAAAATGGAGACTCCCATGATGGCAAAGGCTGGAAACTTGTGACTTCTGGCAACAGGAGGAAGGCTCCTGCTCTACCCATAGATCTGCAACTGCAGAATAGGTTCAGTACCCTAATTGTAAATGAAGGGCTGGAAGCTCTGTCCAACAAAGCATCAGAGCCAGCTGAGCCTGAATCAAGCAGTAGCACCAAAAGGAAGCAGCACTATTGTAGTGGGAGATTCCCTCCTGCAGGGGGTAGAGGCTCCCATCTGCTGACCTTGACCTGCTGTCCAGGGATGTGTGTTTCTTGCCAGGGGCTCGGATCCAGGATGCTATGGAGAGACTGCTGAGACTTATCCAGTCCTTGGAGTATTAAGTCCTGCTGCTCATCCATGTGGGTACCAATAATACTGCATATCAAGAGTGACCACATGGCTCTGGGGACAAGGGCATTAGGGCCTACATGGTTTACTCCTCAATTTTGCTAATGAGGGGGGAGGACTTGAGGAGAAGAGGACAGAGCCTGCAGGTCAACCATGGGTTTCACAGATGGTAACAACAACAGGGATTTGGCATTTATGATCAAGGGACCCTGTGGGGTTTGAGAACTGATAGGGAGAGACAGAATCCACCTGACCAAGTGAGGCAAAAGCATCTTTGCCAACAGACTGGCCAGCCTTGTGAGGAGAGCTTTAATCTAGGAACAATGGGGAAAGGGAGAGGACGACCCACAGTCAAGTGAGAAAGTGGTGGACTGGGTTAACAAGCAAAAAGGGTGCAGGGTGATGTGGACAGGGGAGACCTTGAAATCAACAAAACAGGGCTGAGAGGGAACCACTTCAAGCATATACACACAGATAAGGAAGTGCCAAGAGGACAGAATTAGGAGGAAAGTTCTAACGCATTTTCTGGGAAATCATCATGACTGCATGCCTCTCTGAAGTGCATATACACTAATGCACACAACATGCAGAACAATCAGGAAGAATGAGAAGTTTGTGTGCAGTTACAGAGCTAAGATCTCATAGGGATCACAGAGATGTGGTAGGATAGTTCACACGATTGGAGTGCTGCAGTGGATGGATACAAGCTCTTTAGGAAGGACAGGCCAGGAAGGTGAGGAGGGGGCACAAGCAATCTATGAGGCTTCTGCAGTGCATTGATGACAACTTCCTGACACAGGTGATCAAGGAGCCAATGAGGTGAGGCACTCTACTGAACCTCATATTTACAAGGTTGAGGATGTGAAGTTTGGTGGGGAGGAGGAAGTGGAAAAGCAGCCTTAGTCACAGTGACCATGAGATGGTAGAGTTAAGGATCCCATGAGGAGGGAACAAGGCAAATAGCAGGATCACAATCCTGGACTTCAGAAGAGCTGACTACGGCCTCTTCAGGGAGCTGCTTGGAATAATCCAAGGGGCAAGGGACCTGGTGACAAAGGACACAGAAAAGGTTGATGTACTGATTGCTTCTTAGCCTTATTTTTTTTACTGCTAAGATTTGCTTTCAGGAATCCCAGGCCCCTGAGACTAATGGGTAAATCTGGAAAAAGGAAGACTTACCCTCATTAGAGGAGGATCAAGTTAGGGAACATCATTAAAACAAACTGGACATATACAAGACCATGGGACATGACAAGATGCACCCATGAGTACAGAGGGAGCTGGCTGATATCATTGAAAGGCCACTCTCAATTATCTTTGAAAGGTCATGGTGATCAGGAGAGGTTTCTGAGGACTGGAAGAAAGCTAATGTCACTCCTATCTTCAAGGAGGGCAAGAAGGAGGATCCAGGGAGCTAGAGGCTGGTCAGCCTCACCTCCATCCTTGGGAAAGTGATGGTGCAAACAATCCTGGAAGCCACTTCCAGACATATGACAAAAAGGTGCTTGGGATTTGTCAGCAAGGATTTATGAAGGGAAAATCATGCCTGACCAACTTGCTAGCCTTCTGTGATGACTAGCTTGGTGTATGAGGGGAGAATAGTGAATGTTGTTTATCTTGACTTTAGCAAGGCTGTTCACACTGTCTCTCATACTATCCTCATAGACACACTGATGAAGCATGGACTAGATAAGTCGCAGAGGCGTGTTGCTCCGGTGCTGGCCCAGTCCACAGTGGAGCGGCAGATCTTGGTGTACAGGGGGCTTTCCTGAGGCAGGAAAACGCCAGGGCAGCGGAGAGACCCGCCAGGAGCCAGCAGCTCTCACGAGAGATGCTGACGAGGCCTGGGCGTTGCCAGAGCAACCACGGCCACCCCTACATCTATAAAAAGCAGCCTAGGGAGCGCTAGCGACCAGGGTGTGGTGTGTCAGTTTGTGCATGAAGGGTGTCATCACCCTACCAGCTCCAAAGGTCAGTTCAGTTGGTGGTCATCACCAGAAGGAGCTTAGCTATGGTATCCACCCAGCAGAAAGCTATGTCCTCTGCACTCACCAGAACTGATGTGGCTACCCAGACAGAGCTCCCATGAAAATATGCAGCCATCCAGGTCTCAGGCTGTAGGGCATGCCAGAGCCTTTCACTAGTACCTGATGGCAGTAGTGAGAACAGCTGTGTGAGGTGTGACCAGGTGGATGATCTGCTCAACCTGAAGGCAGAGCTTTGAGAGGAAGTGGACAGGTTAAGGAGCATCAGGTAGTCTGAGAAAGAGATAGACTGGTGGAACCATGCTCTGCCCTTCCTGAGACAGAAACAGGAACAGCCACCAGAAAAAACACAAGATCAAGGGGATCCTGTATCCTTCCCCCCACCAGGCAGAAGGCAGTAACTTAAAGGAAAGGAGCGAATGGAGGCAAGTCTACGCTCAGGGTGGCAGGTGAACCCCCTCCTTGCCTACCTTGCCTTCCCAGGTGCCTCTATACAACAGATATGAGGCTCTGGATGTGGAAGGTCAGTCAACTGATGGTGTGGATGATGGTCCATCTATACCAGAAATGTTGCCAAGGTCAGAAAGGCCTACCCCTGTATCGTGACCACCTCCACAAGGAAAAAAGACGGGTTATAGTTGTAGGTGACTCCCTTCTGAGGGGACCAGAGGGTCTAATATGCCAGACAGACCCTCCTCCTCTTAGGGAAGTCTGCTGCCTCCCTGGGGCCTGGGTTAAGGACATCACTAGAAAACTTCCTAGCCTGATACAGCCCTCGGACTATTATCCATTATTGCTCTTCCATGTGGGTGGTGATGAAGCCACAGCGCGTAGTCCAAGGGCAATCAAAAGAGACTTCAGGGCCTTGGGACAGTTGGTAAGAGAATCTAGGGCACAGGTAATTTTTTCCTCTATCTTACTAAAGTCCAGGTAGACAACATCCACAGCCTTTCCCTCATCCACCAAGCAGGTCACCTTGTCATAGAAGGAGATCAGGTTGGTCAACATGGCCAACAGCCCAGCTGAAGTGCCTCTACACCAATACACGCAGCATGGGCAAGAAACAGGAGGAGTTGGAAGCCACCATGCTGCTAGAAAGATACGACCTACTTGCCATTACTGAAACTTGGTGGGATGAATCCCGTGACTGGAGCATTGCTATCAATGGCTACAAGCTGTTCAGAAGGGACAGGTGAGGAAGGAGGGGCAGAGGGGTTGCCCTCTACATCAAGAAATGGATAGATTGTGAAGAGCTCTCTCTGAAGAATAGCCACGAGCAGGTTGAAAGCTTATGGGTAAGAATTAGAGACCAAGGCAACAAAGGGAACCTTGTGGTTGGTGTTTTACTACAGGCCGTCTGATCAAGGGAAGCCTATTGACGAAGCCTTCTTACTCCAGCTACAGGAGGCATCGTGCTCGCAGGCTCGCATCGTGCTGGGGGACTTCAACCACTCCAACATCTGCTGGAAAAGTAGCACAGTGAGCTGTAGGCAATCCAGGAGACTCCTGGAGTGCATTGAGGATAACTTCTTAGGCCAGGTAATAGACAGCCCTACCAGAGGGGATGCATTACTGGACTTGTTGGTCACCAATGCAAGTGAGCTAATTGGTGACATCAAGATTGGAGGCAGCCTGGGCTGCAGTGATCATGCACTGGTGGAGTTCACAGTCCTGAGGGATATGGGACAGGTGAAAAGTATAGTCAGAACCCTGAATTTTAGGAAAGCAAACTTCCAGCTGTTCAAGGAGCTAATCAACAGGACCCCCTGGGAAATGGCCCTCAGGGACAAGGGAGCAGAACAGAGCTGCCAGGTCTTCAAGGATGCTTTCCATAGAGTGCAAGAGCTCTCGATCCCCAGGTGTAAGAAATCAGGAAAGGAAGGCAAGAGACCAGCATGGCTGAGTCAAGACCTGCTGGTCAAACTAAAGGGCAAGAAGGAAATGCACAGGCAGTGGAAGCAGGGACAGGTATCCTGGGAAGAGTATAGGGACACTGCCCGGTTGTGTAGGGATGGGGTCAGGAAGGCCAAGGCACAGCTGGAGCTGAACTTGGCAAGGGATGCAAAGAATAATAAGAAGGGCTTCTATAGGTATGTCGGCCAGAAAAGGAAGGTCAAAGAAAGCATACCCCCTTGATGAACACGACTGGCAAGCTGGTAACAACGGACGAGGAGAAGGCTGAGGTACTCAACAACTTCTTTGCCTCAGTCTTCACTGGCAACCTCTCTTCCCACACCTCTTGAGCGGATGGACCTCAAGGGAGGGACTGGGTGAGCAAAGTCCCTCCCACTGTAAGAAAAGATCAGGTTTGTTACCACCTGAGGAACCTGAACATACATAAGTCTATGGGACCTGACAAGATGCATCCCAGAGTCCTGAGGGAATTGGCTGATGTAGATGCCAAGCCACTCTCCATCATATTTGAAAAGTTACCAAGCTGAGTGGTGTGTTTGACATGCCTGAGGGACAGGATGCCATCCAGAGGGGCCTGGACAAGCTCGAGAAGTGGGCTCATGTGAACCTCATGAGGTTCAACAAGGCCAAGTGCAAGGTCCTGCACCTGCGTCGGGGCAACCCAGGGGGTTTCAGTACAGGCTGGGGGATGAAGGGATTGAGAGCAGCCCTGAGGAGAAGGACCTGGGGATACTGGCCTCACCAGTGCTGAGTAGAGGGGAATGATCATCTCCGTCGACCTGCTGGTAATGCTCTTCCTAACGCAGCCCCACCTCCTCCGTTCCAGGCTAAACAACAGTTAAGGAGTCTCAATTGGATTGCCCTTTCTGAACAGGAGGCGGGTGCTCTCCTTGAGGTGAACCAATGGGAGAACCCTTTCCTTGAGCGGTGGTGTCGGGTTGGAGAAGCGGTGGGACGAGGCAGGAGGAGGGAATAGTTGTCATCAATGAAGTCATAATCTCATCCCTCTCTGGTTTTGTACTCTGACTGACTCACAGAGAGGGAAGCCGTTCAATACAACATTCTTCCAAAGCAAGGTAACTGTAATTTACGATTTCTTCCCTCCCTTCCCATGTATACTCTCAACCTTTTCCATTATAGTTGGTTTTAAAGTAATTTATTATTATTGGTTATGTAAGCATGCATCATGCCCACTTTCACTCCTTGAAAAATATGCCTGCTGGCTTCAAGGATTATTATGTGCCTTCCTTCCATTCCTTTCTGCCATCTACAACTTACATTTCTCCAAAAATCTTTATATTTTTCAGTGGGTGAAGAGAAAAAAAGTTTTGATCCAGCATTTCTGGAATAATCATAATGTAAATATCTAATAAGAATAAAAAAAACACCAACCTTTTCCTGATTTGCAAGTCAGCTGCACCAACAGAGAGGAGGAGGAAGCAGGGAATGGTGCGTATGTGTATCTATCAATCTGTCTGTGAGTATATGTAATTTTTAAAGAAAGTGTCTGAAAAATTAAGATAAGAATAGTCGGCTGCTTTTGTAATCCCTTGGTATTGAGTCTGAAGCGAGCATTTAAAAGGCTTCAGGCAAAGCAGTCTAAACAGATATAGATCCCAGAAGCAACAGCCTCTTCAGGAGCAGCTCGGCAGCTACGATGGGGCTGGGAGTTGGTCTTGTCTTTTTTTAATTTTTTTTCCCCCTGCATTAATTGATCGATCTGTATTTTAGTGGCTCTAAACAGAGTGTGTTGGGAGGGAGATTATAATCTTCCAGCCTTTTGAGCAGAAGGGTTAGATTTATTGCATGCAGCTGAATGTTGCACTTCGAAATCCATTGCCTTCTGCCTTGGGGAAGGGGAGAACAAATGCTGCGCTTTGTGAGTGTTTTGTAATGGCATTGTTGTCTTCTATTGCAAAGAATTAAGTAGATGTGGCTGAGGAAAGAGAAGTGGAGTGGAAAGAGCTGTGTGTGAGGAGTGGTGTTACTTGTTAGAGCAGCAGCGTTAACTAGCAATGCCAAGGAGGCCGTGAGCTGGATAATCTCCCTGTCTGACTGCCCCAAACATATGAACATGCGGGAGAACGTTTAGGGGGCGGGGGATTCACTAACCAAGGCTGCAGCTCCTGTTGCCTTTCATTTTACTATCTTTCAATCTCTGGTTTTAATTGCACAGTCAAGTCACTCCTGCTGTAAAAATGTTGTGATTCATTTCTTAAAATAGCTTCTCTCATTCCCTTTTTTTCTGGGAAAAAAGCAAGTGTTCCCATGTCCCGTCCCCGTGTCCCATCCCCCCCCCCAGCACCTTGCAGTAGTCTGAGGAACAAAGAGTGGCATAAAACAACATGCGCTTACAAATGTATAATTGTCTTCCATGCAATTTGCATGTTATTTCCGGTATGTGTGGAAAATCTGCCTTTTTTGGGGGGGAGTACATACATGTTTATATTAATATAGATGCAAGTTCTTTGTAAAGATGTGATTCTCATCATCCTGTTGGGAGAGGGGTCTTGTTCTGTGCACAAAAAAAAAAAAAGGTGGGTTGGTGTGTGTGTGTGTGTTTTTGGTGTTTTTTTTTTTTTCTTCCCTTCCCCCTCTCGGTGATTAAGAGGAGGTAAGGAGAAAATGAGGCTTTCAGGAGTGTTCCGGTTTGTTACTGGGTGCTGTATGCTGAGTAGACCTGGAGGAGAGCAGTTACAGCCTGTCTCTCTCTTTGGAGAGAGAAAGGCAGTGTTTTGTGGTAGCTGAGGGTGGTTTTTGGGGTTTGTTTGGGTATGGGGGGGGGGGGTCGTGGTGGTGTGTTTTTTTGGTTTTGTTTTTTTTTTTTTTTTTCTTTCTTTCTTTCTTTCTTCCTCCTGCGTATGCGTTCAGCAGCAGAGAATCGGGAAGTCACAGCAGCCAAATACAGACTTAAACATTTATGGATGTGTTTGATTGGTGTGACATGACGGAAGAAGAGGAGGAGAGAGAGGCCTAGCTTTGCCATGAAACATGATTCCTGTTCATGCATCTGGCTCTTAACCCAAGTTATGCATGCTTAGATCTCACTTTTGGGTGTCAGTTCATCAAGGTAACCCACCAGGAAAAGCAGTGAAGCCATTGCTTTGTAGAGTGAGAGAAGAAAGCAGGACTGGCTCTTTCAAAATCAATTTTGAGATCCTCTTGATTGGGGCTAAAACTTCCTAGGAAGGAAATACAGTTCTGCTAAATGTACTTGCATGTCAACTGTGTATTTGTGGATGGAGGTGCTGGGGTGTGTTAGAGTTATAAAGTCGACGCCTGTACATTCCCCAGCAATTCCGGAAAATTCACGTTGGGGTTTTAAAAGAAAAAGCTTATTCTTTAATGAAGACAGTCAGAGTGAGAAACTTGCAATCTCTAATGATCCAGTCTCTTTGTGCATAGGGGGGAAGGGAGTGACTGAGTTTGGATCCTTTTTTTTTATTTATTTATCATTATTTTATTTTAATATTATTCATATTAAGTTTGTATGTAGATAAAACAAGTAGAACTTCCCCTGACCACATTTAAGGAAGCCCTTTATATTTGCTAGGGGAAGAATGGAGTTTATAAATTTGTCTTTTAATGCCCAAACAAAATTTATGCTTAAGGAGAAACAAAATATACACAATGGAAAAAAGTATTTTTAACCTATAATTGGAATCAGATTTTTTTTAAAAGACGTTCTAAAGAATCAGATTTTAAAAAATTATTTTTAAAGTGAGTGTAAATATTATTGAATAAATACTGTGCTGTAACCTCAATATGACTAAATAGGCTACATTGGAGTTGATTTTTTTCCCTTTATATTTGCTGTTTATTTTGTTTTCTGATGTTCAAAATTTTTTTTTATGTCCAACACTTCCAAACATTAGATGAACTCCATTCTTGCTAAGAAGGTCTTTGATGAATATTTTAGACAGGTAAGTAATTGGCTGAAGAGTCAAAGATATATGGATTTTTTTTTTAACTGTAGCAGACTAAATCTTGTGTTTGTTTTCTGTTTAAATGATATGGAACCGATGTTATTTACAGCATTGTTCCATTTGCCACCTTTCCTGTATATTTAGATCTTTCTTTGGTATTACTCACATCTAACCATAACCCCAGAGATCGAGGCAATAAATGTTACACCAAAATTTTCTTCCATTAGTATTATAAGAGTTACATGTCAAGGCCCACAGCCTTTTTTGTGTGAGTCAGTGTATTGTTATACAAACGAAGGCCCTTCTTTCTAAAAGGGAATTTTAATTTAGCAAATGAGACCATTTTTACAAATCATTGCAATGTTCATTATATTTTTTGTTTCCTACTGCAATTGATTTCCATATATTGAGTGTCCTTGACGTCCTCCTCTTCTGTGCTCCTTTGTTTCAGTTTTTCATTTCAGACTGATCCTCTAGTGGGAGTAATAAAAGGAAAATTACAACTTAAAGATCATTTGCCATGAAAATGGAAGCAAGTAGAAGCTTATGCCTTATTTGCACAGCTTTGATAGTTTGCAAATATATAGGATAATAGGACTGAGATGGAAAAAGATTTTAATTGTCAAAAAAACCCCATAACTATCACTTTTTGTATGAGCATCTCTGTCTCTCTGCTTCCCCTTGATCCCTAACCAGTCAACAAAGTCATGAGTGAGTCTTCTGTCACAGAATCATGGAATCGTAGAATCGTTAAGGTTGGAAAAGACCCTTAAGATCATCAAGTCCAACCGTTAACCTAGCACTGCCAAGTCCTCCACTAAACCATGTCCCTAAGCACCACATCTACATGTCTTTTAAATACCTCCAGGGATGGAGACTCAACCACTTCCCTGGGCAGCCTGTTCCAATGCCTGACTACCCTTTCAGTGAAGAAGTTTTTTCCGAATATCCAACCTAAACTTCCCCTGGCACAGCTTGAGGCCATTTCCTCTAGTCCTATCGCTTGTTACTAGGGAGAAGAGACCGACCCCCACCTCACTACAACCTCCTTTCAGGTAGTTGTAGAGAGCCATAAGGTCACCCCTCAGCCTCCTCTTCTCCAAACTAAACTACCCCAGTTCCCTCAGCCGCTCCTCATAAGACTTGTGCTCTAGACCTTTCACCAGCTTTGTTGCCCTTTTTTGGACACACTCCAGCACCTCGATGTCCTTCTTGTAGTGAGGGGCCCAAAAATGAACACAGTACTCAAGGTGCGGCCTCACCAGTGCCGAGTACAGGGGCACTATCACCTCCCTGGTCCTGCTGGCCGCACTATTCCTGATACAAGCCAGGATGCCATTGGCCCTCTTGGCCACCTGAGCACACTGCTGGCTCATGTTCAGGCGGCTGTCCACCAACACCCCCAGGTCCTTTTCCGCCAGGCAGCTCTCCAGCCACTCTTCCCCAAGCCTGTAGCATTGCATGGGGTTGTTGTGACCCAAGTGCAGGACCCGGCACTTAGCCTCGTTGAACCTCATACAGTTGGCCCCGGCCCAATGATCCAGCCTGTCCAGGTCCCTCTGCAGGGCCTTCCTGCCCTCCAGGAGATCAACACTCCCACCCAACTTGGCGTCATCTGCAAACTTACTGAGGGTGCACTCGATCCCCTCATCCAGATCATCAATGAAGATGTTGAACAGGACCAGCCCCAACGCTGAGTCCTGGGGAACACCACTTGTGACCAGCCACCAACTGGATTTGACTCCATTCACCACCACTCTGGGCTCGGCCGTCCAGCCAGTTTTTTACCCAGTGCAGAGTGCACTTATCTAAGCCATGAGCAGCCAGTTTCTCCAGGAGAATGCTGTGGGAAATGGTGTCAAAGGCCTTACTAAAGTCCAAGTAGACAACATCCACAGCCTTCCCCTCATCCACTAAGCGGGTCACTTTGTCATAGAAGGAGACTAGGTTAGTGAAAGAGGATCTGCCTTTCATAAACCCATGCTGGCTGGGCCTGATCCCCCGATTGTCCCACACGTGCCGCGTAATGGCACTCAGGATGATCTGCTCCATGACCTTCCCTGGCACCAAGGTCAGGCTGACAGGCCTGTAGTTCCCCGGATCCTGCTTCCGACCCTTCTTGTAGATGATTGTCACATTTGCTAGCTTCCAGTCAGCTGGGACGTCCCTGGTTGACCAGGACTGCTGATAAATAATGGAGAGTGGCTTGGCAAGCTCCTCTGCCAGCTCCCTCAGTACCCTTGGGTGGATCCCATCTGGCCCCATAGACTTGTGGGCATCCAGGTGGAGGAGCAGGTTGCTGTTACCTCTTTGATAACTGGGGCTTCATTCTGCATCCTATCTCCATCTCCCAGCTCAGGGGCCTGAATACCCTGAGGATGACCAGTCTGACTATTAAAGACTGAGGCAAAGAAGGCATTAAGTACCTCAGCCTTCTCCTCATCTTTTGTGGTGATGTTTCCCTTTGCATCCAACAAAGGATGGAGATTCTCCTTGGCTCTCCTTTTGTTGCTGATATATTTGTAAAAACATTTTTTGTTATCCTTAACTGCAGTGGCCAGATTAAGTTCTAGCTGGGCCTTTGCCTTTCTAATCTTCTCCCTGCATAACCTCACAACATCCTTGTAGTCTTCCTGAGTTGCCTGCCCCTTCTTCCAAAGTTGGTAAGCTCTCCTTTTTTTCTTGAGTTCAAAAAAACTGTCCACTAAAAGTAGAGTAAAATCTGCACATGTAGCACTGAATAGCGCTACTCCAAGTGTAGACTTGATTTTTAGTCACTGGCAAAGTTTTATGAATATTGATATGTGGTGAAGAAGTAGTTCCTTATACTCTTAACTCCAACTATCTACTTTACTCTTTTCCTGAAGGTTATTGCCTTCTGTAGCAAAGCTGTTAAAAGGGATCATATACACATGCCTCGACTTCTTCAGTGAAAAATTTGATAACATTGTTTATGCTCATCTTCTGTGGGCCCTGACTCTTGATGACTTCCCTTGGGATGGCTGTAGTAGATCCAGCCCCTAGCTGTTAGCCGCTCTTTTCTTGGTGCTGATTTTTGTTTTAGTTAATAACTTAGGCTGTAATTTACAGTGCTTCAGAAACTGCTTCATGAGAAGCCAAAACAACTACACAGTAGGGATGAGCTTCTACAAGAGGAATGGGAAAGAGTTGGAGGCGGGGACTACTAGAACTATCTAAAAGTAAACAGTCTCTTTTACAAAAAGAGCCTTATTTTATTTGACCTCCACAATGAAATGTCTGTGATGCAGGTACACAACCCATTCTACTCGCTCTACTGTGGGTGAGGATGGTGATCTCTGACAGAGGGCTGGAGAAAAAGCTGGGGCAGTGTATAGAGCTTGTTTGTCTCT
Organism: Platalea leucorodia; assembly: GCF_965183815.1. NCBI lineage: Eukaryota > Metazoa > Chordata > Aves > Pelecaniformes > Threskiornithidae > Platalea > Platalea leucorodia. The sequence continues at coordinate 33,238,781 of NC_138859.1, forward strand.
ATCCTAAGCATCTGGATAAAGAACTGAGGTGATGTATTTCTGATTCTATGGTTTGTATGCAAAACTGCAAGTTGCCTTCCAAGAGTGAACTTTTATGAGTTCAGCTCCTGTTATGTAAATTGAATAACACTAGTTTATGTCAGTTGAAAATCTCTTTCATCTTTACTGGTTTTATATTGTTTCATATACACTTTGTGTTCATTGATTGAATCATTGTTTGACCCTGGAATGGCAATAGTTAGGTCCTGATAAATGTTATCTAACAAATGGTGTTTTATGGGGATCTAAAATGCAAAACACTGACTTGTAAGTTACTTTTTCTAATTGTAGTGAGCTGTCTTCCTATTATCGGTTCTTAAACTTCCAGAATCTTAGTTTTGGTTATAGTTAATAAATCAAGCAAATATCATGAAACATTCATAGTGTCGTTTTGTATTTTTCATGATGTAAGAAAGGTGGCCCCAAGCTTTCCTGTTCCCAGTAACAGTGTGTTGTGATTTCATAATGTATTGTTTTTTCAAAAGCACCTATGGATTGTGACTTCAGTTGGAGGGAGGAGGTGGACTGTAATTATTTTCCTGTAGATTTAAAGATAAGGGAATGTGATCTGCACAGTAACATGCTATCAGCATGCAGCTGAAGCTTGGGTCTACATTGCCTTTTCATCGGATCTAAATGGTGCAGTTTACTTGTTTTCCAATATCTTGCTAAGGCAGGGGATCTGATCAAATACACCCTGTGGCTGAGACTCATTTTGGGTTGATTCAGGCTAGAAAAAGACAAAAGTTATATTAGATGGCGAGGAGAAACAAACAGAGGAATTGAAAATACTTATTGCTCTATGTGTTGCTAGAGTCAGTGCAACTGTCTTGTGCCAAAGTAGTCTGCCATTTCTGGAACTTTTGGGCTGTCCTGCTGGTTGTAAATTCCAAAGTAGTGGTGGTTTGTTGCCTGATCAATAATCATAGAATTGCTGAGGTTGGAAGGGACCTCTGGTGATTGTTTAGTCCACTCCCCCTGCTCAAAGAAGGGTCAACTAGAGCAGGTTGCTCAGGGCTGTGTCCAGTTGGGTTTCTAATATCTTCAAGGAGGGAGACTCCACAACCTTTCCGGACAACTTGGTCCAGTCTTTGACCATCTTCACAGTAATTTTTCCTTACATTTAAGTGAAATTTTTTGTATCTTAATTTGTGTCCATTGCTTCTTGTCCTTTCACTTGGGTACCACTGAGAAAAGGCTGACTCCATTTCCTTTATGCCCCCTTGTCAGGTATTTAGACACATTTATAAGATTCCCCCTGAGCTTGCTCTTCTTGAGCCTGAGAGAGCTGGGATTGTTTAGCCTCTCTTTGTATGAGAGATGCTCCAATCCCACCATAATCATCTTTGTGGCCCTTCACTGGACTTGCTCCAGTATGTCCATGTCTCTCCTGTACTGGGGAGCTCAGAACTGGACACGGTACTCCAGTTGGGGTTTCACCAGTGCTGAGTAGAGTGGAAGGATCACCTCCCTTGACCTCATGGTAATGCTCTCCCTAATGTAATCCAGGGTGCTGTTGGCTGCCTTTGCCACAAGGGCACATTGTGGACTCACACTCAACTTGGTGTCCACCAGGACCCCCAGGTCTTTTTCTGCAAAACTGTTTTCCAGCTAGTCAGCCCCAGTCTATACTGGTGCATGGTGTTATTCCTCCTCAGGGGCAGGACTGGGTATTTCCCTTAGTTGAACTTCATGAGGTTCCTGTCTGCTCATTTCTCCAGCCTGTCCAGGTCCCTCTGGATGGCGGCACAACTCTGGTGTATCAGCCACTCCTCCCAATTCTGTATCATCTGCATATTTACTGAAGATACGTTCTGTCCCATCATTCAGGTCATTAATGAAGATGTTGAACAGGAATGGACCCAATATTGACCTCTGGGGTACACCAATAGTGACTGGCCTCTAACTGGACTTTACTCCTGATCACAATGCTCTGAGCCTAGCAGTTCAGGCAGTTTTCAGTCAACCTCACTGTCCACTCTTTTAGTCTAGGCTTCATTGGTTGGTTTGTGAGGATGGTATGGAAGACAGTGTCAAAGGCCTTGCTAAAGTCAAGACAAACATCATCCCCTGTGCCAGTCATCTCATCGTAGAAGGCGATTGGGTGAGTTAAGCATGATTTCACCTTCATGAATCCATGCTGAGTACTCCTGATCACCTTTTTGTCCTTCATATGCTTGGAAATACTTTCCAGGATTAGGTGCTCCATCACCTTTCTTGGGGATTGAGGTGAGGCTATCCAGGCTGTAGTTCCCCAGATCCTCCTTGCCCTTCTTGGAGTGACATTTGCTTTCTTCCAGTCCATTCTAAGACCTAGCAGGTCTCCCTGACCCATCCTCTGTCCTCGTAGAACTTACAGCAGAAGAACAAGCATTCTACCTTCAATATTTGGATCCATCACAATCCACAGTTGGCAATAACTGACTCCACTTACTTTCTGATATAAGTGGTCTGAACCCAGTTCCTAAACAACTGGTATAAATCCACGTTGTAATTGACATCCTGGCTAGCACAAGTCAAGTACAGAACAGACAAGTAAAAGTGTAAGGGTATGTGGAAGGAGAGTGTTTGCTCCATTAAGGGTATCTGGTCAAGGACATTTTTCAACAAAGGATAATAAGAAAAGGAGGAAGCCATAAACAAGAACATACTGGGACACAAACCTGACTGGCAAATGATAAGGGAGGCAGTGATGAGAACCAAACCTGGTCAGTCATGCTAATTATAAGGGTATGTGAGAGTGTGAGAATGTTTATTCCAGCAAGGTTATCTAATTGGGGACCTTGTCAATTGGGGAACTAAGGGAAAAAGGGGGAAACCAGAAACAAAATATGCGGAGACACAGACCTGACAAAACAAACATGGGGACGATCACAAGAAACAAACCTTGCCAGTCACACTAATTAATGGAATATCAAGAAGAAACTACAGGTGCCACTTCCAGGAAGATCAACCTGGACTTTGCAATTGATAAGATTGTAAAGGGGAGGAGGAGGAGGATCCTGGACACCAGACTGGAAGAGGTGTGGGAATTGATAGAGCTATACAAATCCATGAAAGAATGTGCAGGGGGAAGGAGGAGCAGGGAGGAACAAAAAGTGGGTGGGGTGGGCAGAATGGGGTATAAAAGGGGCTGGTCAAATGTAAAACGGGGCTAGTCAGTACGCTTGTCTGTCTGAGCCCTGTGCCTGATCACTGCAGTCAGTCCTATCTTCTTATATCTACTTATTAAATCCTTTCTTAACTATCTCGCTGCATAATCTCACTCTCTATCCTGTGTGTATGTGTGCTGCAAGGACTAAGTGCCAGCTACTGGTGAGACCTATGTCTGGGGGGGGCAGCGCGAGTATCTGCATCTTCCCCAAACCTGGTGTGCATGGGGATGTGCACGTGTACCCCAGGGATCAATACTGGATCCAGTCCTGTCATCCAGACTAGATGACCTCCCGAGGTCCCTTCCAACCTCAACCATTCTGTGATTCTTATTTACAAAATTCAGGATAACACAAGAAAATAAATATAAAAACGATTAAGACTGTTATGTGACTTTTTTGTATTTAAATATTTACTTAAGGACATTCCTGATTAGGTCTATGCAATCATAACATCAAGTGAAACACACAAAAGATAAGACCGCTTTAGAGTGAACACAGCTGTAATTCACTTGAGGGGTTTGCCAAGTGTTGCAAACCATGAGAACTCAGCTTAAGTGGCTTATACAATGCTAAGAGCCCAAAAAATTAATTATAGGCCTTCAACTTGCTGGAGAACCAAGTATTATTTTTTTAGTTACTTCTGCTTAACAAAAATTGAGGCAGACTACAAGTTAGAATCGGTCTGCTTTTCTAGCTTTCTGAAAACTCTCATCAGTGCCTAACAGTTGCAATTTCTAGTCTACTAAAATCAGTGTATTGCAACACAGATGCCATCCTTTTATAAAACTTCTGGTCAGTTGCTGCCAACAAGATCAGTGCTGTTTCTTGGTACTTCTCCCTCCTTCCCAGTAACACCAATTCCACATGTCTGATAACACAGTAATTTCATTATTTGAGGAGCTAAACCAGCAGAAAATTAACACCGCAAAAAGTAATTTTCTGCTTATTTGGGTTCCTGAACTGACTTGCTGTAGGGTCAGATGTGTACCAGCACAAGGGAGGAGGTAGTAACACCCTCTTTAGTGGCAACTGGCCATTAGACAGGCTTAGCCTATTTGCTTCTTTTACTTGACTTTGAGAGCAGTTTTATAATAAGGGTACCTGTCCGTGGTCACTTATCCTATAATAATAAGTATAATGCAATAAGAAACAAAGCTTTTTAAACAACATTTGACTATCATATTTTGATTTCTATAAAAATTTTCCCTGACATTTCAAAGATAATTGAGTGTGGTGTTGCAATGACATCAGCCAGCTCCCCCAGTACTTGTGGGTGCATTCCTGTCAGGGCTCATGGACTTGTGTATGTCTAATTTTTTATATGTTTCCCTAACTTCATCCTCCTCTACTGAGGGTAAGTCTTCCTTGCTCTAGAGTTTCCTCCTCATCTCAGGCACCTAGGATTCCTAAAGACTGGTCTTAACAGCAAAGGCTGAAGTGAAGAAGGCAATGAGCACCTCAGCCTTTTTCATGTCCCCTTTCACCAGCCCCCTTGCCCACATTTTCCTTAGCTTTCCTTTTGCTGCTGTTATAGCTGTAGAAACCCTTCTTGCTCCCCTTCATGTCCCTTGACAGATTCAACTCCAGATGAGCTTTGGCTTTCCTAACCCCATGCCTGCATGCTCACACAGTGTCTCTGTATTCCTCCTGGGTCACCTGATCCTGCTTCCACCTCCTGTATGCTTCCTTTTTATGTTTGAGTTTAGTCAGGAGCTCCTTGTACATCCATGCAGGCTGTACATTCTGCTACCTTTGCGTGTTTTCCTGCTCATCAGGATGGACCATTCTTGAGTTTGGAGGAGGTGATCCTTGAATATCTACCAGCTGCTATATTTTTCAACATAGTGATTTTTGTGTTATAAAACTTCCTTTTGCTCTGTCTCATCTGTCATATAGCTGAATTGCTAGGCCGCTTCTAAGAAGCTTTGACATGATATATAAATTTCTGACAATTTTAAAATGTGATTCCTTTTGTTGGTGATGCTGTGGGATTGTGGGGTGCTAATTAGCCCCTGTGGTGTTCTGCTGTGATTTTTTTTTTTTTTTTAACAGAAAAATATCAGAGGTATCAGCATGTCTTACCCTGCAAGGAAATGGGATCCCAAGGTAGTTAATTTTAATTGAGTTAAACCCTTTTTCTAATTTGTTTGCTTGAATCAGAATAGAGATGTAACTAATAAAACATAACAAAAGGGAGTTTATAAACAGAACCTGGTAAACATTTTTGGTCCTGATAAAACATGTAGGTAAGAGGGGGAATACCCAAATAAGGTCTTGATGCAATTGCATTTTGCTTGCTTGAAGTATTGGGTCTGTTGGGTAAATGCTGTTTTACTTGTGACAGGAACAAGGTTGGCAGTTCTGTAAACCTGACATTCCTTGTTTGCAAGCAAATGGGGCAGCCAGCAGTAATGACCATCCTACTCTCCTACTCCATTATGTCTTCTCAGTGGGCCTCTTCTCTGCTTTGGTGGGAATCCTGGGAGGGTACATTGTGTTAAGCGATGTTAGGAGCAGGGACACCTCCTCCAGCTGCTCCACCTCAGGTCTTCCTCCTGCCCAGCTGCTGGAGCCCAGCCCAGGGACCCTGGGTCTCTGCCCAGGCTGAGGGATGAGGCTACCACTTTCCTGTTTGCAGGTTCAACCAGTAGCGAAGCTGAATATGTATCCTAGAAAAACACACACAGACACAGGACACTGACATGGCCAGTCACACAGACTGCCTCAGATAAGGCGCTGCCTTCAACAGCACCTACATACAGGACCCATATAAAACATAAACATAGACAGCCAAGTCCCCTTCCTCCTCTTCGGCTGGTAGAGATAGAAGTTCACTAGTGAAGGCACATACGCACTACTCTCTAGATTGACAAGCACACACACATTTGGGGATCCCTCGAGTACCAGTGTGGCACCTCTGCCCACCCGATACCCATGCCTGGATCCCAGGCCCTCTTACCTGCTTCACGGGTCCCCTACTCACCAGCTAGTCCAGCTTGATGTTTTCTAGCAAACATGCATGCACTCGCACACTCATCCCACAGGTGCTCCACATTTGCAAGTCCTCCTGGGCGTAGCACGGACCCTTACCTGTCTGATACCCCAGCCTGGACCTAAGCCCCCCCTCCCTTGGTGTGACTTACCAACTAGTCCAGCTTGAAGTTTGCTAGTGAATACACAGAATCACAGAATGGTTGAGGTTGGAAGGGACCACAGGAGGTCATCTGATCCAACCCCCCTGCTCAAGCAGGGCCACCTATAGCCAATTGCCCAGGACTATATACATACAGCCTTTGAATATCTCCAAGGAGGGAGACTCCACAACCTCTCTGGGCAACCTGTTCCAGTACTCAGTCACCCTCACAGTAAAAAAGTGTTTCCTGACATTCAGCCAGAACCTCCTGTGTTTCAGCTTGTGCCCGTTGCCTCTTGTCCTGTCACTGGGCACCACTGACAAGAACCTGTGTGAGCTGTGTGGTGCTTAGCTGCCTACTGGGGTTAAACCACAACAGTCTTTTTTGGTGCCCAACATGGGGCTCGAAGGGTTTGAGATAATGACAGATTTGATTGGAGTTTGCTAGCTGATTTTATAGCCCATCATCCAGATCATTAATGAAGATGTTAAACAGGATCAGACCCAGTATTGACCCCTGGGGTACACCACTAGTCACTGGCCTCCAACTAGTCTTCGTGCCACTGATCACCATCCTCTGGGCCCGTCCCTTCAGCCAATTTTCAATCCACCTCACTGTCTGCTCATCCAGCCCATACTTCATCAGCTTCTCCATGAGGATCTTATGGGAGACAGTGTCAAAAACCTTGCTAAAGTGTACGTAGAGCATATCCACTGCTCTCTCCTCATCTACTAAGCCAGTCATTTCATTGTAGTCATTTCACCTCCCCTTGGTGAATCCACACTGTCTACTCCAGATCACCTTCTTGTCCTTAATGTGCCTGGAAATGGTTCCCAGAATTAGTTGCTGCATCACTTTCCCAGGGATCAGAGGTGAGGCTGACTGGCCTGTAGTTCTCCGAGTCCTGCTTCTTGAAGATACAAGTGATGACATTTACTTTCCTCCAGTCCTCAGGCACCTCTCCCAATCGCCTTGATTGTTCAAAGATTATTGGAAGTGGCCTCACAATGACATCAGTCAGCTCCTTCAGCACTCATGGGTGCATCCCATCAGGGCCCATGGGCTTGTGTACATCCAGTTTGCTTAAGGATTCCCTGACCTGATCCTCTTCCTTGCTTCATCCTTTCCCTGTGGTGTCTGGGACCTGGGATTCCTGAAGGCTGGTCTTGCTAGTAAAGAGTGAGGTGTAGAAGGCATTTAGTACCTCAGCCTTTTCCATGTCCTGTGTCACCATGGTGGAGCAGATATCCACACTGCAGCCCATGGAGGACCCCACACTGGAAAAGTTGGCTAGTCCCTGAAGGAATTGCATCCCGTGGAGAGCTCACACTGGAGCAGATTTTCCTGAAGGAATTGCGTCTCATGAAGAAGACCCATGCTGGAGCAGGGGAAAAGTGTGAGGAGGAAGGACAGGCAGAGAGGAACTGTTACTATTGACTGTAGCCCCCCATTCCCCATACCCCCTGTGCTGCTGGCGGGGAGGGGTAGAGAAGTTGGGAGTGAAGTTGAGCCTGGGAAAAGGAGGGATGGGGAAAGGTGCTGTTTTAATTTTTTTGTCTTTGTTTCTCACCATCCAAATGGTCTCCAGTATAGTTTTTTTTTCCTGGCTATATTCCACTGACCCTAATGACACATGGAAATTCTGTTTTATTTATTTTTTTCTTTTCATTAGAGCTATTCTGCTAATTGAAAAGGAGACAGGAAATAGATGTCTACACCAGTGGACCCTGGCACAATGCCTCATCCTGGTCCTTCCCCAGGGCCAGGTCCTTCACCTGGACCAATTCTAGGACCTAGCCCAGGACCAGGGCCATCTCCTGGCTCAGTACACAGCATGATGGGGCCAAGTCCTGGACCACCCAGTGTCCCACATCCTATGCCGACAATGGGGTCTACTGATTACATGCAGGACGGCATGCACCAACGGCATAAGGTAATTTTGTTTTTAATAAATAAGATTTTTTCCTAGACTTCTCACCATTGATTAAAAAGCATACTTTTACTACATTTAGACCTGCAAAACAAGCTATTGCACTTCATACATCACCTGCAAAACTGCAGCTACACTTTGATTATATCTTTATTACTAAAGATTGTGTACATATTGGATCAAACAGAACTTGTTTGTTTTTAACAGACCAATTTGAACTACAGTGCTAGCAATTATGCAAATCTTAACTTGTAAACTGCACATTTCAATAGAATAGGCCTTACTAGAGAATAAAATTAAAGTGCTGCAAGACCGTTCTAGTAGTAATTTTTTGTAGTTAAACCTACATGTTAGATCTTGTAAGGTTCTTTTTCGACATCTGTATGGAACTATTCTTTTTCCATATTATATTTTTCTGGGGTGACTTTTTTTCATGAACATTTATTTTTATTATTATCTCTTAAAAGGCTTAAATATTTATTTCATCTTCCATGTTGATTTTAAAATTATTGTCAAATTAATTTACATAGGCTCCATCTCATTAAGGAATTTAAAACTATTTAATTTAAAGCATGTGAATAATCTAACTTGAGTGCTTGTCATGCTTAAATTTACATGTGTGCTTACACAATCAATTTCCTTTGCTATAAGGAAATATGTCTGAAATTTTCTTTTTTAAGACATTCTCTTACTAATTCTCATCTTTTATTTAATTATGAAGTAAATTTATGGTAACTTCACTTTTACAGGTTTTTTACCTTCATAAATATGCAATAACTGCTTACAGAAGCAAGATATAATTTCAAAAACTTTTGTTGATTATCATTGGTGTCACTTGGAATTGTTGTTCTTGTTGCTATAAGCATATAGAGAAATTTTCAAATTAAAATAAAAATGAGCCATTTATTTATTTACTTTTAAAACATTTTTGAACTCTTTCTGAAATGGCAACTTGTCGTGGTTTAACCCCAGCCAGCAACTAAGCACCACACAGCTGCTCGCTCACTCCCCCACCCCAGTGGGATGGGGGAGAGAATTGGAAGGGTGAAAGTCAGAAAACTCGTGGGTTGAGATAAAAACAGTTTAATAACTGAATTAAAATGAAATAATAGAATAGTAGTAGTAGTAATAATAATATAATAATAATAATACAATAATAATATACAAAGCAAGTGATACACTATACAATTGCTCACCACCCGCCAACCGATGCCCAGCATGTCCCCGAGCAGTGATTGCTGCCCCCTGGCCAACTCCTCCCAGTTTATATACTGAGCATGACGTCATGTGGTATGCAATAGCCCTTGGGCCAGTCTGGGTCAGCTGTCCTGGCTGTGCTCCCTCCCAGCTTCTTGTGCACCTGGCAGAGCATGGGAAGCTGAAAAGTCCTTGACTTAGTGTAAGCACTACTTAGCAACAACTAAAACATCAGTGTGTTATCAACATTATTCTCATCCTAAATCCAAAACACAGCCCTATACCAGCTACTAGGAAGAAAAATTAACTCTATCCCAGCTGAAACCAGGACACAACTTCTTCAATTTGCCTTTTTCACATATGGCTCAATCTTAGTTATTAAAACAATGATTGTCATGTGCAGTCAATAAGGACATGACACTGGTTGTCATCTACAGTATGAAAAAACACATCATTAAAACTTTTGATAATGCAAAGACATCTAAGGTGGAGGGGAGCCATGGTCCCAAGTTCTATTGAACTGCTGAAATCATCATCTTTGAGCGGTTGGTACATTCAATACTTGAATTTTATGCACAAGCATAACTTGAAGCATCAAGTTAGTTTAGTTGTTAGCCTCAAGTTGTGCCAGGGGAGGTTTAGATTGGATATTAGGAAAAATTTCTTCACTGAAAGGGTTATCAAGTATTGGAACAGGCTGCAGAGGGAAGTGGTTGAGTCCCCATCCCTGGAGGTATTTAAAAGATGTGTAGACTGTGGTGCTTAGGGACACGGTTTAGTGGTGGACTTGGCAGTGCTAGGTTAACGGTTGGACTTGATGATCTTAAGGATCTTTTCCAACCTAAATGATTCTATGATTCTATGATATTAGACATTTGCAATTGCCATTTCCTTGTTTGTGGGGTCAGTGACTGCCCAAGATGCCAGCATTCTGGTGAATACCAAAAACTCAATAGGCAGTCTGGGTTTACATTCTTCAATTGTCTCTCTCTTGAGAGATTCCTGAACTGCACAAGGAAGCACCTAGAATTCTGCAGTAGAACAGTTGAATACTCAATACAGTAAGTGTAACTTCTACATCTGGCTTCTCCTTGTACATTCATCAGGAGCTGTATGCTATGTCAGCAATGGAAACAAATACATACCACAGAGCTTTTATAGTCATTTTAGGAGCATCTTGGAGAAGTTCTGTGTACCAGAGTACAAGTTATGCCTTTGAGATACTTCAAGGCTTCTTTTAAAATTTACCATGACTGTAGAGTCCAGATAGTTGATCTAAAGGTGACCAATCAGTATAGCTAGAATAAAATTACTTCCCTTTCTCTCTACTGATTTTGCAAATGAGGCTAAGACTGTAACTACACAAATATTTGTTTTAGCAGCACTGTTGGCTTAAACAGCCTTGTTCTTCTCCAGGCTGCCAGTTCATTTGTTGTAGTACACTTGTGTGTGTGCATGAATAAAGTAGACAAAATATGCTCTGATTCATGCAGATATTTGTAGGATGGGCATATTTGTGCATATATACGCAATGGGATATGATTATCACTTTTAAAATTGACAAACTAACCAGTAAACTACCTTCATTCTGTATTGGATACTTGACTAACTTACAGAGAATAATATAATGCATACAGAATTTGAAGGAATCCAAAGTATGCAGAAGTATATGAAAAAACTGCTTGATATAAGGGGTTGCTAAATCCTGTAATAGGGTAGGGGCAAGGCTGCCAGTGCTCTGTGTCTCCAGGTCTAGCCAGTCATGACAGTGAGCGTGTGTTCCTAGTAGGCACGTATGCACACAATACATATATGCATACAGCTGCACAGATCAACACCAACAGAAAACACTGCACTTGCAAGCACAACCAGCACCAACAGCCTCATCCTGTTCTGCTCTCTAGCTGATCAGGATGAAAGCCTGTTAGCAGAAAATATTTACGATATGGATCCTTCCAGGAGCTGGGCTCAGACACTCAGTCAACCCATTAGCTGGCCCCTGGATCCCCTGGTCTTCCAGTTGCTGGCACCTTGGCATGCAAGCCCTCAAGACCTGCAGCCTCATTCCAGTTCCTGGTACTTGTCTTGCCTCTCCCTCCTTGCACACATGGACACACACACTATAGATCCTTGCAATAACTGGCCATAGACACTCAGTAGCTGGTCCCTGGATCCCCTGGTTTCCTAGTTGCCTCACAGACACACACACATGCAAATAGATCTCTCTGGTAACTGGTCCAGACCTATGGCCTTACCGGTAGCTGACCCTCATACCCCATCATCTCTCCAGTAGCTGGCTTGGACCTCCTGGTTCTTCTAGTAGCCAACTCTCAGACCCTCTGGTCTCTCCAGTATCTGGCCCAGGCTTATACCCTGGCTCCCAAACCTCTTATCCTACTTGCTGGCTAGTTTGGCTTGATATGTGTTAGCAATCACACACTGATATACATACCCACACAATAAGCATGCGTTCCAGTCTCTCCAGTTGCTGGTACCACAGACACATGGACCCCTATGACTTGTGGTTCCCCACTCCAATTGCTGGCTCTTAGACCTCCATACACACACACATGCACACAGAGTTGAGAACCCCCTCACCCAGGGGGTGAGTTTAATGACAAGACAGGACAGACTGTGCTGATCAAGTGCAGGGCATGGTCAGACAAATGCACTCACCAGACCTGTTTACATGCGCCCAGCCCCTTTTATCCCCTTATACCTCTATTTTCCCATGCTTGTTCCTCCCAAAATTCCCTAGATCCCTCCCTTTCCCTACCTTTGGTTACTCCCCTAAACATTCCATAATAAGTCTTGCACGATTCCAAAATGTTCTTCCTGGCATTCCATAATGAGTCCCATACCCTAGTAGGCAGTAACCCCCTTCAGTCTGTAAGTGCTTGGGAGAGCTGCTCCCGTTGACTCATCGGGTGGGTTTCACACTGGAGCTGAAGCTCTCCTCGGGACAGCCCTGGGAGGAGCCAGGGCAGGGGCTCTGTCTCTGATTAGGTTATTGGGGTTCCTCCACCTGACATTGTGCCTGTGCTCCTTTGTGTTTACAGAGATTTGCTTTAAATAGCATAATCTAACATTAAGTTGGCATTAATAAATCATATAGTTCCCATACTTAACAACAATTATGTGAAAATTAAATACTATATATTCAAATAACCAGAAAATCTGTACACAGGAAAATTTACTGTTGATTTATAAATATAGTTAGGCCAGAAAGAATAAACTAACTTTTTCTCACTAATTTTTGGAATAAACTTTAGTCCATCAATCACATTGTCAGCAGCATCAGGATGTCAACAGCATTAGGAAATCTCCTGAACTCAAAATATTTGGAAGCTGGGAGGATAGAAGAGGGAAGCATTGCTATATGTTTGCCCTGATCTTATTCTTCCTGGGTATTCACCTCTGGTCCCTTCTGGAGACAGAAGAAAGGGAAGGATGGTCTTGGTCTGAAGTGATATAGCTGTTCTTATGCACCAACTGGTCATGTATTTTTTAGCTATATATATTTATTAACCAGAACAATGATATTTTCCATAGATCTTACTCAAGGGACAGAAAGAGAACTGTGCACTTTGATCTCTCTTCCTATTTGCTCATAACCAGAAGTGTAATCCCTTGTTTTGCTTATTTTATTATTTATAACCATGTGTGGTGGGTTAGCCTTGGCCAGAAGCCAAATGCCCACCCAGCTGCTCACTCACTCCCTCTCCTCAACAGGATAGGGGGAGAAAATAGGATAAAAAAGCTTGTGAGGTGAGATAAAGACAGAGAGATAGCTTACCAATTACTGTCACAGACAAAACAGACTTGACTTGGGGAAAATGAATTTATTTATTTATTAAAATAGATTTGGATAGTGAGAAACAAAGACAAAAAAAAAAAAGCATTATGTCCTCCATGGGCTGCAGGGGAATACCTGCTCTGGCGCCTGGGGCACCTCCTCCCTCTCTTTCTTCTCTGACCTTGGTGTTTGCACTGCTATTTCTCACTCTTCTCCCCCCTCCCCTGCTTGTCCAGCATTTGGCTCAGCTCTGGCCTGCAGTGGAACTATTGCTGAGCTGGCTGGAACTGGCTGTGTCAGGCACAGGGCAGCCCCTTACCTCTTCTCCCTCTTCTCACAGAGGTCCCCCCTGCAGTCCTGCCCCCTCCTGCTACCAAAGCCTTGCCACTTAAATCCAATACACCATGTATACCATAAATGATTGCTGGCTGTAGAAAAATTAGTATGATGTCACAAACAGGATTTTTACTTGAAGTAAAAATATGCCAATAAGAAATTGATTCTTTTAATGGAATCTTTGTGTTTGAAGGGAAACAGCATTTGGGACATTCCAGTATAGCGGCAACTGAAAGGCAAAAGGTTGGGTTAATAATTTGGCCTAAGCTAAGTTGGTCTGCATTACACCGCTTTGTTATATGAAGTCAATACAGTTCATTTGTTTCTGTTTGGACAATTTTCCTCCAGTTTGTAGTACTTGACATTGTCCAAACAGCTCATAAGGAATCAGAAAAAGAAAAGGAAGCAGCAGGAAGGGGGATAAACGTTCTCATGTTGTGCTCTGCTTTCCAAAAATCTGATTCCAGGAATAGAGAGTCCCATTGTATTTACTTATAATAGGTAGTATGAGAAGTTTATATGCTTCTTTATATACTTGTGCAAATTTTTATTTTATGTCCCTTTGATTTTTTTTAGTAGATATATTTATTTTTTTTTACAGCCTACTGATGGCTTGCATGAAAAAGGAATGGTTGAAGATGTTCATTGTAGCTCTATGAAGAGTATGCGACCTCCTCACCCTGGAATGGGCCCACCTCAGAGTCCAATGGACCAACATAATCAAGGTTTATATGTATTATGCATGCAATATGATTTTTGGGGCCCTTTTGTGCTACAGGAAGTCACAAGTTCCTTGGAACAAGTTTCTTATATTTCCTCTGTGCTCTGTTTGGAAAAGACAAATTGTGATATTGAGGGGAGTAGAGGAATAACTTAATTATCTTGCTTTTTGGAGTGTTCATCAACCATGTACTGAAAAAAAGGGGTAATGTAAGGGCTTGGGTAAGGTTATAATCTGTGACCTGGGTAACTTTCTACGATCTTCAGCAAATCACTAAAGTCCATTATAGATTTCAGTTCCCGTTTTTAAAACAGTTTTCTTCTTTTTTATGTCAGTATTGTAAACATAAGTGCATTAAAGAATTTGATTGGTTTGAATCCTATGATGAAGGAATCACAAGAGAGAAGTCAAACCATCCTGGAGTGGCCTTATTTAATATCTGCCGTGTTTGCTCAAGTACTGTTCGTAGGTTTTGCCAAAAAATTGTGCCCAACAACAGAAACAAAATAGAAGCTAATTTCATCATGTGTCTTCTACATGTCCTTTAGTTCACAAGGTAAAAGGAAATGTATTCTATAAGCAGCTCAGTATGTTGAAGATTTAACTGACAACACCTACTTTCATTAATTAGTTTAGTAGATAAGGTTCTTTATATTGCATAACTAGTTGTATTACAGCAATGCCTAAAGATCCTGACTAGAATTAGGAACCCTATTTTACCAGTCCCTGTACAAATTATTAAGAGATGGTCACTTTTTTTGATGTGTTTTTGTGTTTGTTAGGTTGGATAAGACAAATCGTGGGAAGAGAAAACGGGTATAGATTAGCAGAATGTCTTTGCTTGAACTGCTGTGTGACTGAGTGGGCTGTGACTGGGATCCTGGTCAATACTTGTTCCTGTACCTTGAGCATTGGAAAGTACTGTTTTTCAGTTACACCTTTCACTACCAATTAAGTGAAATAGAACTGACTTCTGAAGGTACAAATTCTCCATCAGATTAAAGTGTTTTTCTGCTGATTTCAGCAGAATTAAAGCATGCTCATCTGAGAGCAAAATTTTACCGGAGTATGCATTCAGAGACAGTTTTGCTTGTAACAAATGTGTTTCCTAAAATGAACAGAATGTTTACTCTGAAAATGAAAACTGGTTCAATTTAAACATAATGTGCTAATAATACAGTACAGTACTTAGCACTGTGGGTCATGGCTCATGCATGGGACTTCTCTGTGCTACAATAAAACTAATAAGCAGTAATAACAGGTACGACTGTCTATAGAATAGACATGTATAGTGCTTGCTTCTGGATAGTATTCTAATTTAGAAGAAAAGTAGCACTAAGCAAAATTAATATAACCCATATTAAATGGACTAAAACTTGTTAAGTGATAGCTTATAAAAATAAATAAATAGCAAATCATCAACCAGTTGGGGACATTTCTAGTTGGTCTTGCGGGAATCTGAATATATTTGTCATAAATATATGTCATAAACTCATTGCTGGTAGAATTTGCAGATAACAGTGGTGTAGCAGTAAATAACAAAAGGAACATGTTGATTATATATGCTGATCAAGATCATAGAAAGATACCAATGAACTGAAACAACCCAAAAAACCCTCTTGTTTTTTCATGGAATTTGAACTAAATAAGTGCAATTATTGTGATACAGCAGTGAAACCCACTCCAATTACAATGTTTAAAGTGCTCTGTTCAACTTGAAATGCAAAGATAAGCACTGCAGGGTTTTTAAGGCTCTGGGACTTAATCTCTGTAAACTTTTAATCACGAAGCATTATTTGCTGAGCTTTTTACAATAAAGCTACCCAAATTTAGGTTAACATAGAGTTCACCAAGTTACTCCTTCTTCACAGAGAATATTGATATTTACTGTCCCTACTGTTCTTAAACTTAGCTGCACTTTCTTTTCTGATCCTTTCAGCCTTTTAAAGATGAGAAAAATCTATTTGGTCATCTTATCCATCTGTCTGCCGGTGGAAGACTACCTCTCAGCAGTATATTTCTCCAGTCCTAATTTTGAATGAATTGCATGCTTGGGACCTTCATATCTTTCTCTTAGTTGACAGTTCCACAAGAGATGATATTAGCACTGGCCATATTACCAATGAGGAAAATTTTATACTTTGCTTACCTTAAATAAATCTTGTACCTTCAGTCCTGTCTGAATATATTTCTCACTGTATATTTCTTCTAAGATGTTATGTGCTCTCACTGTGTATTGTGAATACCTATTCTGTTCCTCCTTCTGAGACTACATTTAATTAATGAAAAAAGTGATAGTCAACCTAAATGAGCCATTGAACTAAATTTCTTCAATTCCGGTCTATATCTCCTCCTCCCAAAACTTGTTTGCATTCATCGTTTCAATAAAAATCCCATCCCCACCCCCCTGCCATCAGTTGTATCAGAGCTGACAGCAGTTGAAATTTTAATGTATATGGTCCACATACATTTTCATCATTTAAGTCATCTTACTATTTAGTGGTAGTTAAGAGCTTGATTGACTTAAGCACTGATGAATATTCTACTGCTTGGAATGGTGGAATCTTGACTGTGCATCTAGTGCTATCTATTATGGTATTGTGGTTTAGAATTAATAATGTCATCTGCTGTTTATTCATAGAGTGGAAAAGGAGTACAAGTTTTCCTTAGCTTTCAGCTCCCATTTTCTCAACTTCGAAAGAATTAGTCGAAATGAAGAAAAAGTTCTATTTGCATCTGCTAAGTAAAATGAAAGCAGAAGCAATTAAGGCAAAAAAATTATACACACTCCTCACCCCCACCCCCCCACCCCCACTTGCTTCTGGAGAAGTGTTAGAACTAGGATTTGTTCCACTGTGAAGACTGAAAATAATATGCTTACTTTATATAACACATGATGCTATGACATACTTGTGTAGATCAAGTTGTATCAAAGTTTGAAAAAAAAATTGGTTGCTAATTATATATATATAGCTAAGAAAGCCTTTTAACTTCCTAAAATTTGAGAAGGACTCACAGGAACTGCCTCTTCTACTAGGGGTCATAGAGAAGATGGAGCCAGACTATTCAGAGGTGCCTGCTGCCTAGCAAGAGATATTCTAATTGTGCATAAGGAAAAAAAAAATCACAGTGAGAGTTGTGCAGCACTGGAACAGAGGCCCAGAGAGGCCTTGGAGACTTTCAAAATTTGCCTGGATAAGGCTCTGAGCAGCCTGATCTAACTTTGAAGTTACCCCTGTTTTGAGCAGAAGGTTAGAATACATGACCTCTAGAGGTCCAACCCAGATGATTCTATGATTCTATTTTTTATTTTTTAACAAGATACTAATGTTGTTTAAATAATTTGGTAAAAGAAAATATATAAGAAAAAAAAAAGCTGATTTTTTCAATTCAGAATACTGGCAACCATTAGAATTATAGCATTAAAGTCTCTGTTATTAGGGTATTATATGCATCTCTGATTTAAGTTGTCTTTGTAGCTCTGTGTTTTAAATAGCTATGAAATAATACTTTTGTAATGCAAAGCATTGCATAGGTATATGGTTTGCATTAGGCCCAGATGCAAGTGGCAGAAAAGTCACATGAAATCTGTGGAATTTACTTGTGATGTCAAGGCTATTTTTTTTCCTCATATTTGGTGTCTTCTCCCCTGTATATTTTCCAGAATTAACGGTTATCTGATTGTCCTCTGTCAGCACACAGAACTCTCTAAGTTCACACTCTTCTTGTGTTTCAGTTTGTGCCCATTGCCTATTGTCCTTTCAGTGGGCACCACTGAGAAGAGTCTGTCTCCATCTTCCCATCCCATCTCATCTCACTCAATCTCTCCTCATATGTCAAATGCTCTGATCATACTTCATGATCTTTGTGGCCCTTTGCTGGACTCTCTCCAGTATGTCCATGTCTCTCTTGTACTGGGAAGTCCAGAACTGGACACAGGACTCCAGGTGTGGTCTCACCAATGCTGAATTGAGGGGAAGAATTGCTTCCCTTTATCCGCTGGCAACACTCTTCCTAAAGCAGTCCAAGATGCTTTTGGCTACCTTTGCTGCAAGGGCACATTGCTGGCTCATGTTACACTTGGTGTCAACAAGGACCCCCAGGTCCTTTTCTACAAAGCTGTTTTCGAGCTGTTTGGCCTCCAGTCTGTATTTGTGAATGGAGTTATTCCTCCTCAGGGGCAGGACTGGGCATTTCCCTTTGTTGAATTTCATGAGGTTCCTCTGCCCATTTCTCCAGCCTGTTGAGGTCCCTCTGAATGGCAGCACTACTATCTGGTGTATCAGCCACTCCTTTCCAATTCTTTATTATCTGCAG
Source organism: Platalea leucorodia (assembly GCF_965183815.1). Classification (NCBI taxonomy): domain Eukaryota; kingdom Metazoa; phylum Chordata; class Aves; order Pelecaniformes; family Threskiornithidae; genus Platalea; species Platalea leucorodia. Next base: position 33,257,406 of record NC_138859.1, read on the forward strand.
ACTTGTTGAGAGTGCACTCTGTCCCATCATTCAGGTCATTAATGAAGATGTTAAACAGTACTGGCTCCAGTATATCTCATATCTCACCAGTTTGGTTATAAGGATGCTATGGGAGACTGTGCCAAAGGCCTTGCTAAAGTCAAGGTAAACAACATGCACTGCTCTCCCCTAGTCCACCAAGTGAGTCATCTCATCATAGAAGGCTATTAGGTTGGTTATGTGTGATTTCCCCTTCATAAATCCATGCTGACTACTCCCAATCACCTTCTCATCTTTCATGTGTTTGGAAATGGCTTCCAGGATTATTTGCTCCATCACCTTCCCAGGGACAGAGGTGAGGCTGACTGGCATGTAGTTCCCTGGATTCTTCTTTTTGCCTTTCTTGAAAATAGGAGTGACATTTGCTTTCTTCCAGTCCTCAGGAACCTCTCCCAATCATCATGACCTTTCAAAGATAAGCTTAGGGACATGGTTTAGTGGTGGACTTGGCAGTGCTAGGTTAGCGGTTGGACTTGATGATCTTAAGGGTCTTTTCCAACCTTAACGATTCTATGATTCTATGATTCTGTAAGAATGTCCTCGCAATGATATTGGCCAGTTCCCTCAGCACTCATGGGTGCATCCCATCAGGTCCCATGGTCTTGCGTACATTCAGATAGTTTAAATGTTTCCCTAACCTGATCCTCCTCTACTGAGGGTAGGTCTTCCTTTCTCTAGACTTTCCCTCTAGTCTCAGAGGCCTAGGATTCCTGAAGGCTGGTCTTACTGGTAAAGACCAAGGCAAAGAAGGCACTGAATACCTTGGCCTTTTCTATGTCCTTTGTCACCACGTTCCCAGCCTGATTCAGCAGTGAGCCCACATTTTTTTTTCTTCCTTTTCCTGCAAGTATACTTGTAAAAGTCATTCTTGCCTTTCGCATCCCTTTCCAGTTTCAACTCCAGATGAGCTTTGGCTTTCCTAACCCCATCCCTGCATGCTTCTACAGTGTCTCTATACTCCTCCTGGGTCACCTGCCCCTACTCCCACCTCCTTTGCACTTCCTTTTTTTCTTTTATTTTAGTCAGGAGCTCCTTGTCCATCAATGCAGGCCTCCTGTTGCCTTTGCTTGACTTACTGCATGTCATTCTTGAGCTTGAATGATGTGATTCTTTAATATCAACCAGTTCTCTTGGAACCCTCTTCTTTCTAGTGCTGTATACCCTGAGATTCTTTCAAGCAGCTCCCTAAAGATGCCAAAGTCTTCTCTCCTGAAGCCCAGGGTTGTGCTCGAGGTTGGCCAGTATGTCTTGACTCTTTTTAAAGGTTTTGCACTTAAAGTAGAAAACCTCTATATACTTAAAGTAGAAAACCTCTATATGGCATCACAAAAATGTCACATTTTATAGTTAATAATGAGAAATTTGGAAGGTTTTTGTCCTTACCTGTAATAATTAGTTCGTGTTTTATTTTAATTTTTACTTTTGTAAAACTTGTTTTCCTTATTGCCAAGATTCCCAATGCGTATGACTTTGAGGGAGAGAGGAAATGTAATTATTAAATATGTAGAAACCTCAAAAAAATTCATTTCTAGAAATTCCTCTCTCCATAGCAATGTCATGCACTTAAGGCTTGAATTGTCAAGGTTAAAAACAAGTGCTGTATGTCTCATTTCACCTTTCTGACTTCACTTTTTTGTAGCTCAGATGATAGATTTAAGATCCAGAATCTCAAAGCCTGTCACTGATTTAGGACGAAATAACTTTGAAAAGTATAATATTGTGGTGGGGAGACAAAGAAATCTTTCTTTGGCAGACAGTTTTGAAAACAGCTTAATTAAAAGTAGCTGCTATTTAAAGGAAATTGTGAGATTTGGAAATGTAACAGTAATGGAAAAATACAATAAATAAGAAACCAAAATTTAAAAGCATAAGACAATAGAGCAATTATATGCTTTTTTAATACCATAATGTATTCATTTAAAGCAGTGTCTTCAGTAAGTGGGATTTTAGCCCCCCCTTTTCTTAATAAAGAAAGAATTATTTTTGAGAGTACTTAGTAGTCTCAGTCCTGACACCTTTGGTGGACAGAGATTAATAAATGGAATAAATCATATGATCTGTATGATTATTTATCATGGCTTTTATTACTGTTGTGGTTTAACCCTGGCCGGCAACTAAGCACCACACAGCTGCTCACTCACCCTCCCCCCCGGTGGGAAGGGGGAGAGAATCGAAAGGGTAAAAGTAAGAAAACTCATGGGTTGAGATAAGAACAGTTTAATAATTGAAGTAAAATGAAATAAAAATAAAAATAATAATAATAAATTGTAATGAAAAGGAAAAGAACAAAAAGAGAGAGAAAAACAAAACCCAGGAAAAACAAGTAATGCAACCGCTCACCACTTGCCGACTGACGCCCAGCCAGTCCCCGAGCAGCAATTCCTGCCCCCCAGCCAACTCCCCCCAGTTTATATACTGAGCATGATGTCATATGGTATGGAACAGCCCTTTGGCCAGTCTGGGTCAGCTGTCCTGGCTATGCTCCCTCCCAGCTTCTTGTGCACCTCCTCTCTGGCAGAGCATGGGAAGCTGAAAAGTCCTTGAATTAGTATAAGCACTGTTTAGCAACAACTAAAACATCAGTGTGTTATGACATTATTCTCATCCTAAATCCAAGACACAGCACTATACCAGCTACTAGGAAGAAAATTAACTCTATCCCAGCTGGAACCAGGACAATCATCAGCAATATATTTATGAATATATGTATAAGCAATTTTGATATTAATCTTTCTATTGAATAATCTCAGTAATTTTATCTTTTTACCCTTAATGTCTCTTATTCTCCCTTTTCATTCTTTCCTCAACTTTTTCTTTCTATATTTCCCTTAGGTTCCTTATTTTTTCTTATTTTCAATAGAGTCTTCTTTTCTTGACTTTTTGCTCTTTAGTTATAAAACTGAATTCTCAGTCTTTTTCTGTCTTATATCTGATCTTTTCCCAACTAAAACTTCTTTTTCTGTCCTGTCCTTCCATTTCCTTTTCCTATTTTTGAAAAACAAAACAAACCAAAACACAACCAACCCCAAATCTTCCATTCTTTTTTCTTTTTCCTTTCTCTCAGGTATTTTTAACATGTACTTCACCATGGGATATTAGTATCCTCAGACCCCACCTTTCATTAACTTTCAGTTCTTTAGCACTCTCATGTCTCAGCTTGTATGAATTCTGAATTTACAGCTACTGGCATCTCACCGGTCAAAATTTGTATAGTTCCCCTATGCTGCCCTTATTGGAAGAACAGTGAAATAAGGGAAGGAGTAAAATTGCTTGTTACTGTGACCAGGACTAGGTATAGATAAAGTTGGCCTAGTTTCAGTTCAGAATGTCAGATCGTCCAAGGAATCACAGGAGTAGATTTGATTCCACAGAACTCAGGGAAGTCTGCATGAACTTTTGAGTTCTGTGACCTATAACTTGGTCAAAGACTGTGAAAGGGAGCTAGGAGATTTGTTGTTTTGTAAGGCTCATCAGATTGATACTGTGGTGGGTTAACCCCAGCCAGCAACTAAGCACCCACCAGCTGCTTCCCCCCCCCCAGCAGTATGGGGGAGAGAATGAGAAGGCCAAAAGGAAGAAATTACTTGTAGGTTGAATTAAAGATAGTTTAATAAGTGAAGGAAAGAGAAAAAAAAACCACCAAGTGATGCAAAGGCAATTGCTTGCCACCTCCCACAAGCAGACTGATGTCCAACCAGTGTCCGAGCAACAGCTACTTTGGAAAGACTTCCCCATATTTTTTTATTGCTGAGCACAATGTCATATGACATGGAATATCCCTTTGGCCAGTTCAGGTCAGCTGTCCTGGCTGTGTCCCCTCCCAACTTCTTGTGCACCCCCAGCCTACTCCCTAGAGTAGGGGGGGCAGAGTGAGAAACAGAGAAGGCCTTGACGCTGTGCAAGCACTGCCTAGCTATAGCCAAAACATTGGTGTGTTATCAACAGTGGTTTAGTCACAAATGCAAAGGACAGCACCATACAGGCTGCTATGAAGAAAATTAACTCCATCCCAGACAGACCCAGTACAGATACAAATGCTATTTTTCTTCTGCAGATCTCTCTTTCACAGCTGGTGGACATCTTTAAAATCTAACTGTAGTGCATCACCTAAAGGATAAGTCTTAAGATTTTTTTTGTCTTGGATATGCTTTGGAGTCTTCGATATCTCACTTAAAAAGCATACTCATACCATCTATTTTCATGGATGTGTTATGAAGCTCAGGGAAATATTTGTGAAGTGTAATTAAAATTCAAACTTAAACCCACCAAAAAGCAAGATGAGTTCTGTTCCCTTCAGAGTTGTGCTCACCCTGTGTGGTGGGTCAACCTTGGCTGGCCTCCACATGTCCACCCAGCTGCTCTCTTAGTCCCCTTCCTCAGCAAGATGGGGAGAAAATAAGATGTAAAAACTTATGGGTTGAGATGAGGACAGGGAGATCAATCACCAATTACCGTCACAAACAAAACAGACTTGGGGAAAATTAATTTAATTTATTTCCAATTAAAAATAGAGTAGGATAGTGAGAAACAAAAACACAGCTAAAAACACCTTCCCCCCACTCCTCCCTTCTTCTTCCCAGGCTCAACTTCACTCCTGGCTCTTCTGCCTCCTCCTCCACCACCGAATGGCACAGGGGGATGGGGAATGGGGGTTGCAGTCAGTTCATAAAGCTTTTTCTCTGCCAGTCCTTCCTTCTCACGCTCTTCCCCTGCTCCAGCATGGGGTCCCTCCCACGGGAGACAGTCCTTCACGAACTTCTCCAACGTGAGTCCTTCCCAGCACAAGTTGGATGAAGCCATCACGACCCCCACTGGTGAAGCACACCGCCACACCCTGCCACCAAGCAGTGCAGGGGGGATGGGGAATGGGGATTGTGGTCAGTTCATAACGCTTCATCTCCATGGCTCCTTACTCCTCACACCAGCTCCAACGTGGGTTCCCTCCCACAGGCTGCAGTTCTTCAAGAACTGCTCCAGCATAGATCCTTTCCATGGGGTGCAGTCCTTCAGGAACAGACTGATCCAGCGTGGGTCCCCCACAGGCCACAGTTCCTGCCAGAAATCCTGCTCCTGCATGGGCTCCTCTCCACAGGGCTGCAGTTCCTGCCAGGAGCCTGCTCCAGCACAGGCTTGCCACGGGGACACAGCTTCCTTCAGGGCACATCCACCTGCTCTGGTGTGGGGTCCTCCCCAGGCTGCAGGGTGGATATCTGCTCCACTGTGGTTCTTCATGGGCTGCAGGGGAATCTCTGCTCTGGTGCCTGGAGCACCTCCTCCCCCTCCTTCTTCATTGACCTTGGCATCTGCAGGGTTGTTTCTCTCACATGTTCTCATTCCTCTCTCCCAGCTGCTGTTGCGCAGCAGTTTTTACCCTTTCTTAAATATGTTATCACAGAGGCACTACCAACATCGCTGATTGGCTCAGCTTTGGCCAGCGGAGGGTCTGTCTTGGAGCTGGCTGGAACTGGCTCTGTCAAACATGGGAGCAGCTCCTGATCTCACAGAAGCCACCTCTGCAGCCCCCCCTCCCCACTAACAAAACCATGCCATGTAAACCCAGTATACCCTGCTAGATCTTTTATAGGATTTAATGTTCAACAGCTTCTTCAGAAGATAGTTTTTGTGTTCAAAGTTGATACTCTGGGTTTTCCAGCACCTGGATGGTAAAAGGTAGTGAATGTTGTTTCTCAGACTAAAAGCTTTAATCTACATAATCTTGAGGAACTATGAAAAAATATGAATTAGATACTGTCTTTTTTTATATTTGTATGTTGGAGAGTATTAGCAAAAAGGTTATGTATCATTGAATAGGTACTTTGATGTATGCACATCAAAATAAATATATAAATATATAAATATATAAATATATAAATATATAAATATATAAATATATAAATATAATGCTGTTTTTATAAGCTATAAAATAGGCAAATATCTTTTAAAACATTCTATAATGAAATGTTTGTTCAACATACAGGTGAACCAGTGCCCTATCATGCCACTTGATTGCTGTATTTCACATGCAGTTTAGTTTTAGTTTGTTTTACCCCAAATGTGAGGGGAGTCAATTATTCTGTTTGAATAATAGCTCTTGTAGCCTTCTTGCTATCTCAGGGAATTTCAGATCATACTTCTGTTCTTGTAGAAAATATTACAGCTCTACTAATGTAAGAGAAAATTTTTTATACTTCAGATACTGTTTAGGGTAAAGAAACTTCAGTGGAGTTTAGACTTGATTAACCTGGAAAATAAGTTTTTGAACCTCTTATCTGCTCCAGGCTATATGTCTCCACACCCATCTCCACTGGGAGCACCAGAACATGTGCCCAGTCCAATGTCTGGACGAGGTCCAACTCCACCCCAGATGACTCCAAGTCAGCCAGGACCCACGATACCAGGAGATCCACAAGTTATGAGTCAACCCAACAGAGGTCCTTCCCCTTTCAGTCCTGTACAGCTACATCAGCTCCGAGCTCAGATTCTAGCATACAAAATGTTAGCTAGAGGTCAGTCTTTACCAGAAAACCTCCAACTTGCTGTTCAAGGAAAGAGGACCCTGCCTGGCATTCAGCAGCAACAGGTTCCTGCTGCCTATAGCAGGCAATCAAGTAAGTGAATGTAGGCACCATGTCATTGGCAAGATACTTCTTTGAGTTCTACCTGTGGAAAATAACAGAAATTGTTGGTGTGCAGGCATATAATTTGGAACCATTTGCAGACATCTGTATGAACAATGACCTATGGTTTTAAGTTGGAGTAAGTACATAAAGCACATTATTAATAGGATACTGTCATTTTTTTTTAAATAGAGATAAGAGTAATTTATATACTGTCTGTCCTGATTATGCCTGCCACTTTTGCAAATGTTTGTCATGATTTGTAAATTACATTTTACTGCTCTTCTTAGAATGCGTTTTCACTCCCCTGTTGCCATGCAGAAAAATAGATATAAAATCTAGAAGTTGACTGATTATGGAGATCATGAAAATTGAAACTATATGCAGTATGCTGTCAAGTGTATAACATAGGGAAAAGAGTTTCTCATAATAATAATAGATGTTATAATGCAGTACATTTTGGTCTTAAACAGCTGTTTTAATTTAAACAGCTTGCACCTGTTCTGTTTTCTGAACAAGTCCAATCCTAAGATCAATTTAATGGGGAGGGAAAGGAGGAGAGTTTTCTGTTGTTGAAGTTTGGTTTTGTTTGTAAGTAAGTTCATTAATTTGTATGATGATTGTCTTTCACTTTTTCCCTCCTCCACAACTTCAAGAAAATAAAGAAATGTCTAATCTAGCCATGTGGATATTATATGGATCCCACTGTGATATCTTAATAACAGTATTATGTGCATATTTTTTGACTCTTCATTACTTCCAACTTCAGACCTTTTCCCATGGGAAAAAAATTTCCAGTTTACTTAAAGGCAGTTTTAAATATCCTTTATGTATTTCTTTTCTCTTTTCCATTTTGTACATTTTTTAACTAAGGGCTATGAAAATGTAATCTTTATTTTTTAAAATTAATCTCCTCCTGCTGTTTATTACTCACTTGAAATAATAATCCTGTGTTCGTGATATTATAATATACACCATACAAATGATTTTGGGAACAAAATTAGCTTCAAGAACAGATTAAAAAATATGCTGATTATTTTAAAGAGTTAACGATTTCTGTAAACTGTTATTTAGCTTTAGAAGCTGAGGGTAAAGATGATCCTATTTTCTTATTAAAAGATAATTTGAATAACTGATCACTTAATTTCAATGCATGTGGCTTTGTCATCAAGTACTTTAAAAGATGTGATTTTAATATACCTCATTACATTAATTTTTTGCACAGTGGAATCCACTTAAATCTGTATTTAATGCACAAAGCTTATTTGCATAAATAGACTAGCATATTGGAATGCAGAGGGATTTTTTTAACGCGTAGTAATGTTTTATATTTTAATAATTTTCTTTCCTCTGTTAAATTATAGGTATTGGGTCACATGCAATGAGTGGTCCTACAGCTGGCCCAGGAGCAGCTCCAGGAGTACCTGGACATATAGCTGCCATGACCCCTAAACCTTGGACAGAAGGTAGAAGGGAGTATAGCAGTAATTTTATATCATGCATACAGTTAAGGTTAAACCGTGTGGGTAGGGATTGGGGAAAAGAGGCAGGAAAAAGAATGGGGAAATAAAAAGGCATAAAGAAGAAATGGTGTGACCTTTGCTTTGCCTAGCACTTAAATATCAAGGAGTGTTTTACCACTTATTCAAAGGTGAATGAGTTTATGATGAAATTATTGCAGCTGTTAGGCAGCCTGAACATGAAGCACCCTCTACAATCAGAATTAAATGTATAAACTTATTCCTTTTCCAGAGATTGATGCAGATGGTTGAATACCAGATGGTCAGGATGCTGGATCTGAAGTGAAATTGATTACAAGGCTACAGGCATATTGTGTAGTTGTATTTTTTAGCAATAAATTATTATTTTCTCAAACAATCAAGTGATATCTTTATTGTTGCAGATGTCTGTTCTTAGTGACTATCTCACATCTGTGTGCATGAGTGACTTCTTGACTTGTTAGAGTACTGAAACCTGTGCTGTCATTGGCAGGTGCTATATTTGTGTTAACTGATGAGTTAGTTAACTTTCAAAATAGTTAGAATGCTATAACATAAAAGAGTAATCAGATACCAAGTATTTCAGATACATAAATATAATTAATTGGGAGTTGGGGGCAAAATGGAAGCTATTTATATTTGTCAGGTATATTTAAGTACTATTGCTGAAATTTGAATACGGCTTACTGGTTCTCACAAAGAGTTATAAAAGCAGGCCTACTCATGCTTCTAATCAAATTATGACTGTGGATTCATCCTTGCAAGTGGTATAAGGACAACAAACATATGAAGAGGCAGAATTTGGTCCTGCACTTATATAAAACTAGTTCTAGAGGGCTCTTACTAATGCTAGATTTACTTAAAAAACAGTGTGAATTAAAAAAAAAAAAGAGGTGTTGCTCATAAATTGACATGCACTTTTATTATTTTTGGATCACTTTCTGCAATGTCCATTTGAGTTTGTTTCTCTATGGGGAGGGAAACCTAGTATTTTTCCTGATAAGTTTGAATGTTTGTCTTAGCTTCATGTTTTGACCTAAAAAATCATCTTGGATTTTTTACTTCATTCCATATTTCGTGTTATCATGTTTCTTATGTTCTAGGCCAAGCCCCAGATATGAGTGTTCCCAATACACCACAAAAGCTCTCCGTACCGCCTCCTAGTGGGAGGCCTTCTCCTGCCTCTGCTGCTTCCCAGCCTTCTGCAGCCATGCCTGGGCCCTCTGTACCACAGCCCACACCTGGACAGCCTTCACCTATTGTGCAGCTGCAGCAAAAACAGAATCATATCAGCCCTATCCAGAAACCACAAGGATTGGATCCAATTGAAATACTCCAGGAACGTGAATATAGGTAAAAGCTGAATAACAAGATTTAAATGCATATGCTTATTTTTTACTTTCTCAGTGGGCACTCTTGCAGTCATCCCCTGTACTGTAGTGATCATAGTTTAAATTGAGTTTCCATAGAGGGACCATGGCAAAAACAAGTACAGAGACATCAAACTGTAAAGCATGATTTAATTTCAACCCAAGTTCTGAATTAGCAAAGCATATTGGTAGTATCATTGCAAACCAGCTTAACTTTAAAATGGACTCAGGTACTTGGCTGGATTAGTGTGATATTTGGAAAGCTGCAAATAATAATAGCTATGAAATTAAAATCCTTGGAATCCACATGGAAACTATTTCAGTACAGAAAGTATTCAGAACCATAAACAAAAGGAAATTAGAAGGAAAAAAAAAAGGCAATGAAAAGACTGAAGAATAAGTGGCCAAAGCAAATTTTGTATAATGATAAATGGGTTGGCTGGACTACCAAAGAATAGTGAGAGTATTAAGGAGGTGAAAATGAAGATGAAAAATAGGATACCAGGAATTATGGTCCATGACTGTTGAGTTAGACTCCTAAGTAAGTACCCTAATTAAAAGGTGATGAGTACCCAGTAATATTCCTAGTAACACACAGAGGATCTAATATCTTATGATTTTCTGTGGTTAGAAAGAAACTGTTCCTTCCCCTTACTGAGACTATTATACAATTCCCCTTGAGGACTGGGGGAGGAGAAAGGTTGACTTGTATCTAAAGTATGTTCCTGGTCACTGTCAGTGACAGGAAACAGACTCCACATAGTGTATTTGCTTGACTTGAAATGATAATGCCTCTTCTTGTTACTAAAACAATGAGGGTATAGGGGGAAAGTAGACAAAAGATGGTAATCTCACTGAAAACAGATTAAATGAATACTTGCTTTGCAAATGTGTTCTACCTTTTCAGATACAGGAGGGAGGGTAAGTGGCATGAACTTTTATAGGATATCAAGCATCTCAGGAAGGATATGGTGTGATATCCGGAAACCAGGCCTTGATCCAGAAAACACTTGTAGTTTTTACATAAGAGCATGCTTAAGTTCTTTTCTGTCTTATAGTTGTGGTCATTCTGTCAGTCTCATAATTTTCACCTTACCATGGAATGGCTGTAGCTATTTTGGTGTGTACAGTCATGATCTAACAGCTTTTTCAGAAAACATGTAGGATGCACCATAATACAGTTTAACTGTTGCTCTGAATGAGGGATCACAGCATTAACCTGAGCCAGCAATCATTTGGCCAGTATTGCATAAACTCATTTGTAACTGCTTCTGCCCTTCCAGCCCTGCTCCACTGCTGCACTGTTTGTGCCAAATTTTATGACTTGAGGATATGCATAAATGAGGAAGGAAGGGGAGTGAGGGACAGCAGAAAATAACTGAGGTAGATCTACTCAACTATGTAGAAATTGGTTGCAGTCACAGCATATCCATTAGGTTCTAAATAGCCTGATCTGGGCAGGCTAAATAAGATGGAAGTTTGAGAGGGATTCTGGAATAGTAGAATTGTTTTTGTAATGGCTGGCTAGTAATTCAAGCTTTTTAAATATTGAGTGTTGTTGGGAATTTGTTTTGTTTTGTATACCAAGGTGCTTAGAACTTGTATAGGTCTTTTCATTATTTAAACCTAAATAAGTAACACCAAACTAAAGCTGTGAAAACAGCTTTTATGCTTTGGATGGTAATAGACTTAGCTTTAGTACAAGTAGAGTTAACATAACAGTATGAAGTATTCATGCCTTCTTAGTAAAATGGGAACAGAAGAAAGATAATATAAACATTTGCATCCTGAAAACCCAGTGAAGTTAGCAATATCTTTGAAAAACAATTACTGGATAGTAAACAAGACAGCTCCTTTTTTTAATAAGAGAAAGCATTTTACTATGAATTTTTTTTTTTAAACAAAAAAGGTGAATTATTTACATCTTCAAAAAAAGATGCAAGATGCTTCAAGAAATCCCATAATTCAAACATCCAGACCAAAAGTTAAAATTTTGGCATATTGCCTCACTGTGGAGAAGTCTCTGTTTTAAATCTGATGTCACAGTCTGTGGCCTTGAGCATGGTGTTTCTTGACTAAAGATGTGAAGTCTGCTGTGTCACATTCACTTACTGCTAATTTATCTGCTATATAAGAAGTCACTTGCTGAGGTATTTGGCCATTCCTCTTTGTGCATATGCACCCCCATAAGTGATTAATAGTTTGCTTTTGGGGGAGATGCATGTTTCTATACACCTTTCAATTTTTATAGATTGCTTATGTAGCATATATGTTAGAGCATGTCCTAGTTGCATGCAGGGCATCTCATCTCTCTCTCTTGTCTCTCTCAACTCCCTCTTGTCCTCTCGTCTCATCTCTCTCATCTTTCTCTCCCTCCTTTCTCGTATCTGTCTAATGTCTATCTTGTCTCTCTTGTCTCATCTCCTCTATCCTCTCAGTCAGGGGAAGGGGTTCGGGAAGGAGGAGACAAACTGAACAGGTGAATGCCTGGCTGCATAGCTGGTGCCATACTCAAGGTTTTGGCTTCTATGATCATCACCTTTGAGAATCCGGGTCTGTTGGGAGCTGATGGGATTCACCTGACCAAGTGGAGCAGGAAGGTCTTCACCAACAAGCTGGCCAGGCTTATAAGGAGAGCTTTTAAGCAGACTTATAAGGAGAGGTTTAAACTAGATTTAAACTAGATTTATCAGGGGAAAGAGATGGAGTTTTGAGTAACAGAGAAGAGCCAGGGGCTGCTGATGTATTAGGAACCAACAGGGAAACACCTGTGAAAAGCCTCAAAGGAATTAAGGTGTGTTACTCTAAAAAGGTGACACAGTCAACAGCCCAACTGAAGTGCCTCTATACCAATGCATGCAGCATAGGTAACAAACGGGAGGAGCTGGAAGCCACTGTGCAGCTAGAAAGCTATGATCTAATTGCTAGCGCTGAAACATGGGGGGATGAATCACACACCTGGAGTGCTGCAATCGATGGCTATAAACTATTCAGAAGGGACAGGCAAGGAAAGAGGGACAAGGGGGTTGCCCTCCATGTAAAAGAATGGATTGACTGCACAGAGCTGTCTTCGAAAAACAGCGATAAACAGGTTGAGAGCTTATGAGTAAAAATTAGGGGCCAAGCCAACAAAGGAAACCTCGTGGTTGGTGTTTACTACAGGCCACCCATTCAAGGGGAGCCTGTTGACGAAGCGTTCTTATTTCAAGGAATCACAAACTTCTGTGGACCTGAACAAATATCTGTTGCTTTTAATGGAACTCTTTCTTGCCAGAAGAGTAACCCTTCTTGATTTGGTGTTCAATCAGTATGGAAAATCTTACTGACCTAATTCTGCTTTCATTTTCTGTTCTCTTGAGGACACTAAATGAGTCTCCTGCAGTTAATGCAGTATTACATCCATTTTGTTTTTTTCAGGAATTTTAGAATCTTGTATCAGACTGTCTACTGTGCCTTACTGATGTTAAGACAAAATTGAGCAGCACTTAAAATTACTAAGTTCAAATAAAAAAAAAAAAATAAATCAGTTTTAAATCAGTTCTGAACATAATATTTTTGATGAAATTCTAATGTACCCTAATGCTTTCTGATGCATTGACCCAAATACATATATATGGAATATGGACCTTTGTTCTTTCTATTGCATTCTTGCTGTCATGTATGTGCAGGTGCACTTTGCACAAAGTGGTGTCAATAGAGGTACTTCTACTTTTGTCATCAGTTAATGTATGTATAATTCTCCATATCCTTGGAGAAACAGGTATTGAGGGGGGAGGGAAGAATTCCTTAGGAGATGCTTCATTTTTGCTCTTTGCAGTCCTATATCCCTGCTATCCCACAGAAAACTTATTTTAAGGTCTTTTTAACTAGGACATCTGCCTTGGTCTCATTGAGGGCAGATTACCAACTTTGGTTTACTATGTCACAGAAATAAAAGTGCAGGATTAATGGTTGCTGAGTACTGTGAATTGGGGTAGCTTACTAAAAGAAAATTAGAAAAGTAAATTTAGTGCTAGTCCAGTGTTCAGTAACCCTGAAAATTTCATGTTGCTTGTCTGTTAATGCTGAAATCCAGTGATTGCCTGCCACTAAATTGCCACAAGTTATTGCAAGCAGACTATTTTAACTTCTAAAGGATTTGAAAAAAAAATCTATATGGTTATATATAAATTGTAGCTTTATTGCCTGATAATGCGAATTATATTATTACTTAGGTGTACAGGTGCTGTGGCAATATACATTAAATTTTTAAGAATGCAAGAACAATATCTCTTAATGATTAAATGTATATCAGTTCTGTACCTGTTCTTATTTTATTGGATTCTTCTCCCATTTCTCCCCCCCCCCAATTTTTCCATTTATATTTAGCATAGCCTTATGAAAGTAATTTATGATATTACTAAAAGGAAATATTTCATTAAACAACTACTGTCTGCAAACGAGGGGAAGAGATTTGCTTTATGGTTTGGAGGTTAGTTAAAGGTTGCAGTGTCTGGGTTGCAAATACTGCAACTTTATTGTCCTTTCAAAAATCTATATAACAGAAGAAAGCTTTTTAGGTTTTTTCAGGTTAATTTTGGAATCTTGTACTAAACGTGAGTCTAAGACCTCCTGGCTTGTCTGTTTCTGGTTCCTTTCAAATTTCTGGCACTATCTTTAATGTTAGATTCAGAACTAGGGCTTTTGAACCACTAATGATAATGAACTAGCCATGATAATAAAGCTAATGAAAAGCACAGGCATGGTTTTAGGATGTATGAGGGGAGGTATTTCCAATAGAGAGTAAAAACTATTAATATAATTATTCACATCACTAAGAGGACCTATTATGTGCTATTCTAGACACTCAGGTTAAAGAAAAGTTAGTTGAAACCAGAACAAATACAGAAAGAATTATCTTAGATGATGCAGAGAAAGGATGTTCTGGCTTAGTGAAAAAAAAAGAAAAGTTTATATAGCCAAAAGCTCAAAAAAAACATGGTTGATTTATATAATCATTCAGGTTGGAAGAGACCTGTGGAGAGCATCTAGTCCAACCTTCCTGCTCAAAGCAGGGCTAACTTCAAAGTTAGATCAGGTTGCTCAGAGCTTTGTCCAGGCAAATTTTGAAAGTCTCCAAAAATGGAGATTCCACGACCTCTCTGGGTCTCTGTTCCAGTGCTGTACAACTCTCATTGTGACTATTTTTTCCTTATGTCCAATCAGAATTTCCCTTTTTTGCACCTGCTGTCTCTTGTCTTTGTAGTGTACACCTCTGAGAAGTCTGGCACTGTCTTTTCTGTAACTTCCTTGTAGATAGTAGAAGAGTAGATGAGTACTTCTCAACTTTTAAGATATTAAAAGGTGCTGCTTTCCTTATTATATGTATATTTACATTAAAGAAGAAAGCATCAGTTCAGGAAAGAACTAGTTAATGTAACAGACATTTTGTACAAGAACAAATGGTAATAAATAGACCAGAAATAAATTTAGGCTGGGAAATAGAAGATGATTTCTAACTGTCAGAGGTACAGGGTTCTGGAACAGCTTTTCAGTAAGCATAGCCTCTAGTTTTAAGATGGAGTTTGAGCAGCACATGAAAAGAAGTCCTATGGTGTGGCTAGCTGTGGCAGCAGGGGAATCTGAAGGCCCCCTCAAGTCCTATACTCCTCAATACAGAGGAGAATGGGACTAAAAACTGACATAACTTGGATATGGAGGGTAAGATTGGATACATGCATAGAGGACAAGAGCGGAGGGAGAACTAGCACAAGCAGCTGAGTCAGGTTTGAGGAGATGTGTCAGAGAAAAGAGACAAACGTAGGGAATGGACAGAAGTCTCTATACCCTCTAGAGAGTAATTCTCAACAGAGGAGTGCAACAAAAAGGACCAGCTAACAGGGATATTGGTAGTTAGAGGGCAGTTTGTGTCAGAAAGGGGCCAGAAACTCTGCTCAATAAAGTGTGGGACTGCTTGAGGCTGCACAACAATGGTAGTGACGTGCCACAGGGCTTAGTCCCCAGCACTTGCTGGAGCAACCCTGGAGGAAAGGTGCAGCTGCCCAAGTCTGGGGCTGCAGGGAGTGCCTGGGGCCTGTCCCTGGAGCTGGGGGCAATGGTGGCCTCACTTGTGAGAGACATGCTATGTTTGAGGCACTGAGCCACCAGTTGAAGGAGCTATGCAAGGAGGGGAGCAGGCTATGTAGCATCGGGGAGGATGAGCAGGAAATGGACAGGATCTTCACAGAGACTCTTCAAAGAAAAGTGGAGGTATGGGGAACAGCAAAGAAGTGCCCACAGGGACAGCATGATGTGGAGGCCTTCACACTTCTCCTTCCCACTAGCATGGCTAGTGGCCTATTTTAAGTGACTGTACACAAACACATGCAGCATGGAAAACAGACAGAAGGAATTAGAACTCCATGCATAGTCACAAAGGTCTGACCTCATTGTGTTTATGTGCTGGGATAGCTCATGTGATTTGAGTGTTGCAGTGGATACATAAAGCTCTTTAAGAAAAGAGCAGAAAAGCAAAACCCCACCTGGAGTTGAATCTGGAGAAGGATGTGAAGGGCAACAAGTAGGGCTTCTACATGTATATCAACAGCAAAAGGAAGATTAGGGGAAAATGCAGGCCTGCTGCTGAATGGGGCAGGGGAACTGGTGATAAAGGACACAGAAAAGGCTGAGGTATTCAGAGCCCTCTTTGTCTTGGTTTTTAACATGGAAGATTTGCTTTGAGGAATCCCTAGCCCCTGAGATCACTGGGAAAATCTGGAGCAAGGAAGAATTACCCTCAGCAGAGGAGGATCAGGTTAGGGAACATTTAAACAAAGTGGACATATATAAGTCCATGGGGCCTGATGGGATGCACCCATGAGTGCTGAGGGAGCTGGCTGATGTCATTGCAAGGCCATTCTCTATAATCTTTGAAAGGTCATGGTGATAGGGAGAGGTTTCTGAGGACTGGAAGAAAGCAAACGTCACTCCTGTTTTCAAGAAGGACAAGAAGGAGGATCTGGGGAACTACAGGCCAATCAGCTTCACCTCTATCCCTGGCAAGGTGATGCAGCAACTAATTCTGGGAACCATTTCCAGGCACATGAAGGACAAGAAAGGGATTGGGAGTAGTCAGCATGGATTTATGAAGGGGAAATCGCACATAACCAACCCGATAGCATTCTATGATGAGATGACTGGCTTGATAGAATCATAGAATTATAGAATCATTTAGGTTAGAAAAGACCTTTAAGATCATCAGGTCCAACTGTTAACCTAGCACTGCCAAATCCACCACTAAGCCATGTCCCTAAGCACCACATCTACCTGTCTTTTAAATACCTCCAGGGATGGGGACTCCACCACTTCCCTGGGCAGCCTGACTACCCTTTCAGTGAAAAAGTTTTTCCTAATATCCAATATCTAAACCGCCCATGGCACAACTTGAGGCCATTTCCTCTAGTCCTATCACTTGTTACTTGGGAGAAGAGACCGACCCCCACCTCACTACAACCTCCTTTCAGGTAGTTGTAGAGAGCCGTAAGGTCTCCCCTCAGCCTCCTCTTCTCCAGGCTAAACAACCCCAGTTCCCTCAGCCGCTCCTCATAAGACTTGTTGTCTAGACCCTTCACCAACTTCGTTGCCCTTCTTTGGACACGCTCCAGCACCTCGATGTCCTTCTTGTAGTGAGGGGGTCCAAAACTGAACACAGTACTCAAGGTACGGCCTCACCAGTGCCGAGTACAGGGGCACTATCACCTCCCTGGTCCTGCTGGCCACACTTTTCCTGATACAAGCCAGGATGCTACTGGGCTTCTTGGCTACCTGGGCACACTGCTGGCTCATATTCAGCCAGCTGTCCACCAACACCCCCAGGTCCTTTTCCGCCAGGCAGCTCTCCAGCCACTCCTCCCCAAGCCTGTAGCGTTGCATGGGGTTGTTGTGACCCAAGTGCAGGACCCGGCATTTAGCCTTGTTGAATCTCATACAGTTGGCCTCGGCCCATCAATCCAGCCTGTCCAGATCCCTCTGTAGGGCCTTCCTACCCTCCAGGAGATCAACACTTCCACCCAACTTGGTGTCATCTGCAAACTTACTGAGGGTGCACTCAATCCCCTCATCCAGATCATCAGTGAAGATATTGAACAGAATTGGCGCCACTACTGAGTCCTGGGGAACACCACTTGTGACCGGCCGCAAACTGGATTTGACTCCATTCACCACAACTCTTTGGGCCCTGCCATCCAGCCAGTTTTTTACCCAGCAAAGAGTATGCCTGTCCAAGCCATGAGCAGCCAGTTTCTCCAGGAGAATGCTGTGGGAAATGGCATCAAAGGCTTTAGTAAAGTCCAGATAGACAACATCTACAGCCTAATGGATGGATGAAGGGAAAGCAGTGCATGTTGTTTACCTTGACTTTATCAAGACTTTTGACACTGTCTCCCATAATATTCTCATAGACGAACTGATGAAGCATGTACTGGATAAGTGGATGGTGAGGAGGATTGAAAACTGGCTGAACTGCTGGGCTCAAATGGTGGTAATCTGTAGCACAAAGTCCAGTCGGAGGTCAGTCACTAGTGGTGTTCCTTAGTGGTCAGTTATTTGGCAAATACAATATCTTCATTAATGATGTGAATAATGTGACAGAGTGCACTCTCAGCAAATTTGCAGATGACACAATATTGAGAGGAGTGGCTGATACACCAAATGGTTGTGCTGCCATCCAGAGGGACCTTGACAGACTGGAGAAATGGGCAGAGAGGAACCTTATGAAGTTCAACAAAGGGAAATGCCCAGTCCTGCCCCTGGGGAGGAAGAACCCCATGCACCACTACACTCTGGGAGCCAGCTGGCTGAAAAGCAGCTTTGTAGAAAAGGACCTGGGAGTACTGGTGGACACCAAGTTGAACATGAGCCACCGATGTTCTCATGTGGTAGAGAAGGCCAACAACATGTGGGATTACATTAGGAAGAACAGTGCCAGCAGGTCGAAGGAGGAGATCCTTCCCCTCTACTCAGCACTGGTGAGGCTGCATCTCGAGTACTGTGTCCAGTTCTGGGCTCCCCAGTACAAGAAAGGTATGGACATACTGCAGTGAGTCCAGAGCAGGGCTGCAAATATAATTATGGGATTGGAGCATCTTTCATATGAGGTGAGGCTGAGGGAGCTGGGACTGTTTAGCCTAGAGAAGAGAAGGTTCAGGGTGGAATCTTATCTGTGCCTATATATGTTGTGGAAGGTATTAAAGAAGATGGAGACAGACTCTTCTCAGTAGTGCCCAGTGACAGGATGAGACAGTGTGCACAAATTAAAATATAAGTAATTCCATTTAAACAAAAGAAAAGGCTTTTTTACTGTGAGGATGGTCAAACACTGGACCAGGTTGCCCATAGAGGTTGTGGAGTCTCCATCCTTGGAGATATTAAAAATATAACTGGGCAAATTCCTAAGCAACCCCTTCTAGGTGACCTATCTTTGAGCAGGAGGGCTAGCCTAGATCAAGAGGTCCCTTCCAACCTCAGCTATTCTGTGAAGAAGGTCAAGCTGGGAAAGTGAGGATGAGGGGTTGAGGGTTTCATTTAGACAGCTGGAGGAAGCCTTTCTGATCACAGGCCTCGGTACTTATGGGGGACTTCAACCACCCTGAGATCTTTTTAAAGGGCAACATGGCTGGGCACAAGCAGTTGATAAGATTTTTGGAGTGTGTTGAAGACAAATTCTTGACACGGGTGTTGGATGGCCTGACTAGGAGAGATGCTCTGCTAGACATGTTACTTGCAGACAAGGAAGAACTGCTCAAAGATGTGAAGGCTGAGGGCTGCACTGGCTCCAGCAGCCATGAGATTGTGGAGTTTAGGATCCCGAGAGAAGTGAGCAAGACAAATAGAATCACAGCCCCGCACTTCAGGAGAGCAGTTTTCAGCTTGTTCAGGTATCATCTCCTTGGCAGGATCTCATGGGAGACTGCTCTGGAGGGCAATGGGGCCAAGGAGAGGTGGATAATCTTCAAGGACAGCCTCCTCAGAGCAGAAGTTGTTTCTTATGACGTGGAAGAAGTCGAGCAAGCATGGCAGAAAGCCAGCGTGATGAACAGGGAACACATGACTGAGCTCAAATGCAAAAAGGAAGCACACAGAAGGCGGAGACAGACATGGGCTACCTGAAAGGCATATAGAGACATTGCCCAGGAGTGCAAGGATGAAGTTAGGAAAGCCTAAACTCAGCTCAAGTTGGAACTAGAGAAGGATATGAAGGGCAACAAGAAGGGCTTCTATAGGTACACTGGCAGTAAAAGAAAGGCTAAGGAAAACAGAGGTCCACTGCTCAATGGGGCAAGGGACCTAGTGCCAAAGGACACAGGAATGACCAATGTACTCAGTGCCTTTTTTTGCTTCAGTTTTTGCTGGTAAGGCTTGTCCTCAGGCTTCACAGGTCCCTGAGCCTAGTGGCAGAGTCTGGGGGAGTAAAACATTACTCATAGTAGAGGAAAATACAGTTAGAGACCACTTAAACCAGTTTGACTGGCTGTGTGGTCAAGGGGAGAGCAGTGGAATTAGTTTACCTTGACTTTAGCAAGGCTTTTGACACAGTCTCCCATAGTATCCTTATAACTGAAGTGGTGATATCTGGACTGGATTAGTGGACGATAAGGTGGGTGGAAAATTGGATGGACCGTTGTGCTCAGAGGGTTGTGATCAGTGGTACAAAGCCTAACTGGTATGCAGTTGCTAGTTGACATCCCTCGGGGATCAATACTGTGTCTGATATTGTTTAACATCTTTAATAAAGACCTGGATGATCGAACAGAGCACACTCCCAGCAATTTTTCTGACAATACCAGTTTGGGAAGAATGGTCAATACGCTTGGAGGCAGGGCTGCTATTCAGAGGGACCTCGACAGGCTGGAGAAATGGGCTGACAGGAACCTCATGGAGTTCAAAAAAGGCAAGTGTAAAGTCCTGCATCTGTGCTGGAATAAGCAGGCTAGAGGCTGACTGACATACATAAAGCATGGGGAACCTAGGAAAATTCAGGAAGGAGTAGGAAGTTCTTAGGTTTCTGACAGACATTTGTTGTGGGTTAACCCCGGTTGGTAGCTAAACAACACACAGCCGCTCGCTCACTCCCACCCCCTGCCAAGCGGGATGGGAGAGGGAATAGGAAAAGCAAAAGAGTGAAACCTCATGGGTTGAGATAAAGATGGTTTAATTAGTGAAGGAAAGAGGAAGAAGAAACAAACAAACAACTAAGTGATGCAAAGGCAATCACTCACCACCTCACACAAGTAGACTGATGCCCAGCCAGTCCCCGAGCAATGGCTACCTTCCCAAACCACTTCAATCCCTCCGTTTTATTGCTGAGCATGACATCATATGGTATGGAATATCCCTTTGGTCATTTTGCGTCAGCTGTCCCATCTGTGTCCCCTCCCAACTTCTTGTGCACCCCCAACCTAATCTCTGGGGGACGCAGAGAGGGAAAAAGAAAAGGCCTTGACACTGTGCTAGTACTGTTCAGCAACATCCAAAACACTGGTATGTTATCAACATTGCTTTAGCCACAAATTCAAAACACAGTACCATATGGACTATGAAGAAAGTTAACTCCATCCCAGCCAGACCGAGTACAACATTCCATGTGGTACAACCTGATGTTGCCCCCAGGTGTTCTCTAAGGCTAAGACATTGTGGTGGTCAGGGAATAGAACTTAAGGGCCCCATCCTTAGCAGCCGTTCAAAAGAAAAATTAGAACTGCCATTGTTTACAAAGATGTACCTCAAGAAGCAGACAACTGTGTTTTTTGACCTAAATGTTCCAACCCTGATTATGAATAACATAGATGTCAATATGATGTCTTGTGATGAAACTTCTATTTTTTAATCCACTTCATTTTTAAACTAAAGCTTTTTTATGTATGATGTGCTAGATTAAGTTAAAAAAAAAACAACTGAGTTCCCTTATGTTAAGTAATGATATTGTTTCATTGCATAATGACATATTTATCATGGGAACTCTACCTCAGAGAGTAGGGAAAGCCAGCATAATATTTGATTCTTGGAACATCTTCATTAAGCAAGGGTAGAGAAGATGTAATTTTTTTTTTAATTTGTTTTGCAAGACTATTGAAGCTTTGCATTAGAAAACTTTAGTACCCCCAAAACAGATTGAATAGCAGGGCAGAAACATTGACATATTCTACTTCTGCAGGGCACCATAATTAAAAATGCAGCATGTTCTTCTGGTGTGATTTGACAGTACAGCTAAGGCAGTCTAATTGTTAGCTGTTGCCAAAAGAGGTAGTCCTGTCTCTCATTTTTCCCTCTCCCTCCTGCTGACCCTTCCCACTGTCTCCCCATTGGCACTTCTCTAATGGTGATCCAGTACAGGGAGCAAAACTGGCAGAAAGATACCCATAAAAAATAGTGAATAGTGAATAGTGTTCTGCCCTATACACTTCACTGTGGAGTCACATGATTGCAAAGGACAGTTGAAAGCAGGAGAGAAGTGTATGGGCCAGAAGGAAAACAAGGGAGGAAGCATAGTCCCTTTGTGCAGCAAATCACCATTAGATGGGAACCTGAGTCATCATCACTTCTTATTTAGGTAAAGAGCCTATTGCCATTATATTTCTGTGGAATTTGATTAAGAATCCCTGTTTAATGGCTTCTTTGAAATAATAAAAATTTTAATTGCTGAACTGGGTCACTGATTACTAGAAAATCTAAGGTATTCCAAGAAATCATAAGTGTTATATGTTGTTTTAAAATTGCTATCCCATCCCTGATGGGATGCACCCATAAGTGCTGAGGGAGCTGGCTGATGTCATTGTGAGGACACTCTCAATAATCTTTGAAAGGTCATGGTGATTGGGAGAAGTGCCTGAGGACTGGAGGAAAGCAAATGTCCCTCCTATCTTCAAGAAGGGCAAGAAAGAGAACCCAGGGAACTACAGGCCAGTCAGCCTCACCTCCATCCCTGGGAAGATGATGGAGCAGCAACTCCTGAGAACCATTTCCAGGCACATGAAGGACAAGAACTTGATTGGGAGTAGTCAGCATGGATTCACCAAGGGGCAGTCATGCTTGACCAACTTGATAACCTTCTATGATGAAATGACTTGCTTAGTAGATGAGGGGAGAGCAGTGGATATCATCTATGTAGACTTCAGGAAGGCTTTTAACACTGTCTCCCATAACATCCTCATAGGGAAGCTAATGAAGTATAGGCTGGATGAGCAGACAATGAGGTGGACTGAAAACTGGCTGAACGGCCAGGCCCAGAGGGTGGTGATCAGTGGCATGATGTTTAGTTGGAAGCCAGTAAATCACAGTGTACCTCAGTAAATACTGGGTCCAATCCTTTTTAACACCTTCATTAATGATTTGTACAATGGGGCAGAGTTTTCAGATGACCCAAAACTGGGAGGAGTGTCTGATACTCCAGAGAGTTGTGCTGCCATCCAGAGGGACCTGGACAGGCAGGAGAAATGGGCAGAGAAGAATCTCATGCAGTTCAACAAGAGGAGAGGAGGAACAACCTCATGCACCACTACACACTGGGGGCCACCCAGCTGGAAAGCAGCTCTGCAGAGATGGACCTGGGGGTACTGGCGGACAACAAGCTGATCATGAGCCACCAATGCACCCTCATGGCAAAGAAGGCCAACAGCATCCTGGGCTGCATTAGGAAGAACAGTGCCAGCAGGTAGAAGGAGGAGATTCTTCCCCTCTACTCAGCACTGGTGAGGCTGCATCTCAAGTACTGTGTCCAGTTCTGGGCTCCCCAGTACAAGAAAGGTATGGACATACTGGAGCAATTCCAGAAAAGGGCCACAAAGATCATAGAATAGAGTCATAGAATCATAGAATGGTTTGGGTTGGAAGGGACCTTTAAAGGTCATCTAGTCCAACCCCCCCTACAATGAGCAGGGACATCTACAACTAGATCAGGTTGCTCAGAGCCCCATCTATCCTGTCCTTGAATGTTTCCAGGGATGGGGCATCTACCACCCCTTCGGGTGACCTGTTCCAGTGTCTCACCACCCTCATCGTAAAAAATTTCTTCCTTATATCTAGTCTAAATCTACCCTCTTTTATTTTAAAACCATTACCCGTTGCCCTATCGCAACAGGCCCTGATAAAAAGTCTGTCCCCATCTTTATTGTAGGCCCCCTTTAAGTACTGAAAGGCCGCAATAAGGTCTCCCCAGAGCCTTCTCTTCTCCAGGCTGGATGACCCCAACTCTCTCAGCCTTTCCTCATAGGAGAGGTGTTCCAGCCCTCTGATCATTTCTGTGGCCCTCCTCTGGACCCGCTCCAACAGGTCCATGTCATTCTTGTACTGGGGACTCCAGAGCTGGATGCAGTACTCCAGGTGGGATCTCACGAGAGCAGAGTAGAGGGGCAGAATTACTTCCCTCGACCTGCTGGCCACACTTCTTTTGATGCAGCCCAGGATACAGTTGGCTTTCTGGGCTGCGAGAGCACATTGCTGGCTCATGTCCAGCTTTTAATTCACCAGTACCCCCAACTCTTTCTCCAGAGGGCTTCTCTCAATGCCTTCATCCCCCAAGCCTGTATTGATACCGGGGATTGCCCCGACCCAGGTGCAGGACCTTGCACTTGGCCTTGTTGAACCTCATGAGGTTCACACAGGCCCACTTCTTCAGCTTGTCCAGGTCCCTCTGGATGGCATCCTGTCCCTCAGGCATGTCAACTGTACTGCTCAGCTTGGTGTCATCTGCAAACTTGCTGAGAGTGCACTCTGTCTATGTCATTGATGAAGATATGAAACAGCACTGGCCCCAGTACAGACCCCTGAGGGACACCACTCATCACTGTTCTCCATCTGGACATTGAGCCATTGACCACTACCCTCTGGATGTGACCATCCAGCTAATTCCTTACCCATCTAAAAGTCCACCCATCAAATCCATATCCTTCCAATTTAGAGAGGAGGATATTGTGGGGGATCGTGTCAAAGGCCTTACAGAAGTCCAGATAGATGACATCCATAGCTCTTCCCTTGTCCACTGATGTTGTCACTCCATTATAGAAGGCTGCTAGGTTGGTCAGGCAAGATGACTGAGGGACTGGAGCACCTTTCATATGAGGAGAGGCTGAGAGAGCTTGGACTCTTCAGCCTGGAGAAGGCTCAGAGGGGGATCTTATCAATCTGTTTAAATACTTGATGGGAGGGAGTAATGAAGAAGAGGGAGCCAGACTCTTCTCAGTAGTGTTCAGTGACAGGACAAGAGGTAATGGGCAGAAATTAAAACACATGAAATTCCATCTGAGTGCCCCAAAAATACTTTTTTACTGTGAGGGTGGTCAAACACTGGACCAGGTTGCCCCGAGACGTTGTGGCGTCTCCATCCTTGGAGATATTTAAAATGTGACTGGACACAGTGTCACATCCCACCTGGGGAAGAGGGGGGAGGAGTGACTAAGATTCGCAAATCTTCTCGGTGTCGATTAAGGTGGGCCAACACTCAAGGTCTGTACACAAACACCAGCTTTAATAGAAAGCTTCTATAGAGACAAATATTGAGTACAAATATTCAATACCCGCCAACCCTCTCACGGTTATATCTACCCCAGCTATGCGGCTTTATGGAAAGTCAAGGTAGGCCGTGCAGTACTTGACTACAATTTAACAACTTAATCACCTTAGAAAAAGTGAAAGAGAGGGAGAGAGAGAAGGAAAAGAGAATCACCAGTCCTGGATCCAGCGTTGGTCCTGCCAACAGGGGTATTTGGTGAGGAAAAAGGAGAAGAGTGAGGAGGAGAAGTGAAGGTTCTTATAGAGGTGTTGATTCTGCGCAGGGTGCTCGGTGATGATAATTCCACAAATCAAGCATGCACACCGTCATACAAACTACAGCATATTTATCAGGCTACATGATTAGTATAAACCTGTCTGAATTTGCACTTATTGGTCAGTGATTAACATTTCATACACTATTGGTTTACTGTATTTAAATTAGCCTCGCTTGCTATGTAAATTAGCATGCATGCTCCTTTCAGGTGGGGGGAGGCAAGTCTTTTCGGTCCTGAATTGAGTCGGTGGTCACGATCTCCCTTCGCCGCATTTACCTTTCACCCAGTTTCTGCAGTTTTATCAAACTTCATGCTTCTCTGGCTACCGTCCAGTCTTTGGTGCCAAGATGTTCACTTTTATTGGCTTGTTAGCTCTTCTTCAACGTTAGAGCCGTTAGTTTTCCACAGTTTGTTATTTTTTAGCTCCCTCCCAAATTCCTTTCCCAAGGCACAAGTGGTTAGTAGTTTTGCTAATTGGAAAATTACATCAGAGGTACCAGTTGAATTAAGAGGAGCGACCAGTCAAACCAAGAGAAATAATACCAGGACTGTCCCCCAGGCAGTAGGTGTGGGGAGGGGGGAATAAGATGCTTAACAGACCACGGGGAATGGGGCCGAGGCAAGGCTGCCCTGTCTCCACAGGGCTCCCTCCCTCACCCTCACTCCAGGGTACTGTCTGGTCCTGGGTCCTAGCGACCGTCGCTCTGCATTCTGGTTTTAGTACCCAGGCTGTTTGAGACATCTTGTTGTTTTGCACTAGCAGTTCTCTACACACAGTCCTGGGCAACTTGCTCTAGGTAACCCTGCTTGAGCAGGGTGGTTGGACTAGCTGATTTCAAGAGGTCCCTTCCAACCTAAATGATTATGTGATTCTGTGAAATAGAATTTATTTTTAAGATTAGAAAAGCTGATAGCATTTTATTTTAATATACTTAAGGTCTGTAAAATCAACAAGCTCTTAAAATGAAAACACGATAAAATACAGAAACCTCTATTAAAAAAATAAACTATTAAATTGAAGAAGAGATAGCAGGATGTATGAGGAAACCTAGAATGCTGGAGAAAAACTCAGAAAAAATGGAAAAATATATTAAATAATTTTTCTTTGTTAGTACCTAGGAAGACTCAAAATATATTATTCTCGAGGTTTGGGTATAAGTACTGTTACAGAATGGGTACTTGTCTGCAGCTTTAAAAAAGAATTATATTTTCCTTTTCAGATTACACATTGCTCAGTATGCAGGTAGTTATTGTGAAATATTAATATTTTAATCTGTTAGCAAGTTATCAGGATTTATAAATTATATGGTTATGCTAATAATGGATTTCTTATGTTTATTCTATTATAGTGGATAGGAGATAAGTAACTTTGTGAACTGTGTAGAAATGAGTAGGTTCAGTCATTTAGTCCTTATAAACAGACTACCCACAAAAGAGTGTGTGTATGCATGTGTAGACATGAACTTGTGTCCAGACACAAACTTGCTCTGTGATCTGCCTTCCAGCTGTGCATCTGGAGCACTGAGTGTATGAGAGCACCTGTGGCACTGTGCTACTGCTGTGGTGTGGTGTGGGGAAAGGGCAGGGGAAGTACAAGGAAAGAATTATCTTAATGTGCAGAGAAGCAACACTAGAAGATGTTTTCTTTCTGCCTGCAGGCTTGTCCTGAAGTCCTCATCACAGGATAACATGTAAATATGCACCAGACACCTTTTCCTCATGTGATCTGATGTTTTATATATTAGGAGAGTGAAAAATGGAGATGTAATGTAGAGATTAGATATGTTTTCATTCCTGTGCTTTGGGGGATTTTAATTGGGGGGGTGTGTGTGTTTTAAAAAGTATGTAGGAAATAGAGGGAGTGTGAGCAAGAGCTCTTATTTCTGATTCATTTGAACTTAAATGCAATTTTTGGACCACTTAAAATGTTGTGGTCTGTCATTTTGCTGCCTTGGCCAAATTTAGAGTTTGCAAATAAATATTTACTTGTAAATAAAAAAAGCTCATAAAGATTATATAAACGTTAACTCTGTGATCTTGATTTTGAATGTGAAAAATAGAACCAAGTAAGTTTTTTCTGGCTTGTGTATTATTGTCAGTCTCTTTTGGATTTGTAAATGAATTAAGAATTCCATGAAGAAAGAGTGAAATAGAATCCAGTTTGTAGTCCAATAGCTATGTAAGTGCTATCATTTTACTGAAAATAAAGTTGTCACAATAAAACAAGCAAGTAGAATTATGAATATTAATATTATGAATATGTCATGTAAGAAAATTCCATTTGCATATGGTAACTATTCTGACAACACCATGTGTTAAATGCATAAAATAGTACCCACCAAACAGACCTGCAGACAGAATGCTAGGAAGCATGAGTAAAATAAAATTTCCGAGTTGCTATGCACACATATACTTTCTGTCCGAATTAAAAGAGGGGAAGAGGGGCAGAGGAGGAGTTTCATTATTTGGCAATTTATTCTGTAAATGGAAAATTAAACCTTATTCTTCTTCATCTATACAAATGCCTGTTAGTTCAGAAACAGGTAGTAAAAGCCAACTAAGTATCTGAGGTAAATTGTCAAATTTTACTATATACTGTTGATAAATACTGACAGATTTTTCCCAGTATCTTTTCCAATCCTATATTTATTTAGGCTTCAGGCTCGAATTGCTCACAGAATCCAAGAACTGGAGAACTTGCCTGGCTCTTTGCCTCCTGATCTGCGAACCAAAGCTACAGTGGAGTTGAAGGCACTTAGGTTACTGAATTTCCAGCGCCAGGTAATGCCTTTTGCTGCAGAGAAGTTCTTGTAGTGCTCACAGTCAAATGTGATGTTGTGGCATGTGTCAAGAGATTTTACAGCAGCACTGACCTTAAACAGGAGATTTTGTACAAGAGCACACTTGACTGATAAGAAGAATTTCACAGAAATGTTTAACTTTTAGTATTTATTTTGGTTTATTACTGAATATGTACATGTGTTCTCTTTCCCACCTGCTCCATCCTCCAGTATAAGTTGTAATCCTAGAATTGTGGTAGTTTTTCATGAAAATCATGGCAGTGGCACAGAGACACAAGAGAAGGACAGGCTGCAAGCCCATTTTCAACACAAATCATACTAGATGTAATTTTCATGACACTCTATACTTGTCATGGGTCTTGGTGAGAGTTGAATGCTCTTATTGTTGTGTGTAGCATTTCTCTGTAATCTGTTTTCAGCATTCCCACTGTGACACACAGACTGTGAAAATTAAGCCTAACAAAAGCATGTCTAAGATACAAGTTAGATCTTGAATATATATAACAGCATCTAAATTTCAGAAAGGGAGTCACAATACCAGACCATTCTGGGCCCCTTGTCATTGGCTTGCCTGGCTGGCCTTGAAGCAGCAGAGATGTGATTTGTCAGGCCAAGCAAAAATAGTTCCTGGAAGAAGTCTTTGGCAGTATTTGTACCATGTTATCTACATCTTCCTTCCCACTGCCCTTGCAATTCCTTTATACCGAGGCTTTGTCAGAGGTTAGTTGAAAAGTGGCAGGCTTTCCCTGCTTGCATTGCTGGGACTGTGGCTGTATTATTCCAAGCCTTCCCAATTTTCTACTCCCTATTCTGTTTCCCATGCAACTGACAATGAGAACAGTTGTCACCTATGTTCAGCACCAATTCTAGAAAAGCATGTAATATCTGTTCTTCCATGCTTTACTTGGGTGGTGTAACATCTTAACTGGTGCCTTTCATACAAGCAGGACAGTCATTTTCAGTAGGTAGGAAGGAAAAAAGTGATGTGCTTATGTTGTTTGATTCTTTCTGTTATCCTACAGAGACTGAAGATTTATTTAGGGAGACAGACCTTTCTGCTACAACTGAGGAGTTGCAGAACTGTAGTGGAAAGGGGAAAGGAAGCTGGGAGATCTCCTGCACCACTAAAATTTTATTTTACTGTATTACTAATTAAAGTTGTTCTTGTGTGCGTGAAAAATGGTTTTCTTTTGAACTGTTTCTTTTTTCTCACTGGTAGCTAAGACAAGAGGTAGTAGCCTGTATGCGTCGTGACACAACACTAGAGACAGCACTAAACTCCAAAGCCTACAAGAGAAGCAAGCGCCAGACTCTGAGGGAGGCCCGTATGACAGAAAAGCTTGAGAAACAGCAGAAGATAGAACAAGAGAGGAAACGTAGACAGAAACATCAGGTATTTTAACTCCTATTAACTGTTCTCCCAGACATGTAAATGCCATTTAGTTGATTGTTGCATCTTGTTATGATCTGCCAGTCATCGTCATTTTATATTTTATTCACCTCTGGAGTCTGAGGCACAAGAAAACAAGTTTGTACAATAAGCAAGCATAAAACTCTAAAATTACAACTCTTGTATTCCTGATCTCAAATCTTGTGCTATCAAATCTCTGAATTAAATTGTTTTCTTTCTCTAGGAATATCTGAACAGCATATTGCAGCATGCTAAAGATTTTAAAGAATACCACCGGTCAGTGTCTGGGAAAATACAGAAAATTTCTAAAGCTGTGGCAACTTGGCATGCCAACACTGAACGTGAGCAGAAAAAGGAAACTGAGAGAATTGAGAAAGAAAGAATGAGAAGACTAATGGTAAGGAATGGGGGAAGGGGTATGACAAGTTTGACTAAAATTACATACAGTCTGATGTACACCCTCAGGTGCTTATATATGCTCTTTTCAGAATAAAATCTCTTTAATTCAAGAAGTTTAAAAAGTATAAACCTAAAACTACTGCAGAAGAGTCCCTTGTATTTCTAATGATGGTAGTGAACTTGATAGTGTTCACTTTGAGCTATAGCTACTTTTTTCTTAAGATTTCTGATAATATATAATTGTCTTTTCTACAAGCTTCAAAACTTGTCATTCATGCATATCACAGCCACTTTTGTATAACATCGTTTAATCTCTGTCAACATTTTTACAACATTGCAGAGAGATTCAAGTTATTTACTATACAAGTACTGTGTATTCTTTCTAGCTATTATAGTTTTGAAGACTACTTATGATTAACTTTTTATGGTATTACTCAGAAACTTTGCATTTGCACACATACATATCCAATAGCAGTAAATATATGCAGTTTTTTCCTGAGAACTAATGGCAGTAAGCTATAGTTCCTCTTGCTGTTGTGGTTTCTTATTCTCTCCCTTCTTTGCACCTGAACAATGCCAATTGCACCTTTTTTAGAAACAGGATATAAAGGTTTTGTATATAACCATGTCTCTTCAGAATGCTGTGGAATTGATCAGTGGACTACTTACATTTCAAGAGTTAAAATATCTCCGTCTTAGTACTTAAAATGTAGACAGAGTAGTTTTTATGTACAAGTGTGTTAGCAACCAGAGTTAGATTAATTTTCTTCTGAAAAACTTCTACCAGACACTGGGTAACTCTAATACTTTTTTTTTAATTGTTGAAACCTACAAGACAGTAGGTGACCGGGAAAATATAGATTCTCAGTCAGAAATTGAATGACACAGTGTCAATTGAATGACAACAACGTAGAAGTTAATGGGAATCGGCATGTTTTCATTGAAACACAGTACTAATAAAACACCAAATATTTAAGGTGATGTGAAATAAAACTTTAATCCTTGTCCAAAATCAGTGCCCGCCAAGCATAAGGACTGAACGGTTTGGTTTTAAATCACCAATGAGGATTAAAAGTGCATATGAAATGTAACTGAAGGGCTTGCAGAAGAGAACAAATGTTTAGGCCCTATGGCTTTTCTCAAGGTTACATACCAATCTACATTATATAGCTTCTTTATTCTATCAGTAATAAGAGACAATTGCCAACACTTTATCTGTTCAAGCTGTTACAATGTTAATTATCAGATAAAAATATGATGACTTTACAAAAGTCTCGTTGTTTTAAAAATATTTTTTAGATTCTGAGGTGAATGAGCTTATGTCACTCTGAAATATATATGATATATAGTAAAGAAGTCGACAGCTAATAAATACAAGATGGATTTGTATGTCCAGAAATGTCACAAAACACTAATATCCAGTGCTTCCTCCTAAAACCTCCTACCCAAAGCCTGTGACTCAGATCTGCTATCAGAGACACAGTACTCAGTAGGCATCTTCAACTGGGTTTTGCTGTCAGAAGCACTTACCCTGTTCCCTTCTAAAAGTTTAATTAAATTTTCATGGAAAAGCAAAACAAAATGGCACTAATTATGCATGTTATGTTAGTGGAATTATTTCCCCTGTTTAAATTTAGTCCAACTGTGATATGTTCCTACAGTTTTTACAGATCTTTAATTCAGTGTAGCCAGAAGTTAATCTTCTATATACCAGAAATTTCTAAAGACTTCATCTTCTCTCAGACACTTGGGCTAGCCTAGGAAAACAGGCTATGTTTAAAAGTATGATAGCATACTTTTTAACCAAAGCATCTTAGATAATAGTGTTAAATTCCTTACGAAGATTGTCCTTAGATAACTAGGATTAGCATTGGTGATTGTGTCCCAGGGAAGTTCCTTAACATTTATATATCGCATGCAAGAACATTCATGATATGCTTCAAAAGATCTCACCAAGAAAAAGATAGTATGTATAGAGGAAATACCTTGGCTAGGTTATAATGATACTATATTTAATTATAATAGTCATAGAAGCTTACTTTTTGAGCATTGTAGTTCTGTTGTCTTGAATGCTGAAAATGGATTTTACCTTGCAAGTTCTTGCCAGGTTACTGCAGTTCTGGTATGTCTTCAGAAAGGCAGGAGTTTGTTCATATCTCACAACTGTGCTATTTCTATTGAAAGTAATGGTCTTCAAAATATTTCTTATTTTTGTTTGGTTTTATAAGGCCCCCTTCGGCTGGGGCTGCACGGCTAGAAGGCGCGTCCCCTGGGTGGTGGATAGGGGATCCCTCTCTGGAGGGTGCACCGGATAAAATTGAAGAAGGTGCCGCGAACCAACGCAGCCTAAGGGAAGGCCACCCTGACAGAAAAACCACTGGCCCTCCAAGTCATGGGGGTTGGGCAGGAGGCCAACTACCTCCTCCTGGAAAAAAAAAATAAAAAGTTGCAGAAACGACGAGCATCAACTCAGAGATGGAGAAAATCAGTAATGAAGTGAGGAGGAGGAGATGGAACTGGATCGGTCATGTCTTGAGGAAAAAACCAACAGAAGACTGCACTGTGGCCCTTGGACTCCAGAGCACGCAGCCGCAGACCGATCGAAGTGGAAGAACGATGTTCGCGCCTTGTGTGCCTCCTGGCACTGAGAGAATTCAGATTTATAAGGCCCTGTATACTTCTTCAATTATTAATTTATTCACTGAATTATCTTGGCCAAGATCTGCAGTGGGCTCTGTGATGCTTGTCTTATATTTCCTGATATGCATAAAGATGTCATTATATCTTTCTGGCATACACAAGTAATATTTCCTGCTATGCCCTAACAACATACTTATGCAGTGCTGTAGGGATATGGGAGTTGCTGAACTGACTCAGAGATGTGGCTGATCTGGTCTGATACCCTGTTTCTAACAGTGGCCAGCATCAGATTCTCCACAGGAAGATGAAACAACACCAGAGTAGATAGATGATGCATAATCTGCCCTAAGGAAAATTTCTTGGTAACACCTGACAGATAAAGATTATTACTTATACTGGGTAAAGGACCAAATAAGAGTTAGGCATCTGGGTCCCATTATCTTTCTATGAGAGTGGGGGATAACTGTACTTCGTGCTTTTGAAAAATCTTCTCTGTAGGAGTCTTATCAATTCCCTCAGTTTCCCAGCATTGTAACTTGCCTGATATGCTGTTGTATAATTTTCTTCTGTTCTCAGTCCTGTTGTAGAATGCCCCCCCCCCCGCAAGAGTAGGAGATATTTAAGGTAATACATCATCATCAAGACTGCAATTGTAGGTTCTTCTTAGGAACATTTCTCTCATGGATGATGTTTGTCCTGTATTGCTAGGCTGAGGATGAAGAAGGCTACCGTAAGTTGATTGACCAAAAGAAAGATAGACGCCTAGCCTACTTATTGCAGCAGACAGACGAGTATGTGGCTAATCTGACCAATCTGGTATGGGAGCACAAACAGGCACAAGCAGCCAAAGAGAAGAAAAAGAGGAGGAGAAGAAAGAAGGCAAGTAGCTAAAACTAATGCTTTTATCTCACCTCCCCCTCAAACCCCATTTTAACATTGTTAAATGCAGTGATCTCCAGTTGTCTCAGAGAGATCAGTGTCTGAAATCTGCATTGCCAAATTCTTAACGTTGAATGAATTCATATTTCTCTGAAGTCTGTTGTAGGAAATGCTGTATTTTTGCCATGCTAACATTATTCAAAAGATGGCAAGAAGAAGATGGGATTAGAAACCTGTGGGTTGTAAACATTTGAATTACTGATAAACTTCCTATAGGCAAAAATGGGCCAACCATGTAAATTAGGAATAAGTTATGAGAGTCCAAACTAGAGTATGTCAGAAAAGGCTAGTATATTCAATTATAACATATAGAACTGCTTATTTGGACCTCTAGAGTCTAAACTCAGTTCCATATTTCATTTGTAGGGTCATCAGAAATAGCCAGAGAAAGAGAACTTTAATTAATAGGTGTATTTTGTATAAATGGTTATTCTACAAGTAGTATTGTTCATTGTCTACATTGTAACCATTTAATTTAAGCCTTTTGAAAATCCACTTTGTATATTATTAAATATTTCTATCCCTGTCAGAGAGACTAGTTGGTAACTGAGCAAATTTATGAAAAAAAAAAAATATATATAAGTGATAATTAAGTAATAATTTGTCATTTTTGTGACCCCTAAATTCCTTTCCTGTCCCAGAGGATGGGTAAGATGGCCTTAATAGCCCATTTCCATCTCTAGTTTTCATGATGTGAATGATCTTAATATCAGCTATAAGAAAAAGAGTCTCAGAAGTTTCATGTGCTTGTATATGCTACAGACTGCTGTAGCTAATATTCCTGACAATTTAAGTTTGTATAGTTTGGACACCAAAAATATATACCATTTAAAATGTTAATATATGCATTGCTTAAAGGCAATGCTCTACATGTGATAATAAATGCCAATATATAATAAATGGACAATTTTGAAAATGACTGACATAAAAAATATTCCTTATTCCCCTCTATCCATCTCCAAGACAGCTGTACATTTTATTAAGAATATATTTTTAACAGAGAAAATGGCCTGTGCCTCCAAAGTAAAGATGTAGCTTCTCCTGGACCCGATATCCAGTAGGCTAGCTACGTACCAGGCACAGATTTACCAAGGCAACTAAGAGGGTTGTAGATTTCCCATTAATACTGCTAAGTGCTGTGAGTGCAGTAGTACCTGTATATATATTCCCCCTACATCCATCAATATCTTTATTTGCATTCATCACAGGCTATGAAAATGCAAAGTGAAAAACTGTTTGTGCTCTAGAATGCTTTCATCATATAAAATGTTTTTTATGCTCATAGCTTGACTATAATAGTTTTGCCTCTATTTGTTGTAGAAGGCAGAAGAAAATGAAGAAGGAATGGGATCTGGTCTTGGTCCTGATGGAGAGGTATGAATTTTACAAGCCGTTTTAGTTTGTGGGGTTGGTTGCTTGGTTTGTCACCCAGAGCTTGTTATAACTTATAGTGGTGGTAAAAGATTAATGTGTATGCCAGACATTTGACCTCTTTGTTCAGTTAGTACTCTGTAGGGCTTTTGCATGTGACTAAAAGAGCCACGTATACACTCAGAGTGCAAAAATGAAACTGATTTGGGGAAATTAGTTCAAAAGGTGCCTACACATTTGGAATCTCTAAGGTCAAGGGTAGCAAGTGTGCATGCTAAGGTCCCCATGAGAAACACACAGATGATCAGAGGGCTGGAGCACCTCTTCTATGAAGACAGGCTGAGAGAGTTGGGGCTGTTCAGCCTAGAGAAGAGAAGGCTCCAGGGAGACCTTATAGTGGCCTTCCAATACTTAAAGGGGCCTTATATAAAAGAGGGGGAGAGACTCTTTATAAGGGCAGATAGTGATAGGACAAGGGGGAACGGTTTCAAACTGAAAGAGGGGAGATTTAGATTAGATGTTAGGAAAAAATTCTTTACTCAGAGGGTGGTGAGGCACTGGAACAGGTTGCCCAGAGAGGTTGTGGACGCCCTGTCCCTGGCAGTGTTCAAGGCCAGGTTGAACGGGGCCCTGAGCAACCTGGTCTAGTGGGTGGCATCCCTGCCCATGGCAGGGGGGGCTGTAGTTAGATGATCTTTAAGGTCCCTTCCAGACCAAGCCATTCTATGATTCTATGATTACAATATTCATCAATTCAGTCTTATTTGAAAGAAAAGAAAAGAAAATACAGTAACATGAATGTACAAGCATACATATTTTAGAATAGAATAGAACAGAACAGAACAGAATAGTTCATTTGGAAGGGACCTACAACGATCATCTAGTCCAACTGCCTGACCACTTCAGGGATGACCAAAAGTTAAAGCATGTTAGTAAGGGCATTGTCCAAATGCCTCTTAAACACTGACAGGCACGGGGCATCGACCACCTCTCTAGGAAGCCTGTTCCAGGGTTTGACCACCCTCTCGGTAAAGAAATGCTTCCGAATGTCAACTCTGAACCTCCCCTGGCGCAGCTTTGAACCATTCCCACGCGTCCTGTCACTGGATACCAGGGAGAAGAGATCAGCACCTCCCGCTCCACTTCCCCTCCTCAGGAAGCTGTAGGGAGCAATGAGGTCGCCCCTCAGCCTCCTTCTCTCCAAACTAGACAAACCCAGAGTCCTTAGCCGCTCCTCATAGGACATGCCTTCCAGCCCTTTCACCAGCTTTGTTGCCCTCCTCTGGACGCATTCAAGGACCTTAACATCCTTCTTAAATTGTGGGGCCCAGAACTGCACACAATACTCAAGGTGAGGCCGCACCACCACTAAATACAGAGGGATAATCAGCTCTTTTGACTGGCTGGTTATGCTGTGTTTAATGCACCCCAGAATGCAGCGTGCCCTCTTGGCTGCCAGGGCACGCTGCTGACTCCTATTGAGCCTGCTGTCAACCAGCCCCCCAGATCCCTTTCTGCAGGGCTGCTCTCCAGCCACTCCTCTCCCAATCTATACTTGTGTCCGACATTACTCAGTCCCAAGTGCAGAATCCGGCATTTGTTCTTGCTAAATTCCATGCCGCTGATGATTGCCCAGTGCTCCAATCCATCTAGATGCCTCTGCAAGGCCTCTTGTCCCTCAAGAGAGTCAACGGCACCTCCCAGTTTGGTATCATCAGCAAACTTGCTAAGGGTGCATTCAACTCCTGCATCCAGATCATTGATCAATATATTGAACAGAACTGGCCTTGAACCCTGAGGAACACCACTGGTGACCGGTCACCAGCCAGATGTAGCCCCATTCACTACAACCCTTTGAGCCCTGCCCTTCAGCCAGATCTTCACCCAGCGCACCGTGTACCTGCTCATCTCACAGCTGGACAACTTGTCTAGAAGGATGCTGTGAGGGACAGTATCAAAAGCTTTTTTTTTTGTCCTTTAAATGCCTTTCAATAGCACCCAGTATGATCTTCTCCATGATTTTTCCAGGAACTGAGGTGAAACTAACAGATCTGTAGTTTCCTGGGTCTTCCATCATGCCCTTCTTGTAAATTGGAATAACATTGGCTAGCTTCCAGTCAGCAGGGACCTCCGCAGACTCCCAAGACCTTTGGTAGATGACTGAGAGGGGTCCTGCTGTAACATCCACTAACTCCTTCAGTACTCTATTTTGTTTCTTAAAAACAGTTTCTATTATGAACAAAGAATCATATCTGCAGTTTGTCCTTTGTTAATTTAGCAACTCTCAATTTCATCAAAGAGAGGCTATATCCCCAGGAATTCCTCTGACAAAAACCCTTCCCCCCAGAATCTGGAAGATTATCTAATTACAATGTAAAGCAACTTACAGCAAGGATGCCTGACTAAAGAGAGAAGTCTGAGAGCATCAGGAAAAGAGAAAGTCTATGAGAGAGTGTGTGTGAGAGACAGAGCTTCACTTTCTCATATGAGTAAAGTGAGGAGAATTATACCTGTCCTTAAGTTTTGTGGAGTGTGGAGTCAAGATCTCTGGTTTCAGGTTTGGACCTGCTTGCTTTCTTTCCTTTCTTCTTTTCTTCTATTTCTCTCTCTCTCTCTCTGTTGGTATGTGTAGACCCCATATTTATATGAAAAACTTATATTGATTCTTATGGAGTCTTGTTAGATTTACATGTGTTAACAAAAAGGAGCTCTTAGAAGCTCTGTTTGGGGCAGTACAGTCAGAGAATAAAAGATGGCTGTTAATCCTGGTCTGAGTCATGGGAGTGGTATATGGCTTCTTCTCCTGGGAAGAAAAGAGAAGTTCCAGAGAGGCATTACCTTGGAAATCCCACCCAGAGCAGCAGCATCAAGAGCTACCAGCTCTTCCTAGCTCTCTCTATGTACTGGGATTTGTCCAAAGAATACTGTCATGTGTGGAAGGAGAATTGCATGATCATCCCATGCCCATCATAGGTATTGCTATCCCTGAGCTGGCACAGGAGAGGGTCCAATTGATTCAGAAGCCTTTGATATTGACTACCAATCAAGCTCATTTACTCCTCTTCATTGCTCACAGCTCCTGCCTGACTCGCCCTTAGGCATGGCTGGGCAAACCTTACTGTTTAATCTTTGCAGCTTCAGATCTGACCTTTTGCTTCAGCCAGCATGGCTGTGAGTCAGTGGATTGCCTGGGCACAAGCTGGGAGCTCTGTGTTACAGTACACAGGAGTGAAGGAATTTGGAGGAGTCATATACCATTGCCATAGCTTTTTTTATAACCAGGAGAAAACTAGTCTGGTTTAACATTGGTGCTAACTTGTTTCTCTTCAGAGTTGAAGTCTACAACAAAGGTACATACTGAGTATGCTGAAAAATCCTTTTCAGCTTTGTCAGACACTTAAAAATAAATGTTTTTCTTGAGATAAAAATCCGTGTATAGTACATTATTTATTTTTCAAAATGCACTTGTAAGCACAACAGATTATACCATCTCATTACTAGAAAATACACTGTTGACATTGCACATCAATTCCCTTTCTGGCATAGGGTAAAATATACTGTCACAAAGGCTTCTCAAGATACCTGAAGGCACTTTGCCAAATAAGTATCAGAGACATAATTTTGTTCTGTTTTTCTTTTGTTAGAGCACCAGAGTAAGTGAAAGGGAGTCAGGATGGTGAATCTTTAACTAGGCCTTCTTTACTTTAAAATTTAATTAAAATATTATAGCTCCATTTCTTCATCCATAAAGAAAGAAAAAGGCTGAAAGCTCAATGTTTTTTCTCCTTACAAATTTCCATCAGTATAAGCAGCAAGAGTGAAAGGACTGTAAGCATAATATACTTTCTCTCTTCTTTCAGAGAGGTCAAGTTACTTCTGTTCCACACTGCTCTCATTCATTTACTTGGAATACTGTGATGCATGTGTGGATATTAAATGTAGAGATATGTTACACACAGAAATACTGTGACTTAGTGTTGACTTGGTAGCAGTATGGGAAGCTGAGGCTTCAGTAACACTAACTTATTCAGAGTCAAAACTTTGCAGTTGCTCTCTTCGTTAACTGTGGCAAACACAGGAAAACCAGTTATCTTATAAAATTTTATCTGATTTTTTAGCCCATAGATGAGAGCAGTCAGATGAGTGACCTTCCAGTCAAAGTGACTCACACTGAAACAGGCAAAGTTCTTCTTGGACCAGAAGCACCAAAAGCAAGTCAGCTAGATGCTTGGTTGGAAATGAACCCTGGGTAAGTAGCTAGCAAACCAATGGGGTATTTTTATTATTGGGGGGGGGGTGTCAACTGTATTGTTATTTTTGATGAAATTGTCTTTTTTATCTATTCCATTTGCCTTTTCATTTATTACTTGTAAGTTGAGTAGGAAATGTATTGAATCTATTCCATTCCTCCCTTTGTATTTCTAATTCGTGTTCTTTTGTCTTCTCTGTACAGCTATGAAGTTGCGCCCAGGTCAGACAGTGAAGATGAAAGTGGCTCTGAATATGAGGAGGAGGTAGGTATGCCTTTTTTCATAGGCTTGAAGCAAAGCAGTAGCAAGTGTCTAATTGTTTTAAACCTAATACAAACAGCAAAATACATCCATCATGTGCTGTAAATGCCTACCTGATAACCTGAATGAGGGGAAAAGAGAACTTGTTTTACTCTCATATCATCAGAGTAAAAATAATGAAATAATCATGTCAGAAAAGGCAAGCAAGTTCCTATTTTAAAATACACCTCTGTAAAGGACATATGGTGGCTTTGTGCTGAATGAAGTTAACCTCTTTTATCTTCTAGATGCCTCTTGTATCCATTATGTAATACTTTTCTACAGAAAGCAATGCTTTCTTAGTCTTAACATTGAAGTATTGCCTATTGAGAGGATGACAAAAGACAAATTTTATTGATTCTGACTCAGGTGTTTTGAGTCAGTAAATGGCAAAGGTTTATTAGGATCATTTGCTAGAATACACCTTCATTTTTACAGCTGCACATCAGCATTTGGAAGCTTTCAGGGTCATTTTGTTTTTTTTTTCCTTGGTAATTCTTCAGTAAGGATGAAATAGGGCCAATGTAATAAGACATAGTTAGGTACGTTCATTTGTCTGCTTATATCATCTTTGATAGATGTAATATTATAGAGCAATATTTTGCTCTGTTTGACTGTTAAAAATTTAAAATGTTCCACAACACCCTTTTCTTCAAATGGTTAAATCATTGTTAGAGACCCCCCAGTAAAATCAGAAAAATTTACCCATTTGTCATCCATTGCAACTGTAGCTAGAAGGGAAACTATAAATAAAGATTAAAAACATAACCTGTTTTAAAAAAATAATAAACCAAAAGCTTAAAACAGCATGAATGCAGAAGCTCTTGCCATTTTTTTAAGCTGTCTTACAGTATCATGCATCTTGAATATGTATTGTGGTTTAACCCCAGTTGGCAACTAAGCACCACACAGCTGCTTGCTCATCCTCCCCCCTCCCTGGTGGGATGGGGGAGAGAATCAGAAAAAAAAAAGTAAAACCTGTGAGTTGAGATAAAGACAGTTTAATAGGACAGCAGAGGAAGAGGAAATAATAATAATAATAATAATAATAATAATAGTATATACAAAACAAATTATGCACAATGCAGTTGCTCACCACCCGCTGACCAATGCCCATCTCATCCCCAAGCAGTGATCACTGCCCCCCAGCCAACTCCCCCCAGTTTATATACTGAGCATGATGTCATACACTATGGAATAGCCCTTTGGCCAGTTTGGGTCAACTGTCCTGGCTGTGCCCCCTCCCAGCTTCTTGTGCACCTGGCAGAGCATGGGAAGCTGAAAAGTCCTTGACCAGTGTAAGCACTACTTAGCAACAACTAAAACATCAGTGTGTTATCAACATTGTCCTCATCCTAAATCCAAAACACAGCACTATACCAGCTACTAGGAAGAAAATTAGCTCTATCCCAGATGAAACCAGGACAGTATGATACAAATATATGCATAATATCAGTCTGCTCTATGAGCAGGACAGGTAGAGTAAGATTTTTATAAATGAGAACATTGAAGAGGAAAATATTTTTTCTTAAAGTATTGTGACTTTCTGTTAGTTAATCTATGTAAATTTTTTGTTTTGTTTTGTTGCAGTGTATCAAGATAGCTGTCAGTTGAACTTTTTGGTGAAAACTATTAATAAATATGTGAGTGTTAGCCAAAGTTACGACTGAGTAGCATTGGAGAGTGCAACATTTTCCTGTCCTTTTTCCATCTTCTCTAGGATGATGAAGAAGAATCAAGTAGGTTAGAAGCAGATGAGAAGATACTTCTGGATCCTAACAGCGAGGAAGTTTCTGAGAAAGATGCTAAACAAATCATTGAGTGAGCTTTGGATTCTGCCTTTTTTTTTCTTTTTATTCTTTTTCTCTCCTCCCCTCCCTCTGCCCCTGAATGGTGATTTCTTAGCAGGGCTCTCAAAATTAGCTTGCTCTAGATTACCATGAGTGGCTGGTTGTTGTAGTGCCTGTGACATGCATCTGCAGGAGAAGAGATATGACTGTTTGGTAGTACTTGTGTACTACTTTAAAAGTAATGTGCATTCTTCTAAGGGTGAACTTCCCACAGTTGAGGATTTCTACTGCCTCTTTACCACTTGTATAAATAAGTGAACTGTATTGAAAAATATATGTATTTGTGGGAATTTACCTTTATTCTTTGTCTGCTTTCCAGGACAGCCAAACAAGATGTGGATGATGAATACAGTATGCAATATAGTGCTAGAGGGTCTCAGTCCTACTACACTGTTGCTCATGCAATCATAGAGAGGGTGGAGAAGCAGTCTTCTCTTCTTATTAATGGTACACTAAAACATTATCAGGTAAGAAATATAGTTGGAGTTAGCTTAAGTACTTCCAAACCCTTTTATTCAAAATAATACCCTGCTCTACAGCTGACAGTTACATAATAATGGCCAGGCTCCTATATAATATACTTTTCATTGAGAAAAACATGTTAAAATGTTTAAAAGACTTGCTTTATCCTAGATATTTCATTACAGTACTTAAAATGACAAACTGAAAATGTGTACAGAAACAAAAGATATCTGTTAGGTTAGAAACTGATGATGATATGGAGAAAGGGAATGTAGTCTTCTATCCCAGATCAAATTTCATACAT
Source organism: Platalea leucorodia (assembly GCF_965183815.1). Lineage (NCBI taxonomy): Eukaryota > Metazoa > Chordata > Aves > Pelecaniformes > Threskiornithidae > Platalea > Platalea leucorodia. The sequence goes on from NC_138859.1 coordinate 33,299,458, forward strand.
ACTGCTTGAATAATAACATCAACTTTCTATATATACCTGTAAACATCTCTTTTCATTGCAGACCAATAGTGTTTTGGTTTTGCTCTCCTTCCCATCAACCCAGTATTTGGATTTTTGCTCATTATTTTAATTTTAATTTATTATTTTTTTAAATAATCTTTTTCTTCTTTTAATATTTAAAAATTTAACAATTTGAGCTTTTAGCACTTCAGCGTGGATCTCTAGTGATTGAATTGATAAAATTGTTCTATACAATATTTGTTTTATATACAGATTGTTAGTGTTACAGATAAGGTGCATACTTTTCCAGAGAGCTTTACACCAGGCGTGTTGAGGCCTGGTTTTGGTTCTTGTCCTATCACTCTCCCTTTGACTCTTATGCCCTTCAGTTTCCTCTAGATCTTATCCATTTTTTCCTGCCCCACTTTCCTTCTCTTTTTTTTCCTTTTTCACATGTTCTTCATTCTTGATTTTGGTTAGGCTGCCTCTTCCTTGTGAACATCAGTACATGTCAGCGAAGGGGTGATTGATGACACAGGAAAGAGTTTCTCTATTATCAGTTCTGAAGCCATTTGTAAGTAGGAGACAATTGCAGAAAAAGTTCTGCTTGACTGTTGGTGCCCTGAGTTCAGTAAAGACAGTCTTCAGAGAATTTAGTACCTAAATATAAATCAATCAGCATATGTGTGAAGCTGATATATTGGCTGTATTATTTTGTATAAATTTTCATGGATACAACGGATTACTTTTAACATACAATGTTTTCCCCATACTTCTTAGCTGAACTTTCTCAGACCTGTTAATTTACTTCTCTCCCCATGCATGAGACTCATCAAACATCTGGATCATGGAAGTGGGAATGTGTCTAGATTACACTTGTATGGGATAACGTGATACGTACATGCATAGAAGGCTGTGTGACAAGAAAGTAGTCACCGTGCTAGGATGCAATAGAGTGAGTGTACCTTCTAGCTAGCCCAGCTAGGTAGATACTGCTTACTACACTGTCGTGGCTTCTTCCCAACTCTGGGATTCTACATGTCAGGCATAGTTGGTCAGTGGACCTCTTCTGACACGTGGAGTTGTGGACAGCAAGCACTAAATGGGTGTGTACTACGAGTTTCAAGATGCTAGTGATACAGTCAGGGAGTGTGAAGTGGAACCAAATGTGAGTCTTATGGCTAGTGCATGAAACTTGATAGGTTTGGTTTTGAGAAAGTTTTGGTTGAGAGATCTGACATGAAATTTTACTCCAAAGGTTTTAAATTTGACAGTGTCTAAATTAACAAATAGAATCTTTTAGTGGTGTTAAGAAACCTGAAGTATGGGCAGCAGTGTTAGTCTGCCTACAGTACAAAAAAACTTCAGTATGTATAAAATATGATTTGGTACCATGGGCCATACTGGCCCTAAATAGCGGTGATGACTTTCACATAGATGTAAGTCTTATCACCTTTTCCAAGATGTATTGGGAACTGCATGCACATAGTACTATGGAAGGAAAAACAGCATCTAAGTAGTAAGAGAAGTAAGAACTTCGCTTCTGTAATATTAGTACTACCTACCTCTGTGGATTTCAAATAACTGAAATGATTATTCATTTCAGCTCCAGGGCCTGGAATGGATGGTTTCACTCTATAATAACAATTTAAATGGAATTTTAGCTGATGAAATGGGACTAGGAAAAACCATACAGACTATTGCACTCATCACTTATCTGATGGAACACAAAAGACTCAACGGCCCCTATCTCATCATTGTTCCCCTTTCGTAAGTAAAGAAACTCATTCTGCTATTATTCTGTGTATTGTAGCTTGGTTTCTTAGCAACATGTACATTTTTTTCACACAATGACAAGATGAGGCACATCTTGGAATTGCACTGAGTATGTATTCTGAATTTAGCCTGTGATTATTTCTTCCTCACTGATTGTCTAGCATTGGAAAGGTGACCAGATGGCTGATAAAAGCACTTTGTTTAATTAATTTTGCTGTTCACTCTGCTGGCATGCTATATAGTATGTCCTACTTCACTGTTACTTACTCCTCACATTAGCCATGAGAGAGGAATTATACTTTTTTTTTTTTATATTACATGCCTGTAGTTTTCCCCATTCGAGGAACCTTTTAAAGTTTCTGGAAAAAAGAAGCTGAAACTTGAGTTTTAAAACTCTTTCTTCCTTCTCTTCTCCCCGCATAAGATGCACATTAGACCAGGTTGGTGCTGCCTTGGTATGTCCAATGACTTCACAAACAAAAAGGTTATCTTCTGTTCCCATATCATACTGGCAAACATACTTTTACCCATTTTAAAGACTATTTATTGTGATCATAAAGCTGAAACCACACAGTGCAAAACCGAATCTGCCTAGTGGCAATAGTATATCATTATAGCTGAATACAGATGTATTTTACTGTAGACTTCATATGGCTATATCTGAAAAGTTGCAGGCTCATGAGAGGCAATCAGCTTACAATGACACATAAGTCTTTCTGTGTAGGTATATCTTCCCCTTAATATGTGTCAAAATACAAAGGTATACTTCAAATACTTTGCTGAATTGGTCTGAAAGGGACCCCTGAATATAAGGGGAAGAGACATTTTGCCCACATTATTTCTATTTCCTCCCCTCTCAAATAAAGATACATATATCCTGAATACAATATATTATGTGCTTCTTTTTAAATATACTGTTTATTATAGGGGGTGTAAAAAGTATGTTGAGAATCCAGCATTCAGTGGGAAACAGATGGCATAATTATGAAGTTTAGCTTTTTTTTTTAACAAATAATGAAATATATTATTTTTACCTATTATCTTGTATTTAGAACTTTATCCAACTGGACATACGAATTTGACAAATGGGCTCCTACTGTGGTGAAAATATCTTACAAGGTTTGATTTATTTTTTTATATGAACATCAAGCTGAAAGAATAAACCATGTTTTTTCCTCAGCCCCTACATTCATTTGTAAACTGTGTTTGTTTGTAAAGTTTTGTCATGTACATTATGTACTAAGCAGTGAGAGTTAATCATCCCAAGATTACTGTAATTAACTGTAATTGCTTTCAGTTAGCAAAATGCAGAATAAAATTGTTAAATACCATATTGCAAGGATTTGCTGAGACCAATACAAATGATAAATACTGCACATTTTGTATACAGCTGAATATTTTGTTGTTTGGCTACTGCAGTTCCTATAAAGTCAAGCAATTAGTAAGGAGACTAGACTGCCAGCTGCATGCTTCCATTCCCATAGAAACAGAGCTTTACAGTCCAGCAGCTGGTTAGGGAAACCACTCTTGAAGGAGTATGGAATATATCAATATATTTGGTATGATTTTGCAGGATTACAAGGTCATATATTGGCTCTTTCTCTGCTAATTCATGACTGTACTGCATAGAAATATAGGTATATCTGTTTTCTTCATCCTTTGTCTCTGTTTTAGGGGACACCTGCCATGCGTCGCTCACTTGTTCCTCAGCTTCGAAGTGGAAAATTTAATGTTCTTTTAACTACTTACGAGTACATAATAAAGGACAAACATATTCTTGCTAAGGTAAGGAATGTCTGTCATCTCTTAACAGCTAACCCTTAAAGACATCATCTTATTTGGCGCCTAGCACAAAACACCTGATTTTGATTTACAGTCCTGGATTGCTGTTTTGTCTTGCTAAAAATTAACCATTTCATCTACCTTTTCATTCCCCTGTTGACAATTGGATCTCTCCCTCCTGAAAACAGAAGGATTTTCCTGGATATAATTCAGAGAATAATATTATTGCTCTGGAATTTTGTCAGTACTGTAGACTTACCTGTCTTTAGAAAAGTGTGATTTTTCTTTCCACTGCCTGATAGCATTTATCCTAATCTGTCATCCTGACTCTACTTTTTTAGCTTTGTTTCCAAGCTGAAGCTTGCTGTTATTACAACCTCTCCAGCTGCATGGTGTGTTTTTCCCAAGTGACCACCTATATAATGAATTTTATATCCAGACACTTTAATACATAATACTCAGTTTTTAAAAGCTCACAAACTGATCTGTGGATATTGGTGCCTCAGACGTAATGAATTGTTTTGAAAACTGTATGGTAGTGTAAGAGTATTTTATAAAATACACACATACCCGACCAGGTAGGTATGTTTTCCCATACTGTGAAACCTTGTGATCCTATTGTCTTTATTTTATCCTATTATATATTTAGATGTCTCATTTGTCCTCTCTGGAACATAGACAGTACATGATCTTGGCATAATTCTGAATGGTTGAAAACAGTTTTACTCTGCACAGTTTTTCTATCCCTCTAGTTTTTGCCCACCATTACTAAAAGATAAGAGCAGGGAACGGCAGTGTGCACATCTTTTCTGTGCAATGGGGCTATGTAGCATCTGATGAAAGCACTTGAGGACTACAAACTGAGACCTTACTGGTCATGTGATCAGTACATCATAGTCTCGTTATGTTGCTGTGTACCCCATCACATGACTCAAATGTTGCACATAACTACAAACAGAGGTATCCTCTGGTTTATGACCGGTATGCCCTTGGCATAGGGATTTAGGGATCTGGGGGTGCTGGTCGACAGCAGGCTCAATAGGAGTCAGCAGCGTGCCCTGGCAGCCAAGAGGGCACGCTGCATTCTGGGGTGCATTAAACACAGCATAACCAGCCAGTCAAAAGAGCTGATTATCCCTCTGTATTTAGTGGTGGTGCGGCCTCACCTTGAGTATTGTGTGCAGTTCTGGGCCCCACAATTTAAGAAGGATGTTAAGGTCCTTGAATGCGTCCAGAGGAGGGCAACAAAGCTGGTGAAAGGGCTGGAAGGCATGTCCTATGAGGAGCGGCTAAGGACTCTGGGTTTGTCTAGTTTGGAGAGAAGGAGGCTGAGGGGCGACCTCATTGCTCCCTACAGCTTCCTGAGGAGGGGAAGTGGAGAGGGAGATGGATGGTATCCAGCGATAGGACACGTGGGAATGATTCAAAGCTGTGTCAGGGAAGGTTCAGAGTTGACATTCGGAAGCATTTCTTTACCGAGAGGGTGGTCAAACACTGGAACAGGCTTCCTAGAGAGGTGGTCGATGCCCCGTGCCTGTCAGTGTTTAAGAGGCATTTGGACAATGCCCTTACTAACATGCTTTAACTTTTGGTCATCCCTGAAGTGGTCAGGCAGTTGGACTAGATGATCGTTGTAGGTCCCTTCCAACTGAAATAGACTATTCTATTCTTGGCATGTGACCTGACTTACGTGAAGCCTCTGGTCACATGGCCTAGGAGTTGGGTATATGCCCAACATCTGTTGGGGGGGGTGGTTATATTTTTGGTTATGTGACACATGCTTGTCTACTGGTTATCTCGCCCACTTCTTTCTGATCACTGAGGGCCTCAGCAAGCATATAAAGCAGCAAGAGGCACCGAAAACTTCACATCTGTAACAAAGTAGGTTGTGAGGCAGTATTTACTTTTTAAAAAGCAAAAACGACAACAAAAAAAAGCCTAAACAGCTGACATGACGTGTCTGAAAGGACTGAGCTAAAGAACTGCCTGAATCACTGATGTGCTGAGGTTCAAGCAGTGTCCCATCAAACTCATCCTATAGCTATGCATGTCTTAGCACAGAAAGTAATAAAAACTATGTCAGTTTTCTTTCAACATCTGTTCCTACTGCATTAAATTTTATTTCAGAAGATGCAGTAACTGAGATGTCCTTAATTATGTTGCTTCATTTTGGGGTTAGAAGAAAGGGATTAACTGAATCAAAGCAAAGTTCAGGGTTACTGTCTTTTGAGAGAATATAGTTATTTTGTCTGAAAATGCCTTTGCATCCTGTCTAGTTTCTTTTTTCTGACAGTTTCATTTGGATTTCTCATGTTCTTTTTCTTCCTCAGTAAGACAAATTCTGACCTTATGTTGCCAGTCTCCTGAACTCCTCCCAAGAAATGAGGAGATTCAGCTGTTTGCTGATGCAAGCTTATTTACAGATGTAGCCTACCTAGTATTTGTTTCTCCTCTTGTTTCTTGGGAGGCCACTAATGCTTGGATAATGTCAGATTTGTGTTTCCAGTCATTCAACAAGAATGACTGATGTTTCAGTTTTGAAATGTTCCTGTTTTAAACCTACTGGGATGTAGGTTCTAATTCTGATGATATCTTACCTGCTTTTTCTTTACCAGCTTTTCTTCTTCTTGCAGATTCGATGGAAATACATGATAGTAGATGAAGGTCATCGAATGAAGAACCATCACTGCAAGCTGACTCAGGTCTTGAACACTCATTATGTGGCCCCTAGGAGGATATTGTTGACCGGGACTCCACTTCAGAACAAATTGCCTGAACTCTGGGCTCTTCTCAACTTCCTCCTCCCTACCATTTTCAAGAGCTGCAGCACCTTTGAACAGTGGTTCAATGCTCCATTTGCCATGACTGGAGAAAGGGTACTGCAAAGTTTGCTTAAAGTTTGTTAGAAACAAACCATTAGGATGGAAACAAAATAGAGGCCATGTTATAGGAATAGTCTTTGAACTCTCCTTTGTGCTCAGAGAATTAGCATACTTAAAAGCCACCTTTATTACAGATTTAAAAGTCTTCATTAAAGTGTCTCTTTCTGGACTCTGAGTCAATTTAGTTGTAACATAACAAGTAATTACTGCAAACATTTATGAGAAATAATCTTTTACCTAATCACAAAGACATTACATAACACACTGAGTTGCCTTGTTGTGACCTTTATAAACTTTTGTAGGTGGACTTAAATGAGGAAGAGACTATCCTGATCATCCGTCGTCTCCACAAAGTGCTCCGGCCCTTTTTGCTAAGGAGACTGAAAAAAGAGGTTGAGTCTCAACTGCCAGAAAAGGTTTGCAATAGAAAGGGGCTTTATACTTTTTTTTGAGCACTATATAATATTGGTTTTTGAGATGCATCCTAGATAAGAGGACTTATTAAGTGTCCGTTGTTGTGGTTTGTGTTTTTAACTCTGCAAAGAAGAAATACTGGCCACTGAGGAATCCTGATTTCTGCATTCTCAGTCTTAATCCTCAGTCTTACAGCTTTAATTCTGTATGTAGCCACCCAAGGTTTATATAAGACATACAGCTTGTTTCCACAGTATTTGGTTTCAAGGCATTAATAAAAGCCAGTCATACCCTGAGGGTCAGATTGTGCCACTCTCTCATGCACTGAGAAGAAACTTTGCTTGCTGAATTGTTTCACTGAAACTCCTAAAGGACTGTGTGACATTCATAAATTTAGAACAATTTTAGTTAACTTTTCAGGAATCTGGAGTTGTGTGAAGTATTTTGTTTGGCTTGTATATGTGTCTTAACCAGTTTGTGCATCTCAGAATGTAAAATTCAACACTGATTTGAAAGACCACTATTTTAATTTCCAGGCATCTCACTCTACCCACACCCCTGACCTCCTTTGTGATTTTGAGCCTCCTTCCCCTTTCGCCCTTCCCCCCAAACCCACAAACACATAACAAATTAAGAAAATTGAAAGCAGGTTGGGGGGACATTTGATACTTAAACCTGCTGCGTTAAAACCATAACAAAAATCAAGTTATTGTTACGTGTGAATTGTGAGGTTGCATTTACACTGAATGAATGAAGATTTCTTTAGCTGCATTTAGAAGATTTCTAATTAAAGACCTAAAAATTTTGAATGTTATGAAGATTGTTGCTATTTTGATCTTCTGTTCCCCCAAATGTCATATTCACAATAGCCTTCTATGTTGCATTTATTTGAGCATGAAACATAGATCTGAAAATTTTGTCTGACATTCTACCAGGAAAGTCTCATTACTGAAATTTTTATTGCATTTCAAATTTCTGCCAATTAGGGCCACTGTATTTGATAGAACAATTAAGAGTCATGGGAGAAAAAGGATTTATAAATTGCATATGCACTGTTACTTAGTGGAGCACTTCTTTCATTTCTGTCCCCCTCTTTTCAAAACAATGCATGTCTGACTTGAAGCACCAGACTTTTTGACAGAAGTCTGTTGGTGACAGTTCTAGCTGCTCTGACAGGCCCCTGATGAAGATGTTAAGTGGATGTTCATGTTCCTTACGTGTGAGCTCATCCTCCTGTCCTTCTCAGATGAAAATAACCTATTGATTTTTTAGTCATAGAATCACAGAATCATAAAATCATTAAGGTTGGAAAAGACCCTTAAGATCATCAAGTCCAACCGTTAACCTAGCACTGCCAAGTCCACCACTAAACCATGTCCCTAAGCACCACATCTACCTGTCTTTTAAATACCTCCAGGGATGGGGACTCAACCACTTCCCTGGGCAGCCTGTTCCAATGCCTGACCAACCTTTCGGTGAAGAAGTTTTTCCGAATATCCAACCTAAACGTCCCCTGGCTCAGCTTGAGGCCATTTCCTCTCGTCCTATTGCTTGTTACTTGGGAGAAGAGACCGACCCCCACCTCGCTACAACCTCCTTTCAGGTAGTTGTAGAGAGCCATAAGGTCTCCCCTCAGCCTCCTCTTCTCCAGACTAAACAACCCCAGCTCCCTCAGCCGCTCCTCATAAGACTTGTGCTCTAGACCTTTCACCAGCTTCGTTGCCCTTCTTTGGACACTCTCCAGCACCTCGATGTCCTTCTTGTAGTGAGGGGCCCAAAAATGAACACAGTATTCAAGGTGCGGCCTCACCAGTGCTGAGTACAAGGGGACAATCACTTCCCTAGTCCTGCTGGCCACACTATTCCTGATACAAGCCAGAATGCTATTGGCCCTCTTGGCCACCTGGGCACACTGCTGGCTCATGTTCAGCCGGCTGTCCACCAACACCCCCAGGTCCTTTTCTGCCAGGCAGCTCTCCAGCCACTCCTCCCCAAGCCTGTAGCGTTGCATGGGGTTGTTGTGACCCAAGTGCAGGACCCGGCATTTAGCCTTGTTGAATCTCATACAGTTGGCCTCGGCCCATTGATCCAGCCTGTCCAGGTCCCTCTGTAGGGCCTTCCTACTCTCCAGCAGATCAACACTCCCTGCCAACTTGGTGTCGTCTGCAAACTTCCTGAGGGTGCACTCGATCCCCTCATCCAAATCATTGATAAAGGTATTAAACAGGACTGGCCTCACTACTGAGCCCTGGGGAACACCACTTGTGACCGGCTGCCAACTGGATTTGACTCCATTCACCACAACTCTTTGGGCCTGGCCATCCGCCCAGTTTTTAACCCAGCAGAGAGTGCACTTATCCAAGCCATGAGCAGCCAGTTTCTCCAGGAGAATGCTGTGGGAAATGGTGTCAAAGGCCTTACTAAAGTCCAAGTAGACAACATCCACAGCCTTTCCCTCATCCACTAAGCGGGTCACCTTGTCATAGAAGGAGATCAGGTTAGTCAAGCAGGACCTGCCTTTCACAAATCCATGCTGGCTGGGCCTGATCCCTTGGTTGTCCTGTACATGCCGCATGATGGCACTCAGGATGATCTGCTCCATAACCTTCCCCGACACCGAGGTCACACTGACAAGCCTGTAGTTCCCCGTATCCTCCTTCCAGCCCTTCTTGTAGATGGGCGTCACATTTGCTAACCTCCAGTCAACTGGGACCTCCTCGGTTAGCCAGGATTGCTGATAGATGGTTGAAAGTGGCTTGGTGAGCAATTCCACCGGCTCCCTCAGTACCCTTGGGTGGATGCCATCCGGCCACATAGACTTGTCTGTGTGTAAGTAGCGTAGCAGGTCACTAACCCTTTCCCGTTGGATTGTGGGGGCTTCATTCTGCTCTCCATCTCTGTCTTCCAGCTCAGGGGGCTGGGTATACATAGAACAACTGGTCTGACTATTGAAGACTGAGGCAAAGAAGGCATTAAGGACCTCAGCCTTTTCCTTGTCACTATGTTTCCCCCCTGCATCCAATAAAGAATGGAGATTCTCCTTAGCTCTCCTTTTGTTGCTAATGTATTTGTAGAAACTTTTTTTTATTGTCTTTTACAGCAGTAGCCAGATTAAATTCTAGCTGGGCTTTGGCCCTTCTCCCTCTATAACCTCACGACATCCTTGTAGTCCTCCTGAGTAGCCTGCCCCTTCTTCCAAAGGTTGTAAACTCTCCTTTTTTTCCTGAGTTCCAGCCAAAGCTCTCTGTTCAGCCAGGCCGGTCTTCGCAGCCGCCGGCTCGTCTTTCGGCACATGGGGACAGCCTACTCCTGCACCTTTAAGATTTCCTTCTTGAAGAATGTCCAGCCTTCCTGGACTCCTTTGCCCTTCAGGACTGCCTCCCAAGGGACTCTCTCAACCAGGCGCCTAAACAGGCCAAAGTCTGCCCTCCAGAAGTCCAAGGTAGCAGTTCTGCTGACCCCCTTCCTTACTTCTCCAAGAATCAAAAACTCTATCATTTCATGATCACTATGCCCAAGACGGCCTGCAACCACCACATCACCCACCAGGCCTTCTCTGTTCAAAACAAGAGGTCCAGTGGGGCACCTTCCCTAGTTGGCTCCCTCACCAGCTGTGTCAGGAAGTTATCTTCCACACACTCCAGGAACCTCCGAGACTGTTTCCTCTCCGCTGTATTGTATTTCCAGCAGGCATCTGGTAAGTTGAAGTCCCCCACAAGAACAAGGGCTAGAGACTGTGAGACTTCTCCCAGCTGCTTATAGAATACTTCGTCTGCCTCTTCATCCTGGTTGGGTGGTCTATAACAGACTCCCACCAGGATATCTGCCTTGTTGGCCTTCCCCCTGATTCTTACCCATAAACACTCAACCCTATCGTCACCATTGTTAAGTTCTAGACAATCAAAACATTCCCTAATGGACAAGGCTACCCCACCACCTCTCCTTCCTTGCCTATCCCTTCTGAAGAGTTTATAGCCATCCATTGCAGTACTCCAGTTCTGCGAGTCATCCCACCATGTTTCCGTGATGCCAACTATGTCATAGTTTTCCTGCTGCACAGTGGCTTCCAGCTCCTCCTGTTTGTTGCATTGGTGTAGATGCACTTCAGTTGGGCTATTGCTCCTGCCACCTTTTTTGGGGGAGAAGCCCTAATTCCTACGTGACCATTCTCAGGCACTTCTGTGGTTTCTAACACATCCATAGCCCTTGCGTCTTTGCTGCCGCATGGATCTCCATCCCCTGCCTCCACTGAGATGGCAGACCAAAGGGCCTCACTAGCACACTGTCCCTCAAACATTGGCGTGCCACCCCCAGGCTTATCTCTAGTGAGCCTGGTTTTATCCCTTTCCCCCTTCCAATCTAGTTTAAAGCTCTTTCAATTAGCCCTGCTAACTCTTATGCAAAGATCCTTTTCCCCCTTTGAGACAGGTTACCCCATCTGTCGCCAGCAGGCCTGGTATTGTGTAGACTGACCCATGATCAAAAAACCCAAAATCTTGCCAGAGACACCAGGCTCAAAGCCAGGTATTGATCTGCTGGCTCTTCCTGCGTCTTCCCTCATCATTCCCTGCAACTGGAAGGATAGAGGAGAACACAACTTGTGTTCCCGATCCCTTAACCAGTCATAAAATCATATAGGCTGGAAAAGACCTCTGGAGGTCTCTAATACAACCTCCTGCCCAGAGCATGTCACTCAGGACCTTGTCTAGTTGAGTTCTGAATATCTCCAAGGATTGAGATCCCACAACATCTCTGGTTTCCTGTTCTAGTGTTTGACCACCCTCATGGGGAAATTTTTTTCTTTATATCTAATCAGAATTTCTCACTTTCCAACTTGTGACCATTGCCATTTGTCCTTGTTCTGAATGTTTCCAAGCAGAGTCTGGCCCATTACGTAGTTAAAGAAAGCAATAAGGTCTCCCGAACCTTCTCTTCTCCAGGCTGAACAAGTCCAGCTCCCTCAAACTCTCCTCATATGTCATGTGCTCCAGCCCTCTGTCCATTTTGGTGGCCCTCTGCTGGGCTTGCTTCAGTATGTCCATGTCTCTTGTGTAGTGGGGAGACAAAAGCTGGTCACAGCACGCCAGATGTGACCTCACCAGTGCTCAATAGAGGGGAAGGATTGCTTTCCTTGACCTGGTGGCTGCACTTTTGCTAATAAAGCCCAGGATGCTGTTGGTCTTCTTTGCTGCAAGGGTACATTGCTGGCTCATGTTCAACTTTTTGTCCACCAGAACTCCAAGGTCCTTTTCTGCAAAGCTACTTCCTAGCCAGTTGGCCCCCGGAGTATACTGGCATTATTCCATCCCCAGTGCAGGACTTGGCATTTCCCTTTGTGGGTCTCATGAGGTTCCTGTCAGCCCATTTCTCCAGCCTGCCGAGGTCCCTCTGACCTACAGCATATTGAGCACATATTGAGGTGGGAGTGAGCGAGCGGCTGTGTGTTGTTTAGCTACCAACCGGGGTTAACCCACAACAAATGTCTGTCAGAAACCTAAGAACTTCCTACTCCTTCCTGAATTTTCCTAGGTTCCCCATGCTTTATGTATGTCAGTCAGCCTCTAGCCTGCTTATTCCAGCACAGATGCAGGACTTTACACTTGCCTTTTTTGAACTCCATGAGGTTCCTGTCAGCCCATTTCTCCAGCCTGTCGAGGTCCCTCTGAATAGCAGCCCTGCCTCCAAGCGTATTGACCATTCTTCCCAAACTGGTATTGTCAGAAAAATTGCTGGGAGTGTGCTCTGTTCGATCATCCAGGTCTTTATTAAAGATGTTAAACAATATCAGACACAGTATTGATCCCCGAGGGATGTCAACTAGCAACTGCATACCAGTTAGGCTTTGTACCACTGATCACAACCCTCTGAGCACAACGGTCCATCCAATTTTCCACCCACCTTATCGTCCACTAATCCAGTCCAGATATCACCACTTCAGTTATAAGGATACTATGGGAGACTGTGTCAAAAGCCTTGCTAAAGTCAAGGTAAACTAATTCCACTGCTCTCCCCTTGACCACACAGCCAGTCAAACTGGTTTAAGTGGTCTCTAACTGTATTTTCCTCTACTATGAGTAATGTTTTACTCCCCCAGACTCTGCCACTAGGCTCAGGGACCTGTGAAGCCTGAGGACAAGCCTTACCAGCAAAAACTGAAGCAAAAAAAGGCACTGAGTACATTGGTCATTCCTGTGTCCTTTGGCACTAGGTCCCTTGCCCCATTGAGCAGTGGACCTCTGTTTTCCTTAGCCTTTCTTTTACTGCCAGTGTACCTATAGAAGCCCTTCTTGTTGCCCTTCATATCCTTCTCTAGTTCCAACTTGAGCTGAGTTTAGGCTTTCCTAACTTCATCCTTGCACTCCTGGGCAATGTCTCTATATGCCTTTCAGGTAGCCCATGTCTGTCTCCGCCTTCTGTGTGCTTCCTTTTTGCATTTGAGCTCAGTCATGTGTTCCCTGTTCATCACGCTGGCTTTCTGCCATGCTTGCTCGACTTCTTCCACGTCATAAGAAACAACTTCTGCTCTGAGGAGGCTGTCCTTGAAGATTATCCACCTCTCCTTGGCCCCATTGCCCTCCAGAGCAGTCTCCCATGAGATCCTGCCAAGGAGATGATACCTGAACAAGCTGAAAACTGCTCTCCTGAAGTGCGGGGCTGTGATTCTATTTGTCTTGCTCACTTCTCTCGGGATCCTAAACTCCACAATCTCATGGCTGCTGGAGCCAGTGCAGCCCTCAGCCTTCACATCTTTGAGCAGTTCTTCCTTGTCTGCAAGTAACATGTCTAGCAGAGCATCTCTCCTAGTCAGGCCATCCAACACCCGTGTCAAGAATTTGTCTTCAACACACTCCAAAAATCTTATCAACTGCTTGTGCCCAGCCATGTTGCCCTTTAAAAAGATCTCAGGGTGGTTGAAGTCCCCCATAAGTACCGAGGCCTGTGATCAGAAAGGCTTCCTCCAGCTGTCTAAATGAAACCCTCAACCCCTCATCCTCACTTTCCCAGCTTGACCTTCTTCACAGAATAGCTGAGGTTGGAAGGGACCTCTTGATCTAGGCTAGCCCTCCTGCTCAAAGATAGGTCACCTAGAAGGGGTTGCTTAGGAATTTGCCCAGTTATATTTTTAATATCTCCAAGGATGGAGACTCCACAACCTCTATGGGCAACCTGGTCCAGTGTTTGACCATCCTCACAGTAAAAAAGCCTTTTCTTTTGTTTAAATGGAATTACTTATATTTTAATTTGTGCACACTGTCTCATCCTGTCACTGGGCACTACTGAGAAGAGTCTGTCTCCATCTTCTTTAATACCTTCCACAACATATATAGGCACAGATAAGATTCCACCCTGAACCTTCTCTTCTCTAGGCTAAACAGTCCCAGCTCCCTCAGCCTCACCTCATATGAAAGATGCTCCAATCCCATAATTATATTTGCAGCCCTGCTCTGGACTCACTGCAGTATGTCCATACCTTTCTTGTACTGGGGAGCCCAGAACTGGACACAGTACTCGAGATGCAGCCTCACCAGTGCTGAGTAGAGGGGAAGGATCTCCTCCTTCGACCTGCTGGCACTGTTCTTCCTAATGTAATCCCACATGTTGTTGGCCTTCTCTACCACATGAGAACATCGGTGGCTCATGTTCAACTTGGTGTCCACCAGTACTCCCAGGTCCTTTTCTACAAAGCTGCTTTTCAGCCAGCTGGCTCCCAGAGTGTAGTGGTGCATGGGGTTCTTCCTCCCCAGGGGCAGGACTGGGCATTTCCCTTTGTTGAACTTCATAAGGTTCCTCTCTGCCCATTTCTCCAGTCTGTCAAGGTCCCTCTGGATGGCAGCACAACCATTTGGTGTATCAGCCACTCCTCTCAATATTGTGTCATCTGCAAATTTGCTGAGAGTGCACTCTGTCACATTATTCACATCATTAATGAAGATATTGTATTTGCCAAATAACTGACCACTAAGGAACACCACTAGTGACTGACCTCCGACTGGACTTTGTGCTACAGATTACCACCATTTGAGCCCAGCAGTTCAGCCAGTTTTCAATCCTCCTCACCATCCACTTATCCAGTACATGCTTCATCAGTTCGTCTATGAGAATATTATGGGAGACAGTGTCAAAAGTCTTGATAAAGTCAAGGTAAACAACATGCACTGCTTTCCCTTCATCCATCCATTAGGCTGTAGATGTTGTCTATCTGGACTTTACTAAAGCCTTTGATGCCATTTCCCACAGCATTCTCCTGGAGAAACTGGCTGCTCATGGCTTGGACAGGCATACTCTTTGCTGGGTAAAAAACTGGCTGGATGTCTACCACAATAGCACCTGCATTGATTTGTCCTCTGATCATAAGCTCTCAACTGGCACATCACCTGCTCCAAGGCAAATCGCTGTGCATTCAAACCCCTCCCGTGCATAGGGCACAATCCCCTGTCCTCACCTTCCCAGTCTGTCTTTCCTGAAGAGCCTGTACCCATCTGTGGCAGCACTCCAATCGTGAGCTATCATCTCCCACATCTCTGTAATCCCAATGAGATCAGAGTTTTGCCAATGTGCATGGACTTATAATTCCTCCTTTTTGTTGCCCATTCTGCATGCGTTTGTGTACAGGCACTTGAGATGGGCCCCAGTCATGCTGCTTTCATAAGGGAAGCACAAGAACCTCCCAAGTTGTGCTCCCAGATACTTCTTTGCTGCCCCCCATGCCTTCGTTTTTCTTCAGGTAATGACACTCCTTCCCTGATGTACCTAGTTGAAAGCTTTCCTCACTAGGTTAATGAAATTGTTAGCAAAGACGCTTTTTATTTTGTTTGTTGCAGAATAACTGGAATTACTATTTAGATCAGGTCAGAACAGAAGCAGTTTATTACTATAGCTATAGGAGAGAACATAAAGCAGCAGAGTGACAGACTCTGCTGATATGAACTCTGCCCAAATAGGGCAGTTACAGAGTTTATATACCTTTAGGTTATACAACTCGTTCTTCACCAAACCATGTCAGAGAAACAGGACTACAGTAAATTGCAGCAAAGAGCAGTAACATGTGGATTACTTCATATAGGGAGGCTCCAAACAGTCAGATAAGGAAGCTCTAGACAGTACCTCTTTTTTATAAATAATTCACTCCTTTGTTAATTAAATTGTGCTGACTCGGTGAGGCTGTTTTAGGTCATGCTGACATGTATTTCTTAACTAGTGAGGCCTCCAAAGGCCTATGAAGTGTTAAATGTAACTGTTAACTTCCACAAGTTTATTTATGAAACATTAAGCATCTTGCTCTTTTTTTCTTTTAATCACTTCTTGCATTATTTGTCACCATTATTCTGTCTTCATTATGTGACTATTTTCATTTTGGCCTAGTTATTAAAGATAGTGAAGTATACAAGCCTGCCAGTCAAAAAAATGTGTGTTAAATTGGTACATGAAAACTTTTCTTGTGTTACTGGACTTAAGGGTAGTGTGCAGTCAAAACATTCTGAAACTAACTTATTTTAATCATATTTAACAAGAAGTCAAAATTAATTTGGTGTTCATACTCTACTTCATTAGTTCCCCTTTTTTTTAGTAGATATTGAGAAACAAAATAGCATGTTTCCATCCCCACATTGGTAAGTAGAATGCTACTTAGGACTGTAAGTGATGTTATTTATGTTATTTATGTTGTGCCAGGTTGTGCCAGTTGTGATTGATGCTTTGCAGGTATAATAAATTTCACAGCTTATTAGCCATTCAGTCTTTTGACAGTTGGTTAAAATTATAAGAAGAGAGAAACAGGAAATAATAATTCCTTTTTTATATGTTTGGTAAAATAGCACTGAATCTACAGTCATGCCCTTAGAATCTATGTGTCTTGTAGTAATCATAAATCCCACAGTTAATCTTTTCAAATAGTCATTATTATGCTTGCAAGTGGATTGCAACTCGTTTAAAGGTGATGTTATGATGAGGATCAAATAAGTATAATTTTTGTTTTGTTTAGGATGGCAAGGACTTGGAATTAAAATCATACTGAAACGATTATATCTTGGTAAAATTTGACACTGTATTTGTTAACTGTCTTTTTACACTAGGTTGAATATGTAATCAAATGTGACATGTCAGCTCTTCAGAAGATTCTGTACCGCCACATGCAAGCCAAGGGAATCCTTCTCACAGATGGTTCTGAGAAAGACAAGAAGGTACAAAGGGGAAACTAGAACACTTATGGAACAATAGATCATGATCATGTGTTAACTACATGACTTCTTTTAAAAAAAAAATATTAATAAGTAGATTCTTACCACAGATGTCTTTGAAGAAAGAAATCTCAATTAGACGTGCTTATTTTTTAAAAGACAGTAGTTTGTGCCCTCCATTCATAAGGTAAAAATATGCTGAGTTTAATCCAGTAAAAAACCTGACTAATTGGGATTGTGGCAGCACTGACTACTACCGGGTGTTCATCTTTTCTCTCAGAGCCATTATTAAGCACAAATCTTGTTTTGGCCAGCTAGGGTATGAGTGTCTCTGTTCATACATACAAATAACATCTGTTCATGCAAAAAGGTGTTAAAAGAAAAATAAGATTCAAAAAGTCATGTAGTCATACATTAGAATACTCCAAAATAAATGTTGACTTTTCTATCTTAGGACTTTGGCACATGGTCAAGTTATTGTAGAGAAGACAAGTAGCCATACATCAGCTTGTCTGTAAATACATATTTTACATTGCAATAGATGTGAGGTAGGTTGGATTTACTGTGAGATTCCTCAGAGTAAGATCATGTAGGCACTTAGAGCAACAAACATGAGCCAGCAATGTGTCCTTGTGGCAAAGAGGGCCAATGGTATCCTGGGCTGCATTAATAGGAGTGTTGCCAGCAGGTCGAGGGAGGTGATCCTTCCCCTCTACTCAGCACTGGTGAGGCCACACCTGGAGTCCTGTGTCCAGTTCTGGGCTCCCCATTACAAGAGAGCTACTGGAGAGAGTCTAATGAAGGGCCACAAAGATGATGGAGTGGAGCATCTCTCATATGAGGAAAGGCTGAGAGATGGGACTATTCAGCCTAGAGAAGAGAAGGTTCAGGAGGGATCAATGTATAAAAATACCTGAAGCGAGGGTGCAAAGAGCCAGGCTCTTTTCAGTGGTGCCCAGTGACAGGGCAAGAGGCAATGGGCAGAAGCTGAAACACGGGAGATTCTGTGTGAACATCAGGAAACACTTTTTTACTGTGAGGGTGACTGAGCACTGGAATAAATTGCCAGTTGTGGTTGTGGAATCTCCATCCTTGGAGATATTCAAAAGCTGTTTGTACATAGTACTTGACAACCTGCTCTAGGTGGCCCTGCTTGAGCAGGGGGGTTGGGCCAGATGACCTCCTGAGGTCCCTTCCAACCTCAACCATTCTGTGGTTCTGGGAAGCTGGTGTGTAACAGCTTGTGTGTGCACCAGTCTCATATATTGGTCCTATTATATGTGTTTTCATGATACAATATGATTGCACGCTATTTTTCCACCTGCCTCCTGCCAATTTCATTGTCACAATGGATGATATTGTTTTTCAATATCTTATTTTGTTTTAACCTCTATCAGATGTTGTCTGATGTGTTGTTTACTGTTGAGTATTCAAACCCTGCTCTAAAAACAAAGTTAGTCCTTTCCTTGTAGGATCTTCTATGACAGTCATCTCTATATAGGTTCTGAGTACTTTGCAAACATTGGTTTACTTTCTTTTGTTGTATTTTTAATGTAATTTTTCAGCTACCATTTTTTAAGCCTTAGAAAATGTCATTTGACACATTTACATCCAAAGGAGGTCATCAGAATGATTTGAAGTATAGAAGCACTACAGAGACCTATGCTAGAGGTTTGAGTTACTTGAATAACTGATAGTAGTTGCCTTTTACAATGCAACATTTGATGTGGTTGAGGGTTTAATACATATTCTTCAATTTGCATTGCATGTTCTTCAATATTCTTTAATACATAGTCTTCAATTTGCTCTAAGATCTGGAGAGAGGGTACTTGAATGGATGTTGTCCCTCCTGCTCATCTCTCCCTATTCCTGACCTGACTGTGATGCCTTTTACCATAACCACTTTGACTGGTCCATGTCCAGTCTATTTTCTTCCTCATCCCAACATCTTCTGCTAGTTCAATTTACTATGCCTAACTAGGCCCAGTTTCCTGGCACAGCCATTCCTGTTGCCCTTCCTCTGACTCAAGATTTGTGTGCAGTCA
Source organism: Platalea leucorodia (assembly GCF_965183815.1). Lineage (NCBI taxonomy): Eukaryota > Metazoa > Chordata > Aves > Pelecaniformes > Threskiornithidae > Platalea > Platalea leucorodia. Next base: position 33,318,535 of record NC_138859.1, read on the forward strand.
CCTTACTCAACTAAATAGAGGTCAGCCATCTCTATGCCCTCATTCCCTGTTCCCAGTCCACCTCAGCAGGTTTATGTCCACCTCAGCATTGACTATCTTACATCCTGTTCCTTGTTCTAACTTCCCCCCACCCCCCCAATTTCATTTTGCATCCCAGCCTTCTGCTTACCTCTCTGTCTGGTTTCTCTTGTTCACTATTTCAGAATCTTCTCTCTGCTTTTTCTTCCTTGCTTCCCTGCCCAGCTCTTTGCCTTAAGCAGTTCTAACTGCCTCTGCTGTCCTCTAGCTTTCTAGTCTCTTTGGCCAGAACACTGCAATCTCAACTCCCTCATACTCATAGGTCCAATTTTTCCCCATCCTCCAACTTTTTTCTTTTCTGTAAGTAAGTAATTCATCAGGTTCTCTTATTCATGCTTCCTGGTGCCAGCAGAAGGAGGTGGTGGTCATTGAGAACTCTTGGCTTTGAAGATCCAGTAACTATGGTTTTAGGGAAAACTGTCATTCTGCAGCTCTGGCCTGCAATCTGCTCAAACTAGAGAGAATTCATTAGGATGCAAAGCTCTAGTAAACATTTCATAAACAAATGCAAACTGCAGTTTGGAGCAAATTGAGATGATAGACTTTCAAGGGATCAACAGTAGACTTTAACATGTGGACTACCCCCAATCAAATGTCAGTTCCCTTCCAGAGATGAATTTACTAGAATATAAAATGATCACATAATGTACTTTTTCCTAATCTCACTCTTGGAAATGTCTGAATTGTTTTGGCTGAGATATTTTAAAATAATTTCACCTGAGTGACATAGTGAGTTTGGAAATTGTACCAACTCTGGTAACAGTTTCACAAAGTTATAGCAAATCAAAATGGGACCTTAAAGTGAGAAGTGTTAGTCAGTCTTAATATGGTGTTACCAAATGTATTCATCAGTGATAATTAGATTGTAACCATCCCAGCTTAGTGGAACACTTGATAATATTTTACTGTTTACAGTTTACATGGTTTCATAAATAAGCAGTAGAAAAAAGCAGCAAATGCTTATTGTGACTGCTATAGACAGATATGAGATGTAGTACACTTTCCAGATTACTTGGAAGTCTTTGATCTCCTTGTCTTTTTGGATCATCCTCATGATATTTTAATTTGAGCAGCCAGATAACTGCACCTTATTTCACAGCTTCAAATATTTTTATTTCATGGTGATATGGTGTTCTGCTTTGGGTTAGAAGTATTTTTATGTCTCCTTTTGAAAATGGGTTTCAAAAGTTTCATTAACAAGCTAGGAAATGGGTTTCATAATATGATTTGTGGTGTTTGCTTCCCTAGGGAAAAGGTGGGGCAAAAACTCTTATGAACACAATCATGCAATTGAGAAAGATATGCAATCACCCGTATATGTTTCAACATATTGAGGTAAGTCTGTCATGTTTGATTTTGGGGGCCTTTTTTATTCAGGTGGCTAACATAGTCAAAAACTGCTAGCGCAGGAGGGAACATCTTTGGCAACAACACTTGTGCTGGAAAGAACACATTTGGGAAACACTCATTCCATTCCTCTGTAGAATATATGCATTTGTTCTTTTTGAGGCACTATCTTTAAAAAATAGTTTTCTGAGTTTAAGATATTCCATATCAACTTGCCACTACCTGTGCTTAAAATAAAACTAAATTTTAAAATAGAGATATCAGTTTTAAATGCCATATAGCAGAACATATAGTAGAACCTTGTTATCTAGCAGACTGCTAATCTTTTAGAATATCTATCAAAAATTGCCCCCCCTCCATACCCCTCCTTTTTTTCAGCAAAAATTTGTTTACTGTGTAGCATTTCTCATTACTGAGCTCAAGCTAACTAAAATGTAGCTACAATATACAAAGAAATGAACAAGTATCTCCTGTGGTGTATTATTGTGTTTTTTATTGTTTGCTCACTTGCTTATTAACTCATGAAATTCAGTATTTTGCAAATGGGTCTCGCAGTAATCAGTGCAAATTAATTAGGTTCTACTGTAGTTGTAATCTGGTAAAAAGCATACAGAGGGAAATTATTCCTACAAGCCATGCATTTTAAATAAAGCAGTAGCAGGAAAACATCAGAGTACTTGTGCCACAAGGCAAATTCCAAGGGTATGAGTGTAATGGGACTCAAACCTCATTCATATAATTTCTTGATACAGGGATGCATAATTTTGGCCACTGTATAGACTGTGTCTAATATTCTGTTTATTGCTTATAATTCTGCAGGAATCCTTCGCTGAACATTTAGGCTACTCAAATGGTGTCATCAATGGGTAAATCTTTGTCTTCATATATGCTGCAATGAAACAATTATATCATATCTTGTTTCCAAAAGCTATATGTTCTCAAAAACTAAGCAGTTTCTAAGATAAATCTAATCAGCTATAGAAATGACATGCTTTAGAAGCAACCTAACCAGCTTAAAACTCTTCCTATAGTCCCCCAGCCTAAGGGACTGCTTCTTACTTCAAGGGATGTTTCCTCTCCGAAATGGCAGTTTAAAGTTGCTTTTATAGCTGGATGGTAATTAGAATCTTCTGGACTCCAGTCTTGTCCTTGACTGATGCTGAAGCACTGCTGAGTGACTAATGTCAAAGCAAGAAAGTTTTTATCTGATTTAGTCTTGTGCTTTGAAAAAAGCATTCAGCTAAAGCAGAGAATGGTTAGGAGAATTCTGAAGATGGTTTTCCATTATTTTCATTAACATCATACCAAGATATAGGATCCTTTCTTTCACAAAACTTCCAGTCCTTGGGAAATGACTGAACATGGTAGAAATGATTGCTGGTTCTTCAGAAAGCTTTTATTCCTGTTGTAACAGGAGTCTTTTTTCTTTTTTCTTTCCCATCACATAAGGAAGAATTATGGTGGTCACATACAGGATTCTTGTTTATTTATTGATAACTGTACACTAGTCCTTGCTAAATTAGGGACAAGATTGAAACCTTTGCCCAACTGCAATGGCATGAGACATTATGTCACCTGGAGAAGACAAGGGGCAACGGGTACAAGTTGCACCAGGAGAGGTTTCATCTTGACATAAGAAAGAAATTTTTCACAGTAAGAACAATCATTCACTGGAACAACCTCTCCAGGGACGTGGTAGAGTCCCCATCACTGGAGGTTTTCAAGATACAATTGGACAGGGTGCTAGATAATCTCATCTAGGCTCCCTTTCCCATGAAAGGTTGGACCAGATGATCTTTTGAGGTCCCTTCCAACTGGGGCTGTTCTATGATTCTATGATTATCAAAACTTCCTTACAGAGGTCCCTGGTGTTTTCATATCTGTGATTTATTATTATTTGTTACAGTACCATTTCTCAGTTTTAATTTGTGTCCTCTTTGTTTTTATTCCCTTTCAAATTAGGGAAATATTAGCAAACTTTCTCTAACGGAAAGCATTTAAATTCCTCTGTTATTGTGGCTCATTCAAGTATTGGGCTACGAATTATTTCCAGTTAGCTTTAATATACCTCTGATTTTATGGGGGGTATGTTTTCTTATTACATTTGCAACTAGATTATTGGCATCTGTCCACTCTAATTTTTTTGTCAGCAATTTAAATGAACCTTGTCATAACAAAATTTCAAGTTTACTACTAAACTACTAATATTTTGCTTTTCAAAAACTTTGTTTCTTTAACACAATTCTTATAATCCAGCAACACATTATATTTACATAAAATGTTTAAACTGATACTTCAGTGATACTTGTACCCAGTTCTTAATTGTTCAAAGGCTATGTCAGTAATTTCCATAAAGAACTATTAGACTTTAAAGATCTCTTGGCACCAAGTCCTGGCTCATTTGCTCACAGGTTCTCTTGACATATATGTTTTTGATAAAGACCATGTTAAAAAAGATTAGAATCATAGAATAATTTAGGTTGGAAGAGAACTCCAGAGGTCACCTGGTTTAACCCCTATGCAAAGTGGGTCAGGTTGCTCAAGGACTTGTCCAGTCAAGTCTTGAACACCTCCAAGGATGCAGATTATACAGCCTCACTGGGCAACCAGTTCTAGTATTTGACTACCCTCATGGTAAAAAATATTTTTTCCAATATCTTATCAGAATTTCCCATGTTCCAACTTGTATCTATTGCCTCTTGTCTTATTACTGTGCAGCTCTGAGAAGAGTCTTCACTGTATCCTCCCATTAGGCAGTTGTAGACAAGCAGTAAGGTTTCTCTGAGCCTTCTCTTATCTAGACTGAACAAATCCATCTCTCTCAACCTTTTCTTCTATGTCATGTGCTTCAGTCCCCTGAGCATCTTGGTGGCCCACCTCTGGACTTGCTCCAATATGTCAATATCAATGCGCAGCAATAAGGATGATGAAAAAAGAGATGGAAAGGATCTTCTCCAACACCCTGCAAAAACAAGAGCCTGAACCCCCACCTGCACAGAAAGAGCAACCAGAGTCTGTACTCATTGGGGTGGCAAATGGAGACTCCCATGATGGTGAAGGCTAGAAGCTTGTGACTTCTGGCAACAGGAGGAAGGCTCCTGCTTCACCTGCAGATCTGCAACTACAGAATAGGTGCTATGATCTCATTGGGATCATGGAGATGTGCTGGGATAGCTCACATGACTGGAGTGCTGCCATGGATGGATACAAGCTCTTTAGGAAGGACAGGCTGGGAAGGCAAGGAGGGGGAACTGTCCTTTATATGAGACAGCAGCTGGAATGCATGGAGCTCTGCCTAGGGATGGATGCTGTGCCAGTCAGGAGTTTATGGGTTAGGATTAGAGGGCGGCACGATGTGGGTGACATTGTGGTGGGCACCTGCTATAGACCGCCTGATCAGGAAGAAGTAGATGAGGCCTTCTTCTTACAACTGGAAGAAGCTTCATATTTGCAGGTCCTGGTTGTCATGGGGAACTTCATCCACCCTGATATCTGCTGGGAGGACAAGACAGTAGGGCATAAGCAATCCAGGAGGTTTATGGAGATTTATGGTTTATCACTGACACAAGTGATCAAGGAGCCAGTGAGGGGAGGCACTCTGCTGGACCTGAATACCTCCAAACTAGGAAGGACTGGTTGGGGCAGCCTTGACTGTAGTGACCATGAGATGGTGGAGTTCAGGATCCTGAGAGAAGGGAACAAGGCAAATAGCAGGATCATAACCCTAGACTTCAGGAAAGCAGACTTTGGCTTTTTCAGGGATCTGCTTGGAAGAATCCCATGGGAGACAGTCCTAGAAAGCAGAGGGGGTCTGGAAGAGCCAGTTGATATTCAGGGATCACCTTCTCTCAGCTCAAGAATGGTCCATCCCAAAATGCAGGAAGTCAAGCACAGGTCGCAGGAAGTATGGATGCACAAGAAGCTCCTGAGTAAATTCAAACATAAAAAGGAAGCATACGGGAGGTGGAAGCAGGGACAGGTGATCCAGGAGGAATATAGAGACACTGTCCGAGCATACAGGGATGCGGTTAGGAAAGCCAAAGCCCATCTAGATTTGGATCTGGAGAGGGATGGGAGGGGCAACAAGAAAGGCTTCTGCAGGTATATCAACAGCAAAAGGCATGAAGTCCAGCTGGAGGCCAGTCACTAGTGATGTCCCTCAGGGGTCAATACTGGGGCACATACTGTTTAACCTCTTCTTTTCTGACCTGGATCTTGGGACAGAGTGCACTCTCAGCAAGTCTGCAGATGACAGAGAATTGGGAGGAGTGGCTGATACACCAGGTGGTTGTACTGCCATTCAGAGGGACCTCAACAGGATGGAGAAATAGGCAGTTCAACAAAGGGAAATGCCATGTCCTGCACCTGGTATGGAATAAACCCATGCACCAGTACAGGCCGAGGGCTGACCAGCTGGAAAGCAGCTCTGCAGAAAAGGACCTGAGGGTCCTGGTGGACAAGAATCTGACCATGAGCTGCCAATGCACTCTCATGGCAAAGGAGGCCAATAGCATCCTGGGCTGCATTAGGAAGAGCATTGCCAGCAGGTCAAGGGGGGAGATCCTTCCCCTCTACTCAGCACTGCTGAGGCCGCATCTCAAGTACTGTATCCCGTTCGGGGCTCCCCAGTACAAGACAGACACGGGGATACTGGAGTGAGTCCAGCAAAGGGCCACAAAGATGGCTAAGGGTTTGGAGTGTCGTGGAATAACCAGAATTACTATTTAGATCAGGTCAGAACAGAAGCAGTTTATTACTATAGCTATAGGAGAGAACACAGAGCAGCAGTGAGAGACTGCTGATGTGAACTCTGCCCAAATGGGGCAGTTACAGAGTTTATATACCTTTTAGGTTATACAACCAGGTTCTTCACCAAAACTGTCAGATAAGTAGGATATGGTAAATATCAACAGCAATTGGAATTCTTCATATAAGGAGGGTTGAGACAGTATATCCTTTTATGAATAATTCACTCCTTTGTTAATGAAATCTTGCTGACTGGTGAGACCATTAGCTGCAAATGTTTCTTAACTAGTGAGGCCTGCAAAGGCCTATGAGGCATTAACTATTTTGCTTCCACAAGAGCATCTGTCATATGAGGAGAAGCTTAGATCTGGGACTGTTTAGCTTGGAGAAGAGATGGCTATGGGAGGGATCTTATCAAAATGTCTAAATACCTCATAGGAGGAGTAAAGAAGATGGAGCCAGACTGTTCTTAGTGACACCCAGTGGAAGAACAAGAGATACTGCCTCATTCCACATCTTCTATGTCCATTTCAGTATCAATCATTAGAGTCTGCACACGGCAATGATCTAATTTAGAAGTTACAGAAGATATTTCAGGATTAACAGAATGTTTTGATATTTTTTCTCATTCTGTACAAGAAGGAAGTGTGTTTTTCCTATCCTAAAATCCAAGTGCATATATCATCCTAAATTATTTATAACACTTGACTCCATCATTCCATGTCTCCAAACTCAAGACTGTTTACAGATTTCCATCTGTTGGATTCACACTTTCACATTAGGAATCTCCCCTTCCCTCATCAAAGAAGATATTTCAGATTCTCAATGAAACCTAGGTGGTAACAGGATGTTTTACCCAGGGACTTTCCTGGACCCACCATCAGTGAAGAAGGAGTTAGTATGTGAATTATTACAGGAGCTTGACCCCTACAAATCGATGGGCCCTGACGCCATCCACCCAAGGGTGTTGAGAGAGATGGCTGATGTCATTGCGGGGCCACTCTCTATAATCTTCAAGAAGTGGGCCGCACCCAAAGGGTGGTGGTAAATAGCTCTTTTTCAAACTGGCAACCCATCACAAGTGGGGTCCCCCAGGGATCGATATTGGGCCCAATGCTATTCAATATCTTCATAAGTGATCTGGATAACGGGATCAAGTGTAGCCTGACGAAGTTTGCAGATGACACCAAACTGAGTGGGGAAGTAGACACTCTGGAAGGGAGAGCCACCCTGCAGGAAGATCTGGATAGGCTGGAAGAGGGGGCTAACAAGAACCTTATGAAGTTTAACAAGGACAAGTCTAAGGTCTTGCACCTGGGAAAACATAATCCAGGAGTGCAGCTCAGGCTGGGATCCACCTGGCTAGGGAGCAGCTCCATGGAGAGGGACCTGGGGGTCCTGGTGGACAGGAAGCTCAATATGAGTGAACAGTGTGCTGCTGTGGCCAAGAGGGCCAATAGGATGCTGGGTTGCATCAAAAAGGGCATCACCAGCAGAGATAAAGAAGTCGTTATCCCACTCTACTTGGCGCTTGTCAGGCCACACCTGGAATACTGTGTACAGTTCTGGTCCCCGCTATACAAAAAAGATGTGGACAGGCTGGAGGGGGTCCAGAGAAGGGCCACCAAGATGATCAAGGGTCTGGGAAACCTGCCATATGGGGATAGGCTGAGAGAGCTGGGTTTGTTCAGCCTTGAGAAAAGGAGGCTTAGAGGTGATCTCATCACCATGTACCAGTACTTAAAGGGGAGCTACAAAGAAGATGGAGACTCCCATTTTACAAGGAGTCACATGGTGAGGACAAGGGGTAACGGGTACAAGTTACTCCCAGGGAGATTCCAATTGGACACGAGAGGTAAATTTTTCACAATGAGAACAGTCAATCATTGGAATAATCTCCCCAGGGAAGTGGTTGACTCAGCTATGCTGAACACGTTTAAGACTCAGCTGGACAGGGTGCTGGGCCATCTCGTCTAGATTGTGCTAGAAAGGTTGGACCAGATGATCCTTGAGGTCCCTTCCAACCCGGTATTCTATGATTCTATGATTTCCCCACTATCAAAAAGTTCTCAGAATGACATGATGTAATGGAAGGGTATTTAAGAGCACGGAAGACTATTCATGTCCAGATGATTTGCTGATCAGGGGTAAATCCCAGCAGGCAACCATAGCAGCTCTGTGATATATCTCATCTTCTCATCAGTTTTTCATTAGCATGGACTTCATTTTGGGAGGGACCTGAAGGAGAATCCTGATTCCTTTGTCCTCTATGCCCTTTTATAGGGGGACAGAAAGGCACAGGATCCATACCTGAACCAAAAGATGCTGGTATTAAAAGTGTTATATGAAGCTTTTCTGCCCCTCTGTCTGTCTTGGGAAAATAGGGAAAGATGATTATCACACTGCATGTCAATATACTGAATAATAAATCCCATCTTCATGCAGACAAACCAATGCCTGCCCGCCTGCCTTCCCTTCTGCCTATCCTTCCTGCCTGCTTGCCTGCCTCCCTCCCTTCCTCCTTTTTTTTTTTAAACAACAAAGACATTATCTGAAATTTATTGTGGAGAATCTTTAGGGATTTCAGTAGGGGGTTTCATTTCTCTCACTCTCTCCCTCTTCTACTCTTCCTTTTTAATTTATTCCAAATTAAAGTTATGTTAGCACTTTTTCCATTGCTTAGATAAAAAAATTAAATAGATTTAAATTTGTTCTCAACACTTCTGTCCAACTGGCTAGAAATGGTTTCCATCTTACTCTGAGCAAGGGATAGAGGAGGTTGTGTGTATCCTCCACATGACTCCCTTCCTGTTTAAGTGTCAGCAATGTCTTTTTTTCTTTATTAGTATACAAGACTATCTGTCTCTCAAATAGTTTGGCCTTTTGCATAGCAATTATATATGTATACATCTCAGAAGGCCTTGTATCTTGTGGACTGAGTATACAGTTCCTAATGATGAATTATATTTTAAGGCTATAGATTTAGAGTTAGAGGAGAGTTATGTGTAATTTGATTTTCTAAACTATATGGTTGTCCTACTCATTTAACCACCTTTGTTATTCTCTTTCCGATTTTTGGCTTAAACATCTTTGTGTACAAACCTAGTGCTCAGTCTGTTTTGCAACTCATCTTGATAGCACAGAAGACAGAAGATTAGTAATCAGAGCAAATAAAGATAGTTCAAGACAGTTATAAGTGTATACAGTAAAAGAATATGTCCACTATCAAACTTTTCCCATTGTTTCTGTATATAAACTAGTCTGGTCTGGACTCCTTTGCTTTCACATGCACAGTAGTGAGTGGAAAAGTAATCAATTCTAACATACACTTGATGAATATAACTTGTGGCTCCAGTAGATGCTGATTGAAAGCAGATCCTGTGAAAGAGCGTCTAAACCAATAAAATGCTTATGTACTTCAGAAATAATGCTTGTTTTGAGAAATAATGAAAAAAATACTGGGCTCATAAAGGAAGATATTTGATGTGCTTGAGAGTCCACAGAATTCTTATATTTGGGGGGAGGGACCCTTTCCTAACAAATAAATACATAGATGCAATTCATTTTCTTATTTTAATCAATATCATAAACAGTTTTAAAGAGAGAAAAGTGCTATCAGTTTTGTTTTCCTTTGAGTAAAGGCATCTATCCATTATCATGATATGACACAATTGTAATTAGAATGCATTGTTAAAAACTCTTCTAAAAGCAGGCTTGTCATGGCATTTATTGTTTTTTTCCTCTTAAACAGAGCTGAGCTTTATCGGGCCTCAGGGAAATTTGAACTACTTGATCGTATTTTACCTAAGTTGCGAGCCACTAACCATCGTGTGCTTCTTTTCTGTCAAATGACATCACTCATGACCATTATGGAGGACTATTTTGCATTTCGAAATTTCCTTTACTTACGTCTTGATGGTAAGCTGAATGAAAATAAATTTGGGAGTGTTTTTCTGGTTCAGCAATTTGACTATGTAGTAGAAAAACTTCCTCCTCTTTACTATATGCGTATGGACATCTGAATAAAAATATCAAACTTCTGTCTTCAGCTACAGGCAGTGATGTAAAAAGATAAAACAAGCAGAGGGTCAAATCAAGCTGATCAGTAAAAACTGATTGTCAAAGTACAGGAAATTAACTTTGTTTCCAATGTGTACAGTGCTTAGTTGTTACTTAGAGCTTTGTGTAGGCCTTTTACCGTGGTTGAATTCTCTGTTTTCTGTCCCTCCCCTATCGACACCATTGTGTTTTGAATGTGATCTTTTAAGAATTTTTGTTCCCTTGATATTAATCTTGATTTTTAAGGCCAATAGAGAAACGTTAATAAATCTATGTTTGTGTACACATATAGTTTTTAAAATATTTAGATTCTGTGAGTGCTCATAAGGCCTTAATCAAAAATGAAGCTCCATTTTGTGTGTATATCATCTATTGAAACATGTCAGTCATAAAATGTTATCAAATAGATAGTTGCATCTTTTCAAAGTCCCCTTTTGAAATGTCAAGCCTACTTAAAATAAAAGTTTGGGAACCCTCCTCCCAAGTGCTATAGACAGTTGGGTGAAACATCCATGGTTAGTGTTTGCGTCTATATTATAGAAAATATAGCTGAGATGGCAAAGAACAAGTGAGCTAAAATTTCCCTTCCACATGTGCCTTAAACAACTAAGATTGCTTTTAAATTATTTCAGTAGAAGATCTTTGTCATAGGGTTTCTTTTTATTTCTTTTTTAATTTCTTCTCAGGTACAACAAAATCAGAGGATCGAGCTGCCCTGCTGAAGAAGTTTAATGAACCTGGCTCACAGTACTTCATCTTCTTGCTGAGTACAAGGGCAGGAGGGCTGGGCTTGAACCTCCAGGCTGCTGACACTGTTATAATCTTTGATAGTGATTGGAATCCTCATCAGGTTATTTTTATTTAATTATCTTCATGTAATATGGAAATAATTGTTTGTGCGTTTTTAGGCTTTGTGTTTTAATTTGGGAAGATTGACAGTGAAATGAAAGTATATCATAAAATGCTGCTTTGAGAAGAACTGGTAAGGCAAACTGCTACAATCAAGTAGTGTTTTGTTTTAAATTGTTAAAGTGATACTATGTCTGCATATATAGTTTTTCTGAGTGTCAGGGAATCCTCAAAGATAGAGTCTTACAGTCTGCATTTTCTGTTTCATTGGTATAACTTTGTTCACCCTTTAATCATAAGGCACTAATAAATGGCTCTCCATTCAAAGTTAAAAGCTCATGCAGCAGATGAAATAATTTCTAAGATTACTAATGCATTTAAGATTCTCAGGAATAGTGATTTGCTTTAGATACACAGGTCTATAGCTATATTATATTATATATATATACAGCTATATTGTTGCTCTGTTCTTGTACCTGGACTAGAGTCTATACTGGGTCTGGCTGGGATGGAGTTAATTTTCTTCACAGCAGCCCATATGGTGCTGTATTTTGGATTTGTGACCAAACCAGTGTTGATAATGCATGCACCAGTGTTTTGGCTGTTGCCAAACAGTGCTTGCACAGCCGTGAGGCTTTTGATTTTTCCTACTCTGCCCCACCAATGAGTAGGCTGGGGGTGGGCAAGAAGCTGGGAGGGGACACAGCCGGGAGAGCTGTCCCAGACTGACCAAAGGGATATTCCATACCATATGACGTTGTGCTCAGCGATAAAAGCTTAAGGAAAGGAGGAGGAAGCGGGGACGTTTGTGGTCATGGCGTTTGTCTTCCCAGGCAACCGTTATGCGTGCTGAGGTCCTGCTTTCCAGGAAGTGGCTGGACGTCTGCCTGCCAAAAGGAAATAGTAAATAAATTCCTTCTTTTGCTTTACTTGCACGCACAGATTTTGCTTCACCTATTAAACTGTCTTTAATTCGATCAACCATTCTTCTCACTTTCCTTCTATTTTCTCCCCATTCCGTGGGAGAGGGGAGTGAGTGAATGGCTGTGTGGGTGCTTGGCCGCTGTCTGGGGTCAACCCACCACAGTCCTTTTTGGTGCCCCACATTTTGGTGGGTTGACCCCAGCCAGCAGCTAAGCACCCACACAGTCGCTTGCTTACTAGCCCCTTAGCAGAATGGGGGAGAGAATCAGAAGGCCAAAAGGGTGAAAAGTCCTGGGTTGAGATAAAGACAGTTTAATAAGTGAAGGAAAGATATAAAAGAGACATTGGAAGAAACAGGCGTGCCCAAGACATCAATACCTGGCTCCAGGACTGGTGCCTCTGCCAGAACTTTGTTTTTTATAACCATGGAAGAGTCTTTCAAACACAAAGTATGCTGGGCCCTGACGGGATCCACCTGACCCAATGGGGGAAACGCATCTTTGCTCATAAGCTGGCAGGACTGATTGAGAGGGCTTTAAAATAGAATCAGTGGGGGAAGGGGATACCAACAGGATTGCCAAAGGCAAACCAAGGGTTGGCATGGCATCGCCTGAGGCTGGCAATGCTAGTGGGAGCATTTACTCTGCTCCAAAGAGCACTGAGGGCTTAGGAGCACATTGGAAATGCCTGTACACCAATGCATGCAGTATGAGAAACAAACAGGGTGAGCTGGAAGCGTTGGTCCGTTCCCAGAGCCATGATGTTATTGGTATTAGTGAGACTTGGTGGAATGAGTCCCACAACTGCAGTGCTGGGATGGAGGACTACAGGCTGTTCAGGAGGGATAGGCAGGGCAGGCAAAGTGGAGGAGTTGCACTGTATGTAAGGGAGAGGTTTGATTGTACAGCTCTCACAGTTGGGGATGATGTGGTTGAGAGCCTCTGGGTGAGGATTAGGGGGGTAGAAAACAAAGAGGATGTCGTTGTGGGTGTCTACTGCCGATTGCTCAGCCAGGATGTAAGCAGTGATGAGTTATTCTATAGGCAATTAGGAGAAATCTCTAGATCGGTAGACCTTGTCCTTATGGGAGATTTCAACTTCCCAGGCATCAACTGGGAATATCATACTGCTGTGACAAGCAAGTCTGAGAAATTCTTGAAGTTTGTGGAAGATAATTTCTTGTCACAGGTACTCGGTGAGCCAACTAGGAAAGATGCCCTCTTAGACTTGCTAATTGTGACTAGAGATGGACTCGTGGGAGATGTGATGGTAGGTGGCTGTCTTGGCCACAGTGATCACGAAATGGTTGAGTTTAAAATTTTCAGTGTAATGAGAAAAAAGGTCAGCAGAATTGCTACCCTGGGCTTCAGGAGAGCAAACTTTAAGCTATTCAGGGAGCTACTTAGCAGAGGACTCTGAGAATCTGCTTTTGAGGGCTTAGGAGTCCATGAGTGCTGGTGAGTTTTTAAGAACCACCTTTTAGTGCACAGGAGCAGGCAATCCCATGGTGTCGCAAATCAAGCGAGTGGGGCAGAAGACCAGCTTGGCTGAACAGGGAACTCCTCTTGGAACTCAGGAGGAAAAAGAAATTTCATGATCTCTGGAAGCGAGGTCAGGCTTTGCAGGAAGATTACAGAGCCGTGGCTTGCATATGCAGGGAGAAGACACAAAAGGCTAAAGCTCAATTAGAATTGAAACTGGCCAGTGTTGTGTCAGACAACAAGAACGGCTTTTTTATGTATGTTAATAGCAAGAGGAGGTCTAAGGAAAACATTGGACCAATACTTGATAAAGATGGTCACCTGACAAATAGGGATGAAGAAAAAACGGAAGCATTCAATGCTTTTTTTGCCTCAGTCTTTAATATCAGTGATAGACCTTGGGCTGCCTGGTCTCCTGAGTCAGAGGACCACGACTGGGGGAACAGTGACTTTCTATTTGTGGACACTGATATTGTAAGGGACCAGCTGTACCAGCTGAATGTTCACAAGTCCATGGGGCCTGATGGGATTCATCCCAGAGTACTGAAGGAGCTAGCAGATGTGACAGCAGGACCCCTCTCGATCATCTACCAAAGGTCTTGGGAGTCTGGGGAGGTCCCTGCTGACTGGAAGCTAGCCAACGTTATTCCAATTTATAAGAAGGGCGTGAGGGGAGACCCGGGAAACTACAGACCTGTTAGTCTAACCTCAGTTCCTGGAAAAATCATGGAGAAGATCATACTGGGTGCTACTGAAAGGCATTTAAAGGACAATGCAATCCTCAGGCACAGTCAACATGGGTTCATGAAGGGAAAGTCCTGTTTAGCTAATTTGATATCCTTCTATGATAAGGTCACCTGCCTAGTGGGTGAAGGGAAGGCAGTGGATGTAGTTTTTCTGGACTTTAGCAAGGCTTTTGATACTGTCCCTCACAGCATCCTTCTGGACAAGTTGTCCAGCTGTGAGATGAGCAGGTACACGGTGCGCTGGGTGAAGATCTGGCTGAAGGGCAGGGCTCAAAGGGTTGTAGTGAATGGGGCTACATCTGGCTGGTGACTGGTCACCAGTGGTGTTCCTCAGGGTTCAAGGCCAGTTCTGTTCAATATATTGATCAATGATCTGGATGCAGGAGTTGAATGCACCCTTAGCAAGTTTGCTGATGATACCAAACTGGGAGGTGCCGTTGACTCTCTTGAGGGACAAGAGGCCTTGCAGAGGCATCTAGATGGATTGGAGCACTGGGCAATCATCAGCGGCATGGAATTTAGCAAGAACAAATGCTGGATTCTGCACTTGGGACTGAGTAATGCCGGACACAAGTATAGATTGGGAGAGGAGTGGCTGGAGAGCAGCCCTGCAGAAAGGGATCTGGGGGGCTGATTGACAGCAGGCTCAATAGGAGTCAGCAGCGTGCCCTGGCAGCCAAGAGGGCACGCTGCATTCTGGGGTGCATTAAACACAGCATAACCAGCCAGTCAAAAGAGCTGATTATCCCTCTGTATTTAGTGGTGGTGCGGCCTCACCTTGAGTATTGTGTGCAGTTCTGGGCCCCACAATTTAAGAAGGATGTTAAGGTCCTTGAATGCGTCCAGAGGAGGGCAACAAAGCTGGTGAAAGGGCTGGAAGGCATGTCCTATGAGGAGCGGCTAAGGACTCTGGGTTTGTCTAGTTTGGAGAGAAGGAGGCTGAGGGGCGACCTCATTGCTCCCTACAGCTTCCTGAGGAGGGGAAGTGGAGCGGGAGGTGCTGATCTCTTCTCCCTGGTATCCAGTGACAGGACACGTGGGAATGGTTCAAAGCTGCGCCAGGGGAGGTTCAGAGTTGACATTCGGAAGCATTTCTTTACCGAGAGGGTGGTCAAACCCTGGAACAGGCTTCTTAAAGGGGTGGTCGATGCCCCGTGACTGTCAGTGTTTAAGAGGCATTTGGACAATGCCCTTAATAACATGCTTTAACTTTTGGTCATCCCTGAAATGGTCAGGCAGTTGGACTAGATGATCGTTGTAGGTCCCTTCCAACTGAACTAAACGATTCGATTCGATTCTGTTCTGTTCTACCTTGGAAGCCAACGCACATGTACACGCCTCCCCTCCACACATACTCTGCCCAGTTTTTATTGCTGAACATGATGTTATATGGCATGGAATATCCCTTTGGTCAATTCAGGTCAGCTGTCTCAGCTGTGTCCCCTCCCAACTCCTTACCCACCCTCAGCCTACTCCCTGGGGGGGGGCAGAGTGAGAAACAGAGAAGGCCTTGATGCTGTGCAAGCGCTGTTCAGCAACAGCCAAAACATTGCTGCGTTATCAACACTCTTTTGGTGACAAATCCATATCACAGCACCATCCCGGACAAGCCCCCAACAGGCTGGTATGAAGAAAGTGAACTCTTTTCTAGCCAGACCCAATACATAAAATTACTAATGCATTTAAGATATTCACAAATTTAGTGCTTTAAAGCACTAAAAAAAAGAAATTTTGCTTTAGATACACAGGTTTATATCTCGACTTTATAATATATACCTAGTTATATTGTTGCCTCTGTTCTTGTACCTGGACTAGAGAGTTGCTTTACTCCAGGGTTCCTTTCTGGCCTAAAGGCCATGAACTCTCAGTGGCAGAGAAGAATTGCATAATGTGGCCTATCTTGGTCACTTACTGCACATGCTTTCGGGAAGTGTTAGACTTACTGCATTCACATTGTACAGAGCATGCACATATTTTTTTTTCCCTCTAGTTTGCCTGCCCAGGTGTGATGAACTCCCAAGAAGGAGGATAATCAGGAATGAGCTAGATGAATTGTGGTGGGCTGTAGCTTGAGCACTTCTTTTTGTTATGCTAATAAAATCCAACATTACAGCGTCCTTTAAGCAGGGAGTGATTTGTGTAGCACAGTTATGTTATGCATCATTCCATATTCTTTGCCTAATAGGACTTGCAGGCCCAAGACCGAGCTCATCGAATTGGTCAGCAGAATGAGGTTCGAGTCCTGCGACTGTGCACTGTGAACAGTGTGGAGGAGAAGATACTCGCTGCTGCAAAGTATAAACTGAATGTAGATCAAAAAGTTATTCAGGCTGGAATGTTTGATCAGAAATCTTCAAGCCATGAGCGGAGGGCTTTTCTACAGGCTATATTAGAACATGAGGAAGAAAATGAGGTAAGGCAGTTAAAAACAATCAAAGAGAAGATGTTTCAGTTGGTGCTTGGGAAGCAGCTATATAACTAGTAGGTGAGAGTACAGTTTGAGCGCAGCTTGAGACTGCAAGCTATTATATAATTTCCTTACAAGAAAACAACTCTATTCCTAAAGGATATTCTCATGAGAACTTGTTGCTGCACTGTTAGATAAAGGCGAGGCCATGCAGGTGGCGTAGTCGCCGGTACCAAGTGGGAGCTGCCTGCAGGCTCCTCTGTTACAATGAGCTGACTGAGTTTATCCTGTGGCCAAGGAATTTGTGCAGCACAACACAGGCCTGAAAGCCAAGCTGTACGTGCAGCGCAGCACAGGCCTGGGCCTACTCCCATTAACTGTTATGTGGATCACTAATTCCTAAATGTGCAATGGTTTCTCGGTCAGGATCTCTACATTCCACCCCTTGAAAGGTAAACATACAGTTTACCTTTACCAAAGATATATTGTAAGTTACAGATTATATTAATAACGTATGGGCTTCTCAAGCCCTAAATACGAGCCCCAATAGAGCAGACAGCCTGTTCAAGATCCCTAATTCCTTGAATACAATGTCTTCTGCAAGGCTCCCAGTACAGCTGTGTAGCATGGGGGAGGATGGGCAGGAGATGGTCTTCAGAGACCCTGCAGAGGCAAAAGCTTGCAAATGATGCAAAGGAGGTACATTTAGAGGCTGTGCTCAGAGGAGCATAAAGCCCCGAGCAACCTGGTCCAATCTCGTAGCTGACCCTGCTTTGAGGAGGAGGTTGGACTAGATGACCTACTGAGGACCCTTCCAACCCAAATTATCATGTGATCCTATGACCAGTAGATGGAGACTCCCATGTCAGGGAAGACCTGAAGCTTGTGACTTCTGGCAACAGAAGGAAGACTCCTTCTCTGCCTGCAGATCTGCAATTACAGAACAGGTATAGTGCCCTGGGAACAACTGAGGAGGAACAAGCTCCATCAAGGGAGGCATCAGAGTCAACTGAGCCTATACCAAGTATCTACTCAGCACTGATGAGACCACATCTGGAGTACTGTGTCCAGTTCTGGGCTTCCAACTACGAGAAAGAAATGGACATACTAGAGTGAGTCCAATAAAGGGCCACTAAGATAATTAAGGGATTGGAGCATCTGACATAAGGAAGAGGCTGAGAGAGCTGGGATTGTTTAGCCTGGAGAAGAGAAGGCTCAGGGGGGGATCTTATCAATGTGTCTAAATACCTGATGAGAGGAAGTAAAGAAAATGGAGCCAGACTCTTCTCAGTGACAGGACAACAGGCAATGGGCATAAACTAAAATACAGGAAATTCCATTTAAACATAAGAAAAAACCCCTCTTTTTTACTGTGAGGGTGGTCAAACACTAGAACAGGTTGCCCAGAGAGGTTGTGGAGTCTCCATCCTTGGAGATATTAAAAACCCAACTGGACATGGCCCTGAGGAACCTGCTCTAGTTGACCCTGTTGGGGGGGGGGGGGGGGTGGGGGTTGGACTAGACAGTCTCCAGAGGTCCCTTCCAACCTCAACTATTCTGTGATTCTGTAATTCCTTAAAGGAGTCTAATTTTTATATCACCTCCAAACAATTCAACAAAACAATTAACTATCTTAATTAAGATAATAGTATTTTTGCATGCATAACACACCTCTCAGCTTAAACAGAATAACTGTCAAACCCTGATATAATTTCTGTGGCTTAATGAGTTGTCTTAGGTTATTGAAAGGTTTTGCCACCTGTAATTCTTTATTTTAGGCTTTCAAAATACTTCTCTTAACTATTTTTAATAAAATTTAAGCAAACTCTTTGTGAATATCTGCCAGAATCTTTCCATATTAAAAGAAATTCCTTTAGTAGTCATTAAATCTATTGTATTGAAAGCAGTTAAAACTATGAAATGACAAAGCTAATACAGTTTTTATATTCACTGTGACACAGGTTTGATTTATACTATTACTTCACATGTTCATACAGTTCTTTCCAGTGTGACATGTATTAAAAGTGATGTTGCTGCTCCCTATCATTCAGTTACAAACATGCCTTTTTGTAGGATTGGGACCTCTCTGAAAATGCATTCTAGGAATGCTCCCAAAGAGGGTACTGAAGATGTCATCAGTTAAAACTTAGCTTAATATGTGATATGTTGCATCAGTATTATTTGTTGTATACTTCTCAACAATTTTCACTTGCATTTTTTACTAGACTACATTAAAAATTGCATATGCTTTCTCTTCTAGCTCTGCACATTTCTGGGTTTAGAGGAAAATATCATAAAATTGAAGGAAAATATTATTGAGTGATTCGAGATGATAGTAAATGCACACACATTGAGAGGAAGAGAGGGAGTTTCACTAGTTCAGAATCCAAATATTCTGGACTTCTTGTATTCTTTTGCAAGATTTTTGGGGCAGTTTTTAATACTTTACTTAATGAAGGCTTTTTATGCATGTGATTTTTTCATTGCTGTTAGGGTTGGTGTTTTTTTTTTTTTAACTCAAATTTCTTCTATTCCCCTCCGCTTCTTATTTTCATTTCTTCCCATACATACACGCGTTCAAGTATATGCACACCCACAAAATATGTAATGAGTTTTTTTAAAAAAAAGAACAGCTAGCTTTTTCCAAATATTGAATGTATGAAATATTGGTGGGGAGGGGAACCAACAGTTCCAGAGCTTATGCCACCAGAACACTGTGTCAGAACACTATCACTTTTCCAAATGCTTTACTTATTTCATGTTTGAATTACAAATTACATAAGTATTTAGTGAGAGCTGAAGTGGTAATCAATCATACTTTTTTCCTGAAGTGTAGACATCTTACCAATGGAGGGAAAATGGTATGTATAGATATAGATGCAGGCTTCTTTTGATTATTTTGAAAACAAAAGACTGCAGAAAGTTAATTTTGAGGTACTATATACTGCATTCTACTCCACCTCCATTTTAGTGAGTATGAAACATTTATTGTCATGTAAAACCCTTAACTGTAGGTTTACAATATGCTGTAACACAGATTCAGTAAATGTTTTAAGGTTTTTATGTGGGAACCAAACTAAAGTTTGTAGCTTTGATTTACCTGTCCTGTTATGAAATTTAAAATGCCATGTACTTTCAAAATAGTTGCTGTATTTGGAGAGAGGAACTGAGCAATATGGAGCCTGATCATGTTAAAAATGGGCACCATAGCTCTTCAACATTTATGTTTTCAGTTGGATCCTAGAGTTTTAGTTTATTTTGCCAATGAATGTTTTTGATTTTATGAAAAAACTTTTTGTCAAAAAGACGGATCTTCACCAGACCCACTTCTTAGGGAAGTCTGCTGCCTCCCTGGGGCCCGGGTTAAAGATGTGGCGAGAAAACTTCCTACCCTGGTACGGCCCTCGGATTATTATCCATTATTGCTTTGTCATGTAGGCAGCGATGAAGTTGCAATAAGAAGTCCAAGGGTGATCAAAAGAGACTTCAGGGCCTTGAGACGACTGGTTAAGGGATCAGGAGCACAAGTAGTGTTCTCCTCTATCCTTCCAGTTGCAGGGAATGATGAGGGAAGAAACAGGAAGACCCAGCAGATCAATACCTGGCTCCGTGATTGGTGTCACCAGCAGGATTTTGGTTTTTTTGATCGTGGGTCGGTCTACACGTCACCAGGCCTGCTGGCGACAGATGGGGTACACTTGTCTCAAAGGGGGAAAAGGATCTTTGCGCAGGAGTTAGTTAGCAGGGCTCATTCATTGAAAGAGCTTTAAACTAGATTGGAAGGGGAAAGGGATAAAACCAGGCTTGCTAGTGATAAGCCATGGGATGGCACGCCAATGTTTGAGGGACAGTGTGCTAGCAAGGTCCTTCAGTCTGCTCCACGATGTGCTGAGTACGCTGTAGCACATTTGAAATGTCTCTATACTAATGCGCGCAGCACGAGGAATAAACAAGAGGAGCTAGAAGCTTTGGCCCAGTCCCAGAGCTACGACAACATTGGCATAAGCAAAACCTGGTGGGATGAGTCCCGTGACTGGTGTGCCGTGATGGACGGTTATAAGCTCTTCAGGAGGGATAGGCAGGGCAGGCAAGGCAGGGGGGTGGCGCTGTATGTTAGGGAGGGGTTGGATCGTATGGTGCTTGCAGTTGGCGATGACATGGTTGAGAGCCTCTGGGTAAGGATGAAGGGGAAAGCAAATAAAGTGGATGTTGTTGTGGGAGTCTACTATCGACCACCCAGCCAGGATGATGACACCGATGAATTATTGTACAAAGAATTAAGGGATATCGCTGGATCAACCGCCCTTGTCCTTATGGGAGATTTCAACTTTCCAGACGTCAACTGGGAATATCATACAGCAGACACAAACAGGTCCAGGAAATGCCTGAAGCACATTGAATATAATTTCTTGGTGCAGGTACTAAGGGAGCCAACTAGGAAAGGTGCCCTCCTAGATTTGTTGTTTGTAAACAGAGAGGGACTCATGGGCAAAGTGGTGATTGGTGGCTGTCTTGGTCACAGTGACCACACAAAGTAGTTGAGTTTCAAATCATTGGTGACTGATAGGAGAAAAACTGTCAGCAAAACTTCAACCCTGGATATGGGGAGAGAAGGCTTTAGGCTGCTGAAGGAGCTAGTTAGTAAGGTCCCCTGGGAATCTGCTTTTGAAGGTATTGGGGTCCATGAATGCTGGTCACTTTTTAAGAGCCATCTCTTAAGAGCGCAGGAGCAGGCAATTCCAAAGTGTCGGAAGTCAAGCAAGCAGGGCAGAAGGCCGGCTTGGCTGAGCAGGGATCTTCTTCTAGAACTTAGGCGGAAAAGGAAAGTGTACGGACATTGGAAGCAAGGACAGGCGACGCGGGAGGACTACAGAGATGCTGTTCGCCACTGTAGGGAGAAAATTCATGCGGCCAAAGCTCGATTAGAGTTCGAGCTGTCCAGTACTGTGAAGGACAACAAAAAGGGCTTTTTAAAATATGTTAACAGAAAAAGGAGACTCAGAGATAGCATTGGTCCATAGCTTGACGGGGTCAGTCACCTCACAAATAGTAGATGTAGACAAAGCGGAGATGTCTAATGCCTTCTTCACCTCTGTCTTCAACACTGATGATGGGCCTTGGGACCCCCAGAGCCCTGTATTGGAAGACCGTGACTGGGAGGATGATAAACTCCCATCTGACTCTGAAGTTGTTTGAGACTTGCTGCTCCAGCTGGATGCACATAAGTCTATGGGGCCCGATGGGATTCATCCCAGGGTACTGAAAGAGCTGGCCGATGTTATCGCAGGAGCTCTCTCCATTATTTTTCAATGGTCTTGGGAGTCTGGGGAGGTCCCAGTCGACTGGAAGCTGGCAAATGTTGTCCTAATTTTCAAGAAGGGTAAAAAAGAAGACCCTGGTAATTACAGGCCTGTCAGTCTCACTTCAGCGCCTGGTAAAATTATGGAGAAGGTTATTCTGGGAGTTATTGAAAAACACTAGAGAGACAATGCAGTCATTGGTCATAGCCAGCACAGGTTCATGAGGGGAAAGTCCTGTTTAACCAACTTAATTTCCTTTTATGACAAGGTCACCCATCTAGTTGACCAAGGGAAGCCAGTAGATGTGTTGTTTTTTGGTTTTTTTTTTTAATTTTACCAAAGCTTTTGATACTGTCTCTCACAGTATTCTTCTGGAAAAAATGTCCAGCACACAGCTAGACAAGTCCATAATACGTTGGGTGAGCAATTGGCTGACGGGCCAGGCTCAAAGGGTTATAGTAAATGGGGTTACATCAGGCTGGTGGCCAGTCACCAGTGGGATTCCCCAGGGCTCAATTTTAGGACCGGTGCTCTTTAATGTTTTTATAAATGATCTGGATGCAGGAGTCAAATGTACATTAAGTAAGTTTGCCGGTGATACTAAACTAGGAGGAGCTGTGGACTCCCTCGAGGGTAGAGAGGCCTTAGACAGAGATCTGGATAGACTAGAGAGCTGGGCAATCACCAACTGTATGAAATTTAACAAGAGCAAGTGCTGGATTCTGCACCTGGGACGGGGTAGTCCTGGTTATGCATACAAACTGGGGGATGAGAGGCTGGAGAGCAGCCCCGCGGAAAGAGATCTGGGGGTTTGGGTTGATGGCAAGTTGAATATGAGTCAACCGTGTGCCCTGGCAGCCAAAAGGGCCAACCGTGTCCTGGGGTGCCTCAAGCACAGCATAGCTAGCCAGTCAAGGGAGGTGATGATTGTCCCACTTTACACTGCACCGGTGCGGCCCCACCTCGAGTACTGTGTGCAGTTTTGGGCGCCTCAATATAAGAGGAGGAGGGCAACCAAGATGGTCAAAGGTCTCGAGGGCAAGACTTATGAGGAGTGGCTGAGGTCACTTGGTTTGTTCAGCTTGGAGAAGAGAAAGCTGAGGGGTGATCTCATTGCAGTCTACAACTTTCCTCAAAGAGGGCAGTGGAGGGGGAGGTGCTGATCTCCTCTCTCTGGTGACCAGCGATAGGGCACGAGGAAATGGAATGAAGCTGCATCAGGGGAGGTTCAGATTGGACCTTAGGAAAAGGTTCTTCACTGAGAGGGTGGTCGGTCACTGGAACAGGCTCCCCAGGGAAGTGGTCACGGCACCAAGCTTGTCAGAATTCAAGGAGCATCTGGACGACGCTCTTAGTCATATGGTTTAGTTTTAGGTAGTCCTGCGAGGAGCAGGGAGTTGGACTCTATGATCCTTACGGGTCCCTTCCAACTCGAGATATTCTATGAATCTATGATTCACATCTCGCTTTGTGAGTGGACAGTGGTTTACAGAAATATGGATTGGGCAGGCTTTGTTTCTAGGAATTTTTTTTTTCAGGATTGTTTTCCTTCCTTCTGCTTTGACAGTAAAGACCTCATATTGTAGAATGTTATTACTGGGGGAGTGCTGTAGAGTAGCAGAAGGGAAATGTGTATGTTTTAACTGAAAAACAAGCTGACAACTAACTGTGCTAGTGACCCTGAAAAAACTACGAACCAAAATTTCCTGGTTGCGTGTTTGCTCACTTCCTCATTCTCAATATATGAAAGTGATAAGAAGTCCTAATTTTCTCTTTGATTAAGTCTATTTTGTGTTACTTCTGAATCGATGAACAGCTAGGCACTTTCAAATTTTTAGTTTTCATTTGAGTGTTTCACATTCCTTTTGAGAGAGAGCGATATCAGTGCAACAGTGGCTCAATGCAAATGGTTGCCTCACTTTGGACATTGCTTTGTATTTTTCTAATGCCTTTTTCTATTTAAATAGGAAGAAGATGAAGTTCCTGATGATGAGACTCTGAATCAGATGATTGCTCGGCGTGAAGAGGAGTTTGATCTCTTCATGGTAAGGACATTATAATGATAAGTAGTATATCTTCTCTACCCTTTTTAACACTTTTGTTTTACTAAAGGTGTTATCCTTCTGTGATTCAAATGTTGGGTTATTATTGTGGGAGGAAAAGGCTTCATTTACTCACATTGTTCATCTGGGAAAAGGAAAGAATCTAAACAGAGAACAGCATCCTCACATGACAAACAAAATGCAGAAATCCCTGCTGAGTGGTACAGTGAAACACTGTCCATCCAAAGGAGGAGTCATCATAGGTGGTTTGATGGATTTAGACACTGCAAAACTGATGATCACTGCTTGTCATGCTAATCCTACAGCATTTTTTTTTATGCCTCCTCACTTCTTGTACTCACATGTTGTAGTATTAGCTAGGGCAAGTACAGGTATTTCACAAAATAGTAAGATAGGAGATTGATGGTGCTGTTTTCCTTTAGGAATTAGTCAGGTTTGCTGAGGATTATGTCAAGGGCTTAGGTAGCTGTGTCTCTGCTACTAAAACTTTTGAACAGTTCTCAAAACAGACCTAGATGACAGTGGTTCAAATACCAGAAATCTATCTGTATTAGTGCTTCCCTTGTTGTTAGCATTGATGGAATAATTACTAAAACATCAGTGTAGGTAAATGGCCTTTTGGCAAGTATCCAATGTGGGGATTGCTGGAGGACCTATCAAAATCAGTCCCTTATATTGATACAGCCACAGGAGCATGCTTAAATAAACGTTGAAGGGAAACCACCATCCCCTATCTTTCTGCACTGATGGGAGCAGGTTGATCTGTTCTCTAAAGTGAAGCAACACAGGTATTCTCACATATGCATAAACATGCAAGTATATCAGGAAGTGTCCATGGAGTCAGTTGTTAATAGGAACCCCAGATATTACATTCTCACACCATCTTATTCTATAAAACATAGTCTTTGTACAGCTATGCAAGTTACAAAACTTCAGGTGGACAGTTGGCAAAGGCCATGTTCCCTTATGTGGCAGTGCATTATGTTGAAGTGCCAGTCCAGTCCTTTAGGTGCTAAGTTTTATTTAAGGAGTTAAGTTTTTCTCAGACAGCATTAAAGACTTGATGCACTGGAAGTGAATGCTTGCAGGGATCTCTGTCATTTTAAAATTTCCCTCAATATAATTCAGATGTAAGGAGATTGGCAGGCCAGAAATCAAGAGATGATAATTTGATCCATAACTCAAAGGAATAATTGCAGCCAAATGTCTCCTTCCTGGCTTCCATCAAAGATACTTGCTTCTTCACACTGTGTGGAATTTCCAGCTGTTGCTATATCCAACCTCACTAACTGAATGTGAAGATAGATACACAGTGACTGATGTGAATGTAGTTGTGTCATACATCAGGGCTGAAAATGAAGTATCCAGAGTTCACTGTGCTGTAGAAATAGATTTGCTGCCTGAAACAGCATTTTAGTGCTAAAGATCAAGAAAGAAAGAACCAAAGCATGGATTGAAACTCATTGTTTAATTGAAGACTATTTAGAGAAAAAGATACAAAGATAAGTAGATCTGAATGGAAGAAGTGAGAACAAGTCTTATGAGGAGCAGCTGAGGGAGCTGGGGTTGTTTAATTTGGAGAAGAGGAGGCTGAGGGGAGACCTTATCGCTCTCTACAACTACCTGAAAGGAGGTTGTAGTGAAGTGGGGGTTGGTCTCTTCTCCCAAGTAACAAGCAACAGGACGAGAGGAAATGGCCTCAAGTTGTGCCAGGAGAGATTTAGATTAGATATTAGGAAAAATTTCTTCACGGAGAGAGTGGTTAGCCATTGGAACAGGCTGCCCAGGGAAGTGGTGCAATCACAGTCCCTGGAAGTGTTCAAAAAATGTGTGGATGTGGTGCTTAGGGACATGGTTTAGAGGTGGACCTGGCAGTTAGGTTAAAACAGTTGGACTCGATGATCTCAGAGGTCCTTTCCAACCTTAATGATTCTATGATTCTATGATTCTAAGTGCATCATTGGCTGTGCTTACGAAATCATGATACTCATTTATCACTCCCATTCACTAATTATGTAAAGGTTTTTCTTGAAATATGGCTAGTAAATTTCCTTCTTCCGTGATGTCAATCAGTTGTTCTTGCAAACTAACAGGAAGGTGTTGCATTTTTATGTTTTTAACAAATGGGTTCAAAACCCACTGAAACTCTTCATTTGGAAGATTTCTAAACAGGTTAGGAAATTCTGCTTCCAAGTTTTTTAAGTGTACAGATACGAGAGTTTTTATAGGGACACACTTGCATCATTTTCAGCAACAAAATCACATAATGATGGAAGCATTTCCAAAAAGCCGTTTTCAAAATGCTCTCTCCATAGCATGAGTTTCTTTCAAAAAGCAGCTACTTTCTCATGCCTTGTTAAAATGTTACCTTCACCTTGAAGGGACACATTGAGCGTGTTTATTTTTTTTCAAAAATAAGTGCTAAGTAGCATACTACTGGCAGCCACTTGTCATCACAGAAAAGGTCAGCAAATTTGGAACACTTGTCGTTTTGTGAAAGAAAAATGCATAACTCATCTTTAAGTTCGACAACTCTTTTAAACACTTTTCCACGAGATAACCAGCGAACCTCTGTGTGGAACAAAGATATCCATGGTTACTCCCCATCTCATTAAAAAGTATTGTAAAGATTCTACTATTTACAGGTCTTGTTTTTATAAACTTAACCACATTGATGGCATCGTGTAGCACTTTGTGCACTTCTGGCTCCAACATCTTTGCTGCAATAGCTTGCCTATGAATTATGCAGTGAATGAGTTCCACATGTGGTGCTATCTCTGTAACCTTACCCTGGAATCCTTTTTTTTTTATTCCAGTCAAAGCAGACGCTCCATCGGTGGTTACACTTGCACATTTTTTCCACAAAGCATTTATTTTTATTAAAGAAGTCATTTACTGTTGGGAATATATCTTCTCTGGTGCATTTTTCCTTTAGTGGCTCACAAAAAAGTAGTTCTTCGTGTATTTCATTCTTGAAACAGAATCTAGCAAATACCGTAAGCTGAAACATCTGTACTTTCATCCAACTGCATAGCAAACCTCCCACACCATGTAATTTGTTCTAATACTTGTTTCTTCAAATCTTCAGTAATATTTTCTATGCATCTTTCAACGGCATTTGCTGACAAAGGCATGCATTTTAGTTTGTTGCCATATTGTTTTCAGTGTACTATTTCAGCCATTTTTACCGCGGCAGGAAGAACAAGTGTTTCCCCAATGGTATGTGGGAGTATCACATGACTTGAAACATTGCTGAAAAAATTGTAGAGGTTTGTCTTCATGTTCTGGATGTTTAGTTTTTAAATGTCTTGCTAATCGTGATGGCTTCATACTATCATTAGCTAATATCTCAAGGCACAATATACACTTAGGGTGAGGTTCAACATTAACGATAGTGGATATAAATCCATATTTCAAATAGTCTTGATAATTTTGAATTTTTTTTGCCAACTTCTTGTCAGAGCTGATTAGATCGTCATTGTTTTTACCTTGTAATGTGGCTGACAGAGTACTCCTACTAGGAGTAGAAGTGTCAGCTCTGCCATTTTCTTGTAGTTTGCTTGTGCTTGCATTATTAGTATTATCTTCAATCTGCGGTTTCTTTGCAGGAATCTCTTTAAGCCACATGTCCATTCTGTGAGGGTTAGTTTAGTTAAGACTAGATAATATAATCTGTAAATCCACTTAACTGGGCACATGTAAACTGCAATATATCACAATATGCTGAAAGCGAACAAATGAGGGTGCCACTGTGAACCCCTCCGTGTTGTGGAACATCCACCCACTCTTCCCCCAGGACACCTTGAGTACAGCACCTGGCACATAACCATCTAACATATGGACCGAGTGAGGGCACCAGTGTCAGTTCGTATATTAGATACTAGTACAGGTTAATTTCTTTCTTAAAGTTTTAGATAAATAAATATAAGTAGAAGTTCTAATATTTTCTTCCCGCACTCCAATGGATCATTGTGCGCATCCCCTGGGGTGCGTGCATCCCACTTTGGAGACCACTGGAGTAGACAAAAAAACAGATTGAGAAGTGACTGTTTCAATGTCCTATGCAAAGCTATTTCAACATTGTTTAGTAATGTGCTTCAACGAGTGTTACATTTCCTGTTAAAACTGATAAATAAAATAGAAAACTTGAAAGTAATTTTTAATGATATTTTTATTCTAAATAAAGATTCTCAGTCTAAAAACTACCATTAAAGTCAAATTCTAGGCCTCCCACCAAAATGGCAACTGATACTCTAGTTGTGCTAATTTATTTTTAATTCTTGAAGCCAAAATGGCAATACAGCATGTGGTGGGTTGACTCTGGCTCCTCATGGGTCAAGATAAAGACAGTTTAATAAGCAAAGGAAAGAGTAAGAAGAAATAAAAGAAAAAAAACAAAACAAGTGATACAAAGGCAATGACTCACCACCTTCCACAAGTAGACCAGTACCTGGTATCCTGAGCAAAGGCTACCTCCCCTCCCCCCCCTCTGTTTTTATTGCCGAGCATGACATTATATGGCATGAAATATCCTTTTGGTCAGTTTGGGCCAGCTATCCTGGTTGTGTCCCCTCCCAACTTCTTGTCCACTCCCAGCCTACCCACTGGGAGGGGCAGAGTGAGAAAGAGAGAAATCCTTGACACTATGTAAGAACTGTTCAGCAATAGCTAAGCTATTGGTGTGTTATCAACACTGGTTTGGTCACAAATCCAAAATATAGCACCATATGGGCTGCTGTGAAGATAATTAACTCCATCCCAGCCAGACTCAGTTCAATCTCCACCCCTTATTCCATACCACTTACCTCATGCTCAGGTCTTACACTGTCCAATACATCCTCATTAACAACCTCTCCCCTTCCCATCCTTTGATATATACACAAATAGCATTCCCTTAGTCTATGGGCCATCCCCATAAAATGTCCGTAAAATTTTCGTAAAATTTTCATAAAATTTTTATTTACTCCATGAGTTGAGCTCCATCTGTTATGGTGGTTGCTCAGGACAGGAGACGCAGTGTGTTGTGTTGAGTTATTGGGCGCCAAAGCCAACTCAGGTTGGGTCACTGCTGCACTTGCACAGCTTCTTGCGAGGCTCAGGTTGGTTTGGGTGATTCCTGCTGCAGTACTTCCTATAATCAACTCAAACCATGGGTTATTTTCCCCAAAGGTTAAATCTCCTTGAGGTACGTGCCGGATTTCCCTATCCTCCCGCATTACCCACCAAGTACACCCAGGTCCTTGAACAAAAGCAATCCCACGAACAGGTTTGCCTTTTCCTGATGGAGGAGCAACCCATAATGTCTTTCCCAGCCAGTTCCCTACATACACTGTGGGGACCTTATCTCCTTCTACAGCACATAGAGGTTTTGTTTGGGCAGGACCAGGTCAGTCATATGATCCTCTGGTGTTAACCAGCCAAGTGACTTCTGCTAAATTTTCATCCCCAGTGCTTGTATGTCCTAGTGCCCATTGCTATCAGTATAGTCTTTAACAGTCCATCACATCATTCAATCTTTCTGCAGGCTGGTGCGTGATAGGAAATGTGGTACACTCAACTAGTGCCATGTTTCTTGGCCCAGGTGCTTATGTAGTCCCGTTGTCTGAGGCAGTTCTTTCTGGGGTGCCATGCCACCACAGAACTTGCTTTTCAAGGCTCAGGATCATGTTTTGGGTGGTGGTATGCGTTACAGGGTAAGTTTCCAACTATCCAGTGGTCACCTCCACCATTGTAAGCACATGATGCTTGCCTCAGCAGGTCCATGGCAGTGTGATATAATCGATCTGCCAGGCCTCCCCATATTGATATCCCAGCCACCATCCACTGTACCAAGAGAGGCTTTACTCACTTGACTCACTTGATTATGATGCATGTTTTGCATTCATGAATAATCTGTGCAATGGCTTCAGTGGTCAAGTCCACCCCTCGATCACGAGCCCATCTGTTGGTTGCATCTCTCCCTAGATGTCCCAATGTTTCATGGGCCCATCGAGCTACGAATAGCTCACTCTTACGCTCCCAGTCCAGGTCCACCTGAGCCACTTCAGTTCTGGCAGCCTGGTCTACCTGCTCTTTGTTTGAATGTTCTTCGGTTGTGCGGCTCTTCGATGTGTGAGCATCTACATGATGTATCTTTACAGCAGTGTTTTCTACCCAGACAGCGATGTCTTGCCACAGTGCAGCAGCCCAGATGGGTTTACCTCTGCAGTTAGTCCATTTCCGTTGCTGTAGTCACCCTTACAGGGCATTATTTGCCACCATCCATGAATCAGTACAAAGTACTGGCCACTTTTCTCATTCAGCAATCTCTAGGGCCAGCTGGATGGCTTTCACTTCGGCAAACTGACTTGGCTCGCCTTCTCCTTCAGCAGTTTCTGCAACTTGTCGTACAGGACTCTACACAGCAGCTTTCCAGTTCTGATGGTTTCCCCCAATATGACAGGACCCATCAGTAAAACGAGCATATAGCTTCTCATTTTCTGGAAATTTATTATACAGTGGGGCCTCTTGTACGAGTCACCTCCTTGGGCAATGCTCCAAAATCTCTGTCTTCTGGACAGTCCATGATCTCTTCCAGGATTACTGGGCAGCTGCAGTTTCCCATTCAGGCCCACTGTGTGATCAGTGCAATCCACGTAGCATTGGGTGCATCATGGGTAGAGGGAGCCCTTCCTTTGAACAACCAGTACAGCACAGACAATCGTGGTGCCAAGAGGAGCTGTGCTTCTGTACCAACTATTTCTGAAGCAGCTCGATCCCCTTCTTATGCTGTTAATATCTCTTTTTCAGTCGGGGTGTAGCAGGCCTTGGATCCTCTATATCCCCAGCTCCAAAACCCTATAGGTTGACCTCGAGTCTCTTCTCCAGGTGCTTTCTGCCAGAGGCTCCAGGTGAGGCATGCTCCCTGGCTGCAGTGTAGTGCACATTTCTCACATCTGGTCCTGTCTGGACTGGCCCAAGGGCTACCTCACAGATTATCTCCTGTTGGATCTGTTGGAAGGCATGCTTTTGCTCAGAGCCCCACTCAAAACAGTTCTTCTTTTGGGTCACTCAATAGAGAGGATGCACAAGCTGACTGTAACCTAGAATATGCATTCTCCAGAATCCCACAGTGCCTAGAAAAGCATATGTTGCTTTTTTGTTAGCTGGTGGGGACATGGCTGTTATCTTATTGATCACATCTATTGGGATGCCATTTTATTCCAAAAAAATGGATCTCTTGTGCAGGTTCTTTGACTTTACTTTGTTTTATGGCAAAACCAGCTTTCAGAAGGATCTGGATTATTCTTTTTAGGGCTGTGTTTCCACCCCTAGGGCAGTCAATTCCAGGTGTATTGGATACCCCTCCATGTGAAAGCAAAATATGGCTTGCACTCTGCTGCCAAAGGGATGGAGAAGAACACACTGGCAATTTCAGTTGTGGCATACCACTTGGCAGCCTTCGACTCCAGGTCGTATTGGAACTCTAGCATGTCTGGTACAGCAGCGCTCAGCAGTGGTGTGACTTCATTCAGGCCATGATAGTCCACTGTTAGCCTCCACCCTCCATCAGACTTTTGCACTGGCCATATGGGACTATTAAAGGGTGAGTGAGTCTTGCTGATCACTCCTTGGGTCTCCAATTGATGCATCAGGTCATGGATGGGAATCAGGGAGTCTTGGTTGGTGCGATATTGTTGCTGGTGCAATGTCATGGTAGCAACTGTCACCTGCTGTTCTTTAACCTGCAGCAACCCCACAACGGAAGGACCCTCCGAGAGGTTGGGCAAGGTAGACAGCTGTTTCATCTTTTGTATATCCACAGCAGCTACACCAAATGCCCACTGGCACCCTTTTGGGTCCTTGAAGTATCCTCTTCCGAAGTAGGATACACAGGGCCTCTGGGCAAGTCACAATAGGATGCTTCTGCTACTTGTCCCCTGTTGGGCTCACCTTGGTCTCCAACACAGGCAACAATTGGGATCCCCCTATCACTCCAGAAATCCAGATGTGGCATTAGGGTACACTGTGCATTTGTGTCCACCAAAGCCTCGTACTCCCGTGGATCTGATGAGCCAGGCCATTGAATCCATACAAAGCAGTAAACCCGGTTGTCCCTTTCCTCTGCCTGGCTGGAGGCAGGGCCTCCCTATTCCTTTTCAGAGCATTCATTACCTGACTCCTGTAATTGCAAACCAGAAGTCCCTTCATCATGGTACCAGGAGTGGCGTTCGAAGCCACACAGACATATGTTCATTGACTCAGTATCAGAAGGAAGAGAGGCATCCTCAGCCCTTCTAGTGCATCTGGGGAATTGCTCGACAGCAACTGGAGCAGTAATCTTCCTGGATGGATCCTTTTTTTTGCTGCTGTTTTTCCCCGCAATTCCAGGTCCAAGGTAGGTGCACCTTCCCACTTCCTCATGTCCTCCCCATAGTCTCACAGACAGAACCACAAGGTGGCACATGGCGTGCGCCCACAGGTCCCTTTCCTTTGAGCAAACAAAGACCGACTCCATACAGCACTCTTGATAGCTGAGACACTGGCCTGTAGGGGCAAGGAAGAAGAGAGATTCTCCATATTCTCTTCAAGTCGCTGGAACTGGTGGGACAGCCTTTCCACAGCTGAGATGCAGGCCTGTCGTGTAGAGGGGGAGGGGAAAGAGAGATTCTCTTCGAATTGCCGGAGCTGGCAGGCCAGTCTATCCACAGTTGGTGCCTCAATGGCTGCCCAGTCCATTATCACCAGAGCGTTGTCATAGGATGTCACTGTATTCTGTACAAACTTCTGCCACATAGACCGCATGTACTAGACATCATCTAGATCTTTGGAGGCCTGGTTGTTGTCCAGGTTGCTGTAGACCACCACCACCACTCATTCCCTCAAATACTAGATACCTTCCTCTGTGGTAGTCCACTTGCCTCGGTAGTTTACAAGATCTTCCTTGAGAGGGATACCTTCTCTTCATGCTTGATAGGATCTGCCTCCAGAGCCTGCAGATGGCTGTCCCTCTTCCAGTCCATTTGTTGATTCCATGGTCCTTAGCAAAGGATCCCAGCTGCTGGTCTTCCTTACTGTCTAGTTCCAGACCATTGGCCCCACTATCCCAGCATTGGAGCAACCAGGTAGCAATTCACTCACCTTGCTGACCTCTGTAATTTTTCCACATATCTCGCAGCTCACTCAGGGATAAGGACCGGGTTGTTTCCACCTCTTTTATGATTTCTGTCTCTTCCCTCTCTTCTTCTTGTGGGTCTCCTACTGCAGAACAGGCTGCCTCTTCTGATTCTTCCTCCTGCTCCCTCTTAGGAGGAGCTTCTTCCTCTCTTACTAACTGGGTCAACCTCTGCTTCCATTGTTTCTTCTTGACTACAGGAGCAACTATGAAAGTTGAGGGTTGGGTCTCTGGTTTAGCCACAGTGTCTGTTCATGTGACCTCAGAGCGAGCAACCCTCTCAGTGTCCATTTGTGTGCCCTCAGAGCAAGAGACCCTCTTGCTCTTTTGAGGGTGCTGGACAGCAGCTTGATAGGCATGGGCCAGGCCCCAACACAACATTAGAATTTGCTGTGTTTCATTGGGGCAGGCAAGGCTCCCCTCTTTCAAATGCTGTACCAATTCAATGGCATTAAATGCCTGTACAGGTGTAAAATCCCAGGTTAATAGAGGTGATAATGGCCCTTGGCACCTGCCCAAATCCTCCCATTCACCCTGACACCCAGGGATCAACAGCTTTGGGACATGTTCCTGTGTGGCATTCCCAATTAGTTGTTTAACCTTATGAACATTAATCAAAATGAATATCGGAGTCATGACACACATCAGTGCAAACAGTCTGATTGCACAGGGATATTCAAGAAACTGAGAGGCCATTACAAGAAGGCTGGAAAGACCTATCCTGGAGGAGAGGAAGGGGTA
Organism: Platalea leucorodia; assembly: GCF_965183815.1. Lineage (NCBI taxonomy): Eukaryota > Metazoa > Chordata > Aves > Pelecaniformes > Threskiornithidae > Platalea > Platalea leucorodia. The sequence continues at coordinate 33,352,430 of NC_138859.1, forward strand.
GGTACCATTCTTCCCGCTCCACACAGCATCTCTCAGAGGAGAAAAGGGAAAAGTGTAATTGCCAATTTTCTCCGTGAGATGGTTCTGGGACAGCAGCAATGCAGGGCCCAAATACCAGATTAGGCTCAAGGCCAGTGCTTTTATCATAGCTCTTTGTCCTGGTTTCGGCTGGGATAGAGTTAATTTTCTTCCTAGTAGCTGGTATAGTGCTGTGTTTTGGATTTAGGATGAGAATAATGATGACACACTGATGCTTTGGTTCTTGCTAAGTAATGTTTATACTAGTCAAGGACTTTTCAGCTTCCCATGCTCTGCCAGGTGCACAAGAAGCTGGGAGGGAGCATAGCCAAGACAGGTGATCCAAACTGGCCAAAGGGCTATTCCATACCACATGATGTCATGCTCAGTATATAAACTGGAGGGAGTTGGCCGGGGGGCAGTGATTGCTGCTTGGGAACTGGCTGGGCATCAGTTGGCAGGTGGTGAGCAATTGCATTGTGCATCACTTATTTTGTTTATTATTTTATCATTATTATTATTGTTGTTGTTGTTGTTATTTCCCTTCCTTTTCTGTCCTATTAAACGGTCTTTATCTCAAGCCACAAATTCTACTTCTTTTTCTTTTTTTTTTTTTGATTCTCTCCCCCATCCCACTGGGGAGGGGAGGGAGTGAGGGAACATCTGTGTGGTGTTTAGCTGCCTGCCAGGTTAAACCACAACAGTCCTTCTTGGAGCCCAACGTGGGACATGAAGGGTTTGAGATAACAATAGATCTGACCAGAATGTGTTAAAACAGATTTGTGATAAGCATTCATTATATTAGTTTAATAGTTGCTGGTTGCAATGTTGAGTTATTTGCTCTCAGAGTTGTTGGGCTTGTTCTCAGAGTTGTGTTATGTAACACCTTACTTGTCGTATGCATTCCCTGTGGTGCTGTTTATCACCTCTGGGGGCTGGATTAAGGTTATAATTTTGCTGTACTGTGTAACACTGGTTTATGATATGATAAAATTGTCAGTCATGAGATTGTATTCAGCACTGCCATCATCCCCATACTTCAGGAGCCATCTCTTGGAAACTATTAATAATTACACTTTTTACCTCTTCTCCTCGGAGAACCAATCTGTGGGGGAGACAAGGAGGGACACTTTCCCCATGCCTTCACCTTCCCTTTCTCCTTCAGGCTAGCTACAGCAGCTCTTGAGCATTTTGAATATCCTTAGGATGTTCAAATCAGCATGGTCCTATTGCTATGTCTCCTGAATGTGGTTCAGTTCTTGTTTAGGGTTAAACAATTATTTAAGAATACCATCCAGAGATCTACCCCCACGATGGGCACTGCGACTACTCAAACCTTGGTGACAGGCACTGCAGCTACTCCAACTCCCATGACAGGCACTGCGGCTACTCAGACCCCGACGACAGGCACTGCAGCTACTCTAACCCCAGCGACACGCATTGTGGCTGAAGCAGAGAACGAACCCGTGCCAGTATCAGGTGCCCCACAGGAAGAAATACACAAGAAGTTCAGCTCGTTTAGTAAGGGATGAAGATGAACCAGGGCCATTACGAGAACAGGAGGAGGAAGAGGCAGAACACATAAATGAGATGGTAACCACCGCAACCCTACCATTTGCCATGGACTGATCCAGACTGCACTGGAACAGGGTGAGGCTCCAGAACACCTGCAATACATTGATGACATCATTGTGTGGGGCAACACAGCAGAAGAGGTTTTTGAGAAAGGGAAGAAAATAGTCCAAATCCTTCTGACAGCCAGCTTTGCCATAAAACAAAGTAAGGTCAAGGGACCTGCACAGGAGATCCAGTTTTTAGGAATGAAATGGCAAGATGGACGTCATCAGATCCCAATGGATGTGGTCAACAAAATAACAGCCATGTCCCCACCAACCAGCAAAAAGGAAACACAAGCTTTCTTGGGCGTTGTGGGTTTTTGGAGAATGCATATTCCAAATTACAGTCTGATTGTAAGCCCTCTCTATCAATCAAGTGACCCGGAAGAAGAATGATTTCAAATGGGGCCCTGAGCTACGACAAGCCTTTGAACAAATTAAACGGGAGATAGTTCATGCAGTAGCCCTTGGGCCAGTCCGGGCAGGGCAAGATGTAAAAAATGTGCTCTACACCGCAGCTGGGGAGAATGGCCCTACCTGGAGCCTCTAGCACAAAGCACCAGGGGAGACTCGAGGTCGACCCCTGGGGTTTTGGAGTCGGGGATACAGAGGATCCGACGCTGGCTATACTCCAACTGAAAAAGAGATATTGGCAGCCTATGAAGGGGTTTGAGCTGATTCAGAAGTGGTTGGTACTGAAGCACAGCTCCTCCTGGCACCCCGACTGCCGGTGCTGGGCTGGATGTTCAAAGGGAGGGTCCCCTGTACACATCATGCAACTGATGCTGCGTGGAGTAAGTGGGTCTCACTGATCACACAACGGGCTCGAATAGGAAACCCCATTAGCCCAGGAATCTTGGAAGTGATCATGTACCGGCCAGAAGGCAAAGATTGTGGAATATCGCCAGAGGAGGAGATGACACATGCTGAGGAGGCCCCACCATATAATAAACTGCCAGAAAATGAGAAGCAATATGCCCTGTTCACTGATGGGTCCTGTCGTCTTGTGGGGAAGCATCAGAGGTGGAAGGCTGCTGTATGGAATCCTGTACGACAAGTCGCAGAAACTGCTGAAGGCGAAGGTGAATCGAGTCAGTTTGCAGAGGTGAAGGCCATCCAGCTGGCTTTGGATATTGCTGAACAAGAAAAGTGGCCAATGCTTTATCTCTATACTGACTCATGGGTGGTGGCAAATGCCCTGTGGGGGTGGTTGCAGCAATGGAAGCAGAGCAACTGGCAGCGCAGAGGCAAATCCATCCTGGCTGCCGCATTGTGGCAAGATATTGCTGCCTGGATAGAGAACCTGGTTGTAAAAGTACATCATGTAGATGCTCACATACCCAAGAGTCGGGCCACTGAAGAACATCAAACCAACCATCGGGTGGATCAGGCTGCTAAGATTGAAGTGGCTCAGGTGGATCTGGACTGGCAACATAAGGGTGACTTATTTCTAGCTCTGTGGGCCCATGACACCTCAGGCCATCAAGGAAGAGATGCAACATATAGATGGGCTCGTGATCGAGGGGTGGACTTGACCATGGACACTATTGCACAGGTTATCCATGAACGTGAAACATGCGCTGCAATCAAGCAAGCCAAATGGTTAAAGCCTCTCTGGTATGGAGGACGATGGCTGAAATATCAATATGGGGAGGCCTGGCAGGTTGATTATATCACACTCCCACAAACCCACCAAGGCAAGCGCCATGTGCTTACAATGGTGGATGCAACCACCGGATGGCTGGAAACATATCCTGTGCCCCATGCCACTGCCCAGAACGCTATCCTGGGCCTTGAAAAGCAAGTCCTATGGCGACATGGCACCCCAGAAAGAATTGAGTCAGGCAACGGGACTCATTTCTGAAACAACCTCATAGACACCTGGGCCAAAGAGGATGGCATTGAGTGGGTATATCACATCCCCTGTCATGCACCAGCCTCTGGGAAAATGGAACGCTACAATGGACTGTTAAAGACTACACTGAGAGCAATGGGTGCTGGGACATTCAAGCACTGGGATACACATTTAGCAAAGGCCACCTGGTTAGTCAACACTAGGGGATCTGCCAGTCGAGCTGGCCCTGCCCAATCAAGACTTTTACGTACTGTAGAAGGGGATAAAGTCCCTGTAGTGCACACAAAAAAGATGCTGGGGAAGACAGTCTGGGTTACTCCTGCCTCGGGAAAAGGCAAACCCATTTGTGGGATTGCTTTTGCTCAAGGACCTGGGTGCACTTGGTGGGTGATGCAGAAGGATGGGGAAGTCCGATGTGTACCTCAAGGGGATTTGATTTTGGGTGAAAATAGCCAATGAACTGAATTGCATTATGTTAATTGCTATATAACACTCTGTGTCATCACTTCTGTGGTGGCTATATGTCATATCAACGGTATTACAGTAAGAATCACCCAGATTAATGAAGAATGAACTTTGATGAAACCGAGCAGAGTGCAGCGGTGATGGAACCAGAACTGGCTTCAGCATGCAACAATCCAACACCACAAGCCATCTCTCCTGCCCTGAAAGACTATTATGGCAGATGGAGTCCAAAGCCATGGACTGAATGAACTCAACGGACATTTTAGAGGGATGGCGCATAGACTAAGGGAATGATATCTGTGTGTATATATCAAAAGACAGGGAAAGCAAAACAAAGTGATGAACAACAGAGCAAACAGCAACAATTGAAAACAGTCATTAACAATTCTTGGAGTTTGTTGTAGAGCAGGAAAGAGATGAAGCACCAGAGCAGTGGAGGGAACACATAAGTCAGCATCCAGAGTAAATACATTAGCATCATGACCAGCAACAGCAAGTTATAGCCTACCAAATAACAACTCAGCTAAACAGATATAATGGCTAGAAGTTCAGTCTAGCACACTCCAATCAAATCTGTTATTATCTCAAATCCCTTGAGCCCCATGTTGGGCTCCAGAAAGGACTGTGGTGGCTTGACGCCAGCTGGCAGGTAAGCCCCCACTCAGTCACTTGCTCACTCTCCCCCCCCCCGCAGTGGGTCGAGACCCCTCATGGGTCGAGATAAAGACAGTTTAATAAACAAAGGAAAGAGGAAGGAAAAAATCCCAACCAAACAAGTGATACAAAGGCAATCACTCACCACCTTCCACAAGTAAACCAATGCCCAGCTGGTTCCTGAGCAATGGATACTCACCCCAAAACACCCTCCCTTCTGTTTGTGTTGCTGAACATGATGTTATTTGGTATGGAATATCTCTTTGGTCAGGTCAGGTCAGCTGTCTCGGCTCTGTCCCTTCCCAACTTCTTGCAGCCTACCCGCTGCAGGGAGCAGAGTGAGAAACAGAGAAAGCCTTGACGCCATACAAACGCTGTTCAGCAATAGCGAAAACACTGGTGTGTTATTAACACTGTTTTGGTCACAAATACAAAACACACCACTGTGTGGGCAGCTATGAAGAAAATTAACTCCATCCCAGCCAGACCCAGTACATGGCATTTGAGCTAAAAGTCAGTGGGTTTAAGATGAGTGGTTTTTTATATAAGAACAGTTATAGTTGCAATTTAGAAAGAATAAGATAACTTTTCAAATATCAGCAATATTGTGTGCTTTTTGAAATTGAAAGTTTTAGGCCCTAATTTTACCAAAGCATACATTCTTTGCTCATATATAAGCATTTGTAGCATATGAATTTCTTTGTTTCTAGGCTTTCGCCCTCACTGAGGACACTGTGAATATAATTACTTTGTTAGTTTAAATAAAATAAGGTGGATCTCTTTTGTAAATATATGTTTTGCTAAAACATGGGAAGATGAGACTAGAGGTTTCTCAAAGATAAAAGGGGTTTGAATAGAATCTTTTGAGAAAAAGCAAATGGTTATTTGTCTCTTATTTCTCAGCTTAATTGGGAGTGTCTAATTTTCCCTGTTATGCTTTTTCCTTTCAAAAAAACAGCAGCTAACATATCCTTGGTTCTTCAGTCTGTACTTTTCAAATGCAAGCATATTAATCAGTAAAAAAATAAATACAGTTTTGGGCCATTATGTATTTCATTGAAGTTTGTTACTAAATGTATTTTGATTTTGGCCTTGTTTGACTGCAGATCTTCATTTCTTGCTAGTTGACAGGTTTGTCAATTAACTAAACCACGTGCATGCCCAGTTTGAATGAATACATAGTTTAAAAGGGGGAATATGAAAGTCTGCTATGCAAATAGAGGTATATACAGTCACTTCTCCATTATGAAGTAATGAGATATGGAATATCATTGATTCTGGAATCTAGTTGGACCTGCATAGTCAGGTTGCATGTATTGCATTCTGTTTTTCATCTGTATTTAGAAATCAGATCATAGGATAATTCAGGTTGGAAGGGACCTTGGGAAGTGTCTAGTCCTACCTTCTACTGAAAGCAAGGTCAGCTATGAAATCAAACCAGATTGCTCAGGGCTTTATCCAGGATGGAGACTGCACAACCTCTCTGGGCAATCTGTTCCACTGGTGAACATGTTTTTCCTCATATCCAGTCTGAACTTCTCTTCTTTCAAATTATGTCTGTTGTCTCTCATATTCCCAACATGTACTGCTTCCTCGTATGTATTGGAAAGCTACTATTAGGTGTCCTAAAGTCTTCTCTTCTCCAGGCTGAACAAGCCCAGTTCCCTCAGCCTCTCTTCACAGGGCATGTGCTCCAGCCCTGTGACCATCTTGGTGGCCCTCTGCTGAACTCTCCCCAGTTCATCAAAGTTTTTCTTTTTTTGGGGACCCAAATCTGGATACAGTATTCTAGATGTGGTCTAACAAGCCCTCAAGCATATCAACTTAACACACACACACCCCTCAATTTGGTGTCATCTGCAAACTTTATGAGCAAGCACTCTGTCACCTCTTCCATATCATTTATAAAGATGCTAAATAGGACAGGTCCCAGGATATACCCCTGTGGTACTACACTTGTGACTGGTCTTCAGGTAGAGTATGACCCATTAACAACTACTCTCTGTGCCTGATTATCCAGCCAGGTTTTTTTACACATCTGGTTGTCCACCCATCCAGACTATAATATTCTTCACTTCAGTGAAATTCACTTTGTAATAATGAATTTGATTGATTGAAGATCAACTTTCATGTAGCGATATTCCTTTTTACAGTGGCATTTTGTAAGTATTGGGGTGGAGGAGGGAAATGCCACCAGAGGAGTTGGTTTAAAGTTTCAAGCATAAGTAAATAACCAGGTATTCCCATGGTTTATTTAATCAAGACCCTTCAAATTGTTGTATCTTTTCCCAACTGTCATTGCAGCGCATGGACATGGATCGTCGTAGGGAAGATGCCAGAAACCCCAAGCGCAAGCCCCGCTTGATGGAGGAGGATGAATTGCCATCTTGGATTATTAAGGATGATGCTGAAGTTGAAAGGCTCACATGTGAGGAAGAGGAAGAGAAAATATTTGGAAGAGGGTCCCGTCAGCGCAGGGATGTGGACTATAGCGATGCTCTTACAGAGAAACAGTGGCTACGGGTAGGTACTGCTTTTTTCTTTTTGACAGTTGCTATTTGGGGGGGGGAATGTTCTCACTGAAGATTACAAAGTTGCACAAGCAAAAACACCATGTAATATCTAAGGTCCATGTATTCTTATTATTCAGTTTTTACAACTGTGCTCAAGACATAACTTAGGTTTCAAGCTACGTTGCTGAAGCTTAACTCATTGCTAGATTCAGAATCATGATTACAGTTGTTTTCTATTGCAACTGTTCTGTGGCTGTAGATATTGACATATTTCACTTATGTTTTTTGACACACTAAACAGATTGTCATCATTAAGAGACTTTTCAATTTAAAGTACGGAAAACCTATGATCAGTGTGTATTACAGCTTTCTGTGCTGCAGGTGTATAAGAAAAAACCCGAACTGATCCATTTTAAAGGTTTGGAAACTTTCAAGCAAGTCTTCTTTCTCTTATTTTCATTTCCAAGTGCCTCTGTGTTTCTTGATCCCAGTGGGATCAAAAAACTCGATGAAGACCATGTTGCAGGATTTCCATGCCTGAAAGTAAAGAATCTAAACTTACTCTCACTGAATCTATGATTTTGTTGCCCTTGAGGATTTCTTGTCATTCCTCTGCTTAAAAAAAAAAAAGTGGAGATAATGAAAATGCTTAAAAATGCTTACAAAAAGCATTAGATAATGAACGCTAATGCATATGGCTTTTCAGAATGTTAATATTGGGGTGGTAAAGAAACGAGGTTTGATCTCTAGAAAGTCTTGTCAAAACCAGGAAATTTCATAATTTTTAACTCAATTATGATTTCTAAAGCATATTAGTAAGATTTTTCATGCACAGAACTAGTCTCTGTGATTTGATAGGCAGTATTCTACCATAGTAGAACAATCACATGCTTATGTGGTTGACACTAATACACAGTGCAGCTAGGATCATAAAAGCTAGGGAAAAAAACATCAAAATGCAGAGTATATTGGGTAGACCTGCTCAAGCTCATTTTAAACTAGTTAGCTTCAGTACTGAAATACTCTGGCTATGGCAAAAGCTCAGCTTGGACTTTCATACTTTACTTCTCAGGTTGGTTTTGTACTCAAGCCATTTTCTGTCAAAAAATAATAGCCCTCAAGAAGTCATCTTTCTACCTCAAGGCAAGATCAGCTATTGCTATGTCATTCCTTACAGATGTTTGCCTAAAGGCCTCCACTGATGGAAAATTTAGAACTCCCTAAGGGAAGCTATTGCTGCGATTTAGTTTTCCCTAATACCTTATCTGAATTTCTTTGCTGGCTTTTAAGCACATCATTACTTCTTGTTCTGTTCACTGTGATCATGAAGAACAGGTTATTCACTTCTTTTTTTTCCCCAACATCTTTTTATGTCTTAAAAGACTGTTATCATACCCCTGCTTAGTCTTTTTTTCTTTGCGTTAACAACCTCTGCTCATTTGATCTGTTCCCATAGGCCCTGTTTTCTAGACCTCTGATCATTTTCATTCAACTTCCTTAAACTCTCTCCAAGTGATTAACAACTTTGTTTAGGTTTTATTCAAAGCCTGAATAAAGGGGAAGAGTTCTTTCACATAACTGCTAGGGTGTTTATACATCATGGTATAGTGTTTTTCTGTTTTCTCAGCAGTACAGACACTGACTTGTGTTCAACTTGTGATCCAGTATAAACCCTCAATCACTTTCTGTGAAACTACTCCCTATTCAATTTTTCCATATCCTTTTTTGTAAAGTTGTGGTGTGTTGACTTTAGCTGCCTGCCAAATGTCCACCCAGCCACTCTCTCACTCCCCCTCCTCAACAGGACAGGGGGAGAAAATAAGATAGAAAAGCTTATGGGGTGAGATAAGGACAGGGAGATCACTTAGCAATTACCGTCACAGGCAAAACAGACTTGACTCGGTGAAAATTAATTTAATTTGTTGCCAATTAATAATAGAGTAGCATGGCAAGAAACAAAGACAAAAGAAAAAACACCTTCCACCCCACCCCTCCCTTCTTCCCAGGTTCAACTTTACTCCTTCATTCCTGACTCTTCTACCTCCTCCCCCCACTCCAAGCAGCACAGGGGCATGGGGAATGGGGGTTGTGGTCAGTTCATAATGCTTTGTCTCTGCCACTCCTTCCTCCTCACACTCTTCTTGAAAGTTTTTTCAATTATTTTTGTTTTTATCTAGACTATTTTGTCTCTTCTTTTTTTACTTACTTATTTTCTTCATTTTGTTCCTGTTTGCTTATCTTCTACATCTTAAACTTGGAATAAAGTCTGCTTATTTCAAAATGAGAAGCATTACTCCACCCAAATAAAAGGAAAAAAAAGAAAACATAATGTTGTAGTTTAACACCAGCCGGCAACTAAGCACCACACAGCCGCTCACTCAATCCCCCCTGGTGGGATGGGGGACAGAATCAGAAGAGTAAAAGTGAGAACACTTGTGGGCTGAAATAAAGACAGTTTAATGGGTAAAGCAAAAGCTACATGCGTAAGCGAAGCAAAATAAGGAATTCATTCACTACTTCCCATTGGCAGGCAGGTGTTCAGCCATCTCCAGGAAAGCAGGGCTCCATCATGCATAACGGTTACTTGGGAAGACAAATGCCATCACTCCATTCTTCCCCCATCTTTATATACTGAGCATGACGTCATATGGTATGGAATATGCCTTTGGTCATTTGGGGTCAGCTGTCCCAGCTGTGTCCCCTCCCAACTTCTTGTGCACCCCCAGCCTACTCGCTGGTATGGTGGTGTGCAGAGCAGAAAAGGCCTTGACTCTGTGTAAGCACTGCTCAGCAATAAGGAAACCATCCCTGTATTATCAACGCTGTTTCCAGCACAAATCCAAAACATATAGTCCCATACAAGCTACTATGGAGAAAATTAACTCTATCCCAGTCAAATCCAGCACACATAAGAAAGAACATAGGAGAAAATAAGAAAGAAAGAACATGATGTGACATACGATGACTTTATTGCCATGAATTGAGATTACTTTGCAACAAAAACAAATTCCAGTTAACTCTTTATACCACTGCCCTATATGGGTATCTCATAATGTACAGAAAAAATTGGTGTTTTCATGTTTCAAAAATTTTAGAGATTTAAGAGAAATTTTTGCTACTCTGTTTATAGCTCAAAACGAAAGAAATTATTTTAATATCTTTTCAAGACAACTGGCTGTCATCACTAGATGATCACTTCCTTCTCCCTAATGGTCTTCCTTTCCTTGTGAAGTCTGTGGGTTCCAACATAATTTCTAGTGATTGTGCCCTTCTGTCTTTTTGTGCCCATAAGTTTATGAAAGGTTCACAGTTGCAAAATCAGGTTTGATAGATTAAATTTTAAAACATTGCTTACATTGCTGGATATTTCAATTATTTATTTTTAATCAGGTTGCACTGAAAAAACACCAACAACAAAACCAACCAAAAACCAGAAAATGCATTACTACTGTAGTTCATTAAAGCTGAGGTGAAATTTATCAGTGCTGGCTGTGTGTGATGCTTTACATTAAGAATATATTTTATTTGAAACATTTTTAGACAAGAAATAAAATATTGAAAATTAAAACCTTGATCCCATAAGAATTTTAAATAGGTACATATTTTTATTTTTTTATTACATGCTTTTGCTTCAAAGGTATTTGCATTGTAATAAAAGTTTATTAGAATAAATCTTCCAATCAAAATGCTTTTGTTTCAGTTTAATCCCAGCAAAATCAGTCTTGCATATCTGTTGTCTGATGCTATCTGAGTAAAAAAATAATCAGTTAAAATAACCCTATCAATCCTTGTATTATCCTCAGATGTTCAGTATCTGAATTACCTGACTTAAATGACTGATTATCTTCAGTTGTATTATCAACAGAATATCTTTGTGTCATCTGATTGGCCATGCCTGCAATATTGTGTCATTATTCTTCTTCATAGTCTTTATTAGTAATATATTGCCCTGTATGCTGTAGCATCGCAAGAACTATTCAGTTATTGCATCTCTAAGGAGATAACAAAAAAAAAATCAGATATATGGAAGCTGTAAACAGCCACAGACATCAGGAAGACCAGTGTTGAGAAACTAAACAAGATAACTGGATTTTAAAGAGAGGGCTCTTTTGAGGACTTAAAAAGTTAGATTACATGTTAGAGATAGTGTGAGCAAAAATGTAAAGCAAAGAAGGATGGGATTTCAGATAGGGCACAGAAGGAAGAAAAGTGGAATTGGTATTCAGACATCTCTGCAGGACCTGAAGGATAAAGCTGGTGAGATAAATTGGAGGGGGCAGGCTGAGAAAGCAAACTTTAATATAGGAGTAATTTTACTACCCTGGTCTCCTTGTAGTTTATATATATTGCAATCTGTATTATATTGTCATAGTATTACTGATGTGTATTATTTTGAGCACCTAATTTGAGTATACTCCATGAAATAGTGTTCTGACTACTATCAATCACATTTATTTTCGAAATATACTAAAATGTGTAATCCTTAAATGCCTGACTTTTCTGCTTGTGCACTCTGTTTTGATTGTGCATAAAATAAAATTAAAATAGAAACTAGGATGATCTGGGAGTTTCAAAGTAGAATGCTCTTCATTAGAATCCCATGCTTGAAAATAACTTCTCAGCAGTCCTGGCTAACCAGGGAGGTCCCAGTTGACTGGAGGTTAGCAAATGTGATGCCCATCTACAAGAAGGGCTGGAAGGAGGATTCGGGGAACTACAGGCTTGTCAGTGTGACCTCGGTGCCGGGGAAGGTCATGGAGCAGATCATCTTGAGTGCCATCACACAGTACATACAGGACAATGAATTGATCAGGCCCAGTCAGCATGGGTTTATGAAAGGCAGGTCCTGCTTGACTAACCTGATCTCCTTCTATGACAAGGTTACCCGCTTAGTGGATGAGGGGAAGGCTGTGGATGTTGTCTACTTGGACTTTAGTAAGGCCTTTGACACCATTTCCCACAGCATTCCCCTGGAGAAACTGGCTGCTCCTGGCTTGGATGGGCGTACTCTTTGCTGGGTAAAAAACTGGCTGGATGGCCAGGCCCAAAGAGTTCAATGGAGTCAAATCCAGTTGGCGGCCGGTCACAAGTGGTGTTCCCCAGGGCTCAGTAGTGGGGCCAGTCCTGTTTAATATCTTTATCAGTGATCTGGATGAGGGGATCAAATGTACCCTCAGAAAGTTTGCAGACGACACCAAGTTGGGCAGGAGTGTTGATCTGCTGGAGGGTAGGAAGGCCCTACAGAGGGATCTGGACAGGCTGGATCAATGGGCCAAGGCCAACTGTATGAGATTCAACAAGGCTAAATGCCGGGTCCTGCACTTGGGTCACAACAACCCCATGCAATGCTACAGGCTTGGGGAAGAGTGGCTGGAGAGCTGCCTGGCAGAAAAGGACCTGGGGGTGTTGGTGGACAGCTGGCTGAACATGAGCCAGCAGTGTGCCCAGGTGGCCAAGAGGGCCAAAGGCATCCTGGCTTGTATCAGGAATAGTGTGGCCAGCAGGACTAGGGAGGTGATTGTCCCCTTGTACTTGGCACTGGTGAGAGCACACCTTGAGTACTGTGTTCATTTTTGGGCCCCTCACTACAAGAAGGTTATTGAGATGCTGGAGCATGTCCAAAGAAGGACAATGAAGTTGGTGAAGGGTCTAGAGCACAAGTCTTATGAGGAGCAGCTGAGGGAACTGGGGTTGTTTAGTCTGGAGAAGAGGAGGCTGAGGGGAGACCTTATGGCTCTCTACAACTACCTGAAAGGAGGTTGTAGCAACATGGGTGTCAGTCTCTTCTCCCTAGTAATGAGTGATAGGACTAGAGGAAATGACCTCAAGTTGTGCCATTGGCGGTTTAGATTGGATATTAGGAAAAATTTCTTCACTGAAAGGGTGGTCAGGCATTGGAACAGGCTGCCCAGGGAAGTGGTTCAATCTCCATCCCTGGAGGTATTTAAAAGACGTGTAGATGTGGTGCTTAGGGTCATGGTTTAGTGGTGGACTTGGCAGTCCTAGGTTAACAGTTGGACTTGATCTTAAGGGTCTTTTCCAACCTAAATGATTCTATGATTCTATGATTCTATTCTAATATATCATCTCCTTTCTTAGGATATTTTGTTGTTTGAAACTCAGGATCCTGCTGGTTTAAAAAAAAGAAGAAAAGCTTTGAGTCCCATGAAACTTATGATTACAGGCTAATAGTGTAGGTCTTGTGTCCCAGCCATCAGTGGTTTACCTCTTACTGCTACCCTAGCTTGCTAGAAGAAGTTGTTGGGGAATCCATTCAGCATAGCAGGAAGTAGTTCTATAAATGGTATGCCTTTGCCCTAGGAAAAGTTCAGACTTTAGGATACTGTGCATTGTTAGATTTATTTCTTTTTAAGAAATTAGGAAGCTGATTTTTCTGTTCAATTGTATTTTGTATGCCTTCAGTGAAAATACTGAATTAGATAATTAGCATTGTGGTGGGTTAGCCTTGGCTGGCTGCCAGGTGCCCATCAAGCTGCTCTCTCACTCCCCCTCCTCAGGGAGAGAAAATAAGGTTAAAAACTTGTGGGTCAAAATAAAGGCAGTTGAATAAAGAAAAGCAAAGGCCACACGCAGAAGCAAAAGAAAACAAAAAGATTTATCCTCTACTTCCCATCAGCAGTCCATGTCCAGCCACTTCCTGGGAAGTAGGGCCTCAGTACATGTAGTGGTTGTTTCAGAAGACAAATGCCTTAATAACAAATGCCCCCCACTCCTCTTCCATTCAGCTAGCTACAAATACAAAGCACAGCACTACTGAGGGCTGCTATGGGGTGTGTGATTTTTAGTGCTTTCACTAAAACCTTTTTTAAGGAAAATTGTCTGAATTTACATGTCTGCACAAAATTTTAAGATGTAATTATAATAATAGATTTCTATAGTATTATCCAAATAATTTTTAATATTCATTTGCAGATTTATAGTGTGCTGGCAATTAATTCATTGTATACTACTCATTAATTTACAGAGTGGAAGAGCAAATGTCACAATTTGCCTGTTCTTTCTTTTCTTTTTTTTTTACACTGCATTGACCAACATCATTTAAAAAAAAACCAACCCCAACCATTCATTTGACTTTGATCTTACCCTCCACAACAATTTTTCAAAATAGTATATATCTTAAGTAACAACTGTATGCACAGTTCTAAATGAGATGTTATTACTCAAGGGTGGTGACAACACAATTGATTTGGAGGGCATGGGGGGGAACATTTGGCAAGAAAATTTTTTTTTGTTTTGGTTAATGAGTGAATATCCATTTTCTAAAGCACATTGCATCAAAATGCTAACCTTGTTTTTTGTTTCTTGTCATCCTGAGTATTTTGTTGTATTAGTTGTAATAACCAAAATCTAATCTGTTCTGTACAGAACAATAAAAAGTATTGTTTGCATTTTAAAACTGTATTTATTGCATACAATCTATTTTAGTTTTAAAATCATACATGAAATTGACCAATTTTGCTCTTACAATTAAAATGCTAACAAGAATTGGTAACTGCCCAGCTAAAAATCTAGAATCTAAGTGCCTAGAATAATAAGAGAAAAATATGATAAGTAGTTGTCAATATTAAAGCAAGCTGAAGGAAGAAGGCCTTGGGCCTTGTAGTAGGTAGAATGAAACAGCAGATTTGAGTATCTACAATCCTTTCGGTATTAAATTTTCACTAAAATAAAATTACTTGTATCTGAAAACATAGCCTTTCCCCAGCTCTCTTTTTTTTTCCCGATCAGCTGATGAAGAGACTAGCAGCTCGCTGCTTTGCTGGTTTGTTAATTTTATCCCCACTAACTGATTTCTGATAGCTGGCCTGCTGATAGTGGTAAGGTAAATAACCTTTTTCATTGCAGTCTTGAAGGTTCAGTAGAACTACATCACAGGAATGTGTAGGTGTATAAGACATCAAAAGCTGGTGTTCTCTGTATTTCGATGTGCAACTGAATGCTTAAGGAGAGCAATGACATTAACTGTTGACAGCCTTGTATGCTGTATTTATTATTTTTAGCTTCTCAAATTTGTGGAGAAATTTCCTTTTCTTAATCTTGGCTAGCTGCAGTGGTGTATGGTGGGTGACCTGATTTAACCAAATGAATATTAATGAGTTTTTGTGCAGTTTTTTCCTTACTTATTCTTCCTAACTCATCAGATCTCAAGCCTTCTTCATAGTGGCTATCTGAATGCTTGAAAGCATGATGGAAATTGTCTTTTGATTATTAAGGCCTTGTTTCAGGCTGTCCCTCAGGATTCTGTGTTCATGTTTGTTCTATGGATTTGCACATTAGAGAATGAATAGGAAATAGATTTTGAAATCCCACTAGTGGTTTTTAATATGCCAGGTTGTTTTGCATAGTGAACCAGGTTTTGTTCATAAAATGTTTTTCAAGAGACACTGCACGCAAATGAAATAAATTATGTCTGGACTGTAATCAGTCTTTTTATTCTCATATGATCATAAATATTAGTCATGTTTGGTTCTATAGAGAAATGAAGGTGCCTTATGATTATAGCTCCTTCAGCTATGAGAAATGATTGATTAGTATTTGCATGTATTCAAGGCAATAATAAGAGGCAAGAGGGACAAATATCAACATCAGTTATGCTCCAGAAAGCATTAATCAGAAAGACTACTTTTAAGATTTTTTTTTTTCCTTTTAGTTTCTTATGGCTCAATATATTTTTTATCTGTTTATGGGATTTTTTCTCCCCAAAGAAAAAAGTTCAGCTTTCTGTTTTTTCACCTGGATCTGTTGTTAGTGTATGAACAGGTTCCCTTTATGCCTGGTTTGCTTTCATAGAGATTTTATCTCTCTACCTGGTGCTGCCGGCTCTGGTTAAAAGCACGCATTTGCGGGTAATTGAAGCTGTTATTTTTTTGTGGCTATGTGTGTGTTTTTTCTTTTTTCATTCTATCATGAGTGCTCTTTACTGTAAAACACTATTGTAAGTTCTTCTGCCTCTTTATTGATTGTTATTTTAAATGAAAATTATACATTTTAGATATGGTTTTAACTGTTAGGTCACTTAAATTCTTTGAAAGAGAAGCTGAGTCTAGTATGCTACTACATAAAGTGTGTGTGTGTCTGCATGCAAAAAAACATATTAAAAAACTGTAATCTCTTTCATTGGAAGCTGAGCATGGTGTGAACTATCCTGTCTGTAAACATGCACATCAGAGTCTTTTCTCTTGAACTACATTCTCTAGGACTGCTACTAAAGTGAACAAATTGATGCAAGCCCTCATATATATGAAATTCAGGATCAGATGAATATGTATTCAGGTGGTAGGGTTCTTTATATAACTAATTTAGTTTTAGTGTCTTATTGTTTGTCAGTAACTGAATTTCTTTTTGAAATCTTTTTTATAAATAGACCGAGCATTTAATGTTGAATTATCTATATCTTGTTACGTTGTATTTTTCTTGGGTTTTTTTTAAATATTTGTTAATTGTCTTTGCATATTTCTCTTTTGGGTTTTTTGGGTATTTTGGAAACCATGGTTGTCAGGCAATTGAAGACGGCAATTTGGAAGAAATGGAAGAGGAAATCCGGCTTAAAAAACGGAAGAGACGAAGAAATTTGGATAAGGATTCTGGGAAAGAGGATGGGGAGAAAGCAAAGAAAAGAAGAGGCAGACCTCCTGCAGAGAAGTTGTCACCCAACCCACCTAAATTGACAAAACAGATGAATGCCATTATCGATACTGTGATAAACTACAAAGACAGGTGAGCTCAGCCTTTTTTGGTTTTGGCAAATAATTTCTGGAAACTTAATCCTGTGTAAGTTTCAATTGTGGTTATTTATTAATAAATAAAATAATTCCATTTAGGGCCTGATCTTGTAAGTCTTCCTCTACATAGAGGGCTTTTTAAAGAATCTGGTTGATCAAAACTTGTCAAAATGTAATTTAAAAGATGGGCATATCGTGTCTGCTTAGAAATGCCACTGTCCTGTTTAGTAGATATATTTCAGTACTGCAGGTTTGGGAAGGGGTTTTCTTTACCTTAATGGAGTATTCTGTCTTAATAATTATATAAATAATTTTAAATGCGTGGATATAGTTTTGTCAATACAAGTTCTCACCATGACACTTAAGAATACTCCCAAAATATTTATGGTTTGCCTGATGAACACTTGACTTTTCAAAGGAAAAAATGTAGAAATACTGAGCACTAGTAGGTTGTTCATAAATGAGACTGATTTGTCCTTAAAACCCAATTTTCAACATATATATACATTTCACATGTTAGACAATTGAATCTCAGGAAGAAATATAACTAACTTCTAATCCAAACTGAAGTTGTGAGATTTTTATTTTGCTGACTTTCCAACTGAAAATCATCTTTTTTATTGAGAAACGGCTCATCTTCAGCTATTGCTTAATAGCAACTCTGCATCAGGCTTCAGCTATGTGGGGAACTTGTACTGTTTGATCTCAGGTTTCTGATTTACTTAAATTGGTGCAACCTTCCTGTGTAGACATTCCTATTTTGCCATTCATTTATTTACTTAAGTTGAATAAGAAGCAAGTGTAAACTAAATCAACATAAAATTCATTCAAAAAGAAGGTGTTTTTCACACCAGAGGAGCTGCACCGGTGTAACCTATTTGGTTTCTGATTTGAGTACCTAATTTACTACAATTTTTATATAAACAAGCTTTTCAGAGTGTGTGGCTTCAAATGGCAGGATACATGTTTTCCTTTTTGCAGCTACAGTTTGATCTGTGCTTGTACAGAGATAACTTGAGCAATATACAATAAAGGATTTAGAGTGATGATACCTTACTTTTTAGGCACATAACTGCAGAAGTGGACTCCAGATCATCCTGTGATCCATAAGTTCTCTTTAGAGCATGTTGAAAAGTTTATTGCTTCAAAATGGGTTACAAAAATGAGCACGATGAGCAGGAGCTGCCTAAAAGGTCAGCAACATTCATTTTGCTGTGGCTTTTAACCAGCAGAAAAGCTGGGAAGAGTGGAGTGTTTTAAATTCAGGCATTCCAATCAGAGCTGCAAGAAATTATCTCTTTCCATTTAGGGTCCCTAGCCTTGGACCTTTTCCAGAAGGCAAGCACTTCTGGTCAGAGCTCCTACTTTTAATTTTAAACATAGCAGGCTTAAGTCACTTCTACCTTCCTCCTATGTATCATAGCTCAGTGGTTAAAGCACTCACTTAAGAAGTAGGAGATTTGGGCATTTTGCTTCCTCTGCCCAGTAAGTTCAAATGGATTAGAGGAGCATTTTCAGGATTGGCCGTTTCAGAATGAGTTTTATTTTAGCCATTTGAACCCTTGAATTCGAGGGGGAGGCTTTTTTGTTTTTTCAACTCTGGGGTTTTGGGGCAAGTATAGAGGGACAGATTCATTAGAAAGGGAGCAGGCCATGAAGCTTCATTTTTTCATGCATTTAGTATTTGAATGCTTAAAACTGTTTACATCTTCAAAAGTTTTCAGTACTAGTAAATGTTTCATCTCTACTTTATGAAAGTCCAAAGGGTTAATCTAGACCAAAGGTTGATCAGGAGACATCCACCCAAAAGTATTAGTGGCTCTGGCCTGAGTTGTTTCCTTAAAAGCAAATTTGCACTCTTTATCACAGCTAATAAGCCAGGAGAAAAAAAATCAAGAAAAATATTACTAGGAGTAAACTACTAAACATCTCTGTGCTTTCTCTCATGCTTCCCCTCACACTTGAGCTTCTTGTACTCTGAACCACTTCTCTGTTCTACTTAAAATCTTTCTTTTAAAAAAATGTCTTTTTCCATGATGCTTACAAAACTCTTGAATACAAGTTGGCTGCTTATGTATGGAGACCTCTGCATAATGTGGACAAGGGGGAGGATTCCCTATATACTTCCTCCACTGTCATGACTTGTCTTAGAGTTCTGTTGTAAGCATTTTGGGGCAGGGACAGTCTTTTTCTTATGTATTCGAACAGCATCCAACAAAACAGGATGGGTTGCCTACATTTAGGATTTCTAAAGGCTATAATAATGCAAATAATAAACCAAAGGTTGCGCTATACAGTTATTAAATTGAGGTAAAAATAAAGTCAAATAGACAAATTAGCAATATTTGAGATAAATATTCAATGTAGTCAAATACAGTATATAATTCCTTTAAATCTTGTGACAGGAAATTCAAAGAAGTAGATATCCAGTTATTTGTAAATCCCAATTAAAGGCCTTTACCCAAGGCAGTAAAAGCTAGCTTAGCTGGGTGTATGTTTTAGTACAGAAATCAAATTACTGTTTCTCTCTGCCATGTCCTCAGAACAAATGAAAACTTCCTTCTTAGATTCCCTATTATATGCAGGGATATTTAGCAACTAGCATGCTTCCTTTTCTTCCCATTCCACATTCCAACATAAGTACAGATTTTAATGAAACATTCCAATAAGTATAAGCTTAGTAGTCTTTGCAGAGCAATTTATAGCTGCCAGCTGAGTTTCTCTCAATTGTTTCACAAAACTAGGTAACTCACTAACTTACTGAATGGATTTATGCTGAGATGCTTTTTTTCTGGCACCCTAACTACATGAAGACTTTAAGGGCCTTCTTCCACACACGAGTTTCCTGATATCTGGGGTGTCTCCCAAGTAATAAGGAATCCTCTCTTTCAGAAGTGTTAAATACATTCCTTTCCTTTCTCCTCATCCCCTCCCCCCCCTTGACAGCTTTCAGTTTTGTCTGGTAGGGCAGGGATGTTTTAACATTACATTTTTTTCTCTTTATGAATTTAAAAATGTTAGTCTAGGCTCTAAATTTGATAGTTTAGAATACAGAATGAAACTAGAAGCAAGAGAAAACAAGATAAGAAAGCTGGACAAAATCCTCTGACTTCAAGGAAAAAAATGTCTTAAGTAAAAGGAAGCTTATGACTGAGAAGGAGAATTTCATTGTATTAACTTTTCTGACTTCTCTTTTTGTTGTTGTTGCTATCATCTGCCAACAGGAAACCTGGTTATAGAAAAAAACTTTGAATTAAGTGCTCAAGTTCCATAGAACCATAGAATAATTCAGGTTGGAAGGGACCTCAGGAAGTCTCTGGGCCAAATTCCTGCTCAAAGCAGGGTCAGTTATGAGACCAGACCACATTGCTCAGAGCTTGATCCAGTCTTGAAGACCTCTAGGGATGGAGACTGCACAAACTCTCTGAGCAACCTGTTCCATTGTTTTGCTGTCCTTGTGGTAAAAATTTTTTTCCTCATATCCAGTCTGAACTTCTTCAAATTTTGCCCATTGTCTCTCTCATCCTCCTGCTATGCACTGCTGAAGAGCCTGGCTCCATCTTCTTAGTAAATTCTTCATATGTATTGGGAAGCTACTATCAGGTCTCCCGAAGCCTTCTCTTCTTCAGGCTGAACAAGCCCAGTTCCCGCAGCTTCTCTTCACAGGGCATGTGCTCCAGCCCTGTGACCATCTCAGTGGCCCTCTGCTGAACTCACCCCAGTTCATCAATGTTTTTCCTTTATTGGGGGACACAAATCCTGATGCAGTCTTCTGGATGTGGTCCAAGGAGTGCTGATTAGAGGGGGATGATCCCTTCCTTCAGTCTACTGGCTATGCTCCTGTTAATCCAGCCCAGGATGCTGTTGGCTGTCTTTGCTGCCAGGGCACGCTGCTTGCTCATGTTCAGCCAGTCAATCCCCAGCCTGTATCATTATAAGATGTTCTTCCTTCCCAGGTGCAGGACTTGGCACTTGTCCTTGTTGAATTTCATAAGGTTCCTGTTGGCCTATCCTTCCAGCCTGTCTAGGTCCCTCTGGATGGCAGTCCTGCCCTAGAGTATATCAACTGGAACCCAACTCTACCCCACCCCCCCAGCTTGGTGTCATCTGAAAACTTACCTCTTCCAGGTCATTGATAAAGATGTTAAACAGGACAGGTCCCAGGATAGACTCTACTTGTTACTAGCCTCCAGGTACAGTAACCATTAACCACTACCTTCTGAGCCTTATCATCTAAGCAGTTTTTTACCCATCTGGTTGTCCACTCATCCAGACCATAATGTACTTACTTGGATACAAGAATATTGTGGCAGACAGTGTCAAAAGCTTTGCTAAAGTCAAGGTAAATAACATCCAGTCTTCTCCCCTCATCCACAAATCCAGTCATTTTATCATAGGAGGCAATCAGGTTGGACAGGCATGACTTACCCTAGGTAAATCCATGTTGACTCTTACCAGTCACTGCCTTTTCCTTCATGTGCCCAGAAATGTGTTTCAAGAGGACTTGTTCCATGTTTTTCTCAGGGACTGAAGTGAGACTGACTGTCATTTTGGCCTTTTGGGGGATTGGGTTCATCATCTTTCTCCAGTTGTCAGGGACTTCCCACAATCTCCATGACTTTTCAAAGATGATAGAGAGTGTCCTCACAGTGACATCAGCCAGCTCTTTCAGCATCTTCAGGTGCATCCCATCTGGTCCCATGGATTTGTATGGGTCAAGCTCTCTCAAGTAATCCCTGACTCTCTCCCTGTTGGTTGTTCTCCTCCTTGAATCCTTTATCTAATCACAAAGGCCTAGGAGACCTTGTTGGTGAAGGCTGAGACAAAGAAGACATTAAGTACCTTAGTCTTATAGTTGTCCGCTCCATTGAGCAATGGTCCTACATTTTCCTTGTTCAGCCTTTTACTACTAATGTAGCAGTAAGAAGCTCTTTTTGCTGTCCTTGGTGCCCCTTGCAAGCATCAACTCTAGGTGAATTTTGGCTTTCCTATTACCACCCCTGCATGCTTGGGCAATGTTTCAAAATTCATCCTTTGAAGTCTGTCCTCACTTCCACCTTCTGCATGCATCCTTTATGCATTGGAGCTCAGTCGTGAGTTCCCTGTTCAGCCAAGCTGGTCTCCTGATTTTCTGAGCATCAGAATGGATCTTTCTAGCACGTGGAGGAGGTTGCCCTTAAAGACCTGACAGCTTTCCTGAGCTCCTTTGCTTTTCAGAGCTGACTCCTATGTGATCCCACCTACCAGTTCCCTGAATAAGCCCAAGTCTGCCCTCCTGAAGTCCAGGGTCTGTACTCCGTTTCTTTCATTCCTCACTCCCCTCAGGATCTTAAACTTCACGATTTCATGGTCACTACAGCCAAAGCTGCCATTTTATCATATCCCTGAGTAGTTCTTCCTTGTTCATGAGTAGCAGAACCAGGAAAGAATCACCACTGGCTAGCCCCTCTAGTACCTGTTTCAAGTAGTTATCACTGGCACTCTCCAGAAACCTCCTAGATTGCTTGTGTTGCTCTGTGTTGTCCTTCCAGCAGATGTCAAGGCAATTAAAGCCCCCCCTCAAGAACCACGTCCTGAGATCTGGAGGCTTCCTCAAATTTTTTAAAGACGACTTTGTCTGCTTTCTCACCCTGATCGGGTGGTCTGTGACAAACTCCCACCATGAGGTCACCCTTACCATCTTGTCCTCTGATCCTGACCCACAAGCTCTCAACCATCCCATTGCCCATTCCATAGAACTCCATACATTTGAGCTACTCATTCACATAGAGGGCACCTCCCTCCTAGTCTTCCCTGCCTGTATTTCCTAAAGAGCCTGTATCCATCCATCACAGAGCTCCAATCACGCAAACTCTCCCATCACATCTCAGTTATTCCAGTGATGTCATAGTTCTGCATATACATGTGGAGCTCTAATTTCTCCTGCTTATTTCCCAGGCTGTATGCATTTATGCACATATACTTGAGGTGGGCCTCCTTTCACCCTGTTTTATTGTTCCTGAGGTCTCTCTTGTATCTGTTGCCCTGCAGCCTTTGCTTTCCACCCCATTCACCATTTCTTCACTTAACTGTGGGTTGTAATCTTCCAACCCTGATGTTTGTAGTTTAAAGCTCTCTTCACCAGGTTGGTCAACCTGTTGGCAAAGATGCTCTTTCCCAACTTCTGAGGGGGGGGGAAGAGAGAGAGCGAGCAGAGAGCAGAGAGAATAGAGATTGGTCATTCTTGCTATTAATGATAACTGGAGAACACTTGATTTTGTACAGGTGTGTATTTATTGGGTAATATTTTTTGGATATGTAAATAACATTGACTATGTTATCTACTAGGCTCTAAAGTTATAAACTAAAAGCTACAAAGGGAAGGATGAGGAAATCATATTATGACATTATACACTAGAAGCTACAAGGTGAAGGATGAGGAGATAGAGGAAGAAAAGGGTGATTCACATGTCAAGAGCACTTTCCACAAGAATTCCAACGTGACAGACAGTAATTTAGCATCTGCCAGTGCAAGGGTGTGAGAAAAGAGCACTTGGGACATCAGAGTAAGGGCACTGTCACAGCAATCTTGGGGGTGTATAGATGAAAGGTTAAAGAGGTGAGAGTGAAAAGTAGGCTACAGAACTGGAAATGAAAGGCCCTCAGTATTGCACAGGGTAAGACATCTAAGTCACCACGAAACACTCAAGCATTTTCCCTTCATGTGCAGGTTTGAGAACACTACCTGGGCCCCCATGCCCTTCACCCTCACGCTTGATACACTCAGGGTCTTCACTGGCAGTATTGTTGCGTGTACAGATGAGCAGACAGGAATAATAGTCCAAGAGTCGGATAAGCCTCCATGGTCTCTCTGCAACATCCCAGATCCAAGTGCCTGGTAAGCAGCAAACCTCCTGAGACATCAGGTCAGGTTGGCAGATGGGTGCCTCTACTACATGCAATATCAACCTCCTTTTCTTCTTTGTGCAGACGCTTGGTTGAGGCTTAGTTGGCTCTGACACCTTCCCTGAATGTGGTTCTTCTTCACCTGTTGCCAGGTGTTGTGGTTTAACCCCAGCTAGAAACTAAGCACCACACAGCTGCTTGCTCACTCCCCCCTGGTGGGATGGGGGAGAGAATCAGAAGAGTAAAAGGGAGAAAACTCATGGGTTGAGATAAAAACAGTTTAATAGGGAAAGCAAAAGTTGCGCGTGCAAGCAAAGCAAAACAAGGAATTCATTCACTATTTCCCATTGGCAGACAGGTGTTCAGCCATCCCCAGGAAAGCAGGGCTCCATCATGCGTAACAGTAACTTGGGAAGACAAACGCCATAACTCCGAATGTCCCCCCCTTCCTTCTTCTTCCCCCAGCTTATATACTGGGAATGACATCATATGGTATGGAATAGCCCTTTGGCCAGTCTGGGTCAGCTGTCCTGGCTGTGCTCCCTCCCAGCTTCTTGTGCACCTGGCAGAGCATGGGAAGCTGAAAAGTCCTTGACTTAGCATAAAGACTATTTAGCAACAACTAAAACATCAGTGTCTTATCAACATTATTCTCATCCTAAATCCAAAACACAGCACTATACCAGCTACTAGGAAGAAAATTAACTCTATCCATCCCAGTTGAAACCAGGACAGGCATTGTACCTGTTCTGTAACTGCAGAACCAGAGGTGGAGAAGCAGCCTTAGATGTGGTGCCAGAAGTGATAACTTTCCAGCCTCCCTCATCTTGGGAGTTTCCATCCACCATTTCTTTGAGGGTAGTCTCTATCTGTCGCTCCTTCCTTGCAACGTAGGGCTTGGGTTCTTGACTCTGAGAGTCTCTGCAAAGAGCCTGTCAATATCCTGCTCATTCTCCCTGATGGTGTGCAGCCTTCTCACCTCCTCTTGCAGCTCCTTCATCTGATGATTCAGTGCTTCAACCAGATCACACCTCCCAGTCGTCTCATCAGAGGCCTCAACCCAGACAGAATTCCTAAGGGTGGATGCCGGCATCCAGGTCTCTGGCTTCAGGGAGTGCCTGGGGCCTCCTCCTGGGGCTGCAGACACCGAGAGTCCTGGATGGCAGCATTCTCCCTTAGGCCCAAGTGCAAGGTCCTGCACCTGGGTCAGGGCAACCCCCGGTATCAATACAGGCTGGGGGATGAAGGGATTGAGAGCAGCCCTGCAGAGAAGAATTCGGGGATACTGGTGGATGAAAAATTGGACATGAACTGGCAATGTGCGCTCGCAGCCCAGAAAGCCAATTATATCCTGGGCTGCATCAAAAGAAGCGCACCCAGCAGGTCAAGGGAAGTAATTCTCCCCCTCTACACCACTCTTGTGAGACCCCATCTGGAGTGGGGTCCAGCTCTGCGGTCCCCAGTACAAGAAAGACATGGACCTGTTTGTTAGAGCAGGTCCAGAGGAGGTCCATGAAAATGATCAGAGGGCTGGAACACCTTTCCTCTGAAGAAAGGCTGAGAGAGTTGGGGTTGTTCAGCCTGGAGAAGAGAAGGCTCCAGGGAGACCTTATTGCAGCCTTTCAATACTTGAAGGGGGCTTATAAGAAAGACAGAGAAAGACTTTTTATCAGGGCCTGTAGTGACAGGACAAGGGGCAATGGTTTTAAACTGAAAGAGGTTAAATTTAGATTGGACAAAAAGGAAGAAATCTTTTATGATGAGGGTGGTGAGACACTGGAACAGGTTTCACAGAGAAGTTGTGGATGCCCCATCATTGGAAGTGTTCAAGGTCAGGTTGGATGGGGCTTTGAGCAACCCGATCTAGTGAAAGATGTCCCTGCCCATGGCAGGGTGGTTGGACTAGATGATCTTTAAGGTCCCTTTCAACCCAAACCATTCTATGATTCTGTGATTCTGTCTGGGACAGTTGAAATGTTTTTCTCAAGGAAGACAGCAGTCTTGTGGGAAATAGCTGCAGCTCTAACTGAATCAAGCAGAATAATTATAAAGCCTATCCTCTAGATAGCATGAGGAAAAATAAAACGATCTCTTAGAGTAAGAAGTGTAGGGGGAAAGTGAGAATTGCTAAGTCAGGTGAATTAAAATTTGCAAAGAACGTTAAAACATATAGACAAAGGCTCTTCAGCTGTATGAATAAAAAGAGACTGAGAAAAGACATAGAGCTATCATGCATTGTTGATGGCATACAGATTAAATAAAGATTACATAGTTATAATTCTGAAGTTTTACTTTTCAGTAAGGATGATAATATGAAAGGGAAGATGAGCGGTGGTAGTGAGAAGATAGATAGATATTAAAATTGCCATCTACAAGAGGGAAGCAAAAGTCAATCAGTTAAAGCACTCAGTTGTGGGGACGAGTCAAATAATATAAATCCCAGGATTTTGAAGGAATTGATATCTAGTCAGTGGTCTAATAGCCAGATAGGTTGTGCCAGACTAACATGATAACTCATTTTGTAAATGAAAGATATTTTATCAAAGGGAGCATGGTAAATTTAATATAGATGGATTTTAGTAAAGCATTTGATATGATACCACAAGAAAATTGTTAGTTAAGATGAAAAAAGAGGAGTGTAATGCAAGATTTCTAAGATGTATGAGGACTTGGATAAAGATGTGACTAAAAGCAATGTTGAAAGAGGAACCATTAGGCTGGAAGGAAGACAACACTGAAGTTCTTGAAAGATTTGTGTTGGGATGGATTGTAATATATTAATGATATTCATTTAATATCCACCTGATCATGGGCCTGATCCATTATATGAAAAATCAAGCTTAGTTGTGAAGTCTTGGCTAGCAGGGGACAAAGGACAAGAAACAAACACTTCTGTAAAGTAAAGCCCATCTGCCACAGGGAAAAACTACTCAACTCACATGGTTTAAACCAAATCAGGTGGTTTATTGATTTATTAGCAACACATGATTAATTTGCAATCAGTGAACTACATTCAGGATCCATATCAGCAATATAACAGAAAAAACACAATACCAGACACACACAGAAGTTCAGTAAACACCTACACCTGGACACCCAAAACCCTTCTGTAACTAATCCCAAAATACCCCCCCCCCCCCTAATTTCAGCTGGTGACTTTTGAACCAAAAGCAAATCCATCTATACGGGGTATCACTTTTCATGTTGTTTGTGGACACTGCCACTTTCTATCCCCATACATTTCACAATTGCTTAAACTAATCATATCAGCTTGTTGTATACCAGAAATGTTGGGTGCAACACTGCACCACTGTGAATTTAAGGACATCGTGGGCCAGTTTCATTGTTCTGTGTCAAAGCGTTTTTAACCAACATTGTTGGAGGTTTAACTGTCTTTTTCCTGCACATCTTATTTTCCAGAACCATCCTGTTGGCCCCAATCTTATAATCCATTGCAGCTGACAACTGCCTTGTTTCAAAGATAAAGAGGGTGTCTTATCTTTTCCTAGTCCATTTCCTTCTGCCACCACCCCATCTGTACGTGAGACATCAATGCTTGCGTTTCCATATTGAGTTGCTGTTGTATTATATAACATGTTAAGCTCTTTAAAGAATCATTTATTGTTCCTGCCAGACCAAAACCTGCTGTTGTGGTGGCATTAAACAATTTTTGTTCCAACACAAATTCTAGTTTTACGTCTTGCACATCTCCTTGCAAAGCAACCCTGCTTGATTCTATCCACATGCCTATAAATTTTACTGCATCTTGAAGTTGGGCTTGGAGGCTTCCCATTTGGGTTCCTATGGTTAGACTTTCTAAAACACTGAGTGTACCTGACAGGTCTTTTGCTTTTCGTAAAATCCCCTGGCCTTTCATCATTCCCCATAATGCCTTATTTGTGAGATCATGACATTATTATGGTTTTGTTAAATTTCATTTGAATAATATATTCACTCCAAAGGCCCTCACCTCTTTCTTTTCCTAACAAAAATGATTGCCAGGTGTTTACTTTAGTCTTGTTAATGTCAGTTTCTGGAATGTAATATACTATAGTCACATTGCCCAGGTTTTCACAGAATCATAAAATCATTAAGGTTGGAAAAGACCTCTGAGATCATTGAGTCCAACCGTTAACCTAACTGCCAGGTCCACCTCTAAACCATGTCACTAAGCACCACATCCACATGTTTTTTGAACACTTCCAGGGACTGTGATTCCACCACTTCCCTGGGCAGTCTGTTCCAATGGCTAACCACTCTCTCCGTGAAGAAATTTTTCCTAATATCCAGTCTAAATCTCCCCTGGCACAACTTGAGGCTGTTTCCTCTCGTCCTGTTGCTTGCTACCTGGGAGAAGAGACCGACCCCCACCTCACTACAACCTCCTTTCAGGTAGTTGTAGAGAGCCATAAGGTCTCCCCTCAGCCTCCTCTTCTCCAAACTAAACAAGCCCAGCTCCCTCAGCCACTCCTCCTAAGACTTGTTCTCCAGACCCTTCACCAGCTTCATTGCTCTTCTTTGGACATGCTCCAGCATCTCAATTTCCTTCTTGTAGTGAGGGGCCCAAAAATGAACACAGTACTCGAGGTGTGGCCTCACCAGTGCCGAGTACAGGGGCACTATCACCTCCCTGGTCCTGCTGGCCACACTATTCCTGATACAAGCCAGGATGCCATTGGCCCTCTTGGCCACCTGAGCACACTGCTGGCTCATATTCAGCTGGCTGTCGACCAGCATTCCCAGGTGCTTTTCTGCCAAGCAGCTCTCCAGCCACTCTTCCCCAAGCCTGTAGCGTTGCATGGGGTTGTTGTGACCCAAGTGCAGGACCCAGCACTTAGCCTTGTTGAATCTCATACAGCTGACCTCGGCCCATCGATCCAGCCTGTCCAGATCCCTCTGTAGGGCCTTCCTACCCTCCAGCAGATCAACACTCCTGCCCAACTTGGTGTCATCTGCAAACTTACTGAGGGTGCACTCGATCCCCTCGTCCAGATCATCAATGAAGATGTTGAACAGAACCAGCCTCAATACTGAGCCCTGGGGAACACTACTTGTGACTGGCCGCCAACTGGATTTGACTCCATTCACCACAACTCTCTGGGCTCAGCCATTCAGACAGTTTTTAACCCAGCGCAGAGTGCACTTATCCAAGCCATGAGCAGCCAGCTTCTCCAGGAGAATGCTGTGGGAAACTGTGTGAAAAGCTTTACTAAAGTCCAGGTAGACAACATCCACAGCCTTCCCCTCATCCACCAAGCGGGTCACCTTGTCATAGAAGGAGACCAGGTTGGTCAAGCAGGATCTTCCCTTCATGAACCCATGCTGGCTGGGCCTGATCCCCTGGTTGTCCTGCACATGCCTCGTGATGGCACTCAAGATGATTTGTTCCATGACCTTCCCTGGCACCGAGGTCAGGCTGACAGGCCTGTAGTTCCGCAGATCCTCCTTCTGACCCTTCTTGTAGAGGGGAGTCACATTAGCTAACTTCCAGTCATCTGGGACCTCCCCGGTTGACTAGGACTGCTGGTAAATGATGGAAAGTGGCTTGGCAAGCTCCTCTGCCAGCTCCCTCAGTATCCTCGGGTGGATCCCATCTGGCCCCATAGACTTGTGGGCATCTAGGTGGAGTAGCAGGTCGCTGACTGTTACCTCTTGGATTACTGGGGCTTCATTCTGCATCCTATCTCCATCTCCCAGCTCAGGGGCCTGAATACCCTGAGGATAACTAGTCTGACTATTAAAGACTGAGGCAAAGGAGGCATTAAGTACCTCAGCCTTCTCCTCATCTTTTGTGGCAATGTTTCCCTCCACATCCAACAAAGGAGGGAGATTCTCCTTGGCTCTCCTTTTGTTGCTGATATATTTGTAAAAACATTTTTTGTTATCCTTAACTGCAGAAGCCAGTTTAAGTTCTAGCTGGGCTTTTGCCTTTCTAATTTTCTCCTTGCATAACCTAACAAAATCCTTGTAGTCTTCCTGAGTTGCCTGCCCCTTCTTCCAAAGGTGGTAGGCTCTCTTTTTATTTTTCCTGAGTCCCAGCAAAAGATCCCTCTTCAGCCAGGCCGGTCTTCTCCCCTGCCAACTCGTGTTTTGGCATATGGGGACAGCCTGCTCCTGTGCCTTTAAGACTTCCTTCTTGAAAAATATCCAGCCTTCCTTTGCCTTTCAGGACTGCCCCCCAAGGGACTGTTAATCAGACTCCTAAACAATCCAAAGTCTGCCTTTCTAAAGTCCAGGGCAGTGGTTTTGTTGACCCCCCTGCTTACTTCTCCAAGCATCGAAAACTCTATCATTTCATGATCACTATGCCCAAGACGGCCTCCAACCACCACATCACCCACCAGGCCTTCTCTGTTCAAAACAAGAGGTCCAGTGGGGCACCTCCCCTGGTTGGCTCCCTCACCAGCTGTGTCAGGAAGTTATCTTCCACACACTCCAGGAACCTCCTAGACTGTTTCCTCTCTGCTGTGTTATATTTCCAGCAGGCATCTGGTAAGTTGAAGTCCTCCATGAGAACAAGGGCTAGAGACTGTGAGACTTCTCCCAGCTGCTTATAGAATACTTCGTCTGCCTCTTCATCCTGCTTGGGTGGTCTATAACAGACTCCCACCAGGATATCTGCCTTGTTGGCCTTCCCCCTGATTCTTACCCATAAACACTCAACCCTATCGTCACCATTGTTAAGTTCTAGACAATCAAAACATTCCCTAATGGACAAGGCTACCCCACCACCTCTCCTTCCTTGCCTATCCCTTCTGAAGAGTTTATAGCCATCCATTGCAGCGCTCCAGTTCTGCGAGTCATCCCACCATGTTTCCGTGATGGCAACTATATCATAGTTTTCCTGCTGCACAATGGCTTCCAGCTCCTCCTGTTTATTGCCCATGCTGCGTGCATTGGTGTAGATGAACTTCATTTGGGCTGTTGATCTCTTCTCCAACACAGGCATGCCACCCCTAGGCTCATCCCTAGCAAGCCTGGTTTTATCCCCTTCCCCCTTCCAATCTAGTTTAAAGCTCTCTCAATGAGGCCTGCTAGCTCCTGAGCTAGAATCCTTTTTGCCCTTTGTGACAGGTGAACCCCATCTGTCTCCAGCAGGCCTGGTGCCATGTAAACTGCCCCATGATTGAAAAACCCAAAATTCCACCGCTGGCACCAGCCTCTGAGCCACATGTTAATGAGGTGGGTATTCCTGTTCCTTTCCGTATTCCTCCCTGCTACTGATGGGATGGAGGAAAACACTACCTGCACTCCTGATCCTTCAAGTAATCGCCCCAGTTCTCTGAAATCCCTTTCGATCATCTTTGGACTTCTCTCGGCTACCTCATTGCTGCCAACCTGAACAACCAATAGCGGGTAATAATTGGATGGTTGTACCAGCCTAGGGAGCTTCCTAGTAATGTCTCTGACCCGGGCCCCAGGGAGGCAGCAGACTTCCCTATGGGATGGGTCCAGTCGGCATATCGGGCCCTCTGTTCCCCTCAGAAGGGAGTCGCCTATGACAGTTACCCTTCTTTTTTTCTTAACAGCAGCAGTTGTAATGCATGGGGTTGTCTGGCTCACCCTAGTCAATCCCCTGGCTGGATCTTTGTCTGCATCATCATCCTCCTGGCCCTCAAGTTCCAGACCCTCATACCTATTGTATAAGGGCACCTGGGGGGGCGAGGTCGGCCGGGAGAGGATTCGCCTGCTGCATCGAGCAGGGATGTTTCCATCTCCCTCCTTCTCTTAGATCCCCTCTTTCTGCCTGGTGGCAAGAGGGTAGGGGAGCCTCTGCTTCTCTTGATGTTTCTATCATCTGGCGCGCTTGTCTCAGGGATGGTAGGGACTGGCTCCACCAGTCTATCTCCCTCTCACACTCCCTGATACTCCTCAGTCTTGCAACTTCTTCTTTCAGCTCTGCCACCAGGCTGAGCAGATCCTCCACCTGGTCACACCTCACGCAGGTGTTGTCTCAGCTGCCCTCCATTACCAGAGCAAGGCTCTGGCACTCCCTGCAGAGACCTGGGTGGCTGCATGTTTTTTTGGGAGCTCCGTCTGGGTCGCCACATCCCTTCTGGCGATGGCTCTTGCCCGAGTGGAAACCATGGCTAGGTCTCTTCTGGGAGGGCGAAGACCACAAGTTGAGCTCGCCAGCTGACTGCGCCCTGCCTGCACGAACTGCCGCGCCACGCCCTTTCTGACGCACCACGTCCTGGTCGCTAGTGCTCCCTAGGGGCGTATAAATCTCCCGCGGTTACCCAGAACGTGCAAGCCCTGTCCCCCTTGCTCGCAAGAGCTGCCGGTTTTGTTGCATTGGCCCAATATTGCCCTATTAAGCTATCTATCTCCTAAATCTAAATAAACAGTGTTATTTAACTGGTTTTCTGTAAACACATTTCCCTTTTGACACTGTTGGTTGTTTTTCCTATATTACCAAATTATTCCTGATTTACTGTTGTTGCCTAATTCTGCATTGTTGGTGGTTCCTCCACTTAGGGAAATGTTGCATCATTTGCCTGATTCCCACACCACCCCTACTTCTTATGAAAGCTATCTCATTCTGACAATTCTATCATCTTTGCTACTTGAGATGGTGGTCAAAGTGATGTTCTCTGTGGCTTCAGTTTTGATTGATCGTTCAAAAATAGTTGTGTTATTCCATCCAGTTGTGGCATTGGATGATTCAGCAGTATATATCCCCCATGTGAAGCTGAACGGTATCACCCAAGAAGTGGCCATTTTGGTTTCTCTGTTATACCTGTAAAGACAGAAACAAAAACCTACCTCCCTTTTTTCCCTAGTAACTGTTGCAGTAGTCTTTTAGCTTAGGGGCCATATGAGGTCATTCGGACATGCCCTGAGATGGGTCTTGTGGACCCTGGGATATTATTTGGGTCCAAACAACTGCCATATTGCACTCTTCATCTTCATGCTTACTTGATTCCCAGATGACTCCATCCTATGTTTCTGGATCCCAATCCTCACTCTGAACTGCCATTAAGTCTTCCAAATCCTGTTTCCCTTTGTTCTTTTTCCCGTGAATGTGTTCTGCCTTTTGTGCAGCCATCACCACTGCCACCTGCACTACCTTCTGAGCCTGCTGAGCATTCTTAGCTTCAGCACTCTTGGTAGCCTGTTGCAAACACTTTATCCTTTATTTATAATCAGCAACAAGTTCCTTCACTTTCTGACCCATCCTCCTGATCACCTTCTACAACAAAGTAACATCTTCTGTTGACATGGGGACAGCAGTGGATATTGTTTACCTGGACTTCAGCAAAGCATTTGACCCTGTTTCCCACAGCCTTCTCCTGGACAAACTGGCAAGATACAGACTGGATGGGTGGTCTGCAAGATGGATAGGAAATTGACTAACAGGCCGCACTCAGAGGGTGGCGATCAATGGGTTTTACTCAGGCTGGCAGCCTGTCACAAGTGGGATCCCCCAGGGATCATACTGGGCCCCATTCTCTTCAACATCTTCATAAATGATCTGGACGATGGGATTGAAAGCACCCTCACCAAGTTTGCTGATGACACCAAACTGGGTGGTGAGGTGGACACGTCAGAAGGGAGAGCCATCTTACAGAGAGATCTGGACAGGCTGGAAGAATGGGCAAACAAGAACAGTGTGAAATTTAGCAAAGACAAATGCAAGGTCCTGCACCTGGGATGACATAACCAAAAAGCCCAGTACAGGCTAGGATTTGTGTGGCTGGAGAGCAGCCTTACTGAAAAGGACCTGGTGGACAACAAGATGAACATGGGTCAGCAGTGCGCCACTGCAGCAACAAAAGCAAATGGGATCCTGGGTTGCATCTGCAGGGGCATTACTAGCAGAGACAGAGACGTGATCATCCCACTCTACTCAGTGCTTGTCAGGCCGCACCTGGAGTACTGTGTCCAGTTCTGGTCCCCACAATTCAAGACAGATGTGGACAGACTTAAAAGGGTCCAAAGGAGGGCCAAGAAGACGATCAAAGGGCTGGAGAACCTGCCCTATGAGGAAAGACTGAAGCAGTTGGGTCTTCTCCCTTGGAGAAGAGAAGGCTCAAGGGGGACCTCATCACAGTATTCCATTACTTAAAGGGTGGCTACAAAGAGGACGGAGGCTCTTTCGTCACAAGGAGCCACATGGAGAAGACAAAGGGCAATGGGTTCAAGTTGCACTGGGAGAGGCTTCATCTCAACATAAGAAAGAAATTTTTTACAGCAAGAACAATCATTCACTGGAACAACCTCCCCAGGGACCTGGTGGAGTCCCCATCACTGGAGGTTTTCAAGCTGCAATTGGTCAGGGTGCTAGATAATCTCATCTAGGCTCCCTTTCCCACAAAAGGTTGGACCAGATGATCTTCTGAGGACCCTTCCAACCTGGGCTATTCTATGATATATGCCTCACTAACTTCTCAAAGTGTGGTCATTAATAGCTAACACAAATAGCTACATCGACCACCTGCCTTTCTCATACCATTCCTTGCTTTACTTAGTACAGAAGTTTTCCCCCATCCCCTCAATAAAATCATAGAATCATAGAATGGTTTCAGTTGGAAGGGACCTTTAAAGGTCATCTAGTCCAACCCCCCTGCAATGGGCAGGGACATCTTCAACTAGATCAGGTTGCTCAGAGCACCGTCTAACCTGACCTTGAATGTTTCCAAGGATGGGGCATCTACCACCTCTCTGGGCAACCTGTTCCAGTGTCTCACCACCCTCACCGTAAAAAAATTTCTTCCTTATATCTAGTCTGAATCTACCCCCTTTCACTTTAAAGCCATTACCCCTTGTCCTGTCATTACAAGCCCTACTAAAAAGTCTGTCCCCATCTTTCTTGTAGGCCCACTTTAAGTATTGAAAGGCTGCAATAAGGTCTCCCTGGAGCCTTCTCTTCTCCAGGATGAACAACCCCAGCTCTCTCAGCCTTTCCTCATAGCAGAGGTGTTCCAGCCCTCTGATCGTTTTTGTGGCCCTCCTCTGGACCCGCTCCAACAGGCCCATGTCTTTCCTGTACTGGGGACTCCAGAGCTGGATGCAGTACTCCAGGTGGGGTCTCACGAGAGCAGAGTAGAGGGGCAGAATCACCTCCCTCGACCTGCTGGCCATGCTTCTTTTCATGCAGCCCAGGATATGGTTGGCTTTCTGGGCTGCGAGCGCACATTGTCGCCTCATGTCCAGCTTTTCATCCACCAGTACCCCCAAGTCCTTCTCCTCAGGGCTGCTCTCAATCCCTTCATCCCCCAGCCTGTACTGATACCGGGGATTGCCCTGACCCAGGTGCAGGACCTTGCACTTGGCCTTGTTGAACCTCATGAGGTTCACACAGGCCCACTTCTTCAGCTTGTCCAGGTCCCTCTGGATGGCATCCTGTCCCTCAGGCGTGTCAACCACACCACTCAGCTTGGTGTCATCTGCAAACTTGCTGAAGGTGCACTCGATCCCACTGTCTATGTCGTTGATGAAGATATTGAACAGCACTGGCCCCAGTACGGACCCCTGAGGGACACCACTCGTCACTGTTCTCCATCTGGACATTGAGCCATTGACCACTACCCTCTGGATGCGACCATCCAGCCCATTCCTTATCCACTGAACAGTCCACCCATCAAATCCATATCCTTCCAATTTAGAGAGAAGGATGTTGTGGGGGATCGTGTCAAAGGCCTTACAGAAGTCCAGATAGATGACATCCATAGCTCTTCCCTTGTCCACTGATGTTGTCACTCTATTATAGAAGGCCACTAGGTTGGTCAGGCAAGGCTTGCCCTTGGTGAAGCCGTGCTGGCTGTCCTGAATCACCTCCCTGTCCTCGATGTGCCTTAGCATAGCTTCTAGAAGGATCTGTTCCATGATCTTCCCAGGCACAGAGGTGAGGCTGACAGGTCGGTAGTTCCCAGGGTCCCCCTTTTTACCCTTTTTAAAAATGGCTGCAATACTTCCCTTTTTCCAGTCCCCAGGGACTTCACCTGACTGCCATGACTTTTCAAATATGATGGAGAGTGGCTTGGCATCTACATCAGCCAATTCCCTCAGGACTCTGGGATGCATCTTGTCAGGTCCCATAGACTTATGTATGTTCAGGTTCCTCAGGTGGTAACAAACCTGATCTTTTCTTACAGTGGGAGGGACTTTGCTCACCCAGTCCCTCCCTTGAGGTCCATCCGCTCAAGAGGTGTGGGAAGAGAGGTTGCCAGTGAAGACTGAGGCAAAGAAGTTGTTGAGTACCTCAGCCTTCTCCTCGTCCGTTGTTACCAGCTTGCCAGTCGTGTTCATCAAGGGGGTATGCTTTCTTTGACCTTCCTTTTCTGGCCGACATACCTATAGAAGCCCTTCTTATTATTCTTTGCATCCCTTGCCAAGTTCAGCTCCAGCTGTGCCTTGGCCTTCCTGACCCCATCCCTACACAACCGGGCAGCGTCCCTATACTCTTCCCAGGATACCTGTCCCTGCTTCCACTGCCTGTGCATTTCCTTCTTGCCCTTTAGTTTGACCAGCAGGTCTTGACTCAGCCATGCTGGTCTCTTGCCTTCCTTTCCTGATTTCTTACACCTGGGGATCGAGAGCTCTTGCACTCTATGGAAAGCATCCTTGAAGACCTGGCAGCTCTGTTCTGCTCCCTTGTCCCTGAGGGCCATTTCCCAGGGGGTCCTGTTGATTAGCTCCTTGAACAGCTGGAAGTTTGCTTTCCTAAAATTCAGGGTTCTGACTATACTTTTCACCTGTCCCATATCCCTCAGGACTGTGAACTCCACCAGTGCATGATCACTGCAGCCCAGGCTGCCTCCAATCTTGATGTCACCAATTAGCTCACTTGCATTGGTGACCAACAAGTCCAGTAATGCATCCCCTCTGGTAGGGCTGTCTATTACCTGGCCTAAGAAGTTATCCTCAATGCACTCCAGGAGTCTCCTGGATTGCCTACAGCTCACTGTGCTACTTTTCCAGCAGATGTTGGAGTGGTTGAAGTCCCCCAGCACGATGCGAGCCTGCGAGCACGATGCCTCCTGTAGCTGGAGTAA
Source organism: Platalea leucorodia (assembly GCF_965183815.1). NCBI lineage: Eukaryota > Metazoa > Chordata > Aves > Pelecaniformes > Threskiornithidae > Platalea > Platalea leucorodia. The sequence goes on from NC_138859.1 coordinate 33,389,177, forward strand.
GAAGGCTTCGTCAATAGGCTTCCCTTGATCAGACGGCCTGTAGTAAAACACCAACCACAAGGTTCCCTTTGTTGCCTTGGTCTCTAATTCTTACCCATAAGCTTTCAACCTGCTCGTGGCTATTCTTCAGAGAGAGCTCTTCACAATCTATCCATTTCTTGATGTAGAGGGCAACCCCTCTGCCCCTCCTTCCTCACCTGTCCCTTCTGAACAGCTTGTAGCCATTGATAGCAATGCTCCAGTCACGGGATTCATCCCACCAAGTTTCAGTAATGGCAAGTAGGTCGTATCTTTCTAGCAGCATGGTGGCTTCCAACTCCTCCTGTTTCTTGCCCATGCTGCGTGTATTGGTGTAGAGGCACTTCAGCTGGGCTGTTGGCCATGTTGACCAACCTGATCTCCTTCTATGACAAGGTGACCTGCTTGGTGGATGAGGGAAAGGCTGTGGATGTTGTCTACCTGGACTTTAGTAAGATAGAGGAAAAAATTACCTGTGCCCTAGATTCTCTTACCAACTGTCCCAAGGCCCTGAAGTCTCTTTTGATTGCCCTTGGACTACGCGCTGTGGCTTCATCACCACCCACATGGAAGAGCAATAATGGATAATAGTCCGAGGGCTGTATCAGGCTAGGAAGTTTTCTAGTGATGTCCTTAACCCAGGCCCCAGGGAGGCAGCAGACTTCCCTAAGAGGAGGAGGGTCTGTCTGGCATATTAGACCCTCTGGTCCCCTCAGAAGGGAGTCACCTACAACTATAACCCGTCTTTTTTCCTTGTGGAGGTGGTCACGATACAGGGGTAGGCCTTTCTGACCTTGGCAACATTTCTGGTATAGATGGACCATCATCCACACCATCAGTTGACTGACCTTCCACATCCAGAGCCTCATATCTGTTGTATAGAGGCACCTGGGAAGGCAAGGTAGGCAAGGAGGGGGTTCACCTGCCACCCTGAGCGTAGACTTGCCTCCATTCGCTCCTTTCCTTTAAGTTACTGCCTTCTGCCTGGTGGGGGGAAGGATACAGGATCCCCTTGATCTTGTGTTTTTTCTGGTGGCTGTTCCTGTTTCTGTCTCAGGAAGGGCAGAGCATGGTTCCACCAGTCTATCTCTTTCTCAGACTACCTGATGCTCCTTAACCTGTCCACTTCCTCTCAAAGCTCTGCCTTCAGGTTGAGCAGATCATCCACCTGGTCACACCTCACACAGCTGTTCTCACTACTGCCATCAGGTACTAGTGAAAGGCTCTGGCATGCCCTACAGCCTGAGACCTGGATGGCTGCATATTTTCATGGGAGCTCTGTCTGGGTAGCCACATCAGTTCTGGTGAGTGCAGAGGACATAGCTTTCTGCTGGGTGGATACCATAGCTAAGCTCCTTCTGGTGATGACCACCAACTGAACTGACCTTTGGAGCTGGTAGGGTGATGACACCCTTCATGCACAAACTGACACACCACACCCTGGTCGCTAGCGCTCCCTAGGCTGCTTTTTATAGATGTAGGGGTGGCCGTGGTTGCTCTGGCAACGCCCAGGCCTCGTCAGCATCTCTCGTGAGAGCTGCTGGCTCCTGGCGGGTCTCTCCGCTGCCCTGGCGTTTTCCTGCCTCAGGAAAGCCCCCTGTACGCCAAGATCTGCCGCTCCCTGCAGACCGGGCCAGCACTGGAGCAGCTTGCCTCTGCGACTCAGTGTTGCATTACTGTTCAAAGTACAGAAGCAGTAGAACAGTTGTAAGAATAGAATTTTTAACTTCACAGGAGTTTGTCTGCTAGCTTTTATTTTTAGAAGTTTAATTGTTTGAATGAATTCTTCCAAAACAAATCACCCTGAAGCAGATATCTGGCATTAAAAAAACAAACAAACCAAACCCTTGTCTAGGTAATTAATTGCCCAAAGTTACAAAAAAAGGAAAACATTAGGAAATTGTACTTATTAGCCCCTCTGATAGCTGTGCTTTTTTTCACTACATCGTTCTTACTGTTGTCTCTAGTATGAATTTCTAACACCAAATTATGAGTAGGATATTATTTCATTAATCTTTTGGTATCTATAAACGTACTATCTTTGTGTCAGAGATCACATTTACCCTCTTTGTAATTTAGAATTAAAAACAAGTGGGGAAAAACTTGGGGATGATGCTGACATTTTTAGACATAAGCATCATCTTTACAGACACCATCTGCAATGTCTAAACTGTTTTGGTTTTGGATTTTGTTGCAATTATTTCTACACTTAAACTAATATCTGAAAGTTAGAAAAGGTGCCCTTGTGGGTGTTAAACCTTGGTCTGTATTTGTGATATAAGACAATCATTTAGAGTGTTAGAGAATTTTTATTGTACCCCTTGAGGTGAATTAAACACACATTTGTGCTTATATATAAAAAGATTTAATAAGCAATGCATTGGACAGAGTCCTACCGCAATAAGCAGTTCTACAAGGAGTCTGCAAAGATGTATCATGAGCCAATTCCTTATATACACTTACACCTGTGCCAATCATGTGAGTGTCGGTATCCGTCGGCATCAGGCACCTTAGCCCAGTGTTTGGTTCATCCCCTAGCCAGTTGTGTTTACCAAAAGTGGCCCCTGAGCACTTGCATTCCACGATTGTTACAATACTGTGGCATTTCTTATCTCATCAGGCAGTTTAACCCGTTCTGTAGTTAGGCCTTCTTGCCCTCCATGCCAGATAATTCCTTTGTCACAAATTACCATTGCTGAGCAGTTACAATTTTAATTTCCCCTTCAAGGGGAAAGATGGTTGAAATTAATACATCCAGCACTTCCATCTTTTTTTTTTCCAGTTCTGATCCTCATTTTTAACCTTTCTGTCTTTCATTCCCTCTGAAATTGAGAATGTTCACATAGAAGGCTGGTGTAAAGATTAATTTGTAGTTCTTATGTTTTTAGAAACCAAAGTTTCTCTATATGACCAGGGTAATTATTTTACCCTTTTGAAATTAGGAACAATTTTACTGGAAATAAAAACATGTTTTTACTGAACTAGGAATTTATATGCCAAATGAGATCAAGCTGAGCCCTAGCTGCTCTGTTTGCACCATGGACATCCATGCTGCCTTAGACTCCAAAACCATCTTCTTCCTCCTGTGGGTGCTTTCCCTTATTTTTAAGTTTCAAAGTAAGATAAACTATTAGTCTGGAATACTCAGAAGTTAGTTCTTCCCTTTCCTGATTTTTAAATGCAAAAAAATTAATTTGATCCAATATTCCTCCATGTTCCCTACAACTTCAGTGTACTCCCCTCCCTTGCAGTAGTTTGTTCTTTAATGCCTTGGTGACATTTTGCTGCACCTGTTACTTTGCATTAACTTGGCTTAGATAGCAACAGTTGACTCCTACCAGATCTCTATGAAAATAACAGCTCTGTTGTATGTAGTGGTGTGCTTCTGAGCCACCTACTCTCTGCTCAGATTATTAGAATCATACAATCGTTTAGGTTGGAAAAGACCCTTAAGATCAAGTCCAACCTTTAACCTATCGCTGCCAAGTCCACCACTAAACCACGTCCCTAAGCACCACGTCTATCTGTCTTTTAAATACCTCCAGGGATGGGAACTCAACCACTTCCCTGGGGAGCCTGTTCCAATGCCTGACCACCCTTTCGGTGAAGAAGTTTTTCTTAATATCCAACCTAAACCTGCTCTGGCGCAACTTGAGGCCATTTCCTCTTGTCCTATCGCTTGTTACTTGGGAGAAGAGACTGACACCCATCTCGCTACAGCCTCCTTTCAGGTAGCTGTAGAGAGCAATAAGGTCTCCCCTCAGCCTCCTCTTCTCCAGGCTAAACAACCCCAGTTCCCTCAGCCGCTCCTCGTATGACTTGTTCTCCAGACTCTTCACCAGCTTCGTTGCCCTTCTTTGGACACTCTCCAGCACCTCAATGTCCTTCTTGTAGTGAGGGGCCCAAAAATGAACACAGTATTCAAGGTGCGGCCTCACCAGTGCTGAGTACAAGGGGACGATCACTTCCCTAGTCCTGCTGGCCACACTGTTTCTGATACAAGCCAGGATGCCATTGGCCTTCTTGGCCCCCTGGGCACACTGCTGGCTCATATTCAGCCGGCTGCCATGAGCAGCCAGTTTCTACAGGAGAATGCTGTGGGAAATGGTGTCAAAGGCTTTACTAAAGTCCAGGTAGACAACATCCACAGCCTTTCCCTCATCCACTAAGCGGGTCACCTTGTCATAGAAGGAGATCAGGTTAGTCAAGCAGGACCTGCCTTTCATAAACCCATGATGACTGGGCCCGATCCCCTGGTTGTCCTGTACATGCTGCATAATGGCACTCAAGATGATCTACTCCATAACCTTCCCCAGCAGCGAGGTCAGGCTGACAGGCCTGTAGTTCCCTGGATCCTCCTTCCAGCCCTTCTTGTAGATGGGCATCACATTTGCTAACCTCCAGTCCACTGGGACCTCCCTGGTTAGCCAGGACTGCTGATAGATGATGGAAAGTGGCTTAGTGAGCACTTCCGCCAGCTCCCTCAGTGCCCTCAGGTGGATCCCATCCAGCCCCATAGACTTGTGTGTTTCTAAGAGGTGTAGCAGATCACTAACCATTTCCCCTTGGATTATGGGGGCTTCATTCTGGTCCCTGTCCCTGTCTTCCAACTGGTCAAACTATTAAAGACTGAAGCAAAAAAGGCATTAAGTACCTCAGCCTTTTCCAAATCCTTTGTCACTATGTTCCCCCCTGCATCCAATAAAGGATGTAGATTCTCCTTAGCCCTCCTTTTGTTGCTGCTGTATTTATTGAAACATTTTTTGTTGTCTTTAAAGCAGTAGCCAGATTAAATTCTAGCTGGGCTTTGGCCCTTCTAATCTTCTCCCTGCATAACCTCACAACATCCCTGTAGTCCTCCTGAGTTGCCTGCCCCTTCTTCCAAAGGTCGTAAACTCCCCTTTTATTCCTGAGTTCTAGCCAAAGCTCTCTGTTCAGCCAGGCCGGTCTTCTCCCCTGCCGGCTCGTGTTTTGGCATGTGGGGACGGCCTGCTCCTGTGCCTTTAAGATTTCCTTCTTGAAGAATGTCCAGCCTTCCTGGACTCCTTTGCCCTTCAGGCCAAAGTCTGCCCTCTGGAAGTCCAAGGCAGCAGTTCTGCTGACCCCCCTCCTTACTTCTCCAAGCATCGAAAACTATCATTTCATGATCGCTGTGCCCAAGACGGCCTCCAACCATCACATCACCCACCAGGCTTTCTCTGTTCGCAAACAAGAGGTCCAGTGGGGCGCCTTCCCTAGTTGGCTCCCTCACCAGCTGTGTCAGGAAGTTATCTTCCACATGCTTCAGGAACCTCCTAGACTGCTTCCTCTCCGCTGTATTGTATTTCCAGCAGGCATCTGGTAAGTTGAAGTCCCCCACAAGAACAAGGGCTATCGATCGTGAGATTTCTCCCAGCTGCTTACAGAATACTTCGTCTGCCTCTTCATCCTGCTTGGGTGGTCTATAACAGATTCCCACCAGGATATCTGCCTTGTTGGCGTAGATGCACTTCAGTTGGGCCATTTCTCCTGCCACCTTTTCTGGGGGAGAAGCCCTAATTCCTACGTGACCATTCTCAGGCGCTTCTGTGGTTTCTAACACATCCATAGCCCTTGCGTCTTTGCTGCCACATGGCTCTCCATCCCCTACCTCCACTGAGATGGCAGACTAAAGGACCTAGCTAGCACACTGTCCTTCAAATGTTGCTGTGCCACCCCCAGGCTTATCTCTAGTGAGCCTGGTTTTATCCCTTTCTCCCTTCCAATCTAGTTTAAAGCTCTTTCAATGAGCCCTCCTAACTCTTGTGCAAGGATCCTTTTCCCCCTTTGAGACAAGTGTACCCCGTCTGTCGCCAGCAGGCCTGGTGACGTGTAGACCGACCCACGATCAAAACAAACAAAATCTTGCCAGAGACACCAGTCATGGAGCCAGGTATTGATCTGCTAGCTCTTCCTGCGTCTTCCCTCATCAGTCCCTGCAACTGGAATGATAGAGGAGAACACTACTTGTGCTCCTGATCCCTTAACCAGTTGTCCCGAGGCCCTGAAGTCTCCCTTGATCGGCCTTGGACTTCTACTTGCAACTTCCTCACTGTCCACCTGAAAAGCCAATAATGGGTAGTAATCTGAGGGCCATACCAGGGTAGGAAGTTTTCTCGCCACATCTTTAACCCGGGCCCCAGGGAGGCAGCAGACTTCCCTAAGAAGTGGGTGTGGTCTGCATATCAGGCCTTCTGTTCCCCTCAGGAGAGGGTCTCCTATGACAGTGACCCATCTTTTTTCTTTGTGGAAGCTGTTTTGATGCAGGGTATAAGCCGACTTAACCTTGGCAGCACCTCTGAGCTGGATATACTATCATCACCGTCATTGTTTGGTTCCACTTGCAGAGCCTCATACCTGTTTTGCAAGGGCACCTGGGAAGGTGGGGCAGTCACAGAGGAGATGCACCTGCTGTGCCAGGCAGGAACTTGTTGTCATTGCCCCCTATCCCTTAAGTCACTATGTTCAGCCAGGCAGAGAGAGGATAGGGAATCTTCTCTGTCATGGGTCCTGCCTGCCTGCTGGGCCTGTCCCAGGGAAGGTAGGGTGCAATTCCAGTAATCTCTCTCTCTCTCTCATGCTCCCTGATACTCCTCAGCCTACTCACCTCCTCTGTCACTAAGCAGAGGAGTTCCTCTACCTGGGCACACCTCCCACAGGTGTACTCACTAGTGCCATCCGGTACTGGCATAAGAGTAGGGCACACCCTGCAGCCTGACACCTGGGTGGCAGCGTGTTCCCATTGGAGCTCTGTCTGGGAAGCTGCATCAGTCATGGTAGGTGCAGAGCTTAGCAAGGCCGTGGCTTTCTGCCGAGTGGAGACCATTGCTCCCTGGTCGATCTTCAGCGCCCTTTCGCGCAAACTGCCGCGCTACACCCTAATCGCTCGCGCTCCCTTTATGCTTCCTTTATACGGGGGGGGGGGGGGGGGGCGGCTAGGGCTTGGCCGCCGTTGCTCCTGGCCCCGCCCAGGTCTCATCAGCTGCTGTCGCGCGAGCTGCGGGCTCTTGGCGGGTCTCTCGGCTGCCCGGGATCGGGAAATCCCCCTGTGCACTGTGCTGATCCTGCCGGCTACGGAGCTGCTCGCCTCGGCGACTGAGAGGCGACTTAGACAAAGTAGTGAGTGCAGAGCCTTACCTGATAACTTCATAAAGCTTCCTCCTCTTAGTAGGTGGTTGTTAACCATGTTTAATAAGGCTGATAAGAAAGTTGGAGGTCATTGTGTTCTGCCTGTGTTTCTTGCTTGAACAGAAGACTTCCCATATTTTTGGTGTGTAGCATTTTCATCTCTGCATCATTAAAGCTAGAAATGTTTAAATTAGTACTTGTACCATCCTAGTTTTGACAGATTAGTTCAGGGGAGAGGATTTTTCTTTGTATGTAAAATTCTTTTTATTTTGACTGTTTCAGAGGTTTCCTCAAGTGACTAGCTTTTAGTTGTGTTATAAAATAGTGAGTAATGTAACTGGTCATCAGTAATGTAAATAGTAATTAATTATACCAATCAATACTCTGAAGTCTTCAAGCATACAAAGTAAATAGTTGTGATTGATATCCTGATCAAGATTATGGCCTATGTAGCCATACATCAAAAACAGGAATTGCTATTTCTATCTATTCCTATTTAAATAATAGGGAAATGTCTGCCATCTACTAGTGAAGTCAAATAATCTTGGAAAGGGAAAAAAATTAAAATAAATTTAACAAAAGTGAATAATCTCTCCACCTGTCTGGATTACTGCTAGAAGGTTATAAATACAAAATAAAAACCTTACCATGAAGGTGGATTTTTTTAGAACAACTTCACTGTGAGTTGCACTTGAATGAGAGTTGTAATTAGCACACTAGTGCTAGGTGTGAGAACTCTAACTAGAGCAAGCATGCAGGACTCTTCACTCAACCCATGTAAATGGAATTTCAGTGTTTGTTGAAAAGTGTGAAATTTTCCAGAAATGTGAACATCTTGCAGTTTCAGCTTCATTGTTATCTTTCCTTTTTGGTTTCATTAGTTTCAAATACCTGAAGGGGAAAGAGTTTTGATAGAGAGTAGTATTCCTTAAGGAATTTTAACCTATATAATATGTAAGTATTCACATGTGAAGAAACATGGGAATAAAAGTATGAACTAATACAATAGTAGTGAACCATCACTCATCTTTCTGTCACAGTCAATTCTGTTAATTTATTCTGGTCACTCTTGCTCTTCAACATGTAGTCTGCTAGTTGCTAGGCAAACATAAATTATTACTGCTCATGCTTTTTTATATGGTGGCTATAGAGTTTATTATTTTTAATTATAAAAGTGGAAATATGGACTAAAAATCAGAGAATGGCATTCAGAATTAATAATTTTCTTCCACCATACTCATAACAGTCATTTTTGATTACATAAATATTGTCTTTTAAAACATGCAATATGGAAACACATACACAGAGGGAGCAGGAGGTAATGTTTCTGTGATAAGAGATTCTGGGAAAATCATAGAATGCCCTGAGTTGGAAGGGACCCACAAGGATCATCAAGTCCAACTCCTGTCCTTGCATAGGACAACCCCAAAATCCACACTATATGTCTGAGGGCGTTGTCCAAATGCTTCTTGAATATTGTCAGGCTTGGCGCCATGACTGCCTCCCGAGGGAGCTTGTTCCAGTGCTCCACCACCCTCTGGGTGAAGAACCTTTTCCTAATGTCCAACCTAAACCTCCCCTGGCATATCTTCCTGTTGTTCCCTCAGGTCCTATCATTGGTTGTCAGGGAGAAGAGATCAGTGCCTGCCCCTCCTCCTTCCCTTGCGAGGAAGCTGTAGACCGCTAGCCCTGCTAGCTCCTGGGCAAAAACCCTTTTCCCCTTCTGAGAAAGGTGCATCCCATCAGATGTCAGTAGACCTGGGGATGAATAGACCATCCCATGATCGAAGAACCCAAAGTTCTGCCGATGACACCAGCCTCAGTATGGTACAACAGAATAAGTTGTTACTGATCTGGGTAGACAAAATTAAAGGGCAGTACATCTGGTTTTACCATTTACATGACAAATCAGGAGACATGCTCTTTGTGGGGTTTTGGGGGGTTGTTTTGGTTTTTTGTAAGCACTCTGAAGACTATATTTTGTATCTACTATAATGGTGCAATTGTAAATTTGTGTTTGTTCCTGTTAAAGTATAGTATTAGCTGCTGAAAGTAGAATTTTACTACTTTCTTTTTTAAAAATTAATTTAGTTTTTACCAATTTTTGTTTTAATGGGAAAATGTTTTAATTTTTGAGAAAGTACAGAGTGAGGATGTCTACAAAATAACATACCTTCTGGCTTCTGAAGACACAGTTTTGTCACAATATTGGATGACTCCACAAGTCATCTGCTAATTGTGTGCTAATTTTTCAAGTAATTTGTTGTGCCTTTTAAAGAATTAGCTTACATCTGCATGATATATGTTGTAAAAAAGAATTATTAAAAGAACATACAAAAATTATTAAAAGAACATACAAAATTATACAAAAAAAGTTGTACAATTATACAAAAAAGTTATACAAAAAAGATGTGGACAGGCTGGAGGGGGTCCAGAGAAGGGCCACCAAGATGATCAAGGGTCTGGGAAGCCTGCCATATGAGGATAGGCTGAGAGCTGGGTTTGTTCAGCCTTGAGAAAAGGAGGCTTAGAGGTGATCTCATCACCATGTACCAGTACTTAAAGGGGAGCTACAAAGAAGATGGAGACTCCCTTTTTACAAGGAGTCACATGGTGAGGACAAGGGGTAATGGGTACAAGTTACTCCCAGGGACATTCCGATTGGACACGAGAGGTAAATTTTTCACAGTGAGAACAGTCAATCATTGGAATAACCTCCCCAGGGAAGTGGTTGACTCCACCACACTGGACACGTTTAAGACTCAGCTGGACAGGGTGCTGGGCCATCTCGTCTAGACTGTGCTAGAAAGGTTGGACCAGATGATCCTCGAGGTCCCTTCCAACCTGGTATTCTATGATTCTATGAAACATTATTAAGTTTGTGAAGTCAAGCAGGCAGAAGGTAAGTACAGCCTGTAATGCCATGACAGAGTACTGGTTTCATTTGTTTTTTTCCACAGGATCTTTGCCTCATATCGTGCACAAGATGGACAATATGATCACTTAATGAACAGCTATTTGTTATTTTGCTTTATCTTCATTCTTGAATACGTGGTTTCGTGCCTTACTTGTCCATTATCCAAACCCTATTAGAAGACAGAATTATGAATTTTCTTATGGGCTTCTTTATAGTGTTCATCAGTATGTAGTATCTAAATGCTTTGCAAACATATAATTGAGTTTCGCAACACCATAGCATTATTTTAATTTTATGGATGACAAATAGAGACTTAAACTTTAAGATACCATTTGGACACCAGAGGTCTGTTTTCAGAGTACTTATTGTTTTATATGTTCAGGAACAAATTTCATTGATGTCATTTGCAGCTGTGAATGTTCTACACTTTTGATTATTAAAGAAAATAATGTAAATGTAGCTTTTGTTTGCAACTTCCCATTTCTCTTTGAAAATGCAAACTGAAACAAAAACAAATCCTGTCATGTGGAATCACATTATCACTCACATTGATCATTGATAGGATTGGAGCCTTTAAATCCACAGTACAAATCTCTCTCCCTTTGACTTATGAAGTACAGTAGTAGTAAATTGACCTCTTCTGTGTGAATCAGTACTAGAAGGGGATGAGTGAGAGAGCGGCATGACAATTTCACAAATATTTGCTGATGGGAGAGGAATAATGAGAATTTGGATTAGGATTATCTGTCTATTTTATGATTTTCTCTTATTACAATATCCAGGTGCTTCCCAAGTAAATCAGATGTTTGGTGAGTTGCTAGTAAACTTCCTGGAGTTTGACTGGTTTTCTCATGTGTGGTACAGAACAGGGTGGCCTGACCTCAACAGCTATAAGGGTTGGATCTATGCTCAGAACACTTTCCCTTCCCTGGTGCATATACATAGCCAGCCTCCTCTTCTCACCCTGCAGCAGCAGCTGCTAAAAATATATTCCTGCACCTGCCATAACCTAACAGGCATTTGACTGCTAGGATTGTGTTTACTGTAAACTGGATGGAAAAATACTCTACACAAGATTTATGCCACAGGACTGGACCATACCAAATAAGAAGCTGTGCTTGGAATATTTGAATTACTGTCCTTCTCTCTCATACAATGTCTATAAGAAGAAATGTCCTAGAACTAAACCAAGAACATTAAGAAATCTTGGATCAGTTGAACAACATCTCCATGTAAAAGAAGAAAACTGTTTATTCCTAATTGTTCATTGACCTACTAGGTCCATAGGCAAAATAGTATCTACCCAAATCCTGAGACTATTTTACACATTAAGAGATCCCTATTGAGAAGGCATAGATGATGACATTCATAGAGGACACAGCTGTCCCATACATCTTATCCTCCTTCATCATGACAGAATTACCTAAATTAACCCTTGATTCAGCATTAGTTCCAGTGTGTCTGATAAAATACCTGCAGTTTCAACAGAATGCTGTATTGTGGAGAACAGCTGTAAGAGAGAAGCTCAGGTGGGGGGCTCAAGAACTGGCAGCAGGCTCTGTGTTGCCCAACTCCTACAAATTACCATTCAAAGGTGGAAATGAGAAAACAGGGCCCCTTTGGAGTAAGTTGTGATAGAATTAAGCAGTGATATTTCTGTCTGTGAAATATGGGCTGAGAAACACTGGTGAATGCTGTCTATGTAAACAGGCTACAGTTCTTCTCAGAAGCTGCTTTTTTCTGCTACCATGACTGTCAGATAAATGGCAATACGTACATAAATATATATATATATATATGCTTGAGCCCATAAGGGCCATCAACAGATCTTTCCTCTCCAAATAACTCATAGTCAGCTATTACCTCAGAAGCCACAAATGAGAGGATAAAAAGAACTTTTATTCAGAAGCATTAAAGTAGCTATTAATAAGGGATGAACAAGGAAAATCTGGAAATCTCAGAGAATATAAATAGTTGCAAATCATAGGCAAAGTGTATCTTAGGGTATCCAAGGAATTTAAATAATCCATTACTTTACTTTTGACAATTCTTTCCAGATTATTAAAGAGGTACAAACTGCAGTACTGATTTTCAATGCACTTAAAAATTATCTTCCCAGAAACCTAACATTCATTAATGAAAGTTAATACTGGCATTTATTGTAAAACATAGTTGATCTGATTTCAATCAGCATCTGGTATAATAGCACCTAGTATGGACAAATAGTTCACTATGAACCAGAGCTATAAAAATAGCTATTAAAAAGACCAAGAGGAAGATAAATTTAAGGTGACAAGAAAGAGAATAGTTAAGAATAATAAAAGAAAATTAAGAAAAGAATAAAACTGCCCTAGACAAAGCATTAGAGAATTCAGATTCAAATCCTGATCCTTCTCCTTTATGATCTACACATATGATGGTAGTGATGCATCAGGACAAGAACATGAAAGTTGTGCATTAAACTGTAGATTAATTATTTATATCAAATCAATAAGATCAATTCAGAACAGTTTGTTACTAATCCTTTACAAGAAGAAAAAAAGCTAGATTTTTAATAATTTGATTGTATACAATTTCTTTTCTGATAAAGTTGTAGTAATTCTTTGTATTGTGTGCTTGTTTTTCTCAATAGTTCAGGGCGGCAGCTAAGTGAAGTCTTCATTCAACTCCCATCTAGAAAAGAATTACCAGAGTATTATGAATTAATTAGGAAACCAGTGGACTTCAAAAAAATAAAGGTAAGAACCATTTTTGGGTGTGGACATTTCTTTATTCCTTTTTGCTATATAGAAATATGAACATTAAGTCATCATTAAAATTGAGATCATGTGGATATTAAATTTGCCTATGTTTTTTGCTTAGATTTTAAATTTTAATATACCCCTTGTTATGAATTTTGCTTAATGTATATTGCAGTACTTCACTACAAACACCTAAGTCAAAGCAAAACACAGGATGACATAAATCATACTTTCAGAGATGATACATTAATGTTGTTTTTGTAAAGGACCAAATCCTGAATCTGTAAGCAAAACTTATATAAGTGTAGTGCTTGCAAAAATTTTATGTTGTTGGGAGGGATATAATCATCTTTCAACTAGCATCACATCTTGGAACAGCCACAGTTGGATAGGTGAGGATTAGGCAACTTCTTGCACCTTAGAGGCCATGAGGAGTTCATGGCTCTCTCTTTTACCTTCACTCATACTATACTTTTTGTTTCTGTACTGAGAAGAAACTTGGAATTGAACTTCTTTCTTACCCACAACAATACAATTTCTGTTGCTTTTGGCCCTTCCAATTCATGCAACGATTGCACAATTTTTAGTCTGCCTTTAACCATGATGCGTTTTGTCAGCATATTCTTCTCACACAGGCTTTAAATTTTGTTTGTTTTAATTGGATACTTATTCCACTTGGGTAAAAAGTTTAAAGAGAAGGTTTTAATGTATTGAAAAGCAATATTAATTGATTGTCCTGTCTGTTATTTTTCTTTTTCTCTCCCCACCGCTGCCATCCATCCTTCTCCTCATCTTCTTAACAAATGCAACAGGAAAGAATTCGTAACCATAAATATCGGAACCTCAGTGATCTGGAGAAAGACGTCATGTTGCTGTGTCACAATGCTCAGACATTCAATTTGGAGGGATCACAGGTCTGATTGAACCACTTTGTGTTAAACGTGTCTTCCCTACTCAGTGTTTTCAGTGCTTGTTTAATTATGACAATTCTGTATATGAAACCTCTATTTTTAATCTTATTAGTGCTTTTAATGAATAAAAATGCCCAGATTCTTTGAAGCATCCAGAATGCTTTGGTCACAACTAGAATTCAAACATTCAGCGAATTTAGTTTTGATTCCATAATCCTGAGATCAGTTCTGATATACTTTAGGACAGTTTTCAGACTATTTGAATCTATGCTAAATGGCTGTGCCCTGAAGAACCATATGTTGGTTTGAGCTCACCAAAGTGCATAATACAAGTAATTGAGAGAATGGTCCAGCTTAGGGACAGTTAAGTGTTTAGTGGTGAAATTTTAAGCTCTACTAATGGAAGATAAAGTTTAAAGTTTGTCTGACACTAGGAAGGACTCTTAAAGGAATCCCAAAGCTGCTTGGGATAAATTATTTTCTTTTTTACCCTCTTTGGATTTTGGAACAACAATTTTTCAAGGCTGTTATGATCTAATTAAAATATATCATAGTTCTAGTGGTAATAAAATAACAATGAAAGAAAAACAATTGCATTCCAGGATGGACTCTTTCTCTAATTGGATGTTTTAAATGTGATACATTTTAAGAGTCATATTTTTGTGGCTCACTGTTGGCCAGATTCTTCATTTAGAGCATGAAAACTCAATATTGGCTTTTTTTTTTGTAAAATTCATGAAGCAAGCATTGTTACTTGTAATAAAAAGGCTACGTGCTGTGAGTTTGTATAGGAATAAAAGTGAATTTTTGATGATGCTTGGCTTACAGTTCTGATATAGGTTTGCTTTCATACTATAGATCTATGAGGATTCCATTGTTCTTCAGTCTGTATTCAAAAGTGCACGACAGAAGATTGCCAAAGAAGAGAGTGAGGATGAAAGCAACGATGATGATGATGATGATGAGCAGTCAGAGTCAGAATGTAAGTTCCCTGCTGAATGCTGAGAAGGAAATACATTTAGGGAAGAGGGGGGAATCGATTTTTCCATTTGTGTACTGGGACTGGTTATAGACTTTAATTTTCCATTGGTGGAAGTAGTTTCTTATAAAGTTTGCTGGTTTGGCTGCTTCCATTCAGCTTAAGTCTCTTGGCTACTCTATTCTGGCTATATTGCTTAGAATTGTGCTGAAGACTTCAAGTGCTTTTAAGCACTGCTCAGATGGAAACAGATCTGACTTATCCTTATCTGGCTGACCATGAGTATATATGGACCCTTCTTTTCCTGATCATGTCACTTGTAAATATAAAAGTGCCTAGAACTAGTGACTTCCTTAATCCATAGGTGAGCAACCTTTCTGATATTATGCAACATATATGATTAAGAACCAGAAAATGTTATTTTAGTGAGACAAAGGGAAAATGGAACTCCGATTGTTTGGCAAGCAGGAGATGACATTAATAATTTAAGAGGCCCAGCTAATCTGCTGTGAGATGGGCCCAGGCTGGGCCAAAAATTCATCTGGGATCTAGGGCATGCTGCAGGATAAGTTGGAGCATCTCTTTTAAGAAGTGATACTTTCATCTCTTATTAAATTATTCTGATATAATTTATTATCTCCGTTGGTAAAAATGTATATGTCTTTTATTTCCAATTTGAATTTTAATTTGCTGCATCTCTGCTATTCCACAGAATTGCCAGTAGGTTCACAACACACTGATGTCAAAAAATGACTATAGAAAGAGCCAGATATACATATTACCTTTCAGCTCCCCTGACCAATTAAAGTTTCCTCAATAGGTACCTTCTCACATAACCTCTGAACTTGAAGTCCCTGCAAATTTGGAAACATGATATTGTGGAAAAGGAGGGATCCCTTCATTCTGCTTTCTGCCATTCAAGTGCTTCTACCCTATACTTTCTAACTACCTAGAACTGCACTTTGAAAGTGTGTCTGGATAGAGAAACTAGAGTACTTTTGCCTTGAGTATTACAAGCAGCTGTGCAGAGCATGCAACTTCAGCAGTTCATCTGGAAATGACCAGATACCCTGGAACTGGGCACTTGTGTTCTCTTCAGTAAGCCATCAACTCAAAAATTTCCAGTCACCTCCACGTGGAGTTTGTGTAGTTAAAAAAAACCCAAATTGTCTATTCCTATTGAAGATAATAGACATTTTTCTACATGCAGGCAACAAAAACTACTTTATTTCTTAATGTGCATCTTCTTGTACAAGGTTCCCTGAGTGTAGTTGCAATACTAAATGCTATCTGTAAGTGCCATGCATTCTAAAAGTGAAAGAAGGATGCACCTGATCAACTCTTGGATTTTCATGATAGTTTAATGCAAATTAGTGCTGCAACTATCAAGAACACAAGTAAAAGCAAATATCTCTACTTAATTCCACAATCCAGACAAAGAACAGAAAGAGGATTTTTTTCAGGCTACAAGGGGAGAATTTACATGAAGACAGACTGTTTAAAAGTCATTTAAAAGTTATTTAGTAGGAAAATAGTATACAATAAATAAAGGCAGATGTTACATTCACATTCCACTTTTTACAGCAAAATCAGTGAAAGTCAAAATCAAGCTGAACAAGAAGGATGAAAAAAGCCAGGACAAAGGCAAAGGCAAGAAGAGGCAAAGCCGAGTAAAAGCCAAGCCTGTTGTGAGTGACAATGACAGTGATGAGGATCAAGATGAAAACGTAAGTTTTGTTCACTGAGATTTTGGAAATGGTTCCAGTGATTTCATCTATACCCTGTCCTGTTTGCACTCAGAATTTTCACCTCTTCATGCTTAGAAACATTAAGCATTGTTTTTAATCTGTGTCATCATCTTGGGAGGATGGGGGAGCAGGGTCAAACTGTGTTAGGATTTGCTTGTGGGGTCTGGTCTTGGTGCTGGAAGACAAAAAGTCTGACTCTTTTGGCACTTATTTTCTGAAGATGTTCTTTCTTTCTTCAAAACTTTAAAACTTATGGTTTGTTTGCTTTCATTCCCACCCTAGAAACACTTGGTTTTAATTTCTCATAGGTGTTTCTATTAATGCAACAAATGAAGACAGATCTTTCCAGACAATTTTAAAAATACTTGGGTAGACAGAAAGGAGCTAGTGTTTCCTGACTCTGTGCCTTTTCTTCTCTAAAGAGGCCCACAGCAATTTCATTGGAATGAAATGTCATGAAAGGAGAATAGTAAATAACATATTACTTTTCTTATGGCTATCTTGATTTGTCAATTTAATTGTAATTTTTCTTTTCTTTAACAAAATCCATAGAATACTTGGCAAAGAATTGCTGACTTTTCTTGTGTCTCTTACCTCTAGGACCAGTCAGAAGCAAGCGGAAGTGATGATGAGTAATTCACAGAGTTTATTTCCTTGGCAGAACTGACCCCATCCCCTTCCCTTCTCTCATTTTACAACCACTGAATTCATTTTGTCAAACAGACATTGGGTTGTATTCTCATCCTCTATAAACTAGCTCTAGGATAGTGCCTGACAAACATATGATATCATAGTGTAAAAAAGGAAAAAAGTAACATACTGTGACCGAATGGGCCTCAAAGATTCTTTTAAAAATCTCCAAAACAACAAAAAAGCTTTTGATGAAAAAATGTGCATTGATAGTATATTTCTCTGGGTTGGATTTCCTTGGTAATGGTTTCATCATGCCTGGTTTTATCATTTGATGTTTTCAGTGTCATCAGAAAGACAAAAAAAAGTCTTTTGTAGCACTGATAACCAGGAGAAGCCATAAAAAGCCACTGGTTATTTTATTTTTCATCAGGCAGTTTTCTGCTCTATTGTTTTTTTACACTGTGGTGCATATATGCAACTTTGTTTAATAGCTTATAAACATACAGTAGATAGCCTTTACCTCACCTTGTCCTGTATACATTTTTTCACTTTATGCTTGATGATCTTCAGAAAAATGCTTTTTTGAATTGTAGCAAATTTATGTGTACTGTAAACTTTGCTAAGCTTTTCTCCTCTTGATTAAAAACAATGGGTTGAAAAATGTTTTAGAATATTGCAATAGTGTAATGAATGGCTTCTTTCATCAAACTGATCTTCTATGTTACCAGTGTGCATTCTCAACTTTTCCCTAAAGTGTACTTAATCTTTGCTTTCTTTGCACAATGTCTTTGGTTGCAAGTCATAAGCCTGAGGCAAATAAAATTCCAGTAATTTTGAAAAATGTTGTATTGGTGCTTTCCTAATAAAGGGATAATTTATCTCAATAAACACAGCCTTGTGTTATGAATTCCACAAAAATCATTTTTGCTATAGTGACAAGAGTGCCTCTTGTAGAGAGATCCAAGGTGCTCTACTCTAAACAGGTAACATAAGAGCGTGTCTGAATTCCATAGGAACATCCTCAAAGAGAGATACAAGACAAGTGACAGCTATTAAAAGATACCTTGAAATGGAAGCACAACTCCAGTCCCTAACTAGAATTCAAGTGATAAATCAATAAAACAAACATCTTTGTTCCTTTTTATATTTTTTAGGAAATGTTTCTGTCCATATGTTTTAGTGGGAGTGAATACAACTAGTTATGTAGGCAGTCACCCCATCTATAAATTAGTTTATTTTCTTCATTACAAAGAATCAGATCATGCTTTCCAGAACTGAGATGCACTAAGCTCTGGCAATGTAAAGAGACTACAAGTGTGTAATATCTACATTTAATACTGCTGTTACTTCCTGTAGAAACCCAAACTTCTCACATTCTAAACATGCAATCAATATAAAATTTTTACACCTAGAACATTTCTTAAACTGAAGATTTCTAAGTTACATGAACCATTTGTTTCTCAGTATGTATCCTCACTGTTAAGGATGTTATGGGAGCTGTTAAACGTAGAGGACGTGAGGACTTGTGAATTCCTCCTTCCTGGCCACTGAAGTCCAGCTGGGTGCACTCTAAGACCCACTCTGAGATGCAGATGCTGCTGTCCACATCTGCAGGTTTGGCCAGTAGTGAGGGTGAGCGTGTATTCCAGAGAGGAACGTACACACGCGGGATACTAACAGAGGTAGCCACACAGCGTATAATAGACAGAATCATAGAATATCTCGAGTTGGAAGGGACCCGTAAGGATCATAGAGTCCAACTCCCTGCTCCTCGCAGGACTACCTAAAACTAAACCATATGACTAAGAGCGTCGTCCAGATGCTCCTTGAATTCTGACAAGCTTGGTGCCGTGACCACTTCCCTGGGGAGCCTGTTCCAGTGACCGACCACCCTCTCAGTGAAGAACCTTTTCCTAAGGTCCAATCTGAACCTCCCCTGATGCAGCTTCATTCCATTTCCTCGTGCCCTATCGCTGGTCACCAGAGAGAGGAGATCAGCACCTCCCCCTCCACTGCCCTCTTTGAGGAAAGTTGTAGACTGCAATGAGATCACCCCTCAGCTTTCTCTTCTCCAAGCTGAACAAACCAAGTGACCTCAGCCACTCCTCATAAGTCTTGCCCTCGAGACCTTTGACCATCTTGGTTGCCCTCCTCCTCTTATATTGAGGTGCCCAAAACTGCACACAGTACTCGAGGTGGGGCCGCACCGGTGCAGTGTAAAGTGGGACAATCATCACCTCCCTTGACTGGCTAGCTATGCTGTGCTTGAGGCACCCCAGGACACGGTTGGCCCTTTTGGCTGCCAGGGCACACGGTTGACTCATATTCAACTTGCCATCAACCCAAACCCCCAGATCTCTTTCCGCGGGGCTGCTCTCCAGCCTCTCATCCCCCAGTTTGTATGCATAACCAGGACTACCCCGTCCCAGGTGCAGAATCCAGCACTTGCTCTTGTTAAATTTCATACAGTTGGTGATTGCCCAGCTCTCTAGTCTATCCAGATCTCTGTCTAAGGCCTCTCTACCCTCGAGGGAGTCCACAGCTCCTCCTAGTTTAGTATCACCGGCAAACTTACTTAATGTACATTTGACTCCTGCATCCAGATCATTTATAAAAACATTAAAGAGCACCGGTCCTAAAATTGAGCCCTGGGGAATCCCACTGGTGACTGGCCACCAGCCTGATGTAACCCCATTTACTATAACCCTTTGAGCCTGGCCCGTCAGCCAATTGCTCACCCAACGTATTATGGACTTGTCTAGCTGTGTGCTGGACATTTTTTCCAGAAGAATACTGTGAGAGACAGTATCAAAAGCTTTGGTAAAATTAAAAAAAAAAACCAAAAAACAACACATCTACTGGCTTCCCTTGGTCAACTAGATGGGTGACCTTGTCATAAAAGGAAATTAAGTTGGTTAAACAGGACTTTCCCCTCATGAACCTGTGCTGGCTATGACCAATGACTGCATTGTCTCTCTAGTGTTTTTCAATAACTCCCAGAATAACCTTCTCCATAATTTTACCAGGCGCTGAAGTGAGACTGACAGGCCTGTAATTACCAGGGTCGTCTTTTTTACCCTTCTTGAAAATTAGGACAACATTTGCCAGCTTCCAGTCGACTGGGACCTCCCCAGACTCCCAAGACCATTGAAAAATAATGGAGAGAGCTCCCGCGATAACATCGGCCAGCTCTTTCAGTACCCTGGGATGAATCCCATCGGGCCCCATAGACTTATGTGCATCCAGCTGGAGCAGCAAGTCTCAAACAACTTCAGAGTCAGATGGGAGTTTATCATCCTCCCAGTCACGGTCTTCCAATACAGGGCTCTGGGGGTCCCAGGGCCCATCATCAGTGTTGAAGACAGAGGTGAAGAAGGCATTAGACATCTCCGCTTTGTCTACATCTACTATTTGTGAGGTGACTGACCCCGTCAAGCTATGGACCAATGCTATCTCTGAGTCTCCTTTTGCTGTTAACATATTTTAAAAAGCCCTTTTTGTTGTCCTTCACAGTACTGGACAGCTCGAACTCTAATCGAGCTTTGGCCGCATGAATTTTCTCCCTACAGTGGCGAACAGCATCTCTGTAGCCCTCCCGCGTCGCCTGTCCTTGCTTCCAATGTCCGTACACTTTCCTTTTCCGCCTAAGTTCTAGAAGAAGATCCCTGCTCAGCCAAGCCGGCCTTCTGCCCTGCTTGCTTGACTTCCGACACTTTGGAATTGCCTGCTCCTGCGCTCTTAAGAGATGGCTCTTAAAAAGTGACCAGCATTCATGGACCCCAATACCTTCAAAAGCAGATTCCCAGGGGACCTTACTAACTAGCTCCTTCAGCAGCCTAAAGCCTTCTCTCCCCATATCCAGGGTTGAAGTTTTGCTGACAGTTTTTCTCCTATCAGTCACCAATGATTTGAAACTCAACTACTTTGTGTGGTCACTGTGACCAAGACAGCCACCAATCACCACTTTGCCCATGAGTCCCTCTCTGTTTACAAACAACAAATCTAGGAGGGCACCTTTCCTAGTTGGCTCCCTTAGTACCTGCACCAAGAAATTATATTCAATGTGCTTCAGGCATTTCCTGGACCTGTTTGTGTCTGCTGTATGATATTCCCAGTTGACGTCTGGAAAGTTGAAATCTCCCATAAGGACAAGGGCGGTTGATCCAGCGATATCCCTTAATTCTTTGTACAATAATTCATCGGTGTCATCATCCTGGCTGGGTGGTCGATAGTAGACTCCCACAACAACATCCACTTTATTTGCTTTCCCCTTCATCCTTACCCAGAGGCTCTCAACCATGTCATCGCCAACTGCAAGCACCATACGATCCAACCCCTCCCTAACATACAGCGCCACCCCCCTGCCTTGCCTGCCCTGCCTATCCCTCCTGAAGAGCTTATAACCGTCCATCACGGCACACCAGTCACGGGACTCATCCCACCAGGTTTTGCTTATGCCAATGTTGTCGTAGCTCTGGGACTGGGCCAAAGCTTCTAGCTCCTCTTGTTTATTCCTCGTGCTGCGCGCATTAGTATAGAGACATTTCAAATGTGCTACAGCGTACTCAGCACATCGTGGAGCAGACTGAAGGACCTTGCTAGCACACTGTCCCTCAAACATTGGCGTGCCATCCCATGGCTTATCACTAGCAAGCCTGGTTTTATCCCTTTCCCCTTCCAATCTAGTTTAAAGCTCTTTCAATGAATGAGCCCTGCTAACTAACTCCTGCGCAAAGATCCTTTTCCCCCTTTGAGACAAGTGTACCCCATCTGTCGCCAGCAGGCCTGGTGACGTGTAGACCGACCCACGATCAAAAAAACCAAAATCCTGCTGGTGACACCAATCACGGAGCCAGGTATTGATCTGCTGGGTCTTCCTGTTTCTTCCCTCATCATTCCCTGCAACTGGAAGGATAGAGGAGAACACTACTTGTGCTCCTGATCCCTTAACCAGTCGTCTCAAGGCCCTGAAGTCTCTTTTGATCACCCTTGGACTTCTTATTGCAACTTCATCGCTGCCTACATGACAAAGCAATAATGGATAATAATCCGAGGGCCGTACCAGGGTAGGAAGTTTTCTCGCCACATCTTTAACCCGGGCCCCAGGGAGGCAGCAGACTTCCCTAAGAAGTGGGTCTGGTGAAGATCCGTCTTTTTGACAAAAAGTTTTTTCATAAAATCAAAAACATTCATTGGCAAAATAAACTAAAACTCTAGGATCCAACTGAAAACATAAATGTTGAAGAGCTATGGTGCCCATTTTTAACATGATCAGGCTCCATATTGCTCAGTTCCTCTCTCCAAATACAGCAACTATTTTGAAAGTACATGGCATTTTAAATTTCATAACAGGACAGGTAAATCAAAGCTACAAACTTTAGTTTGGTTCCCACATAAAAACCTTAAAACATTTACTGAATCTGTGTTACAGCATATTGTAAACCTACAGTTAAGGGTTTTACATGACAATAAATGTTTCATACTCACTAAAATGGAGGTGGAGTAGAATGCAGTATATAGTACCTCAAAATTAACTTTCTGCAGTCTTTTGTTTTCAAAATAATCAAAAGAAGCCTGCATCTATATCTATACATACCATTTTCCCTCCATTGGTAAGATGTCTACACTTCAGGAAAAAAGTATGATTGATTACCACTTCAGCTCTCACTAAATACTTATGTAATTTGTAATTCAAACATGAAATAAGTAAAGCATTTGGAAAAGTGATAGTGTTCTGACACAGTGTTCTGGTGGCATAAGCTCTGGAACTGTTGGTTCCCCTCCCCACCAATATTTCATACATTCAATATTTGGAAAAAGCTAGCTGTTCTTTTTTTTAAAAAAACTCATTACATATTTTGTGGGTGTGCATATACTTGAACGCGTGTATGTATGGGAAGAAATGAAAATAAGAAGCGGAGGGGAATAGAAGAAATTTGAGTTAAAAAAAAAAAAACACCAACCCTAACAGCAATGAAAAAATCACATGCATAAAAAGCCTTCATTAAGTAAAGTATTAAAAACTGCCCCAAAAATCTTGCAAAAGAATACAAGAAGTCCAGAATATTTGGATTCTGAACTAGTGAAACTCCCTCTCTTCCTCTCAATGTGTGTGCATTTACTATCATCTCGAATCACTCAATAATATTTTCCTTCAATTTTATGATATTTTCCTCTAAACCCAGAAATGTGCAGAGCTAGAAGAGAAAGCATATGCAATTTTTAATGTAGTCTAGTAAAAAATGCAAGTGAAAATTGTTGAGAAGTATACAACAAATAATACTGATGCAACATATCACATATTAAGCTAAGTTTTAACTGATGACATCTTCAGTACCCTCTTTGGGAGCATTCCTAGAATGCATTTTCAGAGAGGTCCCAATCCTACAAAAAGGCATGTTTGTAACTGAATGATAGGGAGCAGCAACATCACTTTTAATACATGTCACACTGGAAAGAACTGTATGAACATGTGAAGTAATAGTATAAATCAAACCTGTGTCACAGTGAATATAAAAACTGTATTAGCTTTGTCATTTCATAGTTTTAACTGCTTTCAATACAATAGATTTAATGACTACTAAAGGAATTTCTTTTAATATGGAAAGATTCTGGCAGATATTCACAAAGAGTTTGCTTAAATTTTATTAAAAATAGTTAAGAGAAGTATTTTGAAAGCCTAAAATAAAGAATTACAGGTGGCAAAACCTTTCAATAACCTAAGACAACTCATTAAGCCACAGAAATTATATCAGGGTTTGACAGTTATTCTGTTTAAGCTGAGAGGTGTGTTATGCATGCAAAAATACTATTATCTTAATTAAGATAGTTAATTGTTTTGTTGAATTGTTTGGAGGTGATATAAAAATTAGACTCCTTTAAGGAATTACAGAATCACAGAATAGTTGAGGTTGGAAGGGACCTCTGGAGACTGTCTAGTCCAACACCCCCCCCCCCCCCCAACAGGGTCAACTAGAGCAGGTTCCTCAGGGCCATGTCCAGTTGGGTTTTTAATATCTCCAAGGATGGAGACTCCACAACCTCTCTGGGCAACCTGTTCTAGTGTTTGACCACCCTCACAGTAAAAAAGAGGGGTTTTTTCTTATGTTTAAATGGAATTTCCTGTATTTTAGTTTATGCCCATTGCCTGTTGTCCTGTCACTGAGAAGAGTCTGGCTCCATTTTCTTTACTTCCTCTCATCAGGTATTTAGACACATTGATAAGATCCCCCCCTGAGCCTTCTCTTCTCCAGGCTAAACAATCCCAGCTCTCTCAGCCTCTTCCTTATGTCAGATGCTCCAATCCCTTAATTATCTTAGTGGCCCTTTATTGGACTCACTCTAGTATGTCCATTTCTTTCTCGTAGTTGGAAGCCCAGAACTGGACACAGTACTCCAGATGTGGTCTCATCAGTGCTGAGTAGATACTTGGTATAGGCTCAGTTGACTCTGATGCCTCCCTTGATGGAGCTTGTTCCTCCTCAGTTGTTCCCAGGGCACTATACCTGTTCTGTAATTGCAGATCTGCAGGCAGAGAAGGAGTCTTCCTTCTGTTGCCAGAAGTCACAAGCTTCAGGTCTTCCCTGACATGGGAGTCTCCATCTACTGGTCATAGGATCACATGATAATTTGGGTTGGAAGGGTCCTCAGTAGGTCATCTAGTCCAACCTCCTCCTCAAAGCAGGGTCAGCTACGAGATTGGACCAGGTTGCTCGGGGCTTTATGCTCCTCTGAGCACAGCCTCTAAATGTACCTCCTTTGCATCATTTGCAAGCTTTTGCCTCTGCAGGGTCTCTGAAGACCATCTCCTGCCCATCCTCCCCCATGCTACACAGCTGTACTGGGAGCCTTGCAGAAGACATTGTATTCAAGGAATTAGGGATCTTGAACAGGCTGTCTGCTCTATTGGGGCTCGTATTTAGGGCTTGAGAAGCCCATACGTTATTAATATAATCTGTAACTTACAATATATCTTTGGTAAAGGTAAACTGTATGTTTACCTTTCAAGGGGTGGAATGTAGAGATCCTGACCGAGAAACCATTGCACATTTAGGAATTAGTGATCCACATAACAGTTAATGGGAGTAGGCCCAGGCCTGTGCTGCGCTGCACGTACAGCTTGGCTTTCAGGCCTGTGTTGTGCTGCACAAATTCCTTGGCCACAGGATAAACTCAGTCAGCTCATTGTAACAGAGGAGCCTGCAGGCAGCTCCCACTTGGTACCGGCGACTACGCCACCTGCATGGCCTCGCCTTTATCTAACAGTGCAGCAACAAGTTCTCATGAGAATATCCTTTAGGAATAGAGTTGTTTTCTTGTAAGGAAATTATATAATAGCTTGCAGTCTCAAGCTGCGCTCAAACTGTACTCTCACCTACCAGTTATATAGCTGCTTCCCAAGCACCAACTGAAACATCTTCTCTTTGATTGTTTTTAACTGCCTTACCTCATTTTCTTCCTCATGTTCTAATATAGCCTGTAGAAAAGCCCTCCGCTCATGGCTTGAAGATTTCTGATCAAACATTCCAGCCTGAATAACTTTTTGATCTACATTCAGTTTATACTTTGCAGCAGCGAGTATCTTCTCCTCCACACTGTTCACAGTGCACAGTCGCAGGACTCGAACCTCATTCTGCTGACCAATTCGATGAGCTCGGTCTTGGGCCTGCAAGTCCTATTAGGCAAAGAATATGGAATGATGCATAACATAACTGTGCTACACAAATCACTCCCTGCTTAAAGGACGCTGTAATGTTGGATTTTATTAGCATAACAAAAAGAAGTGCTCAAGCTACAGCCCACCACAATTCATCTAGCTCATTCCTGATTATCCTCCTTCTTGGGAGTTCATCACACCTGGGCAGGCAAACTAGAGGGAAAAAAAAATATGTGCATGCTCTGTACAATGTGAATGCAGTAAGTCTAACACTTCCCGAAAGCATGTGCAGTAAGTGACCAAGATAGGCCACATTATGCAATTCTTCTCTGCCACTGAGAGTTCATGGCCTTTAGGCCAGAAAGGAACCCTGGAGTAAAGCAACTCTCTAGTCCAGGTACAAGAACAGAGGCAACAATATAACTAGGTATATATTATAAAGTCGAGATATAAACCTGTGTATCTAAAGCAAAATTTCTTTTTTTTAGTGCTTTAAAGCACTAAATTTGTGAATATCTTAAATGCATTAGTAATTTTATGTATTGGGTCTGGCTAGAAAAGAGTTCACTTTCTTCATACCAGCCTGTTGGGGGCTTGTCCGGGATGGTGCTGTGATATGGATTTGTCACCAAAAGAGTGTTGATAACGCAGCAATGTTTTGGCTGTTGCTGAACAGCGCTTGCACAGCATCAAGGCCTTCTCTGTTTCTCACTCTGCCCCCCCCCAGGGAGTAGGCTGAGGGTGGGTAAGGAGTTGGGAGGGGACACAGCTGAGACAGCTGACCTGAATTGACCAAAGGGATATTCCATGCCATATAACATCATGTTCAGCAATAAAAACTGGGCAGAGTATGTGTGGAGGGGAGGCGTGTACATGTGCGTTGGCTTCCAAGGTAGAACAGAACAGAATCGAATCGAATCGTTTAGTTCAGTTGGAAGGGACCTACAACGATCATCTAGTCCAACTGCCTGACCATTTCAGGGATGACCAAAAGTTAAAGCATGTTATTAAGGGCATTGTCCAAATGCCTCTTAAACACTGACAGTCACGGGGCATCGACCACCCCTTTAAGAAGCCTGTTCCAGGGTTTGACCACCCTCTCGGTAAAGAAATGCTTCCGAATGTCAACTCTGAACCTCCCCTGGCGCAGCTTTGAACCATTCCCACGTGTCCTGTCACTGGATACCAGGGAGAAGAGATCAGCACCTCCCGCTCCACTTCCCCTCCTCAGGAAGCTGTAGGGAGCAATGAGGTCGCCCCTCAGCCTCCTTCTCTCCAAACTAGACAAACCCAGAGTCCTTAGCCGCTCCTCATAGGACATGCCTTCCAGCCCTTTCACCAGCTTTGTTGCCCTCCTCTGGACGCATTCAAGGACCTTAACATCCTTCTTAAATTGTGGGGCCCAGAACTGCACACAATACTCAAGGTGAGGCCGCACCACCACTAAATACAGAGGGATAATCAGCTCTTTTGACTGGCTGGTTATGCTGTGTTTAATGCACCCCAGAATGCAGCGTGCCCTCTTGGCTGCCAGGGCACGCTGCTGACTCCTATTGAGCCTGCTGTCAACCAGCCCCCCAGATCCCTTTCTGCAGGGCTGCTCTCCAGCCACTCCTCTCCCAATCTATACTTGTGTCCGACATTACTCAGTCCCAAGTGCAGAATCCAGCATTTGTTCTTGCTAAATTCCATGCCGCTGATGATTGCCCAGTGCTCCAATCCATCTAGATGCCTCTGCAAGGCCTCTTGTCCCTCAAGAGAGTCAACGGCACCTCCCAGTTTGGTATCATCAGCAAACTTGCTAAGGGTGCATTCAACTCCTGCATCCAGATCATTGATCAATATATTGAACAGAACTGGCCTTGAACCCTGAGGAACACCACTGGTGACCGGTCACCAGCCAGATGTAGCCCCATTCACTACAACCCTTTGAGCCCTGCCCTTCAGCCAGATCTTCACCCAGCGCACCGTGTACCTGCTCATCTCACAGCTGGACTTGTCCAGAAGGATGCTGTGAGGGACAGTATCAAAAGCCTTGCTAAAGTCCAGAAAAACTACATCCACTGCCTTCCCTTCAC
The DNA here is from genome assembly GCF_965183815.1 of Platalea leucorodia. Taxonomy (NCBI): domain Eukaryota; kingdom Metazoa; phylum Chordata; class Aves; order Pelecaniformes; family Threskiornithidae; genus Platalea; species Platalea leucorodia. The sequence continues at coordinate 33,417,004 of NC_138859.1, forward strand.
CCACTAGGCAGGTGACCTTATCATAGAAGGATATCAAATTAGCTAAACAGGACTTTCCCTTCATGAACCCATGTTGACTGTGCCTGAGGATTGCATTGTCCTTTAAATGCCTTTCAGTAGCACCCAGTATGATCTTCTCCATGATTTTTCCAGGAACTGAGGTTAGACTAACAGGTCTGTAGTTTCCCGGGTCTCCCCTCACGCCCTTCTTATAAATTGGAATAACGTTGGCTAGCTTCCAGTCAGCAGGGACCTCCCCAGACTCCCAAGACCTTTGGTAGATGATCGAGAGGGGTCCTGCCATAACATCTGCTAGCTCCTTCAGTACTCTGGGATGAATCCCATCAGGCCCCATGGACTTGTGAACATTCAGCTGGTACAGCTGGTCCCTTACAATATCAGTGTCCGCAAATGGAAAGTCACTGTTCCCCCAGTCGTGGTCCTCCGACTCAGGAGACCAGGCAGCCCAAGGTCTATCACTGATATTAAAGACTAAGGCAAAAAAAGCATTGAATGCTTCCGTTTTTTCTTCATCCCTATTTGTCAGGTCCCTCCTACTGTAAGAGAAGATCAGGTTTGTGACCACCTGAGGAACCTGAACATACATAAGTCTATGGGACCTGACAAGATGCATCCCAGAGTCCTGAGGGAATTGGCTGATGTAGATGCCAAGCCACTCTCCATCATATTTGAAAAGTCATGGCAGTCAGGTGAAGTCCCTGGGGACTGGAAAAAGGGAAGTATTGCAGCCATTTTTAAAAAGGGTAAAAAGGGGGACCCTGGGAACTACCGACCTGTCAGCCTCACCTCTGTGCCTGGGAAGATCATGGAACAGATCCTTCTAGAAGCTATGCTAAGGCACATCGAGGACAGGGAGGTGATTCAGGACAGCCAGCACGGCTTCACCAAGGGCAAGCCTTGCCTGACCAACCTAGTGGCCTTCTATAATAGAGTGACAACATCAGTGGACAAGGGAAGAGCTATGGATGTCATCTATCTGGACTTCTGTAAGGCCTTTGACACGATCCCCCACAACATCCTTCTCTCTAAATTGGAAGGATATGGATTTGATGGGTGGACTGTTCAGTGGATAAGGAATGGGCTGGATGGTCGCATCCAGAGGGTAGTGGTCAATGGCTCAATGTCCAGATGGAGAACAGTGACGAGTGGTGTCCCTCAGGGGTCCGTACTGGGGCCAGTGCTGTTCAATATCTTCATCAACGACATAGACAGTGGGATCGAGTGCACCTTCAGCAAGTTTGCAGATGACACCAAGCTGAGTGGTGTGGTTGACACGCCTGAGGGACAGGATGCCATCCAGAGGGACCTGGACAAGCTGAAGAAGTGGGCCTGTGTGAACCTCATGAGGTTCAACAAGGCCAAGTGCAAGGTCCTGCACCTGGGTCAGGGCAATCCCCGGTATCAGTACAGGCTGGGGGATGAAGGGATTGAGAGCAGCCCTGAGGAGAAGGACTTGGGGGTACTGGTGGATGAAAAGCTGGACATGAGGCGACAATGTGCGCTCGCAGCCCAGAAAGCCAACCATATCCTGGGCTGCATGAAAAGAAGCATGGCCAGCAGGTCGAGGGAGGTGATTCTGCCCCTCTACTCTGCTCTCGTGAGACCCCACCTGGAGTACTGCATCCAGCTCTGGGGTCCCCAGTACAGGAAAGACATGGGCCTGTTGGAGCGGGTCCAGAGGAGGGCCACAAAAACGATCAGAGGGCTGGAACACCTCTGCTATGAGGAAAGGCTGAGAGAGCTGGGGTTGTTCAGCCTGGAGAAAAGAAGGCTGCGGGGAGACCTTATTGTCGCCTTTCAATATTTAAAGGGGACCTACAAGAAAGATGGGGACAGTCTTTTTAGCAAGGTCTACTCTGACAGGACAAGGGGTAATGGCTTTAAAGTGAAAGGGGGTAGATTCAGACTAGATATAAGGAAGAAAATTTTTTACGGTGAGGGTGGTGAGACACTGGAACAGATTGCCCAGAGAGGTGGTAGATGCCCCATCCCTGAAAACATTGAAGGTCAGGTTGGAGAGGGCTCTGAGCAACCTGATCTAGTTGAAGATGTCCCTGCCCATTGCAGGGGTTTGGACTAGATGACCTTTAAAGGTCCCTTCCAACCCAAACTATTCTATGATTCTGTGATCCAGCCAAGCTGGTCTTCTGCCCTGCTTGCTTGACTTTCAACACAATGGGATCGCCTGCTCCTATGCTTTTAAAAGGTGGTTCTTAAAAACTGACCAGCACTCATGGATTCCTAAGCCCTCAAAGGCAAATTCCCAGGGGACACTGCTAAGTAGCTCCCTGAATAGCTTAAAGTTTGCTCTCTTTTTTCTCTTTTTTTCTCTCTTTTTTGTCATTACACCGAAAATTTTAAACTCAGCCATTTCGTGATCACTGTGGCCAAGACAGCCACCTACCATCACATCTCCCACGAGTCCATCTCTAGTCACAATTAGGAAGTCTAGGAGGGCATCTTTCCTAGTTGGCTCACCAAGTACTTGTGACAAGAAATTATCTTCCACAAACTTCAGGAATTTCCCAGACTTGTTCATCACAGCAGTATGATATTCCCAGTTGATGCCTGGGAAGTTGAAGTCTCCCATAAGGACAAGGGCTACCGATCCTAATATTTTAGGCTTATTTTTACTGGTTTTCAGATTAAACACAAGTGCCCCAGTTTTCTCCAGTGTTTTCTTCTCTGACCTTCCACTTCACTATAAACACATGTATTTTTTTTCCCTGAATGTTAGACCTAAAGTAAAACCTGAAATGTATGAACAGCAAATATTTGTGAGAAGCAAATACATATTTCTGAAAGAAAATCAGACACCTTATATTTACCTAATGTACAGTTTGTGCACAGCTTTGTATTTATTCACATACTCAGATATTTTTCAAATGAAACATACATGAAAAATTTGAAAATGTACTGTACCATGTACATGCTGTACCAGTGCTTTTAACACTAACAGGTGCCAGTCCTGGATGGGTCTTGTAAAACCATATTACCTGCTTACCTTTGGAGACAGAAGGTGCTATAAGGCATGCATGTGTGTTTCTCCAGCTACCCAGAAGTCTTCTGGGAGGAGAACAACATCAAGTCACGTTCTGAGGAATGGCTGGTGAGAAGTAAAATCATTCACATACTTTTATTAAAAATAAAATCATTCACATATGCACTTGAAGCATAGCTGAGTAACACATGGAGGGAATGTGATGGCAGAGATATACCTAGGCAAGCATGTAATTCTACATAAAAAGTGAGAAAACTGAGAGGGTAAGGTAGCCAATTGTTTGAATCTAACTTTACGTTTGGAAGTATAAAAGAATTAACATTGTTAGTTATATTTAGACACTCAGCCCTGGGCTTCCAAGTTAACAAATTTCAGCCATAATGTCTGGGCTTGGATTTAGACTGTGTCTAGCTATGAATCAGACAAGCTTTTGTGGTTGTTTTTTTAAATAAAAAGAAAAGAAAACATTGCTACTACTGCTAAGTATGTAACCATCCATGTGTATGCACCTGCATAGAGATATATACACATATATACACATATGACTGGGCAACATTTGCTTTTCTTTTGTTCAGTAATAAATCTTTTTGGTTTAATGTGCTTTAGAATAATCCTGAAAATGCATACATTACCCTGGGGAAGGATGGATGTTTAAAATGCCAACCTATCAGTGCAAGGCAAGTTTGTAAGGTAGAGGCCATAGCATTTATTTGGCCAACTAACATAATGAGAAAAACAGACAACATTTGAACACAGAATTCGTGAAGATCTGACCTTTTTTTCCAAGCATAAAATTAGTCAAATGCATTTGTCTGAGAACATGACACCCAGGAAGATTAGAGATACAGTTATGTCTTTATACTTAGAGGCCTCTTATACAATCATAGCATCACAGAAATATGGCTGGGAGGAACCTCAGAATATCATCCAGCCTATTTGCCTCCCCACTACAATCAGCTACACCTAAGCCATTTCAGACAAACATTTGCCCAGTCTCTTCTCAAAAACTCCAGAATCATCTGAAGGAAGATTAAGTCCAGTGCTTTGCAGTCTGCACTGGTACAAAAGTTTTCCTAATGACTAACTAAAATATTTTCTGCTGCAATGTAAAGGGAACATGGTTAGAAGCTGGGCCTTCCCACCTGGAATGTGATGCAGACTACAGTTCCGGACTGTGGTGGCTCAAATGCTTTTTGTGCATCTCCAGTGAAAATTTTGTTCTAGGCTTGTGTGTGCATATATTTGTGCATGAATAATGCAACAAAGGTTTAAGACAACAGTATCAAACAAAACAAGATCAATATAGGTTGTTTGTTATCAAAATAATACTAACAAGACAAGAATATTTAGTTGTTATACAACTGAAAAGAGAAGAAAATGGCTGTTACCTTGTAAAGGAACTTGCGGCTTTCTCATGTGCACCCCTTCTGGTGCTCAGCCCAAATTGTCACACAACCACCTCTGCAAGCTTGAGGCTAGCCAGTGAAATCTCCTTTGAGACTTACTGCTTTGGTGCAACAATGCCCCACAACTCTGTAATGTGTCTAAGTATAAGCATTAAAAAAAAAAATAGGGAAATTTTAAAATTCTGTAAGATGCTGTTACACTGTGTAACAAGCGTGTCCCAGGTTTGTAGTTACCTCTGCTGTGCAGAGGTATGTTGCCTCTGTTTCCCTAGCAAGATGCAACAACAAAGAAAGATTTTAGTGGGGTTTCTTGTGGGGAAGGACCCAGGATCCTTCCCAGATATCCCAAGGTAAAGGTTAAATGCAGCTGAGGAAGTGAGTGGGAAGCTCTTGCTCCTGCTATGTTTGTGATGGTAGTCATGCTTCAACCATGATCTACCAAGTATTAGTGCCACCCTCCGAGCATTTGTCAGTGGTCTGAAGACTGTTATCATAGAATCATAGAATTATCTGGTCTCTCTGTCCAATGCTAAGGAGTGGTAATAAAAAAATATTGCTCTTCTAATGTAACTTACCTATATGAGCACTGCTCATGAGCATTGTAGAAGAGATGCTATGTGATCATCAGTACAAACCTATACATGCCATCATAAATAGAAAGGATGAGTGACTATGAAAATTTCTAATTCAGTACTGAGAAAAACACTCCAGAGGCCCTCTTTAGCGTGAGTTTGAATAATTGATTTTTATTATTAAACTCTGGCATTGATTTCAGTGTGCTACATGTGAGGTCATATTTTGTGCTGGTTTTTATGGAAAAGAAGACTCTGAATGCATGGAAAGAGTACATAGTTGTGATAAAGGGGCTCTTCCTTTCCCATTGAGGACTGGCTATAGAAAGCAACAGTATCAAATGTATTTTATACACATTGTATAAGCTTTGTTATACAAAGAGGTTTGATAATTTTTTTATTATTTCCACTATATTTTAACAAGCAATTTCCTAAGGTAGTGACAGGTGTTTAATTTTCTTCTACCCATTTTCATTTTAAACAAATAGAAAGCTTAATTTTAACCTAATTTACTGTTACTGTTTAGAGAGTTTTTACAGAGTTGTTCAGGAGAAAACTTTTAGTTAAACTATACTGTCATCTTGTGGTGACCAATGCTTCTGGTTCAAATTCACACATGAAAGTTTTCTTTTCAAACTGAAGAATCTGGATACCATACAAATAAAGTTACGTTTTTTGTGGCTTCTTGGTAACAGATATTCAGGGTAGTTTTTTCCCCACTAATTCCAACGAGGTGTCTACCTCAGCAAATCAAGATGATATCCAGAAATAAAGGCATCCAAACTGACCCTCATGAAAATTTTGCCCTTGAATTCCTCAGTTCTGCAGCCTTCCTGAGACATTGTTACCTTGGTCAGTGTTCAATATTGTGCTGGTTTTGGCTAGGGTAGAGTTAATTTTCTTCATAGTAGCTAGTATGGGGCTATGTTATGGATTTGTGCTGAGAACAGTGTTGATAACACAGGGATGTTTTAGTTATTGCTGAGCAGTGCTTACACAGAGTCAAGGCCTTTTCTGCTTCTCACACCACCCCACCAGCGAGTAGGCTGGGATTGCACAAGAACTGCTGGGACAGCTGACCCCAACTGACCAAAGGGATATTCCAGACCATATGACGTCATGCTCAGCAATAAAAAGCTGGGGAAAGAAGAAGGAAGGGGGGACGTTTGGAGTGATGGTGTTTGTCTTTCCAAGTAACTGTTACGCATGATGGAGCCCTGCTTTCCTGGAGATGGCTGAACATCTGCCTGGTGATGGGAAGTAGTGAATTAATTCCTTGGTTTGCTTTGCTTGCGTGCGCGGCTTTTGCTTTCCCTATTAAACTGTCTTTATCTCAACCCACAAGTTTTCTCACTTTTTCCCTTCCGATTCTCTCCCCCATCCCACTAGTGGGGAGTGAGCAAGCATCTGTGTGGTGCTTAGTTGCCGGCTGGAGTTAAACTACAACAAATATCCAAGAGGACCTAAAAGCATTCCTTTGATCTAAGAGATCACATTTAGAAATAAAGACTTCGGCTTGTCTGTGTCTCTGAAGATAATTGGTATCAAGCACCAACTAGCTTCTAGCATATATCAAGCTTGAATCTTCACCATTCCTATCCCTTGTAGTCATCCTCACTTGCACAAAGGCCATTCCATATGTGCACAAATAAGTGGTGCCAATATGATGACATTAGACAGAAATTGCTTGGATATCAGTCTTGCATTTGCCACACACAAGTCCTTTCAGCAGTGTTCAAGTTTCGTAGAACCAATACAACTACTTTGTTTTGGAGCAAACCCCACCATAGTCACATTAGGGACTGTATGGCTGTACTGCACCCTGGCGATGGTGCTATGTCGTATGACACCAAATCTATGCAAAACAAATGCCACTGAGGTTATTTGGTGCTCATATCCACCTTCCTCTGTATTGCCTAGCCAGCCCTGGTTTTGGTCTCCCTGTCCCTGAGCTGGACTTATCTGTAAGGCTGCTCTGCTTTAGTTGTGGGGAGGGCCTGGAAGTAGGCAATTCTCCTCTTCCCCAGCAAAGTGCCAGGGCAGAGCAAGGAGGTCAGGAAGGTCTATGGGCCTTGGATGGGATCAGCTTGAGGCAGAGGGGCTTGTACCCCAGAGGGATGGAAGAAAAAAATGGATGGGCATGTCCAGTGTTGCATTTTGCTTCAGTTTTTCAACCCCAACCAGACTGGACAGGCTGCAGAACATGGTGTTAGGTGATACAGAAAGGCACCCGCCTCCACAGTATTCAATAAACCCTGATCTAGATGCTTAATAGGATCACAGTGTTTGCTGGCATGACAAAGAGTTTCTCCCATCACTGGACCTGGCTGGACCAAAAGTGCTGTGCCGGAAGCTGCGATGGGACACAGGCTGCAGTGACAGACTGCTGTTTCCTACATCTAAAAGACAGTCCTGAAATCCAGATGTGTCATCTTCTAAATCGTTTGGACTACTTCTTATGCATCAAAGCAGAAGGGTGAATTAGCCAGTGCTGAATTTAGGCTGGTGCCGTTCAGCAGTTGCTAGTACATGAGACTGTGGATTTTGAGCAGGCTGGAGTTCACTATTGGCAGTGAACTCTATCCTCACCCGTGACCTGCACAGGGGCTAAGAGCTTCTGGGATTATACTGGAACAGCCAAAGCTCTGCCCATTCCCTACCCTAAAAGTATCCAGTGCTCCTGAATACTAAAGACGATTGCATGATGATATAAAAAAAAAATCTTTCTTTCCTAACAGGTTTGAAGACATGTAAATGAACAAGATTATTTTTATCCCACAAAGGACAAGAATAATTCCTCTGGCAGCATATCCTTGCAGGCAGCCAAACCAACATACTTCCTTTGGAGGCCGTTGCCATGACATCTGTCCAATGTCTTCACAGCATCTTCCAGATTTCTGAGATCTAACAAGAAAGAAAGAGGAAAGGAGGCACTAGTTAAAAGACACACAGCAAGGTTGCTGGGAGAAATATGACCCAGTCCAGCCTGTAGGATGTATTCATACTTTGAATTAATTGGGATTTTTTTTCTGTATGGCATTTCATCCATAGGACACTGAGTTTTCTTTTTTGATTTTTGGCAAGGAAGACAGAATTGCTATAAAAATATTTTCATTAAGTCAGTCAGGGCAAAATTCATTTTACCTAACTTCAGCCATCTATGTGCCTAGCCTAAGGGGGCTGTCTAGGCTCCTCTTAGAATTAATGGAAGGAGAAGGGTTCCTCCCAAGGATGATTTATCCAGCCTACTTTAGACACCTAATTTAAGATGGGATGATTTACCCTTTGGAACCATTTATTTCTCTCCTGTAACTACAGCGGGACCATGGATGGACTAAATGCCTGGATTTTCAGGTGAGGTAAAATGAATATGAGCAAATACCTCTGCCTTAGGTGTTATTCCAGGGATAGAAATTGCCAATCAAAATGAAAGAGCTGAGTGAACAGCCTGGGCCATACATTTGTGTGTCTGGAAACAATGCAGCTAAAGACAAAATGGCTTTTTGCCCCATCCCTCAACCTTAGCAGAAGTCAAAAGCCTCCCAGCACATAAATCAGCGCCAAAGGAATTCAGTGAGACGCCATGCTCAGGAAACAATTGAGGATAAATTAATATTGAGACAACCGTACAAGGCTGGTTTGTCTAGGAGTGAAAATGCAGCAGTCAGACACGGCTTAATTGCTTTGGGGATTGTGCCACGGGATGATGCCTTTTTCTGGACAACGAGCTCCATGTTACAGGGGTTCAACTGTCCACATGTTCATCATGGAAGAGTTCCTCACAGTTTGCTGGCTTGTGACAGGCCCAGACAGCTGCATTTTGGAATAACTGCATTTTTAGTCAGCTTCAGTAAACCAGAAGCAGAAGGAATGAGAACTAGCCTGCCAGATAAATACATACTTTTATCAAGAGCTGTTAGACAAGGTCATATAATTCTACAATCAAGGTTAAATAAATTGGTTTTATCATCAATTTCTGACTTTGAGACAAGTATGTGTTGAACTGGTGATAAGATAAACACAAATTTCTTCAAGTTCTCTCTGTACATGTTATTTCCCCAAAATTAACTCTTCTAAGATAAAATTGCCTATAGATTGTGAGTCTACTGAAGATGCGTGGTAGGCTGGCATGTGAGAATTTAAATGGTGCATCTGAATAAAAAACGATTTTGCATTAATGATGTCCATTGTGATGCTTTAGACTGCAGGCAGTCATGTGGCATGTGGGGGGCTGGGGGGGACATGGACAAGCAGAGTGTGCAGTAGGGGCTGCCTATTTTTTAAGGCAGTTCACTTTGAAAGTATGTATTACAGCCAAGAATACCCTGTCCCTGAATTTCAGTCATTAAAATAGTTTTCACTGAATGTGGAAATAGGGCCAGGACTTGACTCTGCAGCCTGAAGTGGAGCTGTAGGTACCTGTGAATAGCAGCATGGGCGCTATCACAGAGAAGACGCATTAGAGTTAAGAATTATGTGCCAGTAAGGCAACTTAGGTGTGCTAAATATTTTCTTGATCAGGTAGAGACATATTTACCCCCCGAGGGTCTCACACGGGACACCAGGACTTTCGGGGACCCCGGTCTGTCCCAGCAGGCCGGGCCTGGCGGGAAGGGGCCACCACACGGAGGGGACTCCTGAGCACAACCTGGGGCGAGGCCAAGCCAAGGAGAGCACTCGCTCTCTACCGCACCGGGCTTCCCCAGCCAGGCCACCGAACCGGACCCATCCGCCGCGCCCAACCGGACACTTCCGGCGCGCACCCGGAAGCGCTTGCCGGGCCGTAGCGGAAGCGGGGCGGGTCTTGGCCTCTTTGGTGCTGGCGCCTGGAGAAGATGGTGAGCGCTAGGGCCTGGGTGCGGGGTATCCGCCACCATCTGCTGTTGTGCTGGGCTCTGCGGGGTCGCGGGCCTCGTCTAGGGCGCGGGGCGGCTCTGCGCCCTGCTGTGGCCGGGCTCGGCGGCGGGACGGCGCTGCGGGGCCGGGGCCGGGGCCGGGGCCGGGGCCTGAGCCTGAGCCTGAGCCTGAGGGCCTGGCGGTGGGTGCCGCTCCTGGCCCGGGTGGAGGCGCGGGGCGTCTCGTCCTGGGCAGGGAGGCCGCGGTGGGGTGCGGGGCCGTGCTGCCGCCGGGGCCTCCTTCAGGGTCTCCTCCGTGCTTGCTGCGGGCCTGGCCGGGCTGGTGCTCTCCCCGGAGATGAGGCAGCCTTTCAGATAACGTAGCAAGAGGGGGTTTGGTCGCCAAAGCCTCTTGTGTTGAGCGTGCGGCTGATCTGTGTGAAATAAATACATTTCCTCAGGAAAAAGCAGTTTACTGTTTATCACTGATGAATTTTGGGGAGATGAGAAGGGAGTTGCAGATAACCACTCGGTGGCTTCGTTTTATTTCAGCACTGGGCGGGGGGATAGGAACGGCGAAGAGAGATGTAAGGAACTGATTTCTAAAAATGAAGGATACCTATAGGCAAAACTGAGTTGGTGTTTCAGAGTTCAGTGTGCCTCTGACATCTTTATTGGACTTTGTGAATTTGTGCGTGTTTTTTAGAGGAGCTTATTATTCTTTGAGTTATGACTTGCAAGTGCTAGTGATGTTTACAACGTGCAATGTCTTGAAATGTTTTTCAGACGAAGGGTACCTCGTCATTTGGTAAGCGACGAAATAAGACACACACCTTGTGTCGTCGATGTGGGTCCAAGGCATACCATCTGCAGAAATCTACTTGTGGGAAATGTGGTTACCCTGCTAAGCGTAAGAGAAAGTGTAAGTAACAGACTTGAGTTTAGAAACTTGTGTTTCTTTGTCATCTTCAATAGTCTGGCTTTTTTCCAATCAAGGAAGAATACTGTGTCATCTTGCAGTGAATTTTTTCTTCTGTCAGATTGAATAGTTGTGCTATTCAAACATACTGTGCAACTAATTATTTTGTGCAGATGAGTAACAGTAACTTCTGTGTTCTAGATAACTGGAGTGCAAAGGCTAAAAGACGCAACACCACTGGTACTGGTCGCATGAGGCACCTGAAAAGGGTCTACCGTCGATTCAGGTATGACGTTTTATTACAAACTAGTGTAATGTGAAATCTTGCATGGATTTCACTGAATTATAAAATTTGTCATTCAAAGTTAACACTCTTATTTAGTACACTTAATGTGGTATGGTTAAATATATTGTGGAAATAAATGATACCTTATATCTTCAAAGGAATATGCTGCCAATTATAAAAAGCTCACTCGTTAATACATAGGATGTATAGCAAGCTCTGATGTTTCTGTTAAGTGTAGATAGTACAGAACACAGGGTACTGTAATAAAATGCCCACATTTGAAAAGGTATGCTTTGTGTAGCGTTGCCTCTATTTGTGAGTCAGTGAAACTGCTGGTTGCACTGAAGTGTGGGTTTTTGTAAAAGAGAATTCTTGAAATGCATTCCAATCCCCTCTTGCCCACAAAAAAAGTTCAGGATTGAAATACTTCAGTAGTCACTCTCTAATTTGGAGTTCAGTTAGCAGTAAGTAACTGTAACATCAGATTCTGAGTTACAGGTTTCTAAAATGTGTTATAAAGCTTTGAGTTGCACTTATGAGGTACTGTACTGTGAAACTCATTAAGAATTTCTTTTGTATGACATCCATGTTCTACAACGGAGCTCTGTAACTTCTGTCCTAATACACCAGAAAGCTGGATGAAAAATACCAAGCAATTCAACAAGAGTCTTTTCCTAAAAATGTAGATTGGATTTAATAGTGAAAAGTAGGAGTCTTTTAAGTCCTGGACCTAGGTGTAGTTGAGGGATCCATTCATCTGGGATTTTTGGTGAGCACAGTCTTTCCCAGCAGCAGCCAGAAAATACCTTACAATGTGCAACTGCAGCCTGATTTCCACCAAGTGTTGCTGAAGTAGAAATGTCATATCCAAAAGCAAGCTTGGGGCTGACTCTTCTTTTGTCATGCCTGTCTTAATCTCTGGTTGGAGACATGGAGGATTTCTGTAAGAAATTCACTTGCACTTCAGTACTAACAAATGTGAAATCTTTTGCTGAGTTGCTTAGTAGGAACATAAAGTAAGGAGTGCCTTCAGTGGGTGCGCTGTATCTGATTCAGTCTTGCAGCGTTTACTCAGTTACTGAAATCTTCTTGTTTGAAGAAGTCAAATTTACTTCAGCAGAAGAGAGAGAAAACCATACTGCTTATTCCAAACAGATTGTCAATGATGTTTCTTATTAAAAATGTCTGAACGTATGAACTCCATAGTGATTTCAGTGCATTACTGAGAGAAGCTGAAAAAAGCTGGTGAACTTGATCTAAAACATTACTTGTTAGAAAATAACCTGGAGCAGAAACCACCCTTTCAAAAAGTGGTAACCATATTTCTACTTATAGGAATGGATTCCGTGAGGGAACCATGCCGAAGCCGAAGAGAGCAGCTGTTGCAGCCTCCAGTTCATCGTAAAGACTCATCTATTTGTTAAAATAAATGGTCTTATCCAGAAAAGTCACCTTTTATACATGTTTTACTTCAGTGAAATATGGGATTCCTGAAAATACATATATTTACGCACACAAATTCTTGATGGTATACACTGAAGCAATTCATTTAAAATAATCCTTTAACTGACTTTTCATTTGATAGCACCTCCACCTTTAAAAGGACCATTATCTCTGTGCTGAACTTAGAGAGGCTTCTATGTGTTACTCAAAAGAACATTCTCTGCAAGAGAAATGGAATATTGGCACTATGGACCGAGTTTCATTGTGTCCTAGCACGGAGAGTCAGATTTTATCTCAAAAATAGTAACTTGAATAATGGCTCTAAGTGCTGTTCTGGGAGGGAATAGAGGGATTCCCAGTCTTAGCCATTGCTCGCTGTTCTGTGGCTCTGAAAGGTCTGCAAAAGCATTGCCTATTCAGTGGATCATTGCTTCTTGGGTAAAAAGAAACTCCCAAACCTGGAGCACACATACTGCCAGACAGGAAGGGACTAGAGATCTGCTGTAATTGGGACAGAAGTTACCCAAATAGTCAGGGAAGGTCAGTGTAGAAACTTGACACACAAATAGATCAGAGTTAATTATGTGGGTATAAACAATAAGGGTAGGTAGTATGATACAGAAGTCAGTGACTTGGGGGTACATTTGAATTATAGAATCATTTAGTCTGGAAAAGACCTTTAAGAACATAAAGTCCGACCGTTAACCTAACACTACCAAGTCTACCACTAAACCATATCCTTAAGTGCCACATCTACACGTCTTTTAAATACCTCCAGGGATGGTGACTGTCCTGGTTTCAGCTGGGATAGAGTTAATTTTCTTCTTAGTAGCTGGTATAGTGCTGTGTTTTGGATTTAGGATGAGAATAATGTTGATAACACATTGATGTTTTAGTTGTTGTTGAGTAGTGCTTACACTGGTCAAGGACTTTTCAGCTTCCCATGCTCTGCCAGGTGCACAAGAAGCTGGAAGGGGGCACAGCCAGGACAGCTGACCCAGACTAGCCAAAGGGCTATTCCATACCATATGACATCATGCTCAGTATATAAGCTGGGGGAAGAAGAAGGAAGGAGGGACGTTCGGCGTGATGGCGTTTGTCTTCCCAAGTAACCATTATGTGTGATGGAGCCCTGCTTTCCTGGAGATGGCTGAACACCTGCCTGCCAATGGGAAGTAGTGAATGAATTCCTTGCTTTGCTTGCGTGCGTGGCTTTTGCTTTACCTGTTAAACTGTTTTTATCTCAACCCATGAGTTTTCTCACTTTTACTCTTCCAATTCTCTCCCCTGTCCCACTGGTGGGGAGTGAGCGAGCAGCTGTGTGGTGCTTAGTTTCTGGCTGGGGTTAAACCATGACAGTGACTCAACCACTACCCCAGGCAACCTGTTCCAATGCTTGATAACCCTTTTGGAGAAGAAAATTTTTCCTAATATCCAATCTAAACCTCCCCTAGTGCAACTTGCGGCTGTTTCTTCTTGTCCTATCACTTGTTACTTGGGAGAAGACAGCAACTCCCACCTTGCTACAACCTACTTTCAGGTAGTTGTCAAGGTGTGCTCTCACCAGTGCCAAGTACAGGGGGACAATCACCTCCCTAGTCCTGCTAGCCACACTATTCATGATACAAGCCAGGATGCTATTGGCTTTCTTGGCCATCTGGGCACACTGCTGGTTCATATTCAGCCGGCTGTCCACCAACACCCCCAGGTCCTTTTCTGCCAGGCAGCTCTCCAGCCACTCCTCCCCAAGCCTGTAGCGTTGCATGGGGTTGTTGTGACCCAAGTGCAGGACCCAGCACTTAGCCTTGTTGAATCTCATACAGTTGGCCTTGGCCCACTGATCCAGCCTGTCCAGATCCCTCTGTAGGGCCTTCCTACCCTCCAGCAGATCAACACTCCTGCCCAACTTGGTGTCGTCTGCAAACTTACTGAGGGTGCACTCGATCCCCTCATCCAGATCATCAATGAAGATATTGAACAGAATTGGCGCCACTACTGAGTCCTGGGGAACACCACTCATGACTGGTCGCCAACTGGATTTAACTCCATTCACCACAACTCTTGGGCTTGGCCGTCTAGCCAGGTTTTTTACCCAGCAAAGAGTACGCCCATCCAAGCCATGAGCAGCCAGTTTCTCCAGGAGAATGCTGTGGGAAATGGTGTCAAAGGCCTTACTAAAGTCCAGGTAGACAACATCCACAGCCTTCCCCTCATCCACTAAGCGGGTCGCCTTGTTGTAGAAGAAGATCAGGTTAGTCAAGCAGGACCTGCCTTTCATAAACTCATGCTGACTGGGCCTGATCAATTCATTGTCCTGTATTTGCTGTGTGATGGCACTCAGGATGATCTGCTCCATGACCTTCCCCAGCACCGAGGTCACACTGACAAGCCTGTAGTTCCCCGAATCCTCCTTCCAGCCCTTCTTGTAGAGGGGCATCACATTTGCTAACCTCTAGTCCACTGGGACCTCCCCGGTTAGCCAGGACTGCTGATAGATGATGGAAAGTGGCTTGGTCAGCACTTCTGCCAGCTCCAACAGTACCCTTGGGTGGATGCCATCCGGCCACGTAGACTTGTGTGTTTCTAAGAGGTGTAGCAGATCACTAACCATTTCCCCTTGGATTATGGGGTCTTCATTCTGCTCTCCATCCCTGTCTTCCAGCTCAGGGGGCTGGGTATCCTGAGAACAATTGGTTTGACTATTAAAGACTGAGGCAAAGAAGGCATTAAGGACCTCAGCCTTTTCCTCATCCTCTGTCACTATGTTTCCCCCCTGCATCCAACAAAGGATGGAGATTCTCCTTCGCCATCCTTCTGTTGCTAATGTATTTGTAGACACAGCTTTTGTTGTCTTTAAAGCTGTAGCCAGATTAATTTCTAGCTGGGCTTTGGCCCTTCTAATCCTCTCCCTGCATAACCTCACGACATCCTTGTAGTCCTCCTGAGTTGCCTGCCCCTTCTTCCAAAGGTCATAAACTCTCCTTTTATTCCTGAGTTCCAGCCAAAGCTCTCTGTTCAGCCAGGCTGGTCTTCTTCCCTGCTGGCTCGTCTTTCGGCATATGGGGATGGCCTGCTCCTGCACCTTTTAACATCCAGCCTTCCTGGACTCCTTTGCCCTTCAGGACTGCCTCCCAAGGGACTCTCTCAACCAGGCGCCTAAACAGGTCAAACTCTGCCCTCCAGAAGTCCAAGGTAGCAGTTCTGCTGACCCCTCTCCTTACTTCTCCAAGCATCGAAAACTGTATCATTTCATGATCACTGTGCCCAAGAGGGCCTCCAACTGTCACATCACCCACCAGGCCTTCTCTGTTCGCAAACAAGAGGTCCAGTGGGGCGCCTTCCCTAGTTGGCTCCCTCACCAGCTGTGTCAGGAAGTTATCTTCCACACACTCCAGGAACCTCCTAGACTGTTTCCTCTCCGCTGTATTGTATTTCCAGCAGGCATCTGGTAAGTTGAAGTCCCCCATGAGAACAAGGGCTAGAGACTGTGAGACTTCTCCCAGCTGCTTATAGAATACTTCTATGGGGATTGCCGTCAGTTCATCACACATTGTCTCTGCCGCTCCTTCCTCCTCAGGGGGAAGACTCCTCACACTCTTCCCCTGCTCCAGCATGAGGTCCCTCCCACAGGAGACAGTCCTCCACGAGCTTCTCCAACGTGAGTCCTTCCCATGGGCTGCAGTTCTTCATGAACTGCTCTAGCATGGGTCCCTTCAACAGGGTGCAGTCCTTCGGGAACAGACTGCTCCAGTGTGGGTCCTCTGCGGGGTCACAAGTCCTACCAGCAAACCTGCTCCAGCATGGGCTCCTCTGTCTCCATGGGTTCACAAGTCCTGCCAGGAGCCTGCTCCAGCATGGGCTTCCCACAGGGTCACAACCTCCTTTGGGCACATCCACCTGCTCTGGTGTGGGGTCCTCCACGGGCTGCAGGTGGATATCTGCTCCACCATTAACCTCCATGGGCTGCAGGGGGACAGCCTGCCTCACCATGGGCTTCAGCACAGGCTGCAGGGGAATCTCTGCTCCAGCACCTGGAGCACCTCCTCCCCCTCCTTCTTCACTGACCTTGGTGTCTGCAGAGTTGTTTCTCTCACATATTCTCACTCCTCTCTTCTGACTGCTGTTGCATAGTTTCCCCCCGCTCCCCCTTCTTAAATATGGTATCACAGAGGTACTACCACTGTCGCTGATTGGCTTGGCCTTGGCCAGCGGCAGGTCCATCTTGGAGCCAGCTGGCATTGGCTTTATTGGACATTGTCGTGGTTTAACCCCAGCCAGCAACTAAGCACCACACGGCCGCTCGCTCACTCCCCCCCAGTGGGATGGGGGAGAGAATCAGAAGGGTAAAAGGGGAAAACTCGTGGGTTGAGATAAGAACAGTTTAATAACTAAAGTAAAATAAAAATAGAACAGTAGTAATAGTAACAACAACAATAATAATAAAACCAAATAATAATAATAATACAATAGTAATACAAAGCAAGTGATACACTATACAATCGCTCACCACCTGCCAACTGATGCCCAGCACGTCCCCCAAGCTGTGATCATTACCCCCCCAGACAACTCCCCCAGCTTGTATACTGAGCATGACTTCATGTGGTATGGAATAATCCTTTGGCCAGTTTGGGTCAGCTGTCCTGGCTGTGCCCCCTCCCAGCTTCTTGTGCACCCGGCAGAGCATGGGAAGCTGAAAAGTCCTTGACCAGTGTGAGCACTACTTAGCAACTACTTAGCAACAACTTAGCACTACTTAGCAAGAACCAAAGCATCAGTGTGTTATCAACATTGTTCTCATCCTAAACCCAAAACACAGCACCATACCAGCTACCAAGAAGAAAATTAACTCTATCCCAGCTGAAACCAGGACAGACATACATAGGGGAAGCTTCTAGCAGCTTCTCACAGAAGCCACCCCTGTAGCCCCCCGCTACCAAAACCTTGCCACGCAAACCCAGTACAGTTGGTTCATATTGAAAGAATGACAAGACCTAACACAGCTGTTCAATGCATAGCGAGCCATAGGTATCAGGCAACTAACCAGAGAGTTACTTTAAATCCAGAGTTCTGGGTTTATAGTAGAGTGGGGGTTTTTTGTGTTGGTTTTTTTTTTCTTATGCGTGGGCTATTGAGGGTAAGAAAGAACAAATGCCTATACCAGTACTAATGATTGTATTTTGCAGTTAATAAAACTAATGCAGTCTTTCAAAGGTAATTTAGACTTCTAGTACCGTTGTACTTCCTGCAAAGACATGTAAAAAACAGTACCTGCTTTAGGCAGGTTGTGTGTATGAACTAGCAAACCCAATAGGGTGAATGAACTACACCTCTATCAATGTGAGATTGTTGACTTCACAGCAGGAACAGCTGAACAAGGTGTTTCACACTTTCTGACCCCCAGCTGTTTCTGCCATCCAATGTGCTAGCATAAAGTGGTGCTAATTTCACTTTACCTATGAGTTGAGATTAACTCCTCTGTTGCTGTAGTATGGAGATCAGTCTAGCAACTTTTTCCACAATGCCACAAGCAAACAAAACCCACTAGATTTTTGTAACCCCTGGAAAGGGGAGAGGTGGGATACGTCATGCGATGCTCTAAGAAGAAAATGTTGGGGGAAGAAGGGTGTTAGTCACTTTTCCTCGTGAATTTACATGAAAAAGGTTCATGATTTGATTCATGACAATGATTTGAAAATCTTTCCTAAGATTAAGTTACTTTCCTATACAAAGCCGTAACTACTACACTAGATTCTTAAGCTTCTCTGCTCTATTAAAATTTGATTCAGAGCCCTAAATGAGAACCTTTGAGGTCTTGGCCTTACACTATAAATATGGAGGCTTTTTTACTCAAAATATCAAATAACTTGACTAAGTGATGCTGTTTATACATATTCTGAGTAAAACAAACTCCCCCACCTCATGGGGCAGTTGGCATAGGCTGCATCCATGAACACATGTAGATAAAGCAAGGTAAATTCCAACTTAAATATTTTTTTAGGTGTTTCATGAGGTAAACAGGTTAATGAACATGTTAAGGCAGCAGTCAGGTTGTAGGTTGTAGGCAAGCTGGCAAAAATGCAATTCGTTCATGGAAACAAAGTCATATTTCTTGACTAATGGGGAGATCAAAGTTCGAGGACTTTCCAGAGAGCATTGCTTTCTTAGTAGTGTTATCTCTTGGGTGCGAGCAAACTGGGGACTATGCTTTCTGATTAGGTATTTTATATGTAGGAAATAGAGATCTTATATTTATGTATAGGGAAAGATGCTACAGGACAAAGGACAGAATTTTCTAATTGCAGTAAAGTTGGGATAAATAATGCATTTAATCCTGTTTCTTTTCTTATGGTAAACTTATCTAATGATCCTCTAATGGTGTATATGCAAAATAATAATTAGCTGAACTTTGTACAGATCTTTGCCTGTTTGATTGCTACTGTTAAACTGTGGTATGTAAAGGGACTGGTGTACTGTAGTCATGGCACAAGGTACAGTATGTTGCCTACTGTATCAGTAAATACCACTGCAACTGTTTCAAGCGATCGCTGTTGCAGTTGTTGCAATACTGCACTGAAGCAGCAAAATATTACCAGATAGGAGTTACAAAAGAGGAATTGAGACTAAGATTTTGGGGATGCCACGTCTTCAAGAACAGGACAGGTATTTGAAAGCACATCTTCTGAAATCACTAGTTACTACCCTGACTATAACACTCTCCCTCTTCCACATATAATGAGGAAAGACCATAAAAGGAACACAGCAAGAACACATTAACACATGAAAGCTCATACACTTTGCAATAGAACAATGAATCAAAACTTGTGAAAATCCATACGCACCTTCTAGAAAGTATGAAGAGGAGAATCTTGATGAAACAAAAGGGGCCACAAAAGGGAATGGACCTGTTAAAACAGAAAGCATGTTGCCTACTGGGTGATGCTCACATGAGAAAATGGTGACTAAATAGCTAGCTAACACGCATGGACCAATATATAATTTATTTTTCAATTTGCCAAAGCAGTTAAATCAAATCAGTGTGTAGTACTAAACTGTAGATCCTAAGTGTGTATTTTTAAAAATACACTGTTTTTCCTACAATGTTACAGATTAGCCTTTCCACAAAGCCATAGATAGGATCCTGTGCAGAATGGAAGCATTTTGATGCTTTAGATAACTGCTGAAATGCTTGAGACATTAGACACAGCCTCTAACTTGGAGCCAGTGCCCCTTGCTAAGTACTCTTATAGAGATACTTCAACTTTACCTTTCTTCTGTACTGGACTTAACCCAGCCAGTCTACAATAGCCTGGAGGAAAGCAAGAGCAGTCACTGACTAGTGGGTGGGGGCTGTATCTTGCCTGAGTATTAGGTCACTTTGTTTTGTAAATACAAGCATTTTACAGGAAGATGAAGGGAGAAAAAGAAAAGGAAAAAAATAAAAGCAAAACTCAAACCCTGATTCCCACCTGACTGCGATAATGTACTTTCCCAACAGATCAATAACTGAAGAAAAAAGTGTTAGTAGTCTCAGCTTGTATTTTGTTTTTACTAACAGTAAGCGCTAACATGGGAAAAAGCCCATGCAGCCTTGCATGCCTTGTTATGTTTGTTATGGACTAGGGCCTATAAAGGTCTGACCTCTCTTTAGAATTCGAAATGTAATTAATCACTGGAATCCTGTCATCTGCTCAGGTACACTTACAGGAACTGTTTTCAGCTATTTTATTGAATAGGTGCATTCTTACTATATATTCTCCATATATCCTGGAAATACTGGTAGACTATTTCAGGCTTTTTGCTGGCTCAAGTAATTGCAGATAGTCCCAGCTATCACTTGGTTCAAACACATCCTACTGAGCAGCATTAAACTATTGGAACTGAACTTTTGTTTTTATTTACATGCTTGGTTTTATATTTCTGTGGCTTCTATCAACTGTTCTTGGTTCTGTCTTGTGTGGTTTCTTCAAGGGCACCACTGGAGGTTTCTCAGATGTGAATCTACTAACCGGCCTTCTACAGAAAACATTTTCAATAAAATGTCTGGCCCTGATGCTTACTATTTTTCTGCTGTGGGATATGGGAGGCAGAGTATTGGTGGATAAAATATGCCACAAAGTAAAAAGTTGGTGAGTTTATGTTAGTCAATGTCAAATACCTTTTAATGTTAGCATTTTTAAAGTTAATGCCTCATTTTATTTTAGAATTGAAATTTAAGTAAATTAAAAGCCATGTTTGTGGAAGCTAATAGCTCTGAACTTGTTCTGTTTTTCCTTAAAAATAGGGGATTCCATTTACATTTAAGCAGAACTGTAGGAAATCACATGGATACAGATGGGTACAAAGTCTGATGCTTGCATGTTTCCCCCCCCATGCTCTTTCTGTACATATGCCAAGGCTCTGTTAGGAACGGATGGGTCCAGCAGCAGAAGACAGGAAGTTCTGCTACAGAGCTCAAATCTGGATAAAGAGAAATTGCCAGATTTCTTTACTCTCTATTCTTCTTTTCCAATTACGAGAACAAAAAATTGCAGGACAACATGATTCTCAAGCCTACTGATGCTGAGCATCAGTTGTGATACAAATTAAAATTTCTGTGGGGATACTTCTCTTTAGATGATGTCCAAAAAGGGCATAATTAACATATCTGAATTCAGAAGTGAAAGATCTGGCACCTTTACACATTAATGCAGGCTTACTGAGGAACAGTAGTACCTGCTTTTCCTGCACTAGATACAATCTTTTAATATCAATTTATTATGTTTATATCAAAACTTTATACCGGTCAATTAGTGCAGGCTGAAAGCTTCTCAAATTTTCTGCTCAAAGATGATCCTCATGAAAATGTTTGAAATGAAAATTCTAAATTACTCAAATAAAAATTAAGTATTAGTTTTATTTTCCTTGTTTTTACTATTTTACCATTTACAATATTATTTTATTTCATGTCATGCAAATTTTAACAGGGTAGATATTATGAGTAGTCCCTACATTGCTTACCAGCCTATGTTTTGGCACCAGCTGAACAAATTACTTGGTTTTATAAAATTTAAAAAAAAAAAAAAAAAAGATTCTTTATATTTCCTATGAAATCTTTCAGATTTTTTTCTTCCATAGTAATGAACGATGGGTTTTAATTTTTTATCCCATTAGGTTAGAGGGAGGTTTCAAAATATAAAGATTTTCCAGGGACTAGAATTTCTGTTTTCCAACTTTCTGTTAAATTCATGACTGTAACATAAGTAATACTGAATGTTCTCTAAATCAGATTTAGGACCATTACTAGAAAAAAATGTTTTTTAACTTCCTGATGTCTGCACATTTAAAAATCTTTATATTGTTTCTGTAATATATTTATCTGTTTGCAAACACATTCAGGGGCCATGCTTAGGGTAAGCAAGAGAAAGCATTTTAGTTTATATCATTCACTTATTCTGGAGAACTGGGGAAAGGAGGTGAAAGGATGGGAGTTGCCAGTAACCTTCCTCTTGAGTCGATGATCTCTCCATGCAAAAATATCCATCCAATCGTCACTCTTTGGTATGTAGAAAGCACACAATGCATGAATGGAAGGAAGGATACTGCCCTAAATGCAATGTGAATGAATGAGTTGGCAAGACAAACTGGAGGACAGGTTATCTGGTCAAGGTAGTAGGAGTTAAGAGGGTCCTACTTCTCTTCGTATTCCCACAATAGGATCTGGATTTGGACCTAGGTAGAGGAAGGGAGAAGGGGGAGAACTAACAAACAGATTTAATTTACAAGGTTGATTAGAAATACAGAGACTTGACGTGTCTGTTTTTTGTGAGTGGCTGTTTTCTGTCATAGGATACCAATACTCATTTTTTAATAGGACTGTTCTTCTGGCAGCTTATGCTCCTGAATTACCTTACTGAAGGATCAGACTTGTGGGAATAAATGAGATTGTGTTTTACTTTGACGAGATGCAGCTGTGCCCTTGAGGTTTGTTACAAACAGGTTTGTGAAACTTAGAGGCAGAAAAATAAGGATGAGATTGGATACGTACCTGAAAGAGGAATTTGCGTGCACCAACTTGAAGAACCAATAAGCAACGCTGAAGAGACGCGTGGAGGCAAGGCAATAACCAATGAGATAAGCTTTGCTTGCTCATGGACACTAGATCATATTATAAAAGGGATAGATTGTAAAATAAAGTGTCTTCGCCTGAACTCATACGTGGAGTCTGTGATTAATTGCCACACAGACTGGTGTTTGCTTATGTCAGAGCAAGGCAGGGAGGCAGAAACATGGCTTCACCAGCTTGCTTCATCTTAAACTGTTTCAGACCTTTCTTCACCACATGGGTGGTTTGGAAACAGTATGCTCCCTGTGCCTGGATGCCACTCCTCACGTGGCATGGCAAAATGGGTTTGCTGGCCATCAGCCCTCTCAGTATCACTGGCAGAGCCAAGCGTATCAGCAACAACTGCATCTTGAATGGACCTTTAAATTGTGATATGCAACACGCCGCATTATTAGCACCTGAAACCCTGCCTGCATGTGGGTGTTCAGCTGCTGCCCCAGCGAGAGCTGCTGCGTGCTGCAAGGCCTGCCTGTGGAGAGCACGCAGCAGCACGTTGCATGGCACCCCGTAGCTGTGGCAATGCAGACAGCCTAGCGATCTCATTGTGATAGTGCGATTTCTCAATTAAAAGTACACGTATGTTCGACACATCTCCTCACTTTGGCATCAGGAGGGACAACTCGTGCTGTGGGGAGCGCTTAGCCCTAGCTTCTCACTATCTGCGGGAACAGGCCCCGCAGGCGATGGTAGTGCCAGCAAGCAACACGGGGAAGCTTCAGCTTCGAGGCGGTGCCGCTTCTAACACCGGGGGGCCCAGGCCAGCCCCTCGCCGGCGCTGAGGTGAACCGTCACCGCCGCTGAGAAGCATCCTGTGCCCGCCTTCCCCCCCCAGTCCCGAAATCCGGGTGAATCTCCAGTGCTCCTCGGGGGACGTGGTGTTGTAAAAACGCCCCGGCCCCCACACTCCACCCTGCAGCCTTCGGGGGCTGTTTCTCGCCTCGCCTCGCCTCGCCCCGCCGACAGGACCTGCCTGCAGGAGCCGCAACCCTCGGGGCATCGCTGAGTCGACTCAGCCCTTCCCCCCCCCGAACCGCAATAGTTTGTCCCCGGGGAGGGCGGGAAGGCAATAAGTGTGGAGTTCACTTCTGGGTTTCGGTGCGGGCGGGGGTTGCATGATTGTTCCTCCCCCGCCAGCGCTGCGGCGCGCGCTATGCGCAGACTCGGCCCTTGGCTCAAGATGGCTGCGGCGGATAAACAGAAGCACGAGCACGGGCGGGTGAAGATTGGGCACTACATTTTGGGCGACACGCTCGGTGTCGGTACTTTCGGCAAAGTCAAGGGTGGGTGGCGGGGAGTAGGGCTGCCGCCTGCCTCGCGGAGCAGCACGGCCCAGTCGGGCTGCAGGGTGTAACGCGCCGGGCGGGTGTGTCGGGTTGAGTAGCGGAGTCTCCGTTGCTGGCTGAGGGATGCGGCCGCCTGCTGTCGCCTCACGGCGGCCGGTCCCCTAGGGCTGGGGCCAGGCGGCCGTTGAGGCTTGATCGGGGCTGGGGGGAGTGTGAGGGCTGGGCCGCCGCCCTAGCCTGGGCTTGATCTGGCTCCGTCTCCTGCTCAGTGTTTTGGGGGAGGGGCGGTGGGGGGGTGTCTGAGCTTCACCGTGGGCGGTGCTGGGAAGCTTCAGCTGCTGGGCGCTTCTCGGCCGTATCCGCCGGGCCGAGTGAGTCACTGGGCTGTGGCGGCGCTAGCACCGCGGGCCGACGGGAGCGGTGGGAGAGGGGCCGGGGGGAGTGACTGCAGGGCTGATGTGTAGTTGGGGCAGTCGTGAGAAGGCGTTTCATGGGCCGTTAGTTAGAGTATCGGCCCCAGCCGCGGTGGCTGCAAGGTGGGGTCCTGGGGCTACGGTCTAAATGCCGCCGACCGACTGTGGTGTTGTGGAAATAGTGCCTGGTATGCTGTGAACGTCTTTCAGGAAAGAGGAGTTGTATTAGCTGACTTCTCGGGGGGTGCAGGGAAGTAATCGCTGGAGGAGCAGAAGCTTTCTCATCTGTATTTATGGAATTAATTCCTGGAAGCTAATTATGCTGCACTTATTTAAAACACCACTGGATATGTAATGAAAGTAGGCAGTCTTAATTCTTCAGCTGTCTGTACGTTTTGCTGTACAAATACTAATACTTGATGCCCTTATAAGGAAGGCAAGCTTTCTCACTCTACAAGGGGAGAAATAAACATAAAAAGATGGGCCTGAGATTATTGGATTAACTGGCAACACATCTGATACACAGACATTGAAAGACTTTGTGCTAAAAACAGTTGACTAGTGGTTATCAAAGTTTTTTTTCAGCTTAGACTTAAACAATTTTTCCCAGTAGGGGTGCAGATGCCATGCAGCAAACTCGAAGCCTAGTAGAAATAAAATAGAAATTAAAATCTCCCTTGATGCCATTCATCACAGGTGAAAAAACTGCATTATTTTAAACTATTCCTGCTGTGTTGTTTGTGAGAATTGTTGAAATATTGGGGTATGCAAATTGAAAACGTTGTTTCACAAATGAGTTAGACTAGACTCAGGTTGTATTCTTAAAATAAGTTGTGGGGGGTTTTTTTTATGGTTAACTTAATGGATTTCTCATGTACCAGTATAGCCAGTAAAAAAAACCCCCATCTTATCCTGTTGTATCTAATGTGCTAGCTGGCTTTTAATATTATATCTTTTTTCAGTGTAGATGTTCTTATTTTATATTCTCTGCACAAGTTCTTTCAACTATTGGCATGTTCTGAAGAAATTACTGATGTTTCAGCAGTCTGTTATCATGTTTCATTTCAAGTTTACCTCCCTTTGTTTAAATTCTTCCTTCCAGAAGTAGCATCAGATTATGGGCATCTCTTTGTATGATTGAAGAAAGTGGGTGAAGAGCATAGATTGCCCTCTCTACAAATTGAAACAGTGATGTCATGGATGGTGCTCTGTGTAATAGTAGAATCACATCCTACCTGGAAGTCGCTTGTTAATAAGGAGCTTCTGACATGCTATAGGAAATAGGAATATATTTGACTCTAAGAATATCTAGGAAAGCAGTGGAAGAATATTTTGAGAGTAAAGCCCATTGAGTCTCCTTTTTTTTTTTTTTTATAAGGCTGGCTTATAAAGTGACACCACCACCCCCCAGCCACTGGGGAGCAGTGACCCCCAACTGGCAGCTGAAGTACCATTCCTTTCCTTGATAACTTGGTGCTTCATTAAATAGAGAGGAAATGAGATAAGGGAGAAGACAGGCATCAGATTCTCTTCCCTCATGGAGGGACTACATGATTGAGGGGAGGAGTCAAAGATTATTTTTTTCCAGTGCACTGCACAAAACTAAGGTTGGCATACCCATAAATGTTCCAATATGTTTCCTCTTGCATTTCAGAGCATGCTGTTTGCGCTACTGCTCCTGTTTTTAACTTCAGACACATTTTTGCTAATACAGATGAAACCTTGAAAGATAGTCAATTGGTGGAGCTACTGTTATAATTTTAACGTTATTAAATGTCACTCCTATTAATATTTCATCAAATACAGTTAGCTTGAAGGGCTAATAATCTGCCTTATTGAAACACTTAATAAAACTGAAACTTTTTTTTTCAATTATTGCTCTAATGCCATAATACCCCTCTGTCCACCTTATTTGGTTGAAGTTGGGTGTTCTTTTAGGCTGATTCATAGTTATTGATCACGTGAAGAGTACACACACACACATGCATGTATGAACGTAATTTTTTTGAAGAGTGGTGGGAGAAGTCACCTTGTGGTAAAATGCAGCATCATTCTGCATACTGAATTGCCTTCCTTAAGTGGTCTGGGAATTTATTTAGGAACTGGAAGCAAGTGTTAGTGTTCATGGACTAATGCTCTGTTTCTATAAACAAATTGCTTAAGTTTTATTATCTTGTCCCTAGATGATGTACTATGTTGGTTTTGTCTTGCTCTAGCTGTACTTCATAAAGGGTATATTTTATCTGTGATGCACTAGTTTTCTTCCTGAGCACACATTTTATTCATTTAATACCAGATCTGTGATTGTTTCCCTGTAATCCTCAGCATTTTCCTTCTCTGGCTGATATGGTTTCATCAATTGACAATAAAAGGAAAAAATGTAACAATTTCTTAAAATTTTTTTATTCAGTTAGGGTTTTCCTTGAGAGCTCATGTGATGTAGAGGGTCAGGCATATGGCTTCTTGAAAGTGGGTCTTTAATTTTAACAGTGGTGGCAGCCCCAAAAGATGAGTTGGAAAACCAGTGCTTTACTTAATTCTTAAAGGTCTCCTTCTGTCAAGGTAGCTGTCAGATGACTTCACCCTGCTACTTACCCTTTTACCCTCCCAGATAACTGTTACTGATGTGATGTTTTTCCAGTTTAACTGTTCATCTGGCTGTACTAGCCTGAATTAACTACTGATTTAGTTCATTTGACTGTGCCTCAGATGGGCAGTCATGGAAAAGACAGCTGTTTCTAGCCAATATCCAGGCAAAGCTAAAATACCACAGAAGTAAAAAGCTGTGGGGTAAAAGAGAGTACTGAACCTAAATTAGTTATGTGTGTTTTAAAAAAAAAAAAACCAACAAAAAAAACCAAAAAAAACCCCCAAAAACAAACAAAAAACCCCCAGGTTTCCTGCTGAAACCAAATGCAAACTTTATTTCCAGATGCTTTTTTGAAATAAAGTTAGCTTTCATAAAGGGAAGAGTAGTCAGGCTTCCAGTGGTTGGTATTGAGAAAATGAGGGTACTAACTAAGATTGTAAATATATGATATTTGTTCCAGTCTGTGGAACTAAGTTAAAAACCCTGGTCTGTATAGCCTGCAAAACTGATGTAAATAGGTCTTCTTGATTAAGGCAGTGATAAGAGACCTGGGAATGGACAGTGAAGGTAAGTTTGCTATCTAATGTTGTTGTACATCAATATGCCTTTGCACAGCATTAACTAATTTTTGTTAATTAGTGAAAACATTTGTTTAGCTCATATTTTTAATGACTACCTTCCTATGAGCATTGGGTTGGCTTTTCAGCATATGACAGAAATGCTTCATTAAACACAGCATATGCTTATTCAGTTTTTTCTACAGCCTTCATGACTTGTACCTCTATTTCATAAAAATGTTGTACTTACTCTGAATGGCCTCATGATCTGTTTTCTAGTTGAAGACCTGGTGAACTGAGTTTAGAGACTGTTGCTCCTGCACTTGAACAGTTAAAACAAGTCATTGCTGCTTAGAGACTGTCTTTGAAATCTTGATGTTATGTATAGCCATAGTGAAGCTTGAAGGCAATTGGCATTATCAAAGAATAAAGAAATATAGGGAAATGTTAGGTCTGTAAAGGGAACTTTTTTGCAGTGATTCTTTTGAAGGACTGAAAGCTCATTGAGGCTTAGGGTGACTAACAAATATATATATATTTTGATTACTTCTTATTTGTGAGCCTTCCCCTTCATAGGTAAAACCTCTGTCGAGGTAATACAAAGTAGCTTTTGTAAAGATAACACTAGCTTCTTTTCTACATGATGTTATCATCTGAGGTCTTGCTTTCAGTTCTGTCTTTATACTGAATTCAAAAGTAGTCAGCAGTCTGTTACCAGTTAGCGTCTGCTGTTTTGCTGATACCAGATACCTTGAACTGCTTCATCATACAATAAGTTCTTATGGCATGTAGGTGAAGACTTAACTTAAACTATAGTAGTAGTTCAGTATGTTTTCTCCTTGGAATTAACAGTTTAGTTCTAATGTGATAGTAAGCAAACAATAACGAAGCTGCAAAGCCACTTTATAGTAGGAAAAAAAATGACAACTCTTCATTAAATGTATGTGGAAAAACTTGTATTAGCTATTACATTATGCAGCAAAGTGAAGATTACTTTTGTCTGGGAAGACTGAAAGATTTCTGAAAAGAATACATCATTTAAGACTTAAAGTATATGACTTGTGGTAGCTGAACAGTGCTAATGGATACTCTGGATCATATCCAAGAAGATAGTTTTATTTCATGAAGTAGATGGTTAATGGAATCTTGTATCTTAAAAAGCTAAATTTGATATAATAAATTGAATGGGGGGGGGGAATTACTGAAGAAAATAGCCATTCAATTTGAAAAGTCTTGAGCAAGTGAACAGGCTTTTTGGGATCTTTTTGCACCTGTGCAAAACCACAGTATGTTTTCATTTCAGTAACTTATTTGAAGTTGGCAAATGGCTGAAGAAGCAGAAAAGCTTGTTTCCTCCCAATCAATGAATAAAATCAAGACTTGAGGCACACAATCTTGAAGGTTGTGATGGCTAGAATTGGTTTTAGTCACCTGCAAATGTTACTGTTTAATTACTTTGAATGAAAAATGTGTTTTGATAAACTTTTTCTTATGTGCCTTGCATATTGAACATAGAATGTTGTAGTTAATAAATGACCTTCTAATGTTTTTCCAAGTTCTAATTCCAGTTTTCATCTAAGGTAGACTGACGAATCAGAAATGAAACAAACTTGCTGATAAATGAAACTTTGTAACACAATGCATGTTAGAACTGAATATCTGAATATTTATATGCTAAGCTGTAGAATTGCTCAAATGTATATGCTACTTACATTTAAGGAGGTGTTTAATACTTTGTAAACCAAAGGAATATGCAAATTAACGTGTGATTTTTGGTTAGTTTCTAAGAAGCTGTTCTTACTAATAAATTAATGTTAAATTTTAACTTGCTGATTAAAGATGTTTTTCTAAATACTTCTGGTTTTCCTCAGTTCACATTACTGATAGGCAAAGACTGTAATTTGAATAGTTGCTTTTCTAGTGTTTTATGTTAGTGATTCATTACTCCTTAGGATTTGGATATAAGTGATATAATTTGGGTTCCTTTAAAACCTCAATCACATTTGAACTGAAGAAAAAAATGGGGGTGTAATTGCTTAATTGTAGATCTGATTGAAAGCAAATAATTCTCATAAGTGATGTGATTTTACAGTCCTAGGCACTCGCCTATCACCGCTTTGTGGTCTTTCTAGAACTTGTGATGAATGTCAGCTTTGTCCTGCATTCCTCAGCAGTGTGAATGTGCATGTCTAGCACTTTAGTTATTGTGACCCTTTTAGGTAATGGCTTCTCCAAATGAGGGGATGTGTTCTTTCACCTTGCAGGTGGAGCCTTTCTGTATTCTCAGGTACAAAAGACATCTCATCACTGCATCATGATGGTTCAGGGTCTTGGATGATCTACTAAGTTACTTCCCTATAGGAGTTTAGACAAACTGCCTTATTTTACACAGTGGCCACTTTTTTGTTTTAA
Source organism: Platalea leucorodia (assembly GCF_965183815.1). Classification (NCBI taxonomy): domain Eukaryota; kingdom Metazoa; phylum Chordata; class Aves; order Pelecaniformes; family Threskiornithidae; genus Platalea; species Platalea leucorodia. The sequence goes on from NC_138859.1 coordinate 33,446,844, forward strand.
GAATAATCACTCAGATGCTTATAGTTATTTCTGACTCTCTGCTAAAAATTTCTTTTCACTTGCATTGGTTTTCAGCTCAATATAGAGGCCAAAGGCAGCAGGAAAGTCTTGTGTTGGGAACGAGATTTACAGATTGATAGGTGTTTGCTAATCCTGTCAAAATTATCTGTTGAATGCAGAAAGATTTTTGTGGATCACTGCTGTTTATCACAGCTTCCCATGGATATATTTAAATAAAGCTTGAAGCCTGGGGCTTAGTTTAATTTCAAGTGAGGAGAGGCACCCGGATGAATAAGTACCATGTTCAGCAGAGGTCCGTTACCAATGTCCATTCCAGTGGATGAGGATGAACCATGTAGGTGTCCCTGGAATCTGGCTTGTCTTCAGAAAGTAGGATTCAGGGTGTCGAATGAAAGTGATGTAGTTATGATATTTGTAGTGTTAAATCACTGCATGTAGAAACCAATGCAGATAGCGAAGCCTCCTAGTGGAAGAGATACTTGCCTTCTGTGGCTTATCTGTGATCCAATGTTGGGTTTAAGAAAAATATTCTTAGCAACTCTGTTGTGGCTACTTTCAATAGCACCTGCAAAATTAAGGAATTTAAGAGGAGTAACTGTCTAGGAGATGTTTTACACTTTCAAGTTCCCCTGTTGAAAGAAAAATGAAACTCTCCTAGAAGTAGGAAAGAAACTGAGAAATGTAAGAGGTTGCATGTTTGCATTGCTTCTCAGAGTTACTATTGGATTTTATTTTGTGCATTTCATATAACTTTTGCCACTTTATATAATAAAGCCCTGGTGTTTACTGCACAGAATGTGGAGCTTATATAGGGTCAGACTGCTCTAAGGACAGATAAATAATTATTTTTCAAGTAAAGTGATCGAATACTCTTAGCAGTGAAAGGGTTAAAGCCAAGATAGACAAAGCCACTGCATCAAAATGCCTCCTGAAAGACTTAAAGGCTAGAGGCAAGGAGGATATTTTAAATATCTTAGTCACTTAACTAAACAAAAGAAAGGCCTTTGTGATTTAGGGAGTAGTTAGAATGGTTGTAAGATAAGGGGGCTCCGGGACAATCCCATCTCGCACAACTCAGCCTTGGGAGAACAAATGCACGGCAGATAAGAAAGTTGCAAGGGGATGAAGGTCAGGCAGTGAACACAGTGAAGATGACTATGAGCCTTCATCTGAAGACCCTGATGACCACCCAAAGACCACCATGGGAGACGACTGCGCATGCGGGTTGTACATTTGCATATGTTAATAAGTTCCAGGAAACCTCATGTTTATGTAAATGAATTCTGGGAAATCCTGTGAATATGTATGATTGTATAGTATATAATCTCTGAAAGTCTACCAAATCGGTGGAGCAATCATGGTGGAGAATCCCCAGTGCTGCCCAGCACTGCAATAAAATGCCTGCTTAATAACACTGTTATTGAGTTTCATTACATCGGTTTCCTTACCCAGCCGCACCTAGCTTCCCACCTCTGTGAGGAAAGTTAGAAAGCAAGGGGGTTTGGAGAACACTGATCTTTGTATCAGCAGTAATTCAGAGTAATTGCTGAAATGGGCTTCTTGAGGGAAGGATAGCAGTGACCTCTTTAAGAGTGATCCTTGCAGGTAAAGTAGGAGAGCATGTCTGAGTAGGTTACCAAGTGAGCCAAAAGCTTGGGGTGACTTGTACAGGAAAAGAAAATGGTCTTCCTGATTAGAAAGGATGGCAGTGTTTTGGGATGCAAAATGTTTTGTTTGCAGTAGTGCAAAAATGTAGTCATGCTGCAAGACTTCTGAGGGTTAGGTTTAAGGTTTGTTCCTACATATCCAATTCATCTTCTAATGATAGAATTGTGGGAGGAATTGGGGTAGGGCGGAAGAAATGATGTGCCATCTGGTTTTCAACCTCCCTAAAGATAATGGGGATATGTGGAATGCTAACATCTTAACTGTGGTATTTCTTGCCTATAGTTAAAATGGTCCAATTAATGTCTTTAGTCAGAGTTCTCAATTGCTCTGTAAATACTGACTTACTTGTTCCTTGCAGTTGGCAAACATGAGTTAACTGGGCATAAAGTTGCAGTGAAGATCCTGAATCGACAGAAGATTCGCAGCCTTGATGTTGTAGGAAAAATCCGCAGGGAGATTCAGAACCTCAAACTCTTCAGACATCCTCATATAATTAAGCTGTAAGTTTTGCTTGCTATGATCAAATCTATTTAAGCAGTAATCTCTTGCTCTCACTGATCTGAAACATGTTTAAAGGGCAATACTATTACCAGTATATTGTTTGGAAAGTAACCAGTTTCCAAGTATGCAACCGTTTTTAATGTACTCTGTAATGCATTTTCACAAAACTGATCTTCCATGAGATCTTTACTTACAAATTCTTTGGGCAGGTATATAAAAGGTAGTGGCATGATGGATACTTATAGTAACATCCATCTCAGTTTTTTAGCTGCTGCTTCTGTATTCTTTTTTTCTGGTTATTTGATCTTTTTTTCTGCTTAGAAACTGAGTTAAGAACAAGACTGTAAAGGGCACTTCTATAATAAGTTTATTGTGTTTTCTTTACTCAAAATATTTTTTAGGGATGTGTTGGTCAGTGACCTATGTTTTCCCTATGTAGATGCTGCTCTGCAAGTTTTTTCTGAATGAAAGATGTGCAATCTGTTAAATGTGATCTGATATTTTGGAGTTCTTCAATGTAGCTGCTACCATTTGTCTAAATAAATGTGATATTTACAGTGTGCCTATTTACATCTGTTTGATCAATAGTTCATTAGCAGAGTTTGGAGTACAATTAAATATGTCTCAGAGTAGACCCCTTATATCTGGTCTGAGGAAATAAATTATAAATGTTGTTGTTGTCTTTTTACTTTTCCTATAAAGTGAACTTGCACATCTAGAGCATGGGTGACTTTCACTGTTAATCATAATGTTGGAGTTCAGTTTATTGGCAGAGTATTTTCTTAAGATCATGCTGCCACTGACAGATGCCATCCCTACATGCTCCTTTCATTTGACAACAGCACTTATACTGGAGTTAAATCAGATTGTGTTAGGTCATCACACTAACTTCTTCAGTGGGTCAGTTTTCAGAAGACTACTGAGCTGATTTGTCTGGCTGCAGAACTGCTAGTGCTGCCAGTTAGAATTCACGAATGAGTCCAAAGCACATACCTGTAGCCAAAATAAAATCAGAAGTGTCAGCATACCAACTGAGATATGGGAGTGGAACAGGAATGTGTGCTTCTGGTGCTGCTAAACTTTTAAGTCAGCTTAACAGGTTTCAGGTGACAATTTCTTTCTCAGGGAATTATGGGGAGAATTTTTTTCTCCTGCATGGTGGAGATGTAGATGATGGAAAAATTGATGGATCCCAACTTTTCAGTTGGTCAGCCTGCATTTCCAAAGCAGAAGGGTTATTAGCCTGTGTATAAATAGCATTTGAGCTATAATTGATACTGTTGTGTAGGTAGACTTGCTGGTAACCTGGGATCATGCTGCTCGTGCTATTAGCTGGATTGGGGAAATGCTAGATAGCAGCTCAAGGTATTTGGGATAAAGGTAAACAGATTACTTCAGCTGAATATTACAAATTAGACAATGTCTAATTTGGAACATTGCTGTGCTTTAAAAACTTCATACAATGCTTTAACAGTATATACAGTTGCAAGCCTGCCTCAATAAGATCTTTCTATACCATGCTTTAAATAAAAACATTTGGACCATCTCTTCTTGTGGTTTTTGACCTCTAGCAATAGAATGCATCTTGTTTTCCTATATAAAATTGCCTCTGTGCATTCTGGTTATCTATGCTGTGTGGTTTGATAACCTTATTTATATTATAGGTATGTAACTATTTCACAACCTCCTTTTCCATAACTAGAAAAATGAACTGACTATAGAGAAGCATGGCTGAGTCTTCCAAGAGGCTGAAAACATGGGAGGTGCAGAATGGCTCATTCTTTTCAGTGATGGGGAGAGGCTTATCTCCTAGCATTGTTCACTATCTCACTATCCAGAGTATTGAAAATCACTGCAAAGATCTAAACTAAAACTGTTGCTCCTGTTTGCCTGAAGCATGGAGCTTCAACAACCTTTAGGTAAGGATATGTAGAAAACATATCCATCTCAAGTGGGGCGTTTGGCCATAAACTAGTTAGTTCAAAACCTCAAAGCTTTTTTCAAACTTAAAGTATAATGATAAAAATACAATAACCAGGATGACAATACTCTTAAACACTAATGACAAATTTAGGTCTCTTTGTAAAAGATAATTGCTCTTAATAATAATGAATATTTTTTCAAGTCTTGAAGTACACTTTCTTTTTATTTATGGCAAGACAGGGGTTTTTTTGCCTGTTAAGGTGTATGCTTCTGAGACACTAGCAAAGTCCTTTTGAATTCTTTCCTCACTGCACTATGATGTCTGTGAGGCAGCACTGTAAATGACTTCATAGAAATAATTTGGACTAAGAATAGTCCTCTGAAAGTATGAAGACTAATCTTCCTGGTGGGAAATACACATTCCCTGCTAGTCTTGGCAATGATGGCATCACATAGTGAAAGGAAATAGCTTCTGAAAAATATTATCATTCCAGTAGCTGTAAATTGGCTGATAAAAGTATACTTTTTGTCCTGGTTTCAGCTGGGATAGAGTTAATTTTCTTCCTAGTAGCTGGTATAGTGTTGTGTTTTGGATTTAGTATGAGAATAATGTTGATAACACACTGATGTGTTTTAGTTGTTGCTAAGCAGTGCTTTACACTAGTCAAGGACTTTTCAGCTTCCCATGCTCTGCCAGGTGCACAAGAAGCTGGGAGGGGGCACAGCCAGGACAGCTGACCCAGACTGGCCAAAGGGCTATTCCATACCATATGACATCATGCTCAGTATATAAACTAGAGGGAGTTGGCTGGGGGGCAGTGATCGCTGCTTGGGGACTGGCTGGGTGTCTGTCAGCAGGTGGTGAGCGGTTGTATCACTTGATTTTCCTGGGTTTTGTTTCTCTCATTGTTTTCCTTTTCATTACAATTTATTATTATTATTTTATTTCAGTTATTAAACTGTTCTTATCTCAACCCATGAGTGTTCTTACTTTTGCTCTTCAGATTCTCTCCCCCATCCCACCAGGGGGGAGGGTGAGCAAGCAGCTGTGTGGTGCTTGGTTGCTGACTGGGGCTAAACCATGACAATTTTTTTTTTTTAAAAGTTATCTGACTCTTTGCACAACTTCGGTTTTAACTAAATGTAACTTCTCTTATCAGGTACCAGGTCATCAGTACACCAACTGACATTTTCATGGTGATGGAATATGTTTCAGGAGGAGAACTGTTTGATTATATCTGTAAAAATGGAAGGGTAAGAAGTAGTCCAGCTCTACAAATCAGTGACTTGCATTCTGTTATTGCTTTTGCAACATTCCTGTTAAATGAAGGTTTGTTTTTATGTATTCAGCATTAATTTTGTTGTTAGCAATTAAAATATACTTTATGACTACGTCTTGTTTTGAAACTAAAAATGGTTATATGTTAAGACGTTTCAGATCTTTATGTATGACTTAGTAGCATTTTTCCACTCTACTGAAGAATAAATGATACTGATATGTTAATTTACAATTACTGTGTACAAACTGGATGGATATGTATCCAGTTGGAGTAGCTGAAAACTTTCTTCAGTATAACATATTATTGGAAAGCTACCGTTGTGCCCTTATTACCCTCTTGTACTAATAGAATGATTTCTGTGAAACTCCTAAAGTAATTTCTGACAAACCATCTAGATAGCCAGGATACTTTTAGTTAGTTGTTAGACTGAGCAAACTTTGACATGGATTAGGGTGTGTTTATAGGAAATGCCCAGTTAAGTCTGTTATTTGGGGCTAGCTGCTAATAGGAGCATAAGTAGCATCTAAAATTTATCACTTCTGTAATGAGTGTCAGCAGCTTTTGCCAACTTAAATATTACACTGTGCTTAAAGATCAAAGTTCATTGATATTCTAATTAGACAAAGTTAATGTTTGGGTGCTAATATTTCTAATTACTGAGTATATAACATCTGCCTAACCAATTTCAAAAGTGTGATTGAGACATTTCAGTGACTCTTGAGTTGGTGGATATTGTTTTGGTTTAGTCATTTTAGAGCTGTGGTACAAACAAAATGATGTAAGCTATGAAGCTTTGTGGTACAAACAAAATGATGTAAGCTATGAAGCTTTCTGCTACAAGTTCTGATCATCTGCTGTATAAAGTATCAAAACTATGAATGATAACTTAAGCTCATGGGAAAATTTCCTTTAATTCATATAGAGGAAACCCAAGTTATCTTCCACTGTCTCAAAATTATTTAAAACCTTTGTTTATCCTAGCTTGATGAGAAGGAAAGTAGACGTCTGTTCCAGCAAATCCTTTCTGGTGTGGATTACTGTCACAGGCATATGGTAGTACATAGAGATCTGAAGCCTGAAAATGTGCTGCTTGATGCATACATGAATGCAAAGATAGCTGACTTTGGTAAGCATTGCTATTTTATATCTGTTCACATTTGTTTTTATTTAGATCCTGTTAATTACTATGGGAAATAATTAATAAAAAGTGTATACTTGAATATCCTGGTGGTGGGACATAATACAAGAAAACCTGAAGAGTATGAATGTAAAACAAAATGGTGTTCTTGCACATGTGTGGAATTTGTTTTCTTCTAAAGCTTTCTCCAAGTCAGGTATTTTCTGTGACTGGGTAAAATTGTGAACTGCCTTGTTTGGTCTTGCTTAACAATATTTTCTCTGAAATGCTAAATAGACTTAGTTCCCCACCTTGCCACTTCAAAATTGACTCTCTTATTGCCTGTTTCTCCATCTTTAAAATGCAGATGCTTAACTCTTTTGGAAGTACAGTGCAAGGACAGTTCATCATATTTAAGAACCACATTGCTCTAGTAAAATACACTACTCCTCCTATGAAACTACTCTAAATTAATTTAAAAAACTCTAAAGATGTGATTGAAAAAATGTAATTAAAGCATAAAAGGTAAAATAAGAACAGTTAATTTTGCAAACTCCTGTGCTTTTTTGCTATATAGCTAACTAACCAATTAGAAAGCTTAATTGTTTATACTAGCTGTTTAACACAGCTGCTGAGAAGACTGGTAGCTAGTTCTTGGAACTATCTGAATCAGGAAACCTGACCATATAAGCATAGTAAGGTATCCATACTGCTACATCATCATGATGTATTTCTTGTAGGTGTAGTAGATAATACCTGCCCTTGTAAAGCACTTGGAGGTCTCTGAAAGATGCTAGGTAATGCTGAGTATTCTAAGTATATCTTAAAAGTATGGTGTTCAAGTATGTGGGTGCTGGGATTCATAGTGATTTCTCAAGTGTAGAAATAGAAAATGCTTTGGGTGAAATGGCTTACCTGGTGAAGAAATGAAGTACAGTAACTTATAAAATATCTTCCTATAACTCAAGTATCAGCAAAGCTGTAGCACTCAGTTAATTGTGACAAGCTTATTAAACAAGACATTAATAAAAGCTTTTGTATATTAGAGTATTAAAGCTAGTCAAGTTGTGTTCTTTCATATTCTTCTCCTTCCACCCCCCCAATAAAAGGGCATGAATTCCTTCTCTGAGACTGAGTTCTCTGGCCTGTAGTAATCTTGGTTATGCAGCCTCCACTGAGGAAGCTAGAAGATATTTTCCACAGCTATTCTAGAAGTGGTAATTCTTTACTGATCATAGGGTATGCTGAGGGCTGGTGAATGAAGATGGCCTAGTTCTAAAGTATGCTTTAATCATAACAGTATCTAAAAATCAAGCTATGCTAAACCGCAGTGATTCAGGAACCAGTTGAAGCAGTGTAGGTGTCTAAATTGTGGCGAAGCTGTGTGCACTCCTCAGTTCCCTTATTCTATGTAACCTCTTACAGAATTTAGGCAATTCTGTGGTCACATCTTCCACTTCTGCATTTAGAAGCAAATGTGGGTTTTAAGACACTTTCTTGTTAATGACCAAAATCCTATCTTGCTATACTGCTCTCTCCCTTAAAGCAGCTTTGTTCTCTGTCATGCCTGTGTAATCCAAAACGGACTGGTTTTTGTCTTGGATTGATGTTACTCAAATTTCTGGTAAACTAAATGCAGGATCATGTGGCATTCTCAAAAATTTCAATAATTCCAAACAATGTTGCTACCTTACTGAGATAAATTAATCAACTTTCTAATTTGAATTACTAGTGATTTGTTTTAGGTGGTACATGCAGTGTGAAATAATTTTGCTCTCTGAATCTTTAGTAGTTACTCTTATACACTTTCAGGTCTATCAAATATGATGTCAGATGGAGAATTTTTAAGAACAAGCTGTGGTTCCCCTAACTATGCTGCACCAGAAGTCATTTCAGGAAGGTAGTTTCTTTTCTATTGGACGCATGTGTGCATGTACTTCAGTCATTTTGCTGCTTAATTCTAAAGGCTACAAAACTAGTGCAATTGACAAGCTTGATGCTGAGAAACTGTGGGCTGAACTCTTAATTGCCTTGATAATTTTTCATAAGTGTTTAAGGCTTCGATGAACTAGCTTTGAATAGTTCCTGTAAAGTGGAGGTGATGTCTAATGTCCCAAATCCAGTGTGTACAGTGTGCCTAAATTGGTTTAAAAAAAATCTCACAGCTCAGATCTTGGAAGTAGAGGTACAGATAGAAATGCAGGCAGTCTTCTGTGAAGTTGAGTAGCAGTGAAATATCTGCTGCAGAACAGATATTCAGTCTGAAGGTAACGTCCCCTTTTGTTTTGGACTTGGTGACTGTCAAATCTGCTACTTTCAGCTACCTACCCTAATATATATTTGGCCTCCAATCAGCAAGAGATGTTTTATTCAGGCGGTAGCATAGAAGATGTGACAAGTTCTGCTATATGGACTTGTCTTAAACTTCTCAGCCTCCAAGATTTGGAGGATAGATGACTGCATAGATTCCACTCGGACAGTGATAACAATGTTTAACATGGGCTTTCTTGGTAGTAGGTGCAAGTTTCTTTCAGTTTACCATTGTCTTAAATTGTATCTGTGGGTTATTTTTATTCAATAGAGAGGAAAACTAAGTACTTGTGCCCTAGGTTTTGTTACATATTTGAAGGGGAAGGACACTAGAGTTCAAGGGAGGCATAGCACTGAAATGATATAGTAATTGCAGATGAGTCATTCCAAGTTCACACACTCTAAATGTGATACAATGTAAGGAAGTAGAAAAAAAATCATCTATTTAAATGTATTAAGCACAAATCGCTAATAGCTAACTTTTTCCCAGATTATATGCAGGTCCAGAAGTAGATATTTGGAGCAGTGGGGTTATTCTCTATGCTTTGTTATGTGGAACACTTCCATTTGATGATGATCATGTGCCAACCCTTTTTAAGAAGATATGCGATGGTATCTTTTATACCCCTCAGTACCTGAATCCATCTGTAATTAGTCTTCTGAAACACATGCTGCAAGTAGATCCAATGAAGAGAGCAACAATCAGAAACATTAGGTAAAACATTAACCAATGTCTGATCACAGATGCTGGAATGGTAATATCAGTGAAAATATGCAGAACAAAGAAATCATTCATATAGCTTGTCCCTGTTTTATAGTCTGAGATGAAAAATTCAACTTCTGGTTGTTTGGCTTCAGCTCTGATATCCAGTGGCCAGTATCTATTGGAGGTAACAGTAAACCAAATATATGTTACATGTAGAAATTCTGAGAAACTCTAGATTTAAGACTGCTAAAGCAAACCTGTTTATCTGCAAAATGGTTTGTAGAAATACACTGTATTGACTTCTCTGGGGAAAAAAACATCTTTGCTCTTAAGAGCCACTATTCTGTACTGTAAATGTCTGAGGGGAAGTTATGACTCTTTAACCTGATAACTACTGCTTTTATTTATATTTCTGCAGACATTGAAAAATCATCTGTTAAGGCTGAATATTCCATGTGTAAGATGGCACTTTCTATTCTAGCTTCAAAACCCTGGCATGAGCCTGTGTATGAGTGACAATTACTACATAGAATATTGATAAATTAAAGCTGCTAGCTACAGATAGCCATCATGGGCTCCAGATTCCGAGATAGGATTCTGGAGAGGGTGACTGCTTTGACAAGTATGCAGTGGGTAGAATAAATAAAAAATGGTAGCTGATAAAGCTGTACTTCATGCAGTAGCTTAGTTAGGTTTTCCTGTTTCCTTTGTAAGAAGCTCTAAGGAGAAAGCTCTGAAATACTACCTTAGTGAAAATGCTTCCCCTTTTAGGGTTGGAAGCTAGGAAGTTGGCAATGTTTGTGTTCTTTCAGTAGAACAAAAAATGTGGTGTGCACATCCCTTGCTACTTCATTACAATGGGAAGTACTTTCTTGCAGAAATCAAAGCACTGTGAGAACTAAGCATTGTAAAACTTAAGCTAAGTTCCTATCCACTCATCTAAGTCATGCTAAATAAGTCCAGAAGAGAAGTGATGTGAAAAAGATGTTGAAAAACGTTGACTATAGAGCATGGATGGATTTTGAATCCTAAACAATTTTGTCCTGTTAGCCATGAGACTTGTCATCTCACAGTTTAATTGAATACCTTAATTTTTCTAGGGGGGTGTGTGTGCGTGCAAGGGAAGAGGCCCACTGCAATGAATAGTAATAAAATACTACTCTTAACTCAGTTATTCAGCTAGGGCTGTGCTTTGTAGTAATATAGGAAAAGCTTTTTCTACTTCCAAATTAACTGCTTGCTTATGATGAAAGTGCATTTTGCTTAATGCATTTATGCTGAGGCATGTTCTCAAGCTCATACTGACTAGAGCTTGATCTGTATAACTGCTCTTAAATCTGTAGTGAGTCTTTATGCTATAGACTAGGATACTTTTAAAATTAGCATCATGCCATATCTTTTGGCTAGTTAAGCAGCTTATTCTAGGCACACAAAACAATTTTATTTTTTTCTGTATGATTGGGCAACTTTAAGTATTTGGTTCCTTCTGTATATTTCCTTTTCCCCCTTATGAATACTAGCCCATGGATATAGTAGTAAAGAGGTATAGATTGACTCTTCCCCAGCCTTCCCTCAACTCTTTAAGTCTTGAAGAGACAGCAGGGGGTTTTCTGAATGAAAAAAATTATAGGCAGCTTGTTGGGGGTGGGGAGCATATGACTTTAATGTTAAAAAATCCTTGTCCAAACATCTATCAAAGAAACTATTCAGTATCAAGATTTCTTCAATTTGTTACGTATGTACTTGGGGAGGGACAACTCAAGTGGGTAGGGTACAAGTTTCAGTTGAAAATATCTCAAAACTAAGATAGTGGCAGTAAAAAAAAATATATATATATATATATATAAAAGGCTGGTTGATGAGTTACACAAAGATATTTTTGGAGATCAGGTAGTTGAAACCATTACAGGAAAGAGGATTTTTTCAGTCTCCTGCAAAATGTCTAGCAAAATCTTGTGAAGGAGGTGATTACTTTCCATTATGTACTGTTGTGCTGCACAGAAGGGGACTTGAACTGACAACTGTGGGTTTTTTGTATGGACTAAGAATAATTTTATCTTTCAAATAATTTATACTAAAAAGGCTTGCTTTACATGTATATATACACACACACACAGACTTTGTTTATTTTTAAATCTAGGGAACATGAATGGTTTAAGCAGGACCTTCCCAAATACTTGTTTCCTGAAGACCCATCATATAGTTCTACCATGATTGATGATGAAGCCTTAAAAGAAGTGTGTGAGAAGTTTGAATGCACTGAAGAGGAAGTGCTAAGTTGTCTATACAGCCAAAATCATCAGGACCCTTTAGTGGTTGCTTATCACCTCATTATAGATAATAGAAGAATAATGAATGAGGCCAAAGACTTCTACTTGGCTACAAGCCCACCGGATTCTTTTCTTGATGATCACCATCTGTCTCGCCCTCATCCTGAAAGAGTGCCATTCTTAGTAGCTGAAGCACCACTTCCCCGCCATACTCTTGATGAGTTGAATCCACAGAAGTCAAAACACCAAGGTGTAAGAAGAGCTAAGTGGCACTTGGGAATACGGAGTCAGAGTCGACCTAATGATATCATGGCTGAAGTTTGTCGAGCAATTAAACAATTGGATTATGAATGGAAGGTAAAAGAATAAAGGGTCTTTACAGCAGACAACAGTAAATTTTTGTTTGAGCTCTGTAATTACATAGCCTAGAAGTCTGAAACTACATTCTCCTGTGCTGGAAAATAATCTCGTGTGCCTGTGCTGACTGCTTGTGCTTGCTGTGCAGGAAGGGTTTTGGAGGAGGCTATTTATGCTGATAGGAAAAATCTTGCTAAGGTGTTTAACCTTTCTACTGGGGCTGTGTTGAGTGGGGTTTTTTGTTTGTTTGTGTTTTTTTTTTTTGTTAGAAAAAAAATGCTCTGACAGGTAAGCCAGAAATTACTTGATAATACCAGTGAGTTGAAATGAGAAAAACAATATGCAGTGCTTCTCAAGCAGTTCTAGTTACTAACTCAAATCTCTTCTGTACTAGGTTGTAAATCCATACTATCTGCGTGTTCGAAAGAAGAATCCAGTGACAAGTGCATATTCCAAAATGAGTCTACAGTTGTATCAGGTGGACAGCAGGACATACTTACTGGACTTCCGTAGCATTGATGGTATGTGAAGACTTACATAAGTTAATGGAGTTGTAAGGGAAATAATTCTAAATGCAAACATGTCTTAATTTACTTGTAAGTGTTGCCCTTTATTAGTTTAAACCAAGCTAGATCCGAATTAGTGTGTTGTGGTGGTGTGGGTTTGGTTTTTTGTTTGTGTGGTTTTTTTTTTTTTTTTTTTTAAATATTCCTTCCTGGTCTAGTGTTCCTGTGACCAGATGGTTAGGTGCTTCATCCCTTAAATAACCAGTTTTTAGCTATATCAATGCCTGAACTGCTACACTTTGTGTCTGCACCAGCACTAATACCACTGGTGTAAAAGGGTAAGGATTGTGGGAGGTGAGATTTGGATCAACCTAAACTGCCTTTGGGGCCTCACCCCCAAATTTAAACATAAATTTAGATCTGAAGTAAGTATGTGAACATATTTTCCTAGTGAAGGTGAAGCTTGGCATCTAGGCATGTGAATTTGACTTGGGCTGTACGTTGCTGTACTGGGTCTAGCTGAGATGGAGTTAATTTTCTTCATAGCAGCCTGTATGGTGCTGTGTTTTGGATCTGTGACTAAAATAGTGTTGATAACACATCAGTGTTTTGGCTATTGCTGAACAGTACTTGCATAGTATCTAGTCTTTCTCTTTCCCCACTGTGCTGCACCCAATGAGTAGGCCAGGGATGAACAAGAGGAGGGGATGCAACCTGAACAGCTGATCCAGGTTGACCAAAGGGATATTCCATGCTGTATGATGTTATGCTTAGCAAAAAAACTGAGGGGATGGGGGTTTGGGGAAGGTAGCCATTGCTCAGAGACTGGCTGGGCATTAGTCTGCTTGTAGGAGGTGGTGAGTGGTTGCCTTTGTATTGCTTCTCCCCCTCCCCCTTCCTCTTATTAAACTGTTTATCTCAACCTATGATTTTTCTTGCTTTTGTCCTTCTAATTCTCTTCCTCCACTGTACTGAGGTAGGGTGGAGTGAATGAGGGACTGTTAGCCAAGTCCAACCCACCAATGCTAGTAGTAGACATAATTTGAGATGGGAATTGTATGCTTGCAGTAAGTGAAGTCTTGAAAGCAGTTGGACTGACCTATAGAAAGTTCTATTTTATAGAGTGACAGTAACACAGCACACAACTCTGTTGTGGTTTAACCCCAGCTGGCAACTGAGCACCACACAGCTGCTTGCTCGCCCCCCTCTCCCCCCCCCCCCCCCCCCCCCCCCCCCCCGTGGGGTGGGGGAGAGAAGTGGAAGAGTAAAAGTGAAAAAACTCATGGGTTGAGATAAAGACAGTTTAATAGGTAAAGCAAAAGCCACATGCACAAGCAAAGCACAATAAGGAATTCATTCACTGCTTCCCATCAGCAGGCAGGTGTTCAGCCATCTCCAGGAAAGCAGGGCTCCATTGTTACTGGAAAGCGGCAAAATAATTCACTCTCTAAAACTTAATTTTGGAGTTTTAGAAAGCAGGCATTCTTTATTGCGGTGCCAGGCAGCACTGGGGATAATTCCACCATAAGTGCTCCGAAGACTTGATAGACTTTCAGTAATTATATACTATGAAAATATACATATTCATAGGATTTCTGAGAATTTGTCTACATAAACGTGAGATTTCCTGGAACTTATTAACGTATGTAAATGTCCAATCCACATGCGCAATCATCTTCCGTGGTGGCCTTCAGGTGGTCTTTGGGGGGTCTTCAGATGAAGGCTCATAGTCATCTTCACTGTGTTCGCTGACTGACCTTTACTTCTGCGCAAACTCAGTTCTGGGATCACGTATACTATATCCTTCAAGGTCGGTTTGTTCTGGTCTAATGGTCATCTTGCAACTTCCTTATCCTCATGGTTCTGCATATCTGCTCTCCCAAGGCCTAGCTGTCTAAAGGGGAGTATTCAGGAGCTTCTTATCTTACAAGTGTCTTTACCAAACAAAAGCAAGTCTTTGTGAATAGTTAAGGGGAGTATTCAGGAACTTCTATCTATATTCGCAGGTATCACCATCACACGTAAGGGTTACTTGGGAAGATAAATGCCATCACTCCGAACGTCCCCCCCCTTTCCTTCTTCTTCCCCCAGCTTTATATGCTGAGCGTGACGTCATATGGTGTGGAATATTCCTCTGGTCAGTTGGGGTCAGCTGGTCCCAGCTGTGTCCCCTCCCAACTTCTTGTGTACCCGCAGCCTACTTGCTGGTGGGGGTGGTGTGAGAAGCAGAAAAGGCCTTGACTCTGTGTAAGCACTGCTCAGCAATAATGAAAACATCCCTGTATTATCAACACTGTTTCCAGCACAAATCCATAACATAGCCCCATACTAGCTACTATGAAGAAAACGTATCCCAGCCAAAACCAGCACAAACTCGAAGTTGGATGCCTTCCTGAAAATGGAGGCGCTAATATGGACTGGCTATAATGCTTGTTCAAGGGCATAGTAGATTAAAGCAGAATTACCTACAGCCAGTAGCGTACATGACATGCCTAGGAAAACACGTGGCATGGAAAAAGGATTTACTGGAATATGGCTGGATTACAGTATAGGACGGCTAAGGCTCTGTCTCGCGGCGGTTTAATGTGATCTGACTTGGCACTGCAGTTCTTGCCTTGTCCCTTCTGACAATACAAGTGCTTGCTTAGATCCAGTAGTATTTGATACAGGGGATGAATCACTTTCCTGTACTGACCTACTGCAGTGTAGGACAAATGCCATCCCTGTTGGAGAGGAGATGACTGCTTAGAGTCATGCAGTTGGGGGAGGGCAACCTGCTGCAGTCCTGGCCTCAACTCTTGAGGAAATACAGCCCAAGGGTATGGATTTGGCATCTCTCTTCCAATAGCGAAGCTGATCTGACTTTCCCTCCGCCACAGCTAACTGTTCTCTGTTCTTCTTACCAAACTGTAGTTTAAAGTAGCTTTGATGTGAAAAGGCAATCTCTCCTGTGTTCACTAATTTCTCCTAGAAATAACTTTTTCTGGTGCCAGGTGTGAGTCAAACTAATGTTGAGTATTTAAAGTAAGAATAGAGATACTTCAGCAGAACATTACCTTCAGTATGAGGAGGAAATGCTTCCATCTTAGAAGTAAACTTAAACTGCCGCAGCCCAAAAATGAAGGATAAATTAATGTAGATGCTAGCAATTAATGCATCAATGACTTATAATAAAAATACAAATAACAAAGTATAAATAACCAAATAGAAAGAAAACAAATATAATAAAAATAGATACTAGAAAAACTATCTACAAAATGTTTGAACTGTTATTTGACTTAACCTTATGATGCTATCTTGTTTCTGTTTTAAGTTTACTTAAAACTAAATCAATTGAACTATTAGCTGCTGAAACTAGTTCATGAAAAAATATGGTGAGTGCTGGTCTAAACTAGATCAGATAGTCCTGGAGCACAGTTCAGAGCACAAGAATAATTTGCATAAGGACATTTGATTCTGTGTTGCTATATGTATAAGCTTTTATTTTGTATCAACTATATACGGTTTGCAAAAGCTGCTTATGTATTAATCAAGATTTAAAAAACAAGATTAGAAGTGTGAGAAGGGGGAAGATGTTTGCTTTTCCTATGACTGATTTGATACTGATAACTAATTTTCCTCCTCTCTCCACTTGCCTCCCAGATGAAATTACTGAAGCAAAATCTGGGACTGCAACTCCACGGAGATCAGCTTCTGTGAGCAACTGTAGATCCTGTCAAAAAGATTCAGATGCTGATGCACAAGGAAAATTGGCAGATATATCCCTTATCCCATCAGTGACCTCTTCACTTGACTTTTCTAAAGCTGACTTAACTCCAAGACCAGGGAGTCATACAATAGAATTCTTTGAGATGTGTGCAAATCTTATTAAAATACTTGCACAATAATTTTTGAAGATGGGCTTATTTCTTTTACAGCAATAAGCATGCCTAAATCATAGTCAGATGCTTCCAGTTATAATCAAGTTAAATTAACTAAGGCGCTGAAAATTAGCCACAGAATGCAATTTGCAGAGGGATTGGAATGATTATGGGCAGTTATGTATATTATTTTGAAGCTGGAGTGAATTCTGATTGTCTGCTGTCCAATAGTATAATGCAGGTACAGGAAGTCACATGCCCTTGGGGCAGTGTTCATAACACTGATTCCACATTAGACTTCATATAATGTTTAAGTTACATGGACCTTCTTGGTTTTTTCATTGGTAAGGCATACATCTGATGCACTGTAAGTAAACGTACACAATTGTGCCTCAGTTGATCAGAATTCTCGACATTTAACAGTAATGTGTTAAAACTGCTGTGTTTCCTCCCACTTATTTGACAGTAAATAATAAAGAATAGTTTAATGCATTATAACGTACTAGTTTTAATAACGGATAAATTTGATTAAATGCATGCAAATCCAACCATTCGTTGGAAATGCATGTAGGTGCTCTGTAATGCACTAAGGGTGAAATTATGTGGGCTGTAAGTAGAACAATTGAGACCACAACAGTGGTGAGAGACTTAATGCTGAGAAGACTTGGCACCCCGTGGGCTGAAACAAAATGTTGCTCTGTGAAGGAGAACTGTCAGCAGGTTCCTGATCTGTGCAGATTCAGTAGCTCATACCTTAGTGTAGTGGCAGCACAGCAGCTCCTCGCTGCTACTGCATGCTGAAAATCCTGTTCCTTATAAACATGTGCATGTAGTTAAGAGCACAGCCCTAAGGGCTCTTGCATGCTATTCCAGAATCTAAAATTTACAGTTTTTAAAATATATGTTAATACTTTGATACAGCTGTTTATATTGTATGCTAACTTAGCGTATATTATATAGAATTAACTTTGCAGTTGAAACTACATGTTTAGGTTTTCCCAAGCCACTCTGCCATTTAAATTGTGATATTAATAGTCTAACTTTTCAGTTGAACACTTAAAACTGATCATGAGAACTTGACTGCTAATATTCAAAAAGTTTTCAATGGTAGATTGCCATTACCAACGACATAAATCCTTCTGCATTTATGGTTTTTGCAATATTTCAGGAAGAAAATTGAACCTTAAATGTTAAAATCACAGCTAGTACTTGCACAAAAACATTTAGTCTCTTGTAAACTGGATGTAATTATCCACAGTTCCATTTTCATCTAGCACTTTTAAACATTAAACAAAAACTGTACATCATAAAACAATTAGTTTTATATTCAAGAACGAGTGTTCTCTTTGAAATAAACTTTATGACTTACTCTGAAGATTGTTCTCCCATTCAGAGACTGGAAATCAAGGCATTACTATGAACAGTGAAACTTAGACTCTTAAAATGAATGGGGGTTCTTGCCAATAACTAGCTGAAAACTCCTAGCTACAGCTATAAGAACAGTCTAATCCAGGCCAACTGGCTTCAGTTCAGAAATTCATGTTATGAATATGCACAACACAATTTGAAGAAACTTAAAGCTGCTTAAGCCCTGGAGCTGCTGTAACTGTGTTCTGAACTGGGCAATGGTGTGGTCTGCCTAGTATGTAGGTACAAGTTACAACTTCAGTTCTTTATCCTCAAGTGTCACACATGGTCCCTGTAATGCAAGGTTGTATTACTGTATTGCAAAGTGGAAGATTTCTCTTTGGGTTTGAACTCCTGAGATTGAGATTGTCGTGGTTTAACCCCAGATGTCAACATGAGGGACCAGCTGCAAATCCTACTTTAAGTTTTTTTTATTTTTTTAGCCTTGTAAGAATTGGTTCTGATGTACTGAATAAATCAGTGTACTCATTTTTGTTACCCTTTTATTTTGAAATTGTTAAATATTGCACTTTGTACAATATAACAAATGCACAGATTTTTTTTTTATTGCAGTAATTCCTCATGTGGAACTGGTTTGGGATCAGTTTGTTAAGGGAGCAGCAGCCACCTGAGCATTCACACCATCCAGGGAGTTGCGCACACACACCACCCGAGACTTTAACTGCTAGGACCAGAGTCCCTTCGCAGTGGGCAGCTCCACTGAGCTGATGGGCACCCCTTTTCGACTCCTCGCTCACACACACACTCACCCCTCAGGCGCTTCCACTCCCTTCAGGCTCGACCCTAGGTTTCCCCGAAGCAGAGTCTCTGACATGATGTATGCCAGGCGAATTTATTGAGTGGTACAGTGGTGAAGAGCAGCTTGAGCTGGGTGCCTCCAGAGAGGGACCCCAAACAAAGAGATCCCTGGACAATTATACCCTTACAGTCTATGTTCCCCTCCCCTCATGCGATGGTTTGGTCCAATAGTAATATTTGGGTCTGGGGTCATCTTGTTCCTTATTGGATCCTTTCCCTGTCTCCAGGCAGGTCATTCTTTATCTTGATTAGCTGCAGCTTCTGCTGATGGCTTCAGCTACCTTATCTTTCTGGTTTGCACCAGTTTCAGGGCCTTCCTTCATGTAGCTAGGTAGGAGTTCAGCATATGGTCAGTGTATCTAGGTGAAAGTTCACAGCTTGCAGTCTAAGGCTTCAACAGGTCTTTGGATCCTTATTTGAGCTAAAAATGACTTCTACAACAAGTTAAACTAAATATTTGCAAATGGTATCTGCTCCTGGTTTGCAAATTTGTAATGCTGACCACAAATGCAAGGTGTCAAAGTGCAAATAGGTTTTAATTTTTATATACTTTTTTTTGGCCCTCTTGTGCATTAAGGCAACCATGGTTTTTACTTTGTCTTGGTATCTAGAAGTTAAAGTAAGTTTCTGGCAGAAGTGTATAGTATGCATAGTTTTAAATAAAGTAAATTTTATTGGTATGATAAATCAGTTTTGATGGCCAAAAGTTTCCTGATGGAACAGAGTTGGGTTTTTTTGGTGGCTTTTTTGTTCTTTTGGGTTTTTTTTGGTTTTTTTTTTGTTTTTTTTTTTTTTTTTTAATACGGTGTGGGAGAGGGAGAAAGGGGGACTGATAAGCTATTTGAATCCAGAACAGTTATCTGTTGTGTAACTTTCCTATGCTTTGTAGATCTTGCTGTTGAAACTGCTTGCTTCAGATGTTCCTACTGATCTTGCAGACCTTTTTTTAGCATTGCACTAGTATCTGCCAATAGGCTGTGAAACAAAACTTCACTGAGAAATCTGCCAGGGTTGTAAGGAGGCAGCTTATGCAAATATACAAATTGGTCAAGTATGTTACTCTATATTCCCAAGCTTACTCCTGTTGGAGTACATTGAATTATCTTGCCTTTGTATTGTAATTTTTGAAAAAAACAGATAAACCTGATTGTTCATGTGCAATATAACTCACTAGGTAATGGATAAAAATTTCATCTTGGTAATGCAATATTTAAAAAAAAAAAAAAACAAAAAACTTTCACGATTATTTTGATATGAGTGTTTAATATAAACTTGGAAATAAAATTTATTTTACCAGTTGATTGCTATTGTAAGATATAAAGTCCTGTTCTTTATTAAAGATGTGCCTACTTCCTGTGTTGTGGGGTTTGGTTTTTTTGGACAAAGCTGAATGGCTCAAATGCTTGTTTATAACTAAACTTTTTAAATTGTCAAAACTTAAAACTAAGTAAACATGAAATACTAAACCATCTTGTTTGAAACTGTGTGCATGCTGTCTTCTAGTGTTATATATGTTATAAATTAATAGACAAACTTACGTTTGTTTTAAAAACAACAGTAATTACTATTTTAGAATAAGCAGCAACATGACAACTAAAATTATTACAGAATTCCCAGCTAGGCAGGCTGGGTGTCACCAACTGCTAGCCTGGTGACTGATTGACTATTTTCCCTTATATCCTATAAATCCTCTTAGAGCAAAATGGAATTTGAGATGGAAGGAACACTGGGAAAGTCCCCTTTTGCACTGCCCTATGGTCACTCGCCTTATCTAGCATCTTGCTCTTTGCTCTTTTCATACACCATGGATGGTTCTTTTATCTTGATATTTGCCCATATAACTAGGGAGCAGTTTAAAACCCTCTAGTTGGTCTTTTCTTTTTCTTCCTTTTAGGAAAAAACAACCACCTCATCTTTGTTCTTGGTCATTTTTCCTTGTAGTATTTTCTGCTTTTAACAGGTTCTTTGTGAAGAGGTGACTGCTCTCATAAATAACAGTTGCATGTTGTCAGAGTTTTCTGTGATACGTGGCATTCCCATCTTCCTTCACTTCTCCCCTGGTGGTACTTGCCTTCATAGTTGAGCCATCACTAGCAGGTGGTAACCACCCAGACTTGCATATTATCACCCCCTTGCATTCCCACAAGTAGTACTTCTTCTGTACTTAACTATGTGATTAAAATCCTCAAAGCCATCTCTCCTGCCTTACAGCATAGAACAGGGCAGCTAGGCCCTGCAAAAACCGAATTGGCACTCCTCCTGCAATGCCTGTACGCGTCCCAGTTGTCTCATTAAAGCTGGAGTTGACTTGCATTTATACGCATCCGAGGGCCCTCCAGGGCGGGAGCCCAAGGTGCCCCAGCCGTCTCTGGGAGAACTACAGCTCCCGCCATGCCCCGTGGGGCTAATGGTGGTGGTTGTCCCTTGCGCCGTGGGAGACGATGGGCCCTGCTGCTTCCGCCAAGTGGGCGGGGAGAAGCTCTTCTTCACCTCTTCTTCCCTTTTCCGCTGCTACCGCTTCGCTTTTCCCCTTCCTTCTGGTTGGGAGGTCAAAGGTCGCATGTGCCTTCTAGCTGGAAGACAAGTGCCTGGAGGAGAGCGGTAGGTTATGGTCTCTTGCTGTAGGTCTCTGCTCAAGGCTCGGTCTGTGGGGGGCTGTCGGGATGTTGGGGCGGGACGGGGCCGACACAGGATACCGTCTCTCTCAGCCTACCTAGCTGCTTGTTTCCTGCTGCCTCTCCATCGGTTGTGCTGGGCCTTGTTCCTGGCCGCGGTGAGTGGCGGGCCGCGCCCTGCCGGAGACGCCCGTCCTGGGGGTGCCTCACTGGCTGCGGAGCGGCCGTGTGGGGAAGCTTCCCCGCAGGCAGGCGGGCCGAAGGCATTTAGGGCTGTGCAGTGGAAGGTCTGCATGGCCGTTGCAGTTCGTAGTGGTTTGGGCTAGTGGCCATGCCTGTGATACGTTGCTCACCTTGGACCGAGTCGTTTCCTTTTTCCTTTTGTCTGGTTTCTGGTGTGTTGGCTTCAATGTTACAAGGCTTTCTGGTGTGTCAGAGCTCCGTGGTAGGTTTTGTGTGTGTGTGTGTGTGTGTGTGTTTGTTCGCTTTGTTTTTGTAGTGTGGGGTTTTGCTTTGTTTTTTATGTCATATGACTAGCCCTTTGGCCAGTCTGGGTCAGCTGTCCTGGCTGTGCCTCCTCCCAGCTTCTTGTGCACCTGGCAGAGCATGGGAAGCTGAAAAGTCCTTGACCAGTGTAAGCACTACTTAGCAACAACTAAAACATCAGTGTGTTATCAACATTATTCTCATCCTAAATCCAAAACAGAGCACTATACCAGCTACTAGGAAGAAAATTAACTCTATCCCAGCCAAAACCAGGACAGTGCGCTCTCATACTATAAAGACTAATTAGTACAATAGTTAGGGAATGAGATTTTCCTAACAATATAGAGATTGTGTTTTTAAGCTTGAGAAAGTAGAAGTATTTCTAAATGCTTTCATTCTACATCTGGTAATTGCTAATATTTACTGTACTTAAAGATCAACTTCTGTTTAATATATGTATTTCACTCATATGTCCCTTCTCACCTTCGCCCTCCTTGTATTTTGCTTTTAATGTTGTATATTGTGGAAGACCCTTATTTTCTTTGTATTTTGGTGTTCTCTTTGATTTATTTGCTTTTGTGTATTATGTAAAGTGCAATAAATCTCTTGAATGGCAGCAAATAATCTGTTGTATATATGGTTTAGGGCAAGGAGATAGACTGCTGTATATTTATTTTGAGCAGCAGGTAATTTTTGGTGATCTTAATATTTTAAGACAAAACTCAGTCTCCAAGACTAAGGTTTTCCTTTTTCTGTCAGTTAGGAAACAATACAAAAACTTAACGCATCCATAAGTAGCAACATGTGGGTTTTTTGCAAATTTAATGAGAACTATATCTCATCAGAAGCACTTATGAGAGCTACTGAGAAACACAAAATGGTTTGTAACAAGAAATTAAAATGCAACTTTCAGGAGGCTTTTTACTTGCTTTGGTGTTAACACATATCTGAGGCTTAACAGAAGTTCTAACTTGTATTTTCCGTCAATTACTCTAGCACACTCTGTAGAGTTTGGGCAATTATGGTAGTATAGTGTTGTCAGGGCACGCAACTTTCAGGCAGATCTTTCTTTTAAAAAAGATTTCACATATATTAGAGGCTAAACTCACAGTGGGAGGCTTTTATTACTTGAACAGGTGGAATAGTTGACATTCCTTTCAGTCTGCTTCCTCAAGTTCCCTCTAATGGTATGTTTATTCTCTCTGGTGGAAAGTGGTTGTTCTAATTGTGTTTTAGACTTACATGGTCTGTTTTTTTGAAAGTACCTTTATACAACATAAGCAGACTCGTGAAGAATTAAATACTTAATGTAGATTGTTTCCTGGAATATCAAAGCATAATAACAGTTAAAGAAAGATTTGATGTGGATGGTATTTGTTCCATTGAAGAAAGTCAGAAGAAAAACAAAGACTGAGCACTAGAGGGAAACCAAGGTGATGTCTTGGTGTTACTTGTGGAGTGGAGAGAAGGGGATCTTGGAAGGAAACAGACTTGGGAAGAAGCAAGATATGAATAAGGCTAAATAAAGGAAAGAATAGAAAGTAATAAATTCAACTTCACTTCTTATGGAAAAGAGACTCTAAGGTAATGTGCATGGCAAAATTAATATAATGAAAGATGAATTTTACAAGTGGATCCACTATTACTTAGCTAGAATAGTAATTACCGCCTTTATGCTTGGTTAGTCCATTAGCTTTTTTCTGGTAAGGGAAGGCAGCGATGGTGTTACATCCCCACCATGGTTTTGTTAGTCTGTGTATGCAGTAAGTCTGTTTCTGTGGATAAGTGAGATCTGACTGACTTGTGCTTGTAAAATGGGTCTCGGTGCTTCTTGAGGAGGAAGAATAATTGGACTTCTTAGGGGGAAGAATTTGTACAGCCTGCTTTCTTTGTCCACTGGTGAACTCAGGAGTGGCATGGGTGAATTGTTTTGGAGATGGCAGCCCTCTATGGGTTTTCAGCTTTTGTGGGAGCTGCTTGGGGAGTGTTTATATGTACCCAGTGTAATGTGTGTGCATAAACCTGTTAAGCTGAGAGAGAAAAAGAAGAAAAATGGTGCTGAAGAGAACAATTTCTGGTCTATATTTTAGTCTTTGTGGGATAGTAAGGAAGATGGGGAGACTGCCAGAAATAGGTGTTGAACTGGGTTGATTATCCCAGTGGGTCTAATATTGTGGAAGACATGGTTTAGGAAATTCTGACCTAGAAGCTTGATCAATAGGCAGTTATGAAGATGACTTGTGAATGAGTGATCTTGCTGTCAGAACAGAAAGAAAAGGCAGATATGTGGAAGAAGTGTTACATTTGTGTGCTCTTGGGATGTGTGGGAAGGAGCAATTAAACAAACATGTACAAACACACATGCTCTTTTGGGAAACAGAATATTGTCTGTTGGTGGAAAGAGAGAGGGAGGAGGAGTTACCACTGGGTAGTTTGCCCTCTGAATGTTTTTGTATCTCTTGTCTGAGTAGGGAGCCCAGGGGTGGGAAAGCTCCTTTGGCATCTCCAGTGCTTTAACACTGGGCATTTCTACTTTTTTGCCTTTCTGTGTGTTTTAAGGCATATTGAAGTGTCTTCTGATGAAGGTGTTCTCATGTACAAAGAAGAGGTTGGGGAGTTATTCTAAACTGCAGATAATGTTCACTATTTATTTTTAAACCAAGCAATTTTTAAGGAGTCTTAAATGGTTAAATGATTTCATAACTATTGAACCTGTGGAGGCTTTTTGACCAGGTGATCTAAGTCATAATTATACTCTTCCCATTAGCCTTTCATTACCATTTCTTTGCTATGAGAGTGGTGAGGCACTGGAACAGGTTGCCCAGAGAAATTGCGGATGCCCCCTCCCTGGAAGTGTTCAAGGCCAGGTTGGATGGGGCTTTGAGCAACCTGGTCTAGTGGAAGGTGTCCCTGCCCATGTCAGAGGTGTTGGAACTAGATGATCTTTAAGGTCCCTTCCAACCCAAACCATTCTATGATTTTCTAATTTTTCAATGCATTATATTTTTAACAAAGAAAAGTTAATAAAGCATAAATGTCGGGGGTTTTAGTAATGTTTGAGATTTGGGAATTATTACCCTTCCCAAGAGCAGCTTCTTCTGTTTCTTTGTTTCATCTCCCCCCCAAATCTGTCTTCACTACCCACATAAAAACAATTTACTGTATTTTCATTTCAAGTTTCCCTGGTCTAAAATACAGCTTCCAAACAAATCTAATCTATATTATACGAGCTGCATAATATATTCATTTCTTGCAAATGAAAAGAAAGATTTGTTTTGGTTTGGTTTTGTCAAACTTGTGACAGAAAGTGAGATTAATTAGCCCCTTTTTATTTAGCTTTTACAAAAGCTGTTTGCTCTTTTTACTGAATTTAGTAAATAGGGTAAGTCAACAGTAATACTTATACGTAAGCAGGCAGAACTTTATTTCTGTGCCCCAAGTAAGAGGCAGAAATTCCTTAAATTCTAGAAATTGATTTGCAAGAGCACACCTGAGTAAACTCTGCAATGTGAGTGTAGAAACTGTAGAAATATTGCAAGCCTGACTATATGTTTCTCTCAATTTCAAATGTTTGTTTTTACAAATGAGACTTACTGTATTGGTGATGACAACTTAAGCAGTAACAATTTCACACTGATATCTTCTTCTCATGCCACAAAGTGAGCCCCAGGCTTTCATAAAAAAAAACCCCAAACAAAAGCAGCATTAAAAAAAAAAAAAAAGACTATCTGAAAGTGAATGAGTCTCCTACTCTATCCCAGCTGAAACCAGGACACTTGGAGATATTCAAAAGCCATCTGGATGTGGTCCTGGGCAACCAGCTCCAGGTGGCCCTGCTTGAGTAGGGGGTTGACCCAGATGACCTCCGGAGGTCCCTGCCACCCTCAACCATTCTGTGACTTAAGTTTACCCCATTGTGGGCTGGGGCCTTCATGTCAAATCTGAAGTATTGAAGATTACATCTGCCCAGTTAATTTTGTATAAATGTGAACCAATTGTGCATGCTTTTTGTTTGATGTTTTGAAGAATGCAGTTCACTGTATTGTTACTAAGTAGGTAATGGTTTAGCAGTCTATAAGCATGATACTATGTTTTGTAAAAGGAATCAAGCCTTGACAATATGAATGCTCAGATCAGCCCTTTCCTTTTATTTCTCACGAAAGAAATAGTGTCAGCTCTTTTACGTGATGATAGGAGTTATGTATTAGCAAAGGGAGGAATTATTGCATTTTATTGGAATCCAGCTAACATAACTAATTTGAATTTGAGAGAATTTTTCAAAATGATACTAATGTAAGTATATAGAAACAAAGATTTTGGTAACCAAAAAGTAACATGAAAAGATTTAGTGGCATTTTATAGCCTTTGTAAACGGATGGTTGGCTTTCCATTGAAAAGCAATCAAGTCTGTGCTTCAGATTATGTTCCTGTCAACTTGAGGGGATAAATAACTCAGATTTTATTTTTATAGTTTTATGAGAGATTAAAATATATAATTACACTGCTGTGATATAATCTTCCTTCTAAGCACAACAGTGTGGATTATTTTATAGTCAATTACTTAAGCACAGTGATGGAATATTTAACTTTATCATTATATAGTTGATACTTATTCTTCTTATGTGCATAAATGAAAATAAAAAGAAGCAATGCAGTTTTAAAAATAGCTATTTGTTTTATCATTTTGGCCTAGAATTTCTTGTTATTCCATTTGCAGTTTTTGTTTCATACTTTAAATGGTACTGCTTTCCTTATTAGGATTTGATAAGACGGTATTTTCTTTTAAAAATAAAACATGTGATGGCATATTTCTGTCCTGCTGACTCCATCCTGAACTACATGCCAGCCACATACACACTCTAGCGTATAGTATTTGGGAAGTATTAAGTTAGAGCAAAAATAAAACTTTTTGTCATAAAAAGTGGGGTTCTGTTAAATTCTTTTTCAACAACTTTAAACAATCCTACCCAGTTATAGGTAATACCTGGTAATACTAGCTTCCCCAGAGGTCCTGTCAGTCCTGCAGTCCCCAGCTACTATAGCATGCTCCATTTTTTTTAACCACTGTTAGAAGCCATAAATATATTTTGATACCCAACCAAATATTTTTTAATGCATGAAAATACCTTCTACTCAGAGCTGTCTGATTTTTATTTTCAGTCAACAAAGCAGAAGAGCAACCATGTCTCTAAAAGTTTAAATACCCTCTCTGCTACATTTCTAGCAGGGCTACTTAGTTTTTGCAAGCATTCCTGACTGACTGACTAGCTGGTGCTTCCTGTTAGTTACTCTTTTCAGTTGCTCAGAACTTTTGAGGCTTTAACCATGCCAGTGAAGTTTATCTTCTCAATGTCAGGCTTTATTTTGCTGGGCTAAATATGTCAAGTTCTAGGATAGGATAGATATTTTGTTCCCTTGATCCATCTGGATTATTCCCACATGTGTAGTAGAGCATAGTGTACAAATCTCTACATGGTAGAGCCAGCCTGAAGCAGTGACTTCTGCAGAGAATGCTGCAGTGTCTTGCTCACTGAGGTGTAAAGGAAGAAGAGGAGAATAGAAACTTCATCATCTTCAAAAGAAGAGGAAGAAGGAAGCTGCAGGAGTGAGGAAGATAGACCTTGAAGAGAAACTTGATGCAGACATGGTGGCTGATGGAAATTTTCTGAAACTCTAGTCTGTACAGAGATGGGTGCCCAGGGCTAAAGAAACTGAGGAGATTTTTGGTTTTTTTTTTTTTCTCCTATCAGTTGCCACAGGCCATTATGTTCCTGTTCTCTTCTCATACCTCCAGGTTCAGGCTCATGTCCTCTGGCCTCTTGTGCCAGCCATCAGGCACTGCACTGCAGGGAGGATGTGTGCTGAGTCACCCCTGGGGGTGATGCATCCTCATCTGCTCTGCATAAATTCTCTGTGGTGGCGAACATCCAGCATAGGAGAATTAAGCTACTGCCATCTCACAGACGTGTACCAAATGGGAACA
Source organism: Platalea leucorodia (assembly GCF_965183815.1). NCBI lineage: Eukaryota > Metazoa > Chordata > Aves > Pelecaniformes > Threskiornithidae > Platalea > Platalea leucorodia. Next base: position 33,474,673 of record NC_138859.1, read on the forward strand.
AGGACCTCAAAAAGTTTATAACTTAAATTCCAATAGGTTTAATGCAAAAAGTCTTTCACATCTGGAAAATTGCCTACTATATTTCAAGTCCTTTCTCCAAAACATGAAAGCACCAGAGCCTTTGAAAAAAATGGTTTTGTAAAATTAAGAACTGTGAAACATTGTTCACCTCATTCTTGAAGGCAGAAGAATTATTTTTGCTGAAAAGAAATTTTCAGTGAGAAAATTTTTATTGAAAAGAAGAAATAATCTGAACAGAAATCTTTTATAGAAAAGTTCAGCCCAACAGTTTAAAATAGATGAAGACACTATTCAGATTAAACCATATAAACTATTAAACTAGAGTGAAAATATCTGAAAGAAATGGATTTTTTTTTTTTTTAAAGAAGAGAAAGGTAATGAGGAGTCTTTAAATATACTAAATTCCATAATGAGTGTCTCTAAATATACTAAAAGTTTCTGTAAAAATGAGTTATTTGTATTCACTGCGTGTAGTACAATAAATAAGACTTAAATTGCAATAAAATGTTGGATGCTGGAAAAAAAATCTGTATGTAAGGATTATTAAACACCAAAAAAGATTACTTGCAAATGTATATATGTCTTTGCTGATTGCCATCCTTTAAAATAGGTCAGATAGTATCTCTCAGATGTAACATAAAGGCCTAATACAAGCCTTGGGGGTAAATATGACCTGCATAACCTCATAGAATCGTTAAGGTTGGAAAAGACCCTTAAGATAATCAAGTCCAACTGTTAACCTATCACGGCCAAGTCCACCACTAAACCATGTCCTCAAGCACCATGTCTACCCGTCATTTAAATACCTCCAGGGACGGGGGCTCAACCACTTCCCTGGGCAGCCTGTTCCAGTGCCTGACTACCCTTTCAGTGAAGAAATTTTTCCTAATATCCAAACTAAACTTCCCCTGGCACAGCTTGAGGCTGTTCCCTCTCGTCCTATCGCTTGTTACTAGGGAGAAGAGACCGACCCCCACCTCGCTACAGCCTCCTTTCAGGTAGTTGTAGAGAGCAATAAGGTCTCCCCTCAGCCTCCTCTTCTCCAGACTAAACAACCCCAGTTCCCTCAGTTGCTCCTCATAAGACTTGTTCTCTAGACCCTTCACCAGCTTCGTTTCCCTTCTTTGGATGCGCTCTAGTACCTCGATGTCCTTCTTGTAGTGAGGGGCCCAAAAATGAACACAGTACTCGAGGTGCGGCCCCACCAGTGCTGAGTACAGGGGCACTATCACCTCCCTGGTCCTGCTGGCCACACTATTCCTGATACAAGCCAGGATGCCATTGGCCCTCTTGGCCACCTGAGCACACTGCTGGCTCATGTTCAGGCGGCTGTCCACCAACACCCCCAGGTCCTTTTCTGCCAGGCAGCTCTCCAGCCACTCCTCCCCAAGCCTGTAGCGTTGCATGGGGTTGTTGTGACCCAAGTGCAGGACCTGGCACTTAGCCTCGTTGAACCTCATACAGTTGGCCCCGGCCCATTGATCCAGCCTGTCCAGGTCCCTCTGTAGGGCCTTCCTGCCCTCCAGCAGATTGACAGTTCCACCCAGCTTGGTGTCATCTGCAAACTTACTGAGGGTGCACTCGATCCCCTTGTCCAGATCACTGATAAAGATATTAAACAAAACAGGACCGGCCCCAATACTGAGCCCTGGGGAACACCACTTGTGACCGGCCGCCAACTGGATTTGACTCCATTCACCACCACTCTATGGCTTGGCCATCCAGCCAGTTTTTTACCCAGCACAGAGTGCACCCATCCAAGCCATGAGCAGCCAGCTTCTCCAGGAGAATGCTGTGGGAAATGGTGTCAAAGGCCTTACTAAAGTCCAAGTAGACAACATCCACAGCCTTTCCCTCATCCACTAAGCGGGTCACCTTGTCACAGAAGGAGACCAGGTTAGTGAAGCAGGACCTCCCTTTCATAAACCCATGCTGGCTGAGCCTGATCCCCTGGTTGTCCTGCACGTGCCGCGTGATGGCACTCAGGATGATCTGCTCCATGACCTTTCCCGGCACCGAGGTCAGGCTGACAGGCCTGTAGTTCCCCGGATCCTCCTTCCGACCCTTCTTGTAGAGGGGCATCACATTAGCTAACTTCCAGTCAGCTGGGACCTCCCCGGTTGACCAGGACTGCTGATAATGATGGAGAGTGACTTGGCAAGCTCCTCTGCCAGCTCCCTCAGTATCCTCGGGTGGATCCCATCTGGCCCCATGGACTTGTGAGCATCCAGGTGGAGGAGCAGGTTGGTGACTGCCACCTCTTCGACAACTGGGGCTTCATTCTGCATCCTATCTCCATCTCCCAGCTCAGGGGCCTGAATACCCTGAGGATGACCAGTCTGACTATTAAAGACTGAGGCAAAGGAGGCATTAAGTACCTCAGCCTTTTCCTCATCCTTTGTGGCAATGTTTCCCTCTGCATCCAACAAAGGAGGGAGATTCTCCCTGGCCCTCCTTTTATTACTGATATATTTGTAAAAACATTTTTTGTTATCTTTAACGGCGGTGGCCAGTTTAAATTCTAGCTGGGCTTTGGACCTTCTAATCTTCTTCCTGCATAACCTCACAACATTCCTGTAGTCCTCCTGAGTCACCTGCCCCTTCTTCCAAAGGTGGTAGGCTCTCCTTTTTATTCTGAGTTCCAGCCAAAGCTCTCTGTTCAGCCAGGCCGGTCTTCTCCCCTGCCGGCTCGTCTTTCGATACATGGGGACAGCCTACTCCTGCACCTTTGAGATTTCCTTCTTGAAGAATGTCCAGCCTTCCTGGACTCCTTTGCCCTTCAGGACTGCCTCCCAAGGGACTCTCTCAACCAGGTGCCTAAACAGGCCAAAGTCTGCCCTCCAGAAGTCCAAGGTAGCAGTTCTGCTGACCCCCCTCCTTACTTCTCCAAGCATCGAAAACTCTATCATTTCATGATCACTATGCCCAAGATGGCCTGCAACCACCACATCACCCACCAGGCCTTCTCTGTTCAAAACAAGAGGTCCAGTGGGGCACCTCCCCTGGTTGGCTCCCTCACCAGCTGTGTCAGGAAGTTATCTTCCACACACTCCAGGAACCTCCTAGACTGTTTCCTCTCCGCTGTATTGTATTTCCAGCAGGCATCTGGTAAGTTGAAGTCCCCCATGAGAACAAGGGCTAGAGACTGTGAGACTTCTCCCAGCTGCTTATAGAATACTTCGTCTGCCTCTTCATCCTGCTTGGGTGGTCTATAACAGACTCCCACCAGGATATCTGCCTTGTTGGCCTTCCCCCTGATTCTTACCCATAAACACTCAACCCTATCGTCACCATTGTTAAGTTCTAGACAATCAAAACATTCCCTAACGGACAAGGCTACCCCACCGCCTCTCCTTCCTTGCCTATCCCTTCTGAAGAGTTTATAGCCATCCATTGCAGCGCTCCAGTTCTGCGAGTCATCCCACCATGTTTCCGTGATGGCAACTATATCATAGTTTTCCTGCTGCACAATGGCTTCCAGCTCCTCCTGTTTATTGCCCATGCTGCGTGCATTGGTGTAGATGCACTTCATTTGGGCTGTTGATCTCTTCTCCAACACAGGCATGCCACCCCTAGGCTCATCCCTAGCAAGCCTGGTTTTATCCCCTTCCCCCTTCGCATCTAGTTTAAAGCTCTCTCAATGAGGCCTGCTAGCTCCTGAGCCAGGATCCTTTTTGCCCTTTGTGACAGGTGAACCCCATCTGTCTCCAGCAGGCCTGGTGCCATGTAAACTGCCCCATGATTGAAAAACCCAAAATTCCACCGCTGGCACCAGCCTCTGAGCCACGTGTTAATGAGATGGGTCTTCCTGTTCCTTTCCGTATTCCTCCCTGCTACTGATGGGATGGAGGAAAACACTACCTGCACTCCTGATCCTTCAAGTAATCGCCCCAGTTCTCTGAAATCCCTTTTGATCATCTTTGGACTTCTCTCGGCTACCTCATTGCTGCCAACCTGAACAACCAATAGCGGGTAATAATTGGACGGTTGTACCAGCTTCCTGGTAATGTCTCTTATCCCTGTCTTATGTCTTATGATCCCTTACCTTTTTTAGAGGGTCACTGCATAGTGACAATTACTAGGTCCATGTGTTATAAAAACATGTTATATAAAGTGTAGTCTGATCAAAACTGGCCTTCACACTTAAAGGCTCTGCAAACCAGCAGAAGAGATTCTGCTCATGGCACAAATGGAGGAGGATGATTGCTGCAGAATACCTTATAGTGAGACAAAATATAAAATATTTTAGAAACATAAATTCTTCAAATATTGTAACTTGGCAAGTGAGAACGTCTTGCAGTAGATTTTTATAGTACTCTTCCCTATGGAAGCAAAAGCAAATGTGTGAATACATACTGATTTAAAATCCCATAGTCCTTACATGCAGGGTCTTTGAGACCACAGCTACCCATTAAAATGAGGCTAGAACTATCAAGGTTATCTAGTGCCACCACATCTTCCTATAATGCCAGGCAGGAAGTAGGAGTAAGAGAAGGAGATTTACATCTCTATTAGCAGGAGAATTAAAAAGTAGCACTGTTATTTTCTTTTCTTTTGTCTTAATAGAAATTAATGACTGTGGAAGCAGTTACAGTGGCAACATGAAATTTTATGTGGATAACAATTCTGCTTTTTTCAGTATTACATTGCTGCTTTAAAACTAATTCCTCTGATCTTTTGCAGCACTTAAAATTTAATTATTTTTTATTTATAATAATGTCACATGCAAAATCTTTTTTCTAATAAATAACAAAGAAAGATGATTGTTTTATGTGGTATTGTATGAATCAAGACAGCTCAGCTTATTAAATGTTGTCTTAGATTAATCTATATTTGATTATTGTGTTTATCATAGAATCATAGAATCATTTAGGGTGGAAAAGACCTTTAAGATCATCAAGTCCAACTGTTAACCTAGTACTGCTAAGTCCACCACTAAACCATGTCCCTAAAATGTTGTTTAATGTGCATGAACATAACTATATAGACAGGTTTTAATTATGAGGCCTCTTTCATGGAAAGCTTAAAAGCAGATGGTGTTTGGTTATATTTTTTTTCAACAGAAATACAAAAAAAAAGAGCATTTAGTGTTATTTGTAGCTTATCTATCCCTGGAAATTAAAAGCAAGCAAAGTTGAATAAAATGACACTGTTTTGCAAGAATTAAACTGCACTCCTCCTTCTGTTTAAAGTTCAGCATGCTCCTGTACTTCAGAGCTGGCTGGGGACCAATAATAAAGTTTGTTGGTTTTTTTTTCTTGGAGCTGAAAGGCTGCCTATTACAACAGCAGTAATACTGGTAGCATAATCAGCATTTCTTAAATCTGATTTGTATCTCTTGTCTGCTGAGTTCAGGTCATATGGAATTCATATATTAATCTGTGCCAGCAGAAGGATGAATTGGCAATTTCTGTCAATGCAGATGAAAAGTTGTGATTTTTCAAATTAATTTGCATGCTTTGAGTATTTATAAATTACAATAGAATATGGCATTCGATGGTTGTTCGTGTCTTTAAAGTCTTTATATGCAAGTTGCTAGAACTCTTCCCAAATATAATCCAAATCCGTATCATCACTGATTTTCCACCCCACAGGAAGGCTTCTGTATATCATCATGCAAGAGTTTGGTCACTCGGGTGGCCACTTCCTTAACTGACCATACAGTCATAAATGTGAAATACACACATGCCTGTGTGCACATACACATGAGTCTGAGTAGATAAGGTTGGTCTTGAAATTTTTGCTGTTAATATAACGATAAATCCCACAGAGCTGTTATTTTTGGACTAGCATTTTTCCAGTATTGTAGCAATTTCTTCTTATTGCTGAATATCACATCTACTGGATTAGACGGTCGCATTTTTTTATATTTAACAACTTTTGCTGAGTAGTTGTATTTGCAGAACTTTTCCCAATTGAGCTGAAAGATAGTATCAGTTATACTTAAATAATTGTATTAATACTACATGGTTTATAAGATTATAGGAGTTCTTTCTTAGAGCATCTCTCCAGGCTGGGAGTTTTATTTGTGTGCTTTTGCCTGAACTGGTGTGTTTGCAACCACAAACCTGTTACAGAAACTGCTTATCATGGGGCTAGGATTACGGTATTATTAGGTCTGTATATGAAATGACTACATGCTAATTTAAAAGGAGAAGTATTAGTGATACTTTAAATCCCAGTCATCCCTTTTCTGTATTCCTTTAAACCATATCTGTCTGCTCTTGCCTTCCCATACATCTGATGATAGGAGAAAAGTGGGATAGAAAACCATCAAAACAAAAATGATTTTATAGAATCATAGAATTATGATCAAACTGCTTTTGACTCCATTCACCACCACTCTCTGGGCTTGGCCGTCCAGACAGTTTTTTACCCAGCACAGAGTGCTTTTATCCAAGCTGTGAGCAGTCAGTTTCTCCAGGAGAATGCTGTGGGACACAGTGTCAAAGGCCTTACTAAAGTTCAAGTAGACAACATCCACAGCTGTTCCCTCATCCACTAAGCGGGTCACCTTGTCACAGAAGGAGACCAGGTTAGTGAAACAGGACCTCCCTTTCATAAACCCATGCTGGCTGGACCTGATCCCCTGGTTGTCCCACACGTGCCGCGTGATGGCACTCAGGATGATCTGCTCCATGACCTTTCCCGGCACCGAGGTCAGGCTGACAGGCCTGTAGTTCCCCGGATCCTCCTTCCGACCCTTCTTGTAGAGGGGCATCACATTAGCTAACTTCCAGTCAGCTGGGACCTCCCCGGTTGACCAGGACTGCTGATAAATGATGGAGAGTGGCTTGGCCAGCTCCTCTGCCAGCTCCCTCAGTATCCTCGGGTGGATCCCGTCTGGCCCCAGAGACTTGTGAGCATCCAGGTGGAGGAGCAGGTTGGTGACTGCCACCTCTTCGACAACTGGGGCTTCATTCTGCATCCTATCTCCATCTCCCAGCTCAGGGGCCTGAATACCCTGAGGATGACCAGTCTGACTATTAAAGACTGAGGCAAAGGAGGCATTAAGTACCTCAGCCTTTTCCTCATCCTTTGTGGCAATGTTTCCCTCTGCATCCAACAAAGGAGGGAGATTTTCCTTGGCCCTCCTTTTATTGCTGATATATTTGTAAAAACATTTTTTGTTATCTTTGACTGCAGTGGCCTTTTAATTACAATATTATTTTTGACATGTGGACTCATATTTGTGCCTTTGTAGCCAGATACCTGATTTGTTCATGTATTCTTGGTACTTTCGGACACTTGTATGCACAGTTGTTTGAGGGTAATGCTGCTATTTAACTTTACAGCTGAGGGAGAATTGTTCCACTAAAGACAGATTGGAGTAAAATCATTTTGTCTGTGCTTGAATGATGTACATAAATTTTTTTCTGTTAGTTTCTGTGATGAAATATGTAGGCTTTAAAGTTTCCAATCCTTGTTTTTTTCCCTATTCTGTTTCTAGGCAATCTGAAGTTTCCAGGAGTCCTTACACATCTTTCCAATGAACCCTGAAGTATGGAAAGAGGACATTTCCTGGGCAAGAAAGCTACATGAACAGCAGAAGGCAACAAAAACTGAGGCGGTGCAAGCACTGGCAAAAGAAAAAGCTTGCACAAGAATCAGTTCTAGACTATGACTTTGAAAGTGATGTAATTGTGGCAGTCTGTGCTGCCATCGCAGAGAAGGAGAAAGCTCTTTCGGCAGCTAAAACAGTAGTGATTGTTTCTGCTTCAGGCGCAGTAGAGACTTACTGAGAAGGAGATTTGTCCTATGACTCCTGATGAAACGCTTTTTATCAGAGCCCGATAGGGCAGCCTTATGGGTTGCCATACTGTTTTAAGAACTAGTGTTATTTGTTGTGTTGGGTTTGCTTTGGTTTTGTTTTTTTAAGCAGTGGGGGAGCCTACAAAAGAAAAAGAATTGAAGTTATTTTTCTTTTGTAAATGGAAAAAGCAATGACCTGAGTTGTTCCTTCATCCATATTTTTGGAGAAGAAAGCCAAAAGTTGATTTTAAAAAATTTTATGAACAAATGTAATGTTAACATGCTTAACTACATTCGAACAACTGCTTTCATGTTACTGTATTTCATAATTTTACAAGTCAATGTCTACATTTTCCCATTAATTAATGAGCTTTTATTTTAACTGTAAAAGAAAAAGGGATTTTTAAAAAACTCTATTTCAGTCCTTATTCATTAACATTTTTTATCTTCCAGTTAACATGAACTCTGTTATCAGAAGTCTTTCTTTATTTTTGATTAAGATTACTTTTTCTATGAGGAAGTTTCCTATGAAGCAGAGATGGATTATTATTTTGTGTTTGTGTGGTAGACCTGGTATCTGATTTGTAGTCAAATGAAATCAGTAGAAACATTGATATTGCTTTCATAGGTGAATGGGTTAAACACTTTCAGATTAGATGAAAGGAAATGCTATACCAACCAAGCCCCTGAATGCTTAGTTATTATTAAATGTTTTACCAGAAGAAAGAACATTCAGTTGAGACTGAAACTGGCCTTTGCTTATCATCTTAAGTGCTGTACTACAGACACCACTGAAAGTAAAATGGTGGGAGTTGGAAATAGGTACGTCTGAAGTGTATTGCATTTAGCCTTTTCTTTCCTAGTAAGGCTAATCTGATAAAGGGAATTAATTTGTTTTTCCTAATTATTATGACCTGCCATTTAAAGTATGTTCTTAGTGAACCAATTTTTCAGGACAGCATTGCCTGAGTCTCCTTTTTTATTCTTTTTGGATTTTAGATGCTGTGGTGGGTATTCACACTATGTTAACTTAGAGGCGTAACTTAGGAGATTTGTTTGCCTGGTCTTCATCTTTCTTTAGGGAAAAATGGCTGTTGGTTCCTCATGGGCAATTCAGAGAAACTAAGTCAGGCTGTTTCTTTGATGTGCTCTGGGACTGCACTCTTCTGATTGTCTTGGAGACATAGTAGAGATGGTCGCCTCCTAACTGGACTGGAAAAAACGGTCAACTGAGGAATTCCCGGAGAATTCAGGATTGGGAACACGTCATTTTTACTTGATTTTGATAACGTTTTGCATGACAAAAACATATTGAATAATAGGTTCATAGACAAGTGAAACCTTTTAAAATCAATCATCTTCACATTTTTCATATCTGATTTCTATTTTCAAAATAACACATTTTTAAAGGAAATAATGTTGCTTGAGAAGCATAGTGATTTTTGAAATAGAAAGTGAACTGTAGAAAAATTACTTAGCTCAGATCATACTTTCAGTTGAATATTTTTATTTCTTAAGAGGACACTTACGGTCTTTGCAGAAATTAATTATCCCTTTCAAAGACGTAATTACCATGTTGTACTTGTATTATTGAGTTTTCATTAATTTTTGCAAGATTCTTCCTGAATATATTTTTGTATATATGTGAATTTTTAATCTGTGCATGCACGTACACACATACAAAATTACACTTTTTAACATCTCCTGAGTATTCAAAATAATTATAATTACAGTGACTAAAATATATTAAAAAATGTAAAACATCACCATGCTACATTTTTATTTGTTCATTCAATTCAGAAATAGATCTTAAATGCTTACTGAATAGGCATTTGATTAAGATATGGCTGTGACTGCTCACTCAACTCCTGCTTAGATTTTGGCTAACCCAGCTCATGCTAAGGCCTGATGTATGCTGGGAGCAGCGCCATTAGGTCAAAGGGAGAGCACCACTTAGGCAGGACAGGTGGCCAGGAAGAGCTTCAGCTCTTTATGCATTTCGGCCATTATGCAGCCATTATCACCTGCAGCTTGCTGTGTCGAGCAGCCATTATCTTTTGTCTGGCAGTTTCCTCAGAATCCACTATGGAAATGGTATAGACCAAACCTCCAAGCTGGAGGGTATAAAACATCATCTTACCCAAAAAGCTTTTGAAGCGGATCCAACAGCAGCTGGACTGCTGAGACTTTTGTGCTTCCTGGCGTGATACAGGGGACGCCTGCAGTGTGATGGAGGAGGAAGGATGAGCACTCTCACCGTCGGCTAGGTAACTAATTCTTTTCTTTTTTTCATAGGTGCACGATATTAAGAGTTATGGGTTATGTTATGAAACTTTATGACTTGACTGGTGAATAAGCAAATTCACATGATTGATAGACTAGTGTCATAGTTTAACCCCAGCCAGCAACTAAGCACCACACAGCTGCTCGCTCACTCCCCCCACCCCAGTGGGATGGGGGAGAGAATTGGAAGGGTGAAAATCTGGGAGTAACCCAGACTGTCTTCCCCAGCATCTTTTTTGTGTGCACTACAGGGACTTTATCCCCTTCTACAGTACGTAAAAGTCTTGATTGGGCAGGGCCAGCTCGATTGGCAGATCCCCTAGTGTTGACTAACCAGGTGGCCTTTGCTAAATGTGTATCCCAGTGCTTGAATGTCCCAGCACCCATTGCTCTCAGTGTAGTCTTTAACAGTCCATTGTAGCGTTCCATTTTCCCAGAGGCTGGTGCATGACAGGGGATGTGATATACCCACTCAATGCCATGCTCTTTGGCCCAGGTGTCTATGAGGTTGTTTCGGAAATGAGTCCCGTTGCCTGACTCAATTCTTTCTGGGTTGCCATGTCACCATAGGACTTGCTTTTCAAGGCCCAGGATAGTGTTCTGGGCAGTGGCATGGGGCACAGGATATGTTTCCAGCCATCCGGTGGTTGCTTCCACCGTTGTAAGCACATGGCGCTTGCCTTGGTGGGTTTGTGGGAGTGTGATATAATCAACCTGCCAGGCCTCCCCATATTGATATTTTCAGCCATCGTCCCCCATACCAGAGAGGCTTGAACCGCTCGGCTTGCTTGATTGCAGCGCATGTTTCGCATTCATGGATAACCTGTGCAATAGTGTCCATGATCAAGTCCACCCCTCGATCACGAGCCCATCTATATGTTGCATCTCTTCCTTGATGGCCTGAGGTGTCATGGGCCCACTGAGCTAGAAATAAGTCACCCTTATGTTGCCAGTCCAGATCCACCTGAGCCACTTCAATCTTAGCAGCCTGATCCACCTGCTGATTGTTTTGATGTTCCTCAGTGGCCCGACTCTTGGGTACGTGAGCATCTACGTGACGTACTTTTACAACCAGGTTCTCTACCTGGGCAGCAATATCTTGGCACAGTGCGGCAGCCCAGATGGGTTTGCCTCTGCGCTGCCAGTTGCTCTGCTTCCATTGCTGCAACCACCCCCACAGGGCATTTGCCACCATCCATGAGTCAGTACAGAGATAGAGCATTGGCCACTTTTCTTGTTCAGAAATATCCAAAGCTAGCTGGATAGCCTTCACCTCTGCAAACTGACTCGATTCACCTTCGCCTTCAGCAGTTTCTGCGACTTGTCGTACAGGATTCCATACAGCAGCCTTCCACCTCTGATGCTTCCCCACAAGACGACAGGACCCATCAGTGAACAGGGCATATTGCTTCTCATTTTCTGGCAGTTTATGATACGGTGGGGCCTCCTCAGCATGCGTCGCCACCTCCTCTGTCGATATTCTGAAATCTTTGCCTTCTGGCCGGTACATGATCACTTCCAAGATTCCTGGGCGACTGGGGTTTCCTATTCGGGCCCGTTGTATGATCAGTGAGACCCACTTACTCCACGTAGCATCAGTTGCATGATGTGTAGAGGGGACCCTCCCTTTGAACATCCAGCCCAGCACCGGCAGTCGGGGTGCCAGGAGGAGCTGTGCTTCAGTACCAACCACTTCTGAATCAGCTCAAACCCCTTCATATGCTGCCAATATCTCTTTTTCAGTTGGAGTATAGCCAGCCTTGGATCCTCTGTATCCCCAACTCCAAAACCCTAGGGGTCGACCTCGAGTCTCCCCTGGTGCTTTGTGCTAGAGGCTCCAGGTAGGGCCATTCTCCCCAGCTGTGGTGTTTTTACATCTTGCCCTGCCCAGACTGGCCCAAGGACTACAGCATGAACTATATCCCGGCAAATGGTAGGGCTCTGTTTCCACCCCTGGGGCAGTCGATTCCAGGCGTACTGGACGCCCCTCCAAGTGAAAGCAAACTGTGGCCTGCACTCTGCTGCCAAAGGGATTGAGAAAAAGGCATTAGCGATATCAGTTGTGGCATACCACTTGGCTGCCTTTGACTCCAATTCATATTGAAGTTCTAGCATGTCTGGCTCGGCAGCGCTCAGTGGTGGTGTGACTTCATTCAGGCCCCGATAGTCTACTGTTAGTCTCCACTCTCCATTAGACTTTCGCACTGGCCATATGGGACTGTGAAAAGGTGAGCGAGTCTTGCTGATCCCTCCTTGGCTCTCCAGTCGATGAATCAACTTATGGATGGGAATCAGGGAGTCTTGGTTGGTGCAGTATTGCCGCCGGCCTACCGTTGTGGTAGCGATTGGCACCTGTTGTTCTTTGACCCTCAGCAACCCCACAACAGAAGGGTCCTCTGAGAGACCATGTAAGGTAGACAGCTGTTTCATTTCCTCCGTCTCCAAGGCAGCTATACCAAAAGCCCACCGGTACCCTTTTGGGTCCTTGAAATACCCTCTCCTGAGGTAGTCTATGCCAAGGATGCACGGAGCCTCTGGGCCAGTCACAATGGGATGCTTCTGCCACTCCTTCCCGGTTAGGCTCACTTTGGCCTCCAATACAGTCAGCTGTTGGGATCCCCCTGTCACTCCAGAAATACTGATGGGTTCTGCCCCTTTATAGCTTGATGGCATGAGGGTACACTGTGCACTGGTGTCTACTAAAGCCTTATACTCCTGTGGGTCTGATGTGCCAGGCCATCGAATACACACAGTCCAGTACACCCGGTTGTCCCTTTCCTGCACCTGGCTGGAGGCAGGGCCCCTCTAGTCCTGGTCATAGCATTCGTTACTTACTTCTTGTAAATGCGAGTCAAAAACCCCTTTATTAAGATCGGAAACAAAATCAGCCCTTCTACCCTGTCTGGGGAACTGCTCGCTGGAAACTGGAGCAGCAACTCTCCTGGGAGAACGACCTTTTGTAGTTGTTTTTCCTTGCAACTCACATACCCGTGCCTCTAGGGTTGAGGTAGATTTTCCATGCCACTTCCTCATGTCCTCTCCAGGGTCACGCAGATAAAACCACAGGATGGCCCGTGGTGTGTATCCACTATATCTTCTCTCTTGAACAGAGGGACGCTTACTCCTAATGGCTGAGATACTGGTCCGTACAGGTGAGGAGTAGGATATATCCTCTTCGAGTTGCTGGACCTTCTGGGACAGTTTCTCCACTGCTGAGACATAGGCCCATAGGGAGGAAGAGAGACTTTCTTTGTATTGTCGGACTTGGCCAGCCATTTCATCCACCGTTGGTCGCTCTTCATCTTTCCAGGTCATTATTGCCAATGAGTTTGCGTGTGATGATGGTGTGCTCTGTACCAACTTCCACCACATGGGTCGTGTGCACCTGACTTCATCTGGATCTTTGGATAGGTCATGCTCCAGCATGGCTAATTCCCTCAGGTACGGGATACCTCTCTCCATGGTGGTCCACTTGCCTGGGTGACATATATAACATCTTCCTTGAAGAGATACCTTTCCTTCACACCTGACTGGAGTCCCCTCCAGAGGCTGAGGGCTTTTGCCCCTTTTCCAATGTCAATGCCCCCTTCCCTAGAAAGGGATCCCAGCTGCTTGGCTTCCCTACCCTCTAATTCCGGGCTACTGGCCCCATTATCCCAGCATCAGGGCAGCCAGGTGATGATGTGCTCGCCTGGACGACACCTGAAATCTTTTCGCATATCTCGCAGCTCACTCAGGGACAGGAATCGGGTGGTTACCATCTCATTTATGGGTTCTGCCTCTTCCTCCTCCTGTTCTCTTGATGGCCCTGGCTCATCATCAGCCCTTACTAAACGAGTTGATTTTCTTGTGTATATTTTTTTCTTCTGTGTAGGGGCAACTGATACTGGCACGGGTTGGTTCTCTGGTTCAGCTACAGTGCCTGTCATGGGGGCTGGCGCAGCCGCAGTGCCTGTTGTGGGGGTGGTGCAGCTGTGGGGGCTGTCGCAGGGGCTGGCACAGCCGCGGGGTCTGGCACAGGGACTGGCACAGCCGCAGCATCTGTCATTTTGTCGTCAGATCCAGAGACCTTCTCTTCCCCTTGAGGGTTCTGAATAGTGTTGTACGGGGCTCGGTAGGCATGGGCCAGGCCCCAGTACATTGCAGTGATTTGTGTCTCCCTAGAATTGCCAGGGTGACAGCATACTTTTTCCAAATATTCTGCTAATTTTTCAGGATTCTGCGCTTGTTCAGGGGTGAAGTTCCAAAACACTGGAGGTGCCCACCATCCTAGGCATTTGCCCACCATCCTAGGCATTTGCCCATGCTCTCCCACACACCCTGCCACTCATAACTATCCAGCCTTGGAGCAGATCTCTGGATGATATTCTGAAACTGCTTATTAACCTTAGACAAAACTGAAACAATATTCCCAAGAACTACCAATGGATATATCTTAACTACCCAAGGATGTTCAAGATACTGAAAAGTTATTGTAATGAAGGAGGAAACATCATAGAAGAAGGCAGCGAAGGTGCCATTCTGTATTTCCTCCATAAAAAACCTCTCAGAGGAAGAGGTATAATTGCTAATTGTCTCCATGAGGTGGTACCCGAAGTACGGTAATGGCTTCAGTACAGAACCCAAATACCAGATAGCACTCAAGGTCAGTGTTTTAATAACAAATCTCCCAGGGAAAACATCACTAATCACTGCAGAGCACAGCAAACTGCAAAACCCAACACCAATCTTTAACACGTACTGCAAAAACAAGAGCATGGTGGTGCAGATCAGGTAGACTAATACTGAGAACAGATGAATCAACATTATGACCAGCAACTGTTAACAGATACAAATTCCTTAATATGCTCTGGTTAATCTGTTATTATCTCAAACCCTTCGTGCCCCATGTTGGGTGCCAAAAAGGACTGTCGTGGTTTAACCCCAGCCAGCAACTAAGTACCACACAGCCGCTCGCTCACTCCCCCCACCCCAGTGGGATCTGATCTGATCTGAATTCTCTCAGTGCCAGGAGGCACAAAAGGCGCGAACATCGTTCTTCCACTTCGATCGGTCCGCGGCTGCGTGCTCTGGAATCAAGGGCCACAGCGCAGTCTTCTGTCGGTTTCCCCCTCAGGACACGACCGATCCAGCTCCATCTCCTCCTCCTCACTTCGTTACCGATTTTCTCCATCCCCGCCATTTCTGATGCTCGTCGTTTCTGCAACTTTTTATTTTTTTTTTTTTCTGGGAGGAGGTAGTTGGCCTCCTGCCCAACCCCCATGACTTGGAGGGCCAGTGGTTTTTCTGTCAGGGTGGCCTTCCCTTAGGCTGCGTTGGTTCGCGGCACCTTCTTCAATTTTATCCGGTGCACCCTCCAGAGAGGGATCCCCTATCCACCACCCAGGGGACGCGCCTTCTAGCCGTGCAGCCCCAGCCGAAGGATCTAATTAAGATCCACGTGTTTTTTCAGAATCAGTGGATAGGCCCACTAGAATTAAAGGAGGCCTACAAGAAAGATGGGGATAGTCTTTTTAGCAAGGCCTGCTGCGACAGGACAAGGGGTAATGGTTTTAAACTAAAGGAGGGTAGATTTAGACTAAACACAAGGAAAAAATTATTCACAATGAGGGTGGTGAAACACTGGAACGGGTTGCCCAGAGAGGTGGTAGATGCCCCATCCCTGGAAACATTCAAGGACAGGCTAGATGGGGCTCTGAGCAACCTGATCTAGTTGAAGATGTCCCTGCCAATTGCAGGGGGGTTGAACTAGATGACCTTTAAAGGTCCCTTCCATCCCAAAGCATTCTATGAGTCTATGAATAGAAAATACTGTTGTGTATTTGCATATATAAGGAAAACAGGAGTGCACTGATGTTTTAGTTGTTGCTAAGTAGTGCTTATACTAGTCAAGGACTTTTCAGCTTCCCATGCTCTGCCAGGTGCACAAGAAGCTGGGAGGGAGCATAGCCAGGACAGCTGACCCAGACTGGCCAAAGGGCTATTCCATACCATGTGCACTTCCCAGTTCAGATCTTTGAAAAGCTACTTATGTGTCTAGAAAACATTAGGCACTGATTATCCTTGTATTTTCGTCAATGAATGAAGTAGCAGTTCTGACATTAGCTGCACTGGCTCCAAATCACCATCTCTCTCAGCCAGAACAGGGCACTTAAGAGCATTCCACAGGTGTGAATGACGGATACAATAAAAAAAGATTACTATCTTTTTATTAACACACATGACATTTAGTTTTCAAAACAAAAAAGAGAATTATTTTCTTCTTACTCTCTGCAGAATTATGGTGAGGTAAATACAACATTGGCTACTTTTTCATTTTCACAATTTTATGGAAGCAATTTCCCTCAAAGAGGATTATGTATTATGTTGCCATCCAGAAGGTCCATGCCTAGAAAAATTGTGATTCACAAATATTTCTAAAAGATTTTTTAAGTGTTGTAATTTTTCAAACATCCTGTTTGGTTTAAACCATCCCCTTTAGGGGAAAAGAATTTATGTGTCTGTTGGTCCTGATGAAACTTACATTTTTCACATTGCAGTTGCAAATCTAAAATACACTTAGGGAACATTATATTACACTATACCTGAACTTAAAACATGGGTTTAACTTTCTTCCCCATCACATGAAAAAAAACATGAAGGATATGAGATCAATGAATGGACTAAAACTAAACAAAAACAACTGAACCAAGGAAAGGAATGATTACATTTCCTATCAAGCTATGAATAGGAATAAATTAGACTAGAAGCACAATCTGGATCAATCAGTAATAAAATAAAACATGCATAACTGTAAACCCGTCATTGATATATTTTGGAGCAACTAATATACAAACTCTCAAGTTTAAACTGGACAGCTAGTAACTAGCTCATTGTACCTCCCCTATGCTATAAAAATATTTTCTTAAGCAGAGCTACCCAAAGAAGTCTTCGAATACATTTGTATTTGAATTATAGCACTATACCCAGGCTAAATTAATACATTCACATACAGATCAGGAGATTGTATATGACAAAACTTTCCCTGGAAAATTATGATTGAGCAGAAACATTAGGAATTAACAGGAATTTCTCATTTTAGAAATGTGAAATTTGACCTGAAAAGCTTGCTTAACAAAGTAAGTTTAAAAGATACACATCTTTTTTCTCTACTTCCTGCAAGATTTTAGAAAAAAAGACACTTCTATTTCAAAGAGTGACTCCTTGTAGAAAACACACACAGAATTATATTTGTGATTACTAGAAAAAAGTCCACTGCAAACTGAATTTATGACTTTACAAGTGAAAATACAGCAGCTGAATGAACAATAAGGTTGAGCGTTGATATTTTATAACTACCTCTTATATCAGTAAGTTCTATGTCACAAATTTTATTTCATGTGACCTATTTGATCTACTTTAAATATCAATGACAATGCAGGAAGTTCATAAATGTGAATCCTCAGGAGGCTTACACACATCACTGAGAATAGTAAAATGAATGGTTACACATCTACAGCCTGAACTTTGAGATGAATACAAGCAAATTGTGAATGTGCATTTTTCAAATGATTGCACCTATAATTTTCTACTGTTTCATGGTTATTGGAAGAAATGAATAATGCATTTTACTATAGTATAGAGGTTCAACAATCACAAATACAGACAGTATGTATGGGTATATATCCATCTTTTATGAATGCATAATACTAAAGCCATAGGTTGTCATCTGTTTTTAATACTAAAACACCAAATAATATAATTAAGAGCTGTAAAATATATATAGAACACTGCATCAATCATGTACAAGTATTAATGTTGTCCAACATTTCTCTAAATCTTCCATTAAACTTATATTTTAGACTGAACTAAAGACCTATATGGATCAAGTCACTGTTGCTTGGAATACTGAGAGAGACACATAAAATGCTATGCTATTTCTTGTTGTCCTGGTTTCAGCTGGGATAGAGTTATTTTTCTTCCTAGTAGCTGGTATAGTGCTGTGTTTTGGATTTAGGATGAGAATAATGTTGATAACACACTGATGTTTTAGTTGTTGCTAAATAGTCTTTATGCTAAGTCAAGGACTTTTCAGCTTTCCATGCTCTGCCAGGTACACAAGAAGCTGGGAGGGGGCACAGCCAGGACAGCTGACCCAGACTGGCCAAAGGGCTATTCCATACCATATGACATCATGCTCAGTATATAAACTGGGGGGAGCTGGCCAGGGGGGCAGTGATCACTGCTCAGGGACTGGCTAGGTGTCGGTCAGCAGGTGGTGAGCAGTTGCATCACTTGTTTTTCCTGGGTTTTGTTCGTCTCTCTCCCCGCCCCCCCCCCCCCCCGTTGTTTTCCTTTTCATTACAATTTATTATTATTATTTTATTTCAGTTATTAAACTGTTCTTATCTCAACCCATGAGTTTTCTTACTTTTGCTTTTCAGATTCTCTCCCCCATCCCACCGAGGGGAGAGGGTGAGCAAACAAACAGCTGTGTGGTGCTTGGTTGCCAACTGGGGTTAAACCATGAGAGCCAGGCAGGAACTTGTTGCTATTGCCCCCTATCCCTTAAGTCACCAGGTTCAGCCAGGTGGAGAAGGGATAGGGAGTCCTCCATATCATGCATCCTGTCTGCCTGACAGGCCTGTCCTAGGGAAGCTAGGGTGCAATTCCAGTAATCTATCTCCCTCTCAGATTCCCTGATACTCTTCAACCTACTCACCTCCTCCTGGAGCTCTGCCACTAAGCAGAGGAGTTCCTCTACCTGGGCACACCTCCCACAGGTGTACTCACTAGTGCCATCCGGTACTGGCATAAGAGTAGGGCACACCCTGCAGCCTGACACCTGGGTGGCAGCATGTTCCTGTCAGAGCTCTGCTTGGGAAGCTGTGTCAGTCGTGGTGGGTGCAGAGTTTAGAGAGGCCATGGCTTTCTGCTGGTTGAGTTGGATACTATTGCTCTGTGGTCAAGCTGGCAAAGCTTCAGCGCCCTTCCTGCACAAACTGCCACGCCATGACCTAGTTGCTAGTGCTCCCTAGGGACTTCTTTTATACGGGAGGGGGGGCTTGGCTGCCGTTGCTCCTGGCCTCGCACAGGTCTTGTCAGCCGCTGCTGGCGGGTCTCTCTGCTCCCCCTGAGGTTTCCCCGCTTCAGGAACACCCCCCTGTATACTGCGCTGGAGCGCTCTGCTGCGGATCGTGCCAGCACTGGAGCTGCTTGCTGGTGCATTCAAGCTTCTTTTCTACACATTTAATAATGCAATTTAACAAGAAATAAATATAACAGCTTTTCACCTTTGGGCAAGTATATCAAATGAGCTGCAAAATATCTGAAAATAAATGAAGCTGCAGTGTCTAGATAGCTCAAGGAAAATATCATGGATTACTATGTTGCCTTTCATCTGGCAACTAAGCACCACACAGCCGCTCGCTCACTCCCCCCACCCCAGTGGGATGGGGGAGAGAATTGGAAGGGTGGAAGTCAGAAAACTCATGAGTTGAGATAAGAACAGTTTAATAATTGAAGTAAAATGAAATAGGACAGTAGTAGTAGTAATAGTAATAATATAATAATACAATAATAATATACAAAGCAAGTGATACACGATACAATTGCTCACCACCCACCGACCGATGCCCAGCACGTCCCTGAGCAGCGATCGCTGCCCCCCGGCCAACTCCCCCCAGTTTATATACTGAGCATGATGTCATATGGTATGGAATAGCCCTTTGGCCAGTCTGGGTCAGCTGTCCTGGCTGTGCCCCCTCCCAGCTTCTTGTGCACCTGGCAGAGCATGGGAAGCTGAAAAGTCCTTGACCAGTGTAAGCACTACTTAGCAACAACTAAAACATCAGTGTGTTATCATCAACCTTATTCTCATCCTAAATCCAAAACACAGCACTATACCAGCTACTAGGAAGAAAAAAATCAACTCTATCCCAGCTGAAACCAGGACAACTAGTCTGGGCAAAAGGGGATTGAGCCCCTGTTTTCCGTGTCTGTTTATTATATTTCTTAATGAGCTCATGAAATAATAAAGTTTAAATCACAGAGTACGTTGTCCTGTAAATTTGAGAGATCCGAATGGACCTTGACAACCACAAAAAAAAACTTTTGAAAGGAGGCTTGGAAATATATGGATGGTAAGAAAATTTCTGAGAACAGAGACCTTTTTTATGGTAGGCAAAGGTATAAATAAAGCCAGTGTCAGAATTTTGAAACTCAAATAACCAAATGAGAAATTGGACCAAACATACATAATTTAGCAGTAAAGCTAATTATCCATTAGAACAATGTTGTTAGGAGTGTAGTGATCAGATTTAGATCACTTTCTGAAAAATATTCTCTAGTTCATTACGCCAGAAGCTAGGTTATAGTAATTGTTTCTGACCTTTTGATCCAGTAATGCCATGTAGTAGCTTTCTAGCCATATATATTATGATCAGTTCTTTTGCACTGTTGTGCTAAATGTGTGAGCAGAAGCTTGGATCACGCATTGTGAAATTCTCTGTGATTCACCTAACAGAGTAGGTCAAATCAGTAAGCATTTAATAAAAGCCAGGTTTGAGACTCCTCTTCCCTCATGCTAGTTGTCAAGTAAATGATCTCTTAAGTTTGCAGAAAATATCTTTATGCACAATCCCAGAAACAAAGCTGTATGAATTAAGAGATGTTTTCAAATTAATTATTCGAGTTTTCCTAATACCATTTCTTCTTATGAATGAGGATCTAGTCCGCATTCTTTTCAAGGCAACGCCTTGCTTTCTGAAATTTATTGACAGCAGATTGCCCCAGTGTGGGTGTACTGGTTTTGGCTAGGATAGAGTTAAATGTCTTCATAGTAGCTTGTCGTGGACTGTCCTGGTTTAAACCCAGCAACTAAGCACCACACAGCTGCTCGCTCACGCCCCCCCTTCCCTGGTGAGATGGGGGGCAGAATCGGAAGGGTAAAAGTGAGACAGAAACTCATGGGTTGAGATAAAGACAGTTTAATAATTAAAAAGAAATTAAAAAAAAATGTAAGAAACAAAACAGAGAGGAAAATAAAACCCAAGAAAAACAAGCGATGCAAATGAAAACAATGTCGATGTAATCTTTTAGGGTTGCCATGTCCCAGGTGCAAAATCCGGCACTTGCCCTTGTTAAACTTCATACAGTTGGTGATTGCCCAGCTCTCTAATTTGTCCAGGTCTCTCTGCAGGGCCTCTCTGCCCTCGAGAGTGTCAACGGCTCCTCCCAATTTTGTGTCATCGGCAATCTTTGATAACAAACCTTCGAGTCCTGCATCCAAGTCATTTATGAAGATATTGAAGAGCACTGGCCCCAAGATGGATCCCTGCGGAACCCCGCTAGCGACTGGTCGCCAGCCCAATGTAACCCCATTTACTATAACCCTTTGAGCCCGACCCATCAGCCAATTGCACATCCATTGCATTCTGTGTTTATCCAGCTGTATGCTGGACATTTTGTCCAGGAGGATACTGTGAGAGACAGTATCGAAGGCTTTACTGAAGTCCAAAAAGATTACATCGACTGTCTTCCCTTGGTCAACTAGGTGGGTAACCTTGCCATAGAAGGAAATCAAGTTTGTCAAGCAGGACTTTCCCCTCGTGAATCCGTGCTCGCCGGGGCCAACGACTGCGTTGTCTTTCAGGTGTTTTTCAATAACTCCCAGAATAATCTTCTCCATAATTTTGCCAGGCACAGAGGTGAGACTGACAGGCCTGTAGTTACCAGGGTCATCCCTGTTGCCCTTCTTGAAGACTGGGACAACGTTTGCCAGCTTCCAGTCAACTGGGACCTCCCCAGATTCCCAAGAGCATTGAAAAATCATTGAGAGAGGTCTCGTTATGACATCAGCCAGCTCTTTAAGTACCCTCGGATGAATCCCATCGGGCCCCATTGACTTATAGGGATCCAGCTGGAGCAGCAAATCCCGCACAAGTTCAGGGTTGGTTGGTAGTTTGTCGTTCTCGCGGCCATGGTTCTCTAGCCCAGGTCTCTGGGGGTCCCAGAGCCCATCATCGGTGTTGAAGACCGAGGCGAAGAAAGCATTAAACGTCTCTGCTTTGTCTATGCCCCTGTTTGTGAGGTGGCCATGCTTGTCAAGTAACGGGCCAATGTTATTTCTGGCCTGCCTTTTGCTATTTATATATTTTAAAAAGCCGTTTTTATTGTCCTTCACAGTACTGGCCAGCTTCAGCTCTAGTTGAGCTTTGGCCGTGTGTATTTCCTCCCTAAAGTAGCGAACAGCATCTCTGTAGTCCTCCCATGTCGCCTGACCTTGCTTCCACTGGCCATACGTTTTCTTTTTTTGTCTTAGTTCTAGCATAAGATCCCTACTCAGCCAAGCCGGCCTTCTACCTCGCCTGCTTGACTTCTGACATTTTGGAATTGCCTGTTCCTGTGCTCTTAGGAGGTGGTACTTAAAAAGTGACCAGCACTGATGGACCCCAGCACCTTCAAAAGCTGTTTCCCAGGGGACCTTACTAAGTAGTTCCCTGAGAATTTAAATGTTCTCTTAAAAAAAAAAAATCCCATCCAGCTTTGAAGCTTAGTAAGAATAATTACTATTTTTAGAGCATGACACAATTTATATACTCATTTCGAAAGTGAGCCCAAACCAGGTGCACTGTTCCTACTTTCACTGTCAGGTTCTAAGTGGAGATAAATGGGACACAGATCCAAGTTAACCTTGCTTTTAGCTTTCAAAAAATCATTCTCAGTTTTTACCACTTAAATTTCTCAGAATATATATTTTACTCACTTTGGAAAAACATGTAAACATATAGCAAATATATGTATAGGCATCATTATGTTGAATTGAGAGAACAAAGACATTTCATAGGTTATTAGAAGTACTGAATTGCTGTTGTTTAGCTTAGATTACAACAAACTACCACATAAATACTAAAAAGTAAGCCCACCATCTTAGATTCATGAAATTACTACATCTGAAGGAACCATGAAACTATGCATCTGAGACTGCAATAAAAATGTATTATTTTTCTGCCATGTGTTGTTTATAATAGCTGAACCTGATCTGTCAGCCCCCTGTACTGGTTTCGATGGGATAGTTAAATTTCTTCATAGTAGCTTGTATGGGGCTATGTTTTCGATTTGTGCTGAAAACAGTGTTGATAACACACCGATGTTTTAGCTTACAGTGCTTACACAGCGTCAAGGCTTTTTCTGCTTCTCACACTGCTCCAACAGAAAGTAGGCTGGGGGTCTACAAGAAGTTGGGAGGGGACACAGCTGGGACAGCTGGCCCCAACTGACCAGAGGAATATTCCATACCATATGACATCGTGCTCAGCAATAAAATTGGGGGTTGGAGCTGCTCAGGGACTGGCTGGGCATCGGTCGGTTGGTAGTGAACAATTGTTTTCATTTGCATCGCTTGTTTTTCTTGGGTTTTATTTTCCTCTCTGTTTTGTTTCTTACATTTTTTTTTAATTTCTTTTTAATTATTAAACTGTCTTTATCTCAACCCATGAGTTTCTGTCTCACTTTTACCCTTCCGATTCTGCCCCCCATCTCACCAGGGAAGGGGGGGCGTGAGCGAGCAGCTGTGTGGTGCTTAGTTGCTGGGTTTAAACCAGGACAGTCCACGACAAGCTACTATGAAGACATTTAACTCTATCCTAGCCAAAACCAGTACACCCACACTGGGGCAATCTGCTGTCAATAAATTTCAGAAAGCAAGGCGTTGCCTTGAAAAGAATGCGGACTAGATCCTCATTCATAAGAAGAAATGGTATTAGGAAAACTCGAATAATTAATTTGAAAACATCTCTTAATTCATACAGCTTTGTTTCTGGGATTGTGCATAAAGATATTTTCTGCAAACTTAAGAGATCATTTACTTGACAACTAGCATGAGGGAAGAGGAGTCTCAAACCTGGCTTTTATTAAATGCTTACTGATTTGACCTACTCTGTTAGGTGAATCACAGAGAATTTCACAATGCGTGATCCAAGCTTCTGCTCACACATTTAGCACAACAGTGCAAAAGAACTGATCATAATATATATGGCTAGAAAGCTACTACATGGCATTACTGGATCAAAAGGTCAGAAACAATTACTATAACCTAGCTTCTGGCGTAATGAACTAGAGAATATTTTTCAGAAAGTGATCTAAATCTGATCACTACACTCCTAACAACATTGTTCTAATGGATAATTAGCTTTACTGCTAAATTATGTATGTTTGGTCCAATTTCTCATTTGGTTATTTGAGTTTCAAAATTCTGACACTGGCTTTATTTATACCTTTGCCTACCATAAAAAAGGTCTCTGTTCTCAGAAATTTTCTTACCATCCATATATTTCCAAGCCTCCTTTCAAAAGTTTTTTTTTGTGGTTGTCAAGGTCCATTCGGATCTCTCAAATTTACAGGACAACGTACTCTGTGATTTAAACTTTATTATTTCATGAGCTCATTAAGAAATATAATAAACAGACACGGAAAACAGGGGCTCAATCCCCTTTTGCCCAGACTAGTTGTCCTGGTTTCAGCTGGGATAGAGTTGATTTTTTTCTTCCTAGTAGCTGGTATAGTGCTGTGTTTTGGATTTAGGATGAGAATAAGGTTGATGATAACACACTGATGTTTTAGTTGTTGCTAAGTAGTGCTTACACTGGTCAAGGACTTTTCAGCTTCCCATGCTCTGCCAGGTGCACAAGAAGCTGGGAGGGGGCACAGCCAGGACAGCTGACCCAGACTGGCCAAAGGGCTATTCCATACCATATGACATCATGCTCAGTATATAAACTGGGGGGAGTTGGCCGGGGGGCAGCGATCGCTGCTCAGGGACGTGCTGGGCATCGGTCGGTGGGTGGTGAGCAATTGTATCGTGTATCACTTGCTTTGTATATTATTATTGTATTATTATATTATTACTATTACTACTACTACTGTCCTATTTCATTTTACTTCAATTATTAAACTGTTCTTATCTCAACTCATGAGTTTTCTGACTTCCACCCTTCCAATTCTCTCCCCCATCCCACTGGGGTGGGGGGAGTGAGCGAGCGGCTGTGTGGTGCTTAGTTGCCAGATGAAAGGCAACATAGTAATCCATGATATTTTCCTTGAGCTATCTAGACACTGCAGCTTCATTTATTTTCAGATATTTTGCAGCTCATTTGATATACTTGCCCAAAGGTGAAAAGCTGTTATATTTATTTCTTGTTAAATTGCATTATTAAATGTGTAGAAAAGAAGCTTGAATGCACCAGCAAGCAGCTCCAGTGCTGGCACGATCCGCAGCAGAGCGCTCCAGCGCAGTATACAGGGGGGTGTTCCTGAAGCGGGGAAACCTCAGGGGGAGCAGAGAGACCCGCCAGCAGCGGCTGACAAGACCTGTGCGAGGCCAGGAGCAACGGCAGCCAAGCCCCCCCCTCCCGTATAAAAGAAGTCCCTAGGGAGCACTAGCAACTAGGTCATGGCGTGGCAGTTTGTGCAGGAAGGCGCTGAAGCTTTGCCAGCTTGACCACAGAGCAATAGTATCCAACTCAACCAGCAGAAAGCCATGGCCTCTCTAAACTCTGCACCCACCACGACTGACACAGCTTCCCAAGCAGAGCTCTGACAGGAACATGCTGCCACCCAGGTGTCAGGCTGCAGGGTGTGCCCTACTCTTATGCCAGTACCGGATGGCACTAGTGAGTACACCTGTGGGAGGTGTGCCCAGGTAGAGGAACTCCTCTGCTTAGTGGCAGAGCTCCAGGAGGAGGTGAGTAGGTTGAAGAGTATCAGGGAATCTGAGAGGGAGATAGATTACTGGAATTGCACCCTAGCTTCCCTAGGACAGGCCTGTCAGGCAGACAGGATGCATGATATGGAGGACTCCCTATCCCTTCTCCACCTGGCTGAACCTGGTGACTTAAGGGATAGGGGGGCAATAGCAACAAGTTCCTGCCTGGCTCTCATGGTTTAACCCCAGTTGGCAACCAAGCACCACACAGCTGTTTGTTTGCTCACCCTCTCCCCTCGGTGGGATGGGGGAGAGAATCTGAAAAGCAAAAGTAAGAAAACTCATGGGTTGAGATAAGAACAGTTTAATAACTGAAATAAAATAATAATAATAAATTGTAATGAAAAGGAAAACAACGGGGGGGGGGGGGGGGGGGGCGGGGAGAGAGACGAACAAAACCCAGGAAAAAACAAGTGATGCAACTGCTCACCACCTGCTGACCGACACCTAGCCAGTCCCTGAGCAGTGATCACTGCCCCCCTGGCCAGCTCCCCCCAGTTTATATACTGAGCATGATGTCATATGGTATGGAATAGCCCTTTGGCCAGTCTGGGTCAGCTGTCCTGGCTGTGCCCCCTCCCAGCTTCTTGTGTACCTGGCAGAGCATGGAAAGCTGAAAAGTCCTTGACTTAGCATAAAGACTATTTAGCAACAACTAAAACATCAGTGTGTTATCAACATTATTCTCATCCTAAATCCAAAACACAGCACTATACCAGCTACTAGGAAGAAAAATAACTCTATCCCAGCTGAAACCAGGACAACAAGAAATAGCATAGCATTTTATGTGTCTCTCTCAGTATTCCAAGCAACAGTGACTTGATCCATATAGGTCTTTAGTTCAGTCTAAAATATAAGTTTAATGGAAGATTTAGAGAAATGTTGGACAACATTAATACTTGTACATGATTGATGCAGTGTTCTATATATATTTTACAGCTCTTAATTATATTATTTGGTGTTTTAGTATTAAAAACAGATGACAACCTATGGCTTTAGTATTATGCATTCATAAAAGATGGATATATACCCATACATACTGTCTGTATTTGTGATTGTTGAACCTCTATACTATAGTAAAATGCATTATTCATTTCTTCCAATAACCATGAAACAGTAGAAAATTATAGGTGCAATCATTTGAAAAATGCACATTCACAATTTGCTTGTATTCATCTCAAAGTTCAGGCTGTAGATGTGTAACCATTCATTTTACTATTCTCAGTGATGTGTGTAAGCCTCCTGAGGATTCACATTTATGAACTTCCTGCATTGTCATTGATATTTAAAGTAGATCAAATAGGTCACATGAAATAAAATTTGTGACATAGAACTTACTGATATAAGAGGTAGTTATAAAATATCAACGCTCAACCTTATTGTTCATTCAGCTGCTGTATTTTCACTTGTAAAGTCATAAATTCAGTTTGCAGTGGACTTTTTTCTAGTAATCACAAATATAATTCTGTGTGTGTTTTCTACAAGGAGTCACTCTTTGAAATAGAAGTGTCTTTTTTTCTAAAATCTTGCAGGAAGTAGAGAAAAAAGATGTGTATCTTTTAAACTTACTTTGTTAAGCAAGCTTTTCAGGTCAAATTTCACATTTCTAAAATGAGAAATTCCTGTTAATTCCTAATGTTTCTGCTCAATCATAATTTTCCAGGGAAAGTTTTGTCATATACAATCTCCTGATCTGTATGTGAATGTATTAATTTAGCCTGGGTATAGTGCTATAATTCAAATACAAATGTATTCGAAGACTTCTTTGGGTAGCTCTGCTTAAGAAAATATTTTTATAGCATAGGGGAGGTACAATGAGCTAGTTACTAGCTGTCCAGTTTAAACTTGAGAGTTTGTATATTAGTTGCTCCAAAATATATCAATGACGGGTTTACAGTTATGCATGTTTTATTTTATTACTGATTGATCCAGATTGTGCTTCTAGTCTAATTTATTCCTATTCATAGCTTGATAGGAAATGT